>NW_024341894.1:1170088-1787701 GCF_902729225.1 Pteropus medius | reverse complement strand
AAGAAAGCGGAAAGAACCACAAATACATGGAGATTAAACAACATGCTACTGAAGAATAACTGGGTCAGAGAAGAAATAAAAAGAGAGATCAAGAGATACATAGAAATGAATGATAATGACAGTACAACATATCAAAACAGATACTGCAGAAATACGAAGGATTATACAAGAATTCTATGAAAAAGTATATAACACCAAATTTAATAACCTAGAAGAAATGGACCAGTACTTAGAAAAATATAACCTTTCTAGACTGTATCAAGAAGAAATGGAACATCTAAATAGACTGATCAGCAGTATGGAAATTGAAACAATCATCAAAAACCTACCAAAAAGTAAAAGTCCAGGACCAGATGGCTTCACATATTAAAAAGATTATACACCACAATCAAGTGGGCTTCATCCCAGGAGCACAGGAATGGTTCAACATACGCAAATCAATTAATGTGATACGCCACATAAGCAAATTAAAAAATAAGAATCATATGACCATATCAGTAGATGCAGAAAAAGCCTTCAACAAGATACAGCACTCATTTATGATCAAAACACTTAACAAACTTGGTATAGAAGGAAAGTACGTTAACATAATAAAGGCCATATATGACCAGCCCTCAGCTAACATTATACTTAATGGTGAAAAACTAAAAATCTTCCAAGATCAAGAACAAGGCAAAGCTGTCCACTATCGCCACTCTTATTCAATATAACATTGGAGGTCCAGTGAGTGCAATCAGGCAAGGAAAGATATAAAAGGCATCCAAATAGGAAACGAAGAAGTCAAACTGTCACTATTTGCAGATGACATGATGCTCTATTGAGAAAACCCTGAAGACTCAACAAGAACACTACTAGAAACAATAAGCAAATACAGTGAAATTTCTGGATACAAAATCAATGTTCAAAAATCCATAACGTTCCTATACTCTAATAACAAAGTGTCAGAAAAAGTGGAAGAAATAATTCCTTTTGCAATTGCAACAAAAAGAATAAAATACCTAGGAATAAAACTAATGAAACATGTGAAGGACCTATAAAATGAAAACTATAAGACCCTATTAAAAGTAACTGAAGAGGAAACAAAGAAATGAAAAGATATTCCATGTTCTTGGACTGGAAGAAGCAACAGTTAAAATTACCTTATTACTAAAAGCATTATACAAATTTAAAGCAATCCCCATCAAAATCCCATTGGCATTTTTTAAAGAAATAGAACAAAAAAAAATCATCAGATTTGTACGAAAGCACAAAAGACCCCGAATTGCCAAAGCCGTCCTGAGAAAAAAGAACAAGGCTAGAGGCATCATTCTGCCCCACTTCAAATTATACTACAAAGTGACAAAAATCAAAACGACATGGTATTGGCAGAAAAACAGACACATGGACCAGTGGAAGAGAATCAAGAGTCCAGAAGTAAACCCATATTTATATGGGCAAATAATTTTTGACAAAAAAGCCAAAAAAATACAGTGGAGAAAGGAAAGCCTCTTCAATAAATGGTGCTGAGAAAACTGGAAAGCCACCTGTAAAAGAATGAAACTAGAGTGCTGTCTATCACCACACACCAAAATTAACTCAAAATGGATTAAAGACAAGAATATAAGACCTGAAACAATAAATTGCATAGAAGAAAACAAAGGAACTAAACTCAAGGACCTTGGACTTAAAGGAGATTTTATGAGTTTGACCTCAAAGGCAAGGGAAGTAAAAGCAAAAATAAATGAATGGGACTACATCAAACTAAAAAGCTCTGCACAGCGAAAGAAACTATAAACAAAGTAAAGAGACAACTATCCGAATGGAAAAATATATTTGCAAGCAACACCTCCTATAAGGGCCTATTATCCGAAATATACAAAGAACTCATACAGCTCAATAATAACATAAAAAACAAATGATCCAATCAAAAATGGGAAGAAGACATGAACAGACACTTCTCCCTAGACATTCAAATGGCCAACAAATATATGAAAAGGTGCTCAACATTGCTAGTTATTAGGGAAATGCAAATCAAAAGCACAATGAGATACCATATCACACCTGTTAGAATAGCTATAATCAACAGGACAAGTAGTAACAAATGCTGGAGAGGATGCAGAGAAAAAGGAAGCCTCATACACTGCTGGTGGGACTGAAAATTGGTACAGCCACTATGAAAAACAATATGGAGGTTCCTCAAAAAATTAAGAATTGATCTACCATATGATCTAGCAATCCCTCTACTGAGTAATTACCCCAAAAACTTGAAAACTCATATTCGAAAAGATATTTGCACACCGATGTTCATAGCAGCATTATTCACAGTGGCCAGGACATGGAAGCAACCAAAGTGTCCTACGACAGATGATTGGCTAAAGAAGCTGTGGTACATATATACAATGGAATATTACTCAGCCATAAGAAGAGATTAATACTGCCATTTGTGACAACATGGATGGACCTCGAGATAATCATGCTAAGCAAAATAAACCAGACAGTAAAAGCTGAAAATCACATAATATCACTTATATGTGGGATATAAACCTAGAAGTAACAAATGAACAGGACAAACAAACAGAGACTCATGGACATGGACTATAGACTAGTGGTTACCAGAAGGTAGGGGGGATGTGGGGGGAGGGAAGTAGACGGGGTAAAGAAGGCGAATATGTGGTGACAGAAAGAAATCTAACTATAGGAGATGAACACACAGTGTAAATATATATGCCTTACTATAAAAATGTACAGCTGAAACATTGGATTTCATCAAGCAATGTCACCATAAAAATAAATAAATTTTTTAAAAAATTAAAAAAAAAAAAAGAACTTTCTTAGATAAAATTACATTTTGAGAAAGCACAGCCTGGACTTTTGCATCTATAGCTCTTTTCCCCCTTACTTTAGAAATAACTCGTATTTGAGTTTGTATAAAAGACTTACATTTTTAACGCCTGTAGAATAAAATTTTGTGTTCAAATAAAAAAAAAAGTTCACCTTGTATCCTGCTAAAATCACTTATTAGTTAGTTTCAAGAGCTTTTTTGTAAATTCACTGGGAATTTCTACATACACAATCATGTTATCTACAAAGAAAGTTTCTTTCCAGTTTGAACACATTTACATATTTTTTTTATTGTACTTGAATGGGCTTCCAGTATCATACTGAACAGAACTGGTGATAGTGGACATCTTTATAAAAAACAATAAAGTACTTAGGAATAAATTTAGCCAAGGAAGTAACATCATATCTGTACACTGAAAACCATAAAACACTGATGGAATAAGACACACATAAATGGGAAGATATTTGGTACTCATGGATTGGAAGAATTAATATTGTTAAAATGTCCATACCATCTAAAGCGATCTACAGATTAAATGTGACCGCTATCAAAATTCCAATGAAATTTTCCACAGAAACAGAAAAAAACAATCCGGAAATTCATATGGAATCACAAAGGACCCCAAAGCTAAAGCAATCTTGAGTGGGAAGAACAAAGATGGGAGACATCACACTGCCTGTTTTCAAAATATACTTACAAAGCTTTAGTATTCGAAACAATATATGGTACTGGTAGCTCTCTGATTTGTGGATCTATGGAAGATTTTTAATTTATACTTACTTAGGTACTTTATTAACTTTCAAAATTATCTACAACATAAATTTCTTATAATCAGAAATAAGGAACAAATGATATGCTACACACATATAGTAGACATCTTTGCTTGATTCTTGATCTTAAGAGGAAAGTTTTCAGTCTTTCACCATTAAATATGATATTAGCTGTAGGTTCTTTAGAAATGTCCTTTACCAGATAGAGAAGGTTTCCATATATTCCTAGTTCCTAATTTGTTAAGCATTTTTGTCATGAATGAATGCTGAATTATTTCAAATGCTTCTGCATGTATTTTTCTTGCTTATTCTTTAATATGCTGAATTACAATGATTGATTTTTAAATGTTGAACTAGCCTTGCAAACTTGGAATAAAGCCCACTTGGTTGTGAGATACACACACACAAATATATATATATATATGTATATATTCCTGAATCCAATTTCCTAACGTTTACTCCTTTGTAACTAAACTATACAATGTAGTGCAAACTCATTTAGTATATTGTATAAAAAACCATATTTTGCCATTTAAGTTATTTTAACTTCTGAGCTTCAGCTTTCTAATGTGTAAAATGAGAACAACCGCTTCATTTAATTATATTGTTTTTATATAGCCTTTGATTTGAATCCAATTATATTACTGCAAATAATAATCATAGCTAGTTTATAACAGCACTTACCATGTATCAGACACTGTTCTAAGAGTTGTAAATACACATTCTTTTAATGTTCACAATCTCTGAAGCAGACACTATTATTCTCATTTTACAGGCATAGGAGTGGTAAGAAGTTGCCCAAGGTTATATAACTAGCAGGTAACAGAATGGGGATTTGAATCTAAGCAGTCTGGATCTAGAGTCTGAGCACCTAACACTCTATTTCCTCTTGACTATAGTAATACTAAACCTATTGGAGCTTAACTTTTTTATTGTAAAAGTGGAAATATCTATTTTATAAGTTTGTTATAGATAATTGAGAACACATATAAAGTATAAAACAAGGCTGGTACAGTGCCTGGCTCTGTCAGCACTTGGTGTCTGTTTCACTGAAAGAACCAAATAAGGTAAAATATACTGAAGTGATTTGTAAAATATAAAGTACTTATAAGTACGTAATCAATGTCAGTTGTATGAGAAGTACATTACTTGAAAATAAGAAGGGTGCTTAGGGACATAGGCCACTGTATATATTGCCCAGTGGCTGAGAGGAAAGACACATTTAGAGAATCAAAACTACAGAGATAAATATGATAGGTGAAGAATAACAGGGCAAATGGGTAGTGATAAATATGAGGATACATTTCAGATGTGCAGACATATACAAAGTAGTCAAACTCTTAAACTTGTAAGCAGCAGATAAAATTAAAAGCAAATTAATCAAAACATTTATTGAACATCTACTAATGCTGTCACAAAGCAGCTGGTATAGCAAGAGATGATAAAAACTAATTAAATAAAATAGGCCTTTTAAGAAACTTTCTCAGTACCAATCTCTTTCTCACTGAAGAAAGAGGGGTGGGTGAGGTGAAAGACCCCTACATAATGATAAACAGAACCAGATTCTCAGAGTTAAAAGGGACTTCATGGTACCTGATTTAAATATTTTCTTCTATCTCTTTCTCCAAGCTCTTTATCATTCCATCCAATTCTTGGTTTGCTCCCTCCAAGCTCAAGGAGGCAGGCTAATTTGTCATAGCAGATGACCAAATCGCTAAATTAGTGAGATGCCCTGCCTCTTTATCTCATCACTGCAACCACCCCCACTCTCGCCCTGCCACTAATGTAGCCAATCAGTTGCTGCTAACTTTCCCAAACTGAGTAGTTTAAGAATTATGATCATAATTTTCAGTGATTTAGTGATTTGGGATAAATTACCTAGAGCCCAGAATTGGGCAACTCATTAGCCTTAGGGTAGCCTGATACATTTTCCCAGGAAGTAACTTGAAACCTGTCCTGCTGCTTTTTCTCCTATCACTGGGGCTCCTGCAGCAGCTAAGAACCCTTCAGCAAAGGTACAGATGGTAGGGTATTCACTGGCCACAATTTTTTAGAAGGTATGTTTCTCTTTAAAATCCTTCAACAGTCTTATATCATAACCTATTCATTTATTCTCTTCTCTCAGGGCATTTCTTGAGACCTGCCCCTAGGTGCTCTTAGGTTCTGCAATTACCCCCCATTCTTTTTCCATTTCAACATAAAATTTATTCCTTTACATTTAGCAAGAAGCCAATCTGGTCAGACTATAGAAAAAAACTAAGGATTTACAAATCTGTGATTTAGTTTCAGATACCAGTAAGTACTGTCTCTTCAAACATCTTTTACATTCATACTTATACTGCTTTCTATATGTACTGAAAATGTAACTGCTTTTGGTATCAAGAGTTATGAGCTTGGGACTTTGGGGTTCAATATATTCTGACATGAATCCTAGCCTTACCACTAAATAGTTGATAGTTGTATGTCCTTGCTGGTTATGTTGCCTCCCTAAGCCTCAGCTTCTCCAAAAAGGAAGAGGCAAACAGAACACTGGTAGCTGTGCCCCACAACCCCTAATGCCTTCCTCTGGCATGGGAGGAGACCACACCATAAATCTGCTTTCTCTCTCCTTACTGCAACCATATTTTCTACATTTGACCCCAGAAATGCTGAGCTACCAAGTAAAGGTAATAGTAATTACAGTAATTTATGGAAACTGCTTATCATTTAAGCCTTAATTACCATGCGGCACAATAACAATTATGCAAGCCATTAAATGTGTCAGACTCACTTTGCTGCATGTTTTATTTGATTTTTAATATTAACATCTATTCACATAGGCTCAGTTTGTAGTTCACACAGCATGTGCCTCCTTACAATTAAAAAAAAATTAGTGGGAACAGTGCCTAGAAGGGAAAATCAGGCACCTAAGGGAGAAATGAAAGAAGTAATTTGTTTCAAAGGGCTATAAATATAGTCATTTCTCTTATCTCTCTCCCTATTGGCAGGATGGGAAAGGAATATTTCCCATTTCTAGATTTCTTTGGAGAATCTTATTGGCTCAGTTTCTTTTTGCACCAGAACGTAAGTAGAATGCTGCCAGCTGATAGATTAACTTTTCTCAGTCAAGTGCCTATCTCTTGGTCCAGTAACTACAGTTGGAGAGTAGGGGGACTGGGTCATGTGATAAAAAATTCAACCTCTTTCTACATTTGGATTCTCTGAAAGACACCGAAAAGGGATTAGAAGTGCTAAAATGTTTTAAATCTGACTTTAGAACTATAGCAAAAACTTAAGATAGCCAAGGTAGAATTCTTCACAGATTTCCCTTGATGTATAACAACATTCCTAGGAATAAAAGCCAAAGTTGGGCATATAGTTTGGTTGCTAATTAGTAAACCTAACCTTTTAGTGTTGACGTCCACTAATTTGCGACTTTATAAGAGGGCTGTAAGATTCCAGTGAAGGGGAAGAGGTACAAAAACAACTCTAGATTTATCCACTACTAGAAGTAGGGAAATGTGCTGATAAATCTTCATATATATGGCCCATTGTAATGCCAAGTACAGTCACTCTACCTAGAAGCTCTTGCAGTGAGCCCAGCCACTGGAACAACACCCTCTCTCCTAAACAGCTCGTTCTTTTATCTTGAACGTGTAGCTGCAGGAAGCAAGCCTATGAAGTGAGAGGAAGAGGACACCCAACCAGCTTAGACATTTCCATCTAGCCCAATAGTCAATGCTCACACACTTGCTAAGGGAACCTAGAGAGTTCCAACTTTTAAAATTTTTAAATAAATGCCAAGATGTTAGCGAGATCTGGATCTTTAAGGTAGGTTTCTGGGTACAGCTACTCTTCCTTTTTAAAACCAGCATAGTCCTGCCCTCACAATTATCCCCTACCTCCCTATTCACAGCAAATGTTCTTGCTTCCTTAGCCAGAGTTAAGAATCAGACAGGAACTTCTGCAGTCTTCTGCTGCTGTTACTACCAACCCAATCCTCAAACAACCCCAAAGAAATGCTACACCCTTCCTTTCCTCTTACTAGAGAGGACGGTTACTTCCTTTCCTTTGCTTCTCATTCCCTCTATGCTCCTTACAGCTTTATCAATTAGTCCCTTTTTCACCTATCTCTTCAATAATTCCTCATTCCATTTGATTCTGTCCCACAAAACTTAATCATGATTAATTTCTTGTACCCTAAGAAGGGAAAAACAGAAAAGCTAAAACTTTACTTCATCCTATGTCTTTAGAGCTATCCCACTATTATTATTCTTTCTCTTTGGAAGTAGCTTCCTGCAAGAATTTTCATGTCAAATCTTCATTTCCTCACCAAATAGCCACTCTTCAATTCTTTACAATACAGTTGTGGTGTTTTTTTTCTTTGGTTAAATCTAATAGATGCTTATTCTTTTCTTCTAGTTGAGCATTCCTTCCTGATAGAAGTATTCCTTTTCCTTGATTACCATATTACTCTTCTCTGGTTTTTCTTTCTCTCCTTTAATTTCTCCTCCTCTTCCTTCACAGACTGTTCCTTCTTGTGTGCTCCCCTTCAATGTTATCAACCCTGTTCGGGGTCATCTCATCTGTTTCTATAACTTTAGCTATATCCTCACGTGTTCAAGATCCAGCCTTTATTCTCAACTCACTGCTGAAATGAATCCCAACATGTAAACTCCCTACTGGACACTCTTCTTTGTAGCCCACAGGCACCTCAAATTCAGTATGCCAAGAAAGGGAACTCATTATCTTTACCATGAGGCTGCTCCTCCACTGAGTTCCCCAGCTCAGTTAATGGCAATACAGCTCAGTTAACTGTCCATGTCAGATTCCTGGCCATCAGGGCTGGCCTTCCGCCCCCATTTAACAAGATACCAAGTCTTCAAGCTATTCCACTACAAAAGGTTTCAAAAATCTTGCTTCTCTAGCTTTAGTGCTACTGCCAGAATTTATTGAGGTAATTCATCCAAGAATCTACTGGTTATCTATCAACTCTTTTCTAAATTATTGAACAGTTTCCTAGATTCTATTTTGACCCCCTCTATTTTCCAGTTTGCATCCTGAGTAATCTTTAAAAAAAAAATACCCTCATTAAAACCCTTCACTGGATCTTCATTTTCAAGATAATGTCGCATTTTCTTAACAGCCTATAAGGGCTTTCATGAGCTAGTCTCCGCTTACTCATCGCCTCACCCCTCGGCATTCCCCTTCCCATCTACTCATATTCGGCCAACAGCCCCTTATACTTGTTTTTTCCAATGTGCCCTTTCTCCAAGCCCTCCTCCTCACCTGTGCATGATAAACTTCTGTAGAACTTTAGGACCTACCTTAGGTATCAACATCTCCAGAAACCTTGGATCAGGTACTTCTTTTCTGAACTCTGTCAGAGTACTTATCACATCATAAAACAATTGCCTGTTACCCTGTTTGTTTCCTTTCTCTATTTGGTTGTGAGTTCTTCGAGGGCAGGGATCTAATCTTAGTAAACTTTAAAACACTGGCTTATTATTATATAGTGACTGTCATACAGAACACCTGGATGAATATTTACTAAGTTAACAGGCTAAATAGCATTCTTCTGGGTATAGGTAAAGTAAATACAACTGTTTGTTAGTACTTTATGTGTTAGAACACAACCATCATCTCTCATTAATTTTTGTAACAATCACATATGTACCATCAACCATATTTTAAATGTAAAGAAACAAGAACAGAGAAGTTAAGTGACTTGCCTAGGGCAGGACTCAATTCTAGGCCCCCTATATATATGTTAGGACTGAGAATCTCCTATCAAACAACCACATCTCTACTGAACTGTGAGTGAGATAATTCATTCTGCAATAGGACTTCAAATCATCCAACTGCAATTTAATCTTTGAACATAAAAAAGGTATTTAAATAAATTTCAAAAAGAGAAGGTCCAATTTGAATTAATACTAGTATTGCTTAAAATTTTTATATATGAACATCTTTATTTTTTACCATTGTATTTGACATCTCAGAAACTGATAAAAATTTAGTATCTGTGGTAGTATTATAGTATTATAAACATAGTATTATATGTTTATTAATACTATGAATAGCTGAGCATAGTCAGAAGGCTTTTCTGTTCTTACAAAAGTTCATAGCTGTATGCCCTTATAAATGCCTAGTCATAGCCATCTTCTGGGTCTTAAATACTACTAATATTCTTGCTAGACACAGTCACAAATGAGCAGCAATATTACCAATTTTCTCTATCCTGGCCTAGGAATACATTCTACTTATCTTGATGTGCTGACAAAGACCAAACTCAATTCAGAACTAATTTCTCAAAGGTCAAGAATTTTCTTTCAGAGATTAATTTCCAAGCATTAGGATCACCTAATACTGGCATTTCTATAAGGATATCTAATAATTCTCATAGTCAACTATATCACGTTTTGGAGTGGGGTAAAAAGAAACAACCTTTTCTATCCAAATAACAAAGTATTACTGTTTTACCATAAGATTTAGAATATTCAAACAATTGTATTCAGTTCATTTTGAGACATATTAATAATTTAAAATAACCAAAATGAATACTTACAACACATCCCTGAAGTCTCCAAATACATACATATGCCTAAAGCTGTCAATAGCTATTACAGGGCAATCTGCTGGAGTTTTCTGTATGTGCAGAAGAGGATGTCTAAATTTGTCACAGTCCGCATGTAAAAAGTTTATTGTACCTTTAAAAGAAATAGAATTTGGAGATTAGAATTTTCTTAATTGTATTCTCATAAGATTGCAAATATCGTACAAAGTGACATACTAAAAAAAACCCAACATGCTTTAGAGTAATATGGATTACAAAAACTAAAACCTAAATATTACACTTAAAAGAGGTTAAGATTTTCACTCTTAGGGCAGAGAGTGTAATTTTCTTAGAAATTATATAAACTCAACCTGAATTTAAATGCTACAGTGAATTTGTTATTTTCCTTAAACAGGCACTCCTCTACTCTGTGGACTACCCAGTTCTTAGGGGTGAGTTCTAAAACTGACATCTGAACTATTCTCATGGAACCATCTTCATTTCACCAGGGATGTCCTTCCAGTTCCTACTGGTTGATTTTTAATCCAATTCAATCCCCAAAATAATTAACAAGTGACTAACTACAAAAGGAAAGTTAATGATTCCTCAGATTGCTTTCTGATGCTTTGGAAAGTCCACAGTTTCTTTCATTTAGAAATAAATGTTAATCACTGTGTAAGTTCTCCCAGCAATATGTTTGAGACTATCTATTAGAAAGGGACCAGACAAGTATTAAGATACTGAAAGAAAGTGTCAAAACTAACAGTGCCCACCCATGTTCTCACTTTTCATGCTATTTGATTTTAGGGATTATTTGATTTTAGGGAGCTAAAACAGCCATGGTTTTAAAAAAATAGCCACTATTTCATATTATCTCTCTACTAATGCCTCCCACCCCTATGTTTACATGTAAATTCAAGGGCTGTAATGGGGAAAGGGGAGGGGAAAAAAGAAAGATACAAAGAGAAAGGATGTAAATAAACACCTTAATCCGTCTACCTTTTTCACTTATTAATTGTCGGGCTACTTCATTCTGGAATATTTCTAAACTTTCTGTATCTTCTTTCATATGAAACAGTATTAGAAAAGGCAGTCCTTCTTCTGTCAATTCCTGTACAGAGAAGTATTCCGTGAGAATTATTAGGCCTCTCCATTCAGTTCTAGCTATTTTCTGGTAGGAACAATTCAGAACTCAAACCATGTAACATGCAACAGTTGCAACATCCCAGGGAAGAGGTGTAAATAAACATTATCCTTAATGCACGAAGGGGAACTCATTCCTTCCACCTGAAATACCCAAGCACTCAGAAGACCCACAAGTCTTGCACTATTGCAGGAACTGATCTGTCTTAAAGTAACCACTTGGGCTGGTGTTAGCTAGTACTGAATAAAGTCATGACACTTGAAAAATGAGTTGACTAAAGGAGAAACTGCTGGTTCTTTATCAAGATGTTGATTTTAGGGTGGGGGTAAACATGTCTTCCCCACATAGATTTTAGGGTAAACTGTCTTCATAGAAAATACTGAAAAACTGAGTGTACCAGCAGCAAATAAATCTAATTTGCAAACTTACGTTTATATTAAAGTTTACTGCAAAAACTTAACATGAGACCTACCCAAAGTAGAAAAGCGTTTGATTCAGAGCAAATAACAAAAACCCCATAATATAACCAGTTTTCAACCAATTCACAGTATTCGACACTATGAACAAAGACCTGCCACTCTGTGTATGTGTGTATGTATATACCTCGTATATACATACACATGCACACACACACACAAAAACACCTTGAAAATTATAAAGTACTTTAAAATTTTTTATTATTGTTACTGGAGAATATACAAGAGAAATGTGATGAGTAGATGGATTTTAATCATTTATTCTCTCTGACAAATACTAAGTTCTAATTCATAAGAAAAAGTCCAAAAAGGGCCTAATAATAAAGTTATTTCCATCAACTATTCTTTTGCATGTCTCTCTGTAATTTAGGAACTGCCTCAGCAGAAAGCTCAAAGTCCTTTATCCTTAAAAATCACTGAAACTGAAACCTATCTTGTAAGGGAAAAGTTTTCTTCTGGTTCTTATTTCCATGCTTAAGCCTGCTGCACTCACATACAGAACAAATTATTAAGCTTCTTGTCACATTTACCTTTTTTAAAATTGAGATATAATTCACATACCATGAAATTCACCATTTTAAGGTGTACAATTTGGTGGGTTTTATTATATCTACAAGGTTTGCAAACATCAATACTACCTAGTTCCAGATCATCTTCATCACTCCGAAAAGTAACTCCATACTCATTAGTAGTTACTCTTTGTCTCCCTCCCCACAACCTCTGGCATCACATTGATCTTTTGTGAGCTGATATAGTTTCTTCTTCCTCACTTTTTATCGCCTGGGCTAACATTTTTTCTTTTCCTCATGCACTGCTACTACTCCCCATGGTTCTGTCTTTGGACTTCTGTGTTTTAACCTGGCAACTTCAACTTGTTCAACGATCTGAATCACCACTTCTAATTGGCCTCTTATCTGTACTTCCCTGCCCAGTTCCAGTTCAGAATCCAAGTCTAGATTTCCAATTGTCTCCTTAATATTTCCATTTCAAAGTCTAATCAATACCTTCAATACTCAATATTAATGCACAGTTTCCTCCTCTTACTTCCTTATTTCTATTAGTACTTCAGTATACTTCTATTTTGGCCCTTTTGTTTTAGTGCTGGAATGCCTCTTCTAGAAAACCATCGCTGATTCTACCCCATTTCTGCCAAAGGTGAAAATGTGAATTCTCTCCTCTGAATTCGCAGAACATTTTCTCAGTACCCTTCATGTGGCATGGGGCATGTCTTTATATTACATTATCTGTACATGTGAACTACTGGACTGGTAACCCAGAGAATCTTATTCCCTTTTGCTCAAAGATTTCTGTACACAATAATGTGTAATCAACCTATGACAGAATAAATGATACAGATGTTGCTGAATAAGTAAGTACCCATTCGGAAAGAAGACTCAGTGGTCATCTCAGAAAATTTAAGAGCTACCAAGTTAAAAGTAAAAACAAACATTAGTTTATTAAACAAAAGTATGGATGAACTAACAACTGTCAGGAGAAAAATAATAAGCAGATTAGTAGTTTGAAAATGTCTATTTGCTAAACTAACTTACATACATTAACAAAGTAGCTGGTACTTTCTGCTGCTTGGGCTTCCAAGTTTACCTCTGTCCACACCAACATACTCTCTACCAAGAGGTATTAAAAGATTATGGAGAGCGATATCTAAACAACCAGATTTATAGGTTTCCTCATAATTTAAATGATTTATGTATGGGGAGTTGGAACTACTGTTTTATTAAAATTTTCTAGTCTATAACTTCAAACTCTATATTTGAAACTATTCCTGTAAGAACTGACAAAGCAGGTATATAATTATGACAAGGTACTAAATTTTTCTGAATCTCTGAGGACTAAGTGAGCTAATACAATAAAAATGTAGGTAATTCAGCTAAGCATACCTGAAGCCTAGAGAACTGAGAAAAGTAGCAAGGATGTTCATTTGATAAACTAAGAAAAACACACACAAGCAAGCTTTACTGGAATACCACCTCACTTATTTACGTGTTGTCTATGAATGCTTTTGTGCCACACTGCAAAGCTGAGTAGTTTTGACAGACTGTATGAACTGCAAAGCCTAAAATATTTATTATCTGATTCCTTTATATAATTGTCAACCTCTGACTAGTTGGTGATTATATGGGTGTGTTTACTATGTAATAATTTCTTGAGCTGTATATTTAAAATCTGAGCTATGCACTTATTATAATTCTTTGAAGAGTATATGCATATAAAAAGATTTTTGAAAATTGCACTTAAAATGTTTTTTAAAAAGTGCATTCTTTGACTGTGGGTTTTAAAAGTGGAGTAAAATGAAATGAAAGATAAGTTTCAAACATAATAAAGGACAGAGAGAGGTACCTCACAGACATAGCCCTTTGTACTTGCTCCTCCAACTTCTTAGGTTTTTGTGTTTTGTTTTTGTAGGAGTTCTAAGAGTTTGGATGTTCTTTATTACAGGCACATGGGATCACTATGGTCAGGTACATGAAAACTGATAAATGTTTTCATAACTTCATTCTTTTAGGCTAGATAGGAATCAGAAAAACCTTTTGACGGCAAAGGATTATTCATTGTATATAATTAATTGTAACTAAAATCTCCAGAGCATTGTTTCTAAAGGACATTCCCTTAAACAAGGATCTTCAACCACAGGTCGCTATCAGGATTACCTGATAGGCATTCTCAAATTCATTTTTCAGACTGTAATGAACCACTGCTATTGCAGGAAATGCAACAGAGTGGTCTTGGGACAACAAAGATAAGAACCACTGGTCTGTATTACAGAAATAACTATGATGTAGTTATGTTCGCTGTTTTATTTTTACAACTGATAAGTCTGTGATAAAATAGTAAGATGTGTAGAGGAAGTTTGCTCTTTCAGAAATCTGAATTAAAAATAACACACATTGGAAAGCCCATACCTCTCCATTTTCAAATGTTATTTCTCGAACAAGAGGAACGCATTTATCTTGAATCCAATTGTAAGTCCCATCAAAATTTGTCATAGATCCCAAGTAGACTATATCTGGAGCAGAATGCTATTACAAAAACAGAAAAAAAAAAAATTAAACAAATCTAACCTGTCTTATTGAAATGGCATTCCTAAAACCATCTATAAGCCCAGAAGCAGGTAGGCATTGTGAAAAAGAATTATCCAAATGAATTAATTTAGATATCCCTTAGAGTTGAAGATGTTAGAAGAAAATTTGGAAACTTCCAGTGAAAAATACTTGAAAAATACAAGACACTATATAAATTTAAGGTGTGGCTACCTCTAACATTAATTCCTTATAGAATCTGTTTCCGCATAGACTCAAATCAATATTTATGAAGTGCCTAAAATGATAAAAGTACCAGCCAATATTAACTGAGTAAACTTACTGTGTCTATGCACTGTTGTAAGCACTTTACATGTGTTGACTCACTCCTTGACACCTCCCCATAACACAAGTACTATTAGTATCAGAGTTATTTTTACTAATGAACAAACTGAAGCGCAGAGAGGCTAAGAAACTTTCCCCGAGTTATACACCTAGGAAAGTGCCAGGTGTGACATTAAAACTCAGTCTTATTCCAGGGCCTGTGCTCTTAACCAAACTATAACTACATTGTGAGACACTGTACTGGATTCTGATTATCTAGAGAAGGTCACACTATGTAAGCTCTTACTAATGAACTGCCCTTGCAGAAAATATAGGCAAATACCTATCTGAATTTGGAATAGGGAATGAGCTTTCTAAGCAAAAATTCATTGATATTATATAAAAATTAAAAACCTCAGTGTGCCAAAACACTGCAAACAACACTAAAATGAATATCATCGACTGGAAAAATGTCTATAGATTTCTATTTTTCTGTGTGCGAAAAATTGCAATTAAAGACCATCAGTCACTTCATATATTTAAATTATATTTTATAATTTAAGAAAGAGCAACTTACCCCTGGTGGTTTGTAGATTATGTTGTCTCCACTGTATCTTTCTGGTTTTGAAACAGTCCTAATAGGAAGACAGAAGTAGTAATAATATTTTTTTAAGAAAAATAATAGTAGTAATGTACCTGAATGAAGCAGAATTGGCTAGTTGTTTTGTAATGTATGAAATATATATTTGAACTATATACTTGACAATCAACTTTCCTACTTATAAGACTATGCCACACTAAGACTATGCAAAAGCACATTTAAAAAAATTTATTAAATAAAAATGTATTTAAAAATTTAATACAATGCAGGTTTTTTTAAAGAAAAATTTTAGTTAGCTATTTTTGTGACTCAGTATTTTATAAAGTTAGATTGGCAGTTTTAGCACTAAAAAGCTATTTTTGACCCCAGACTGTCTCCAGTAAACTGGGGATCAAAGTCACTGATGTAGGTACAAAGGCCAAAATCACAAAAAAATATTATTTGCTTTTACATCAGACTCAACGATAAATTCTCTACTTTTTACTTTAATATAGCAGCCAAACGAACCCACTCCCATTCCCACTCTCTTAATTAAGACACTTACCCAAATGCAGCAAGAAAGGCACAATCATCATGCAAAATACTGGCTACTCTTTCAAAAACTCTATACTCTTCTGAATCCTTTTGTGCAAAATAGCCAATGATATTTCTTTTGCTGCGCTGTAAAATAAAGTATTTAATTATTTTACAAACATATATAGTTTTGTAAACACGTTATTTCATTTATCCACCTATTATTCAATTATCTCCCAATGAAGTATGTCTATAAATACCTATTTTTTGCTTTTAACATTGAGTCAAAAACTATTAAAGATTACATTGGATTGAAAGTAATCTTAACTACACTCTAATAACTTATGAACATTTCCTTCAAGCATTTTATTTTAAGATTTCAAGAAACAGATAACTTTCATCAATGAAAGTCTTGTCCTAAATAAGGTGACTAATTCTAAAATAAGTTAAAATAGTACATCAATTCATAACATGTGACTGTAAGTAGAACTCTCTATGGCCTCATACTCCCTAGATATCTAGGTATACCTAAAATGTAAGACCCTGACCACTTCTTACCCAGGCCATTTCTCAGGGTTGTACTTGCAGCTAGCAACACTGAGGTATGAGATAATCTCCCCCACCAGAGATAAGGCTTACTGCTAGCTCAGACATAGAAGTTCTCAGAGTCCAGAGTTCCCCTCCCGTAACACAATCACTGCATATGCAGACATCCATCTGAGACCTATGTGTAACATCCACAAGTCTTGGGGAGCAAAGAAACAAATACAAACATGCTCACACAGTTGGCTGTGATGTGAGCAAAAGTCCTTTGTCTCTAACCCCGGAGACTTGTGTCTTCTGATAACTTCCATGAAACTAACTAGATAACTTACTAGCTTGTAAGTAGGGTAAAAATAAAATCTCAAACCTGACAATGACAATCTAAAGCCCAAACTCAATTTTTTTAAAATACTGCTTAGCATACAAAGACAAGGGTTTGCTAAGATAATTAGGGGAGCTATTTCAGAGGACATTAAAACATATATCGAAGAGATGATACAGGAGTAATTAGAGCAGATACCTAGAGGTTCTCCACTAAGGCAAATATAGAAACTTTGATTGTGTATGCCTGATGTTAACATCTATTTCTTCATAATTTAGACTACCTTTTGTCCTCAATTAATTCAAATTAGTGCAACTTTACTGTATGCTATATATTTTATCCAAAGGGTCAGTAATACATTAGCATTTCCCTTGAGAAATAATTCAAGAAAAATTCAACTTGCTAAGTCTGTTTATGTCAGACCCATTACCATAAACTATAAGAAAATGTCCAGATTCTTGGATTGCGTAAGAATTTGTTTACATTAATTAAACAGGCAATGTTCATTTGATCCAGCAAAAGTTAATAACTTACATCAAGAGTGGTGATTTCTGCTAAATCATGAAGTTCTTGAACAGGGTCACTTTTTTGTTGCCTGATGTAATCTGCAAGTGCTTTCACTGATCGCTGACCCCTGTATTCTCTCTTCATCATCATCCCATTACGAAACAATTTGAGGGTTGGGTATTTGCTTATCCTATATCTCTGGGCT
Source organism: Pteropus medius (assembly GCF_902729225.1). Lineage (NCBI taxonomy): Eukaryota > Metazoa > Chordata > Mammalia > Chiroptera > Pteropodidae > Pteropus > Pteropus medius. Next base: position 1,769,902 of record NW_024341894.1, on the reverse strand, counting down.
ATATCAGCTAAAAGAATGAAGAAAAAATTAACTTCACCCTTATACTTGGTATGGGTGAACCCATTAGCCCAACAGTACAAAATCTTACAAATATTCAGTGAGAACATTTTGGTTCAATAATTTTTCAGTGTTAGACAAAAAAATAATAATAATTAGGATGAGTTCATATTGGTTAAGAGGCCAGGCTCAGGACATACATTGCCTGGTTTAAATCCCAAATTTGCTCTTTACTGGCTGTGTAAACTCTTAAGTTGCATCAACTACCTATGCCTTAGTTTCTCATCTGTTAAGGATAATAATTTCTATCACGTAGGGTTGTTTTAAGGACTAAATGAGATAATACAAATGTATGACACAGTAAACTCTTAATAAATGTAGGTAAACATTATCATAGATATATTCTAGAAAAGAATATTAAAATGAGCAAAATTTCAATTTTGAAAAGTCATTCAAGTCACTTTATACTATGAGATTCTCTGACAGCATTTAATAAAAGAAAATTAAATTTTAATTAAAACCACTCACAAAAGCTAAAAATATTAGATTATTTGCTAGAAGAATTATAATCCCAAATGCAAATTTTGTGTAAACTAATACAATAAAACCCCAAACTTGGCAGTTTACACTAAAAAATAAATAAAATGCTTTTATTATGACAAATGAGTATATTCATAGGCAGCAAAGATTTGATTCAATCATTAAAAATCATGTTTATAGTCTTAAAGTAAGAATCTAAATCATGATCTCAATTTTCAAGAATCACAATTACTAAGATATAGACTCAAATGGAATAAATGAGCCTTTAAATTTCTGTGCTGTTATTTTTAGTAGAAATAACAGCAAATGGGAGAAATCAATGTTTTCTAGACACTGGAAAAGCTCAAATGTCATGTATAAGAATGACACTGAATTTTTAGAATGAAGCTGACCTGAGAGAGCATTGTAGTGGCCTAAGACGGCTGCAATTGTTTTTAACTGAGCAAACTGAGAGAATTCTAAAATGGTGGTGCATGCACACATGCACACATGCGCGCACGCACACACGCGCGCACACGCGCACGCACACACACACACACTTATGAAAATTCTCTAACCCTGCCTCCATTATTCTAGTAGTTATAAAATAAAAACAAAAGAAACAGAACTGCAATTTTGTTTTATGTTAGGAGATCTGATGGTAGAAACAACTATACTAGAGGGAGTCTAGTAGGGAAGCTACTGCAACAGTCCTGGCAGAAATAACAAGTCTGTCTACAAATTTAAACATTACGACCTAAAGATGCCTTAAAATTGTAGTTATGGATAGAAAAATATTAAATAATACTTGAAGACTACTGGGAAATACATGCTTAATTCTCAAACAACATCATGACAGCAGGTGTGCTGCATAATGAGGTGGCTTTTAATTATTAAGAAGCAAAAACCTTAAAATTACATTGATCAATAATCTCATAAAGGTGACTTTTTACAAGCTTTGGTCAAAAATGATTTTAAGATAATTATAATGTGACATTTTGACAATATAACAAAGAATGACTTAAGGGGTATAATAATTTTTTTATTAACTGGATGGATCAAATGTTAAAATGGATGTCAAAGGAATTATAAATTTCAAAAGGTTAATAGCTAACTGATTGGAAAATTAGCATGTACCTTTGCTTTACTGGTCACTTACACGCTTTGATGGGTTCTGCCTGCCTGCCTGCCTGCCTGCCTCACTAATGTCCAGCAGAACTCCAAATAGAGAAACTGCCTCATGCTCTTGTCTTTACAGTAGTGTCCCTCCCTGCTGTGATTCATAGCAGACAGTACAAAGAGGCAAATGATTTCAACAGGAAGGTCTCACTGTTCTTATGGTTCCAGGATAAAGACCACTGCTGCCTATGTACCTTTTTCCATTCCTAAACTATGCCCTCCTCACAAGGAGGAAAAAAAATCAAAACAAAAACACAACAACAAAATAAAATCCTAAACAGAACAATTACAAAGAAAGAGTAGCAGTTACTCGGGACTCAGGTTAAGCCTGCACATCCAAGTTGTTTTATGTACATGAACTCTTTACTGTATATTTCTTTATTCCTTTCTTTTAAACTTTTTAATTGAAATAGATTTGACATATAACACTGTATACGTTTAAGATGTACGATATGTTGGTTTGATACATTTATATATGGCAGTATTGCAATATGATTGTCATTGTAGCATTAGCTAGCACTTATATCACTTCCATTAATTATTATTTCTTTTTTTGCAGTGGGAATAATTAAGATCTAGTCTCTTAGCAAGCTTGAAGTTTTTAATACAATATTGTTATCTACAGTTATTTTCTTGCTCTTAATGCCTCATTTATACATACCTCTTCTAAAAGCTCAATTTACAATGTGGAAAGTTCAAGTTAGCAGATAGGTGAGAGAGTAACTGTGGTGTCTGAGAGCATGTGCTCGCCTAATTCAAGGACAATTACAAAGTACTTTCCTAAAAATGCTAGGAGTCTGAATGTTCTGCTAGGAGTCTGAATGTTCTGCTCTAACAAGCAAATCATTTATGAATAACTCTTGCCATACAGCCTATAGCCACTGGAGGTCAGCAGAGAACCCGGACCCACCAGGGGCAGACTGATGGGACTTCTTCATCTAAGGTAGTATATCCACCAGGGAGAGTGATGAATTCTACTCCCAAACTCCCCAAATGAGAAGGCTGCAGAAGATGAGATAAAATGAGATCATGATCCATAGCTGAAGCAAGGGTAAGTTTTAATTTTATGTGTATGTAGAAATTTTGGAAAAAAACACAGAATTACAAATAAGAAAATAAGAACCATTTGTAATCCAACAACCACAGGAGGAAACCACTATTAACATTTTGGTTATATTTGCTAACTGAATAAAAGTTGCTTAACTAGCAGAGAAATTTCAATTTAGAAAAAATAAACTAAGGTTAGACAAAAGTAAAATGCCTGCATCAATACTTGCATGGGTATTAGCAGTTTGGAAGAAAATCCTAGAAGAGTAAACACTCTTTAATCGAGAGCATTACCAACACCTTTAATGGCACAGAAGCTGATATCGTGTGGAAAAACTCAAAAATCAATAACAGAATTGGAAAGTGATGCACAAGAGTAAGATTCTGAATGTGAAACTATTTCAGGATTATTTGAACAAATTTATTTTTCTTTTATCACATATTAATGATATGACAAAAAATCTGTATCTAAGTCCAAATAGTTCTTACAATAGACATAAAAAGTTTTAAGTGATAAAGCATTGTATTGTAGTTCAGTTTTATGTTTTTTCAGTTACAGATAAAAGTGACTTATAATCACTGACAACTTAGATTTGATGAAATATTGCAGAATACACTTTATTGTATTATTGGGAAATAATGAAATAACCTATTTAAAGTACTTAGAGTAGAGTCTACAAAACTAACAGTTTATAAATGCTGGCTACTATTTATAACTCATTTGTCCATCCATCTATTCAACAACTATAATTGAACACTTAGTATGTGCTAGGCACCAATCCAGTGTTAAGGATAGACGGGTAAAAAGATAAGGTCCCTGCTCTTACAGAGTTTACATTTCATCATTATGATTATCAATAACATTACTACTGCTGCTGTTACTACTTCTAATTGTTTCCACAGACCAGACTCTCAAAGGAAATTCTTAAAACTCTTAATATATATGTACACAAAAGATGTGTAAGTTTAGATTCCCTAAGTATAATATAAGAGGAACCTTCTATAATGTGAACAGAAATATATCTTCACGAGACATGCAGAGATTTCTCTTATGGGTCCTCCAGATGGAAGAATCTAGAAGGGCAATTGTCAGATCTGTGACAAATATGAAACCCGACATCCCAGTCCTCTGCAGGATGAGTGAGGATGCCTGCTCTGCTGCCGTCACATAAATGCCCTCTGAGCAGTGGGAAGAGGTTGTCTTCAATATTCTCTCTTGATTGTCTCTTTAATTGCCCTGACTTACTTTCCCTTTTTCTCTTCCTTCTACTTCTCTTACTTTGTTCTTGACATTAAATACAATAAATAGAGAATTTAGAGTCTTAGGAAGTAAACTAAATTTTACTACTAGGTGAGGGTTATTCAAGCTACAAGCTTTACACTGGAATTTCAAAAATATACCTAAGTTTAAACTGTTGGATGCTTCCTGATGACACTCCAGTGTCAGTCTGTGTTCAAAATTGTCTTTCTACAGTTTCTAACTTTTTTGGTGGGTGGGGTGAGGGTGGGTGGAGGAGGGAGTAAAAGCTGCTGCATCCAGCTCATACACAGAAACAAAAGGGCTGACTAGGTGAAATTAGCCTATTATATCCACTCTTGCCTTCTTTCTTTCTCCAGTTCCAAGTTCTTAGCCTATTTACCTGAACCTCTCAACAAAGAAAGTCCTATGAAGGGCATAAAGAAATGAGGTAAGGTAGGATAGAAAGCACTCCACAGGATGCCGCTAGGTTCAAGAGAGGGAGATAGAAGGAAATGTGGGCAGCAAACCAAAGGGTCTCCTGTAATTATGGACTGAGATGGGTTTTCCTGATCACCTAGTAAACTGGCATAGAGGACAGCTTCAAAAGAATTCCCAAGAAAGTCTAAGAAACATACAACACCACCCAGAGGGCGTACTTTGAAAATACTCACTTGAAATGTTTTATGAAAATTAGTGCCATTACATTTTTGTATTGTTATATAATTATGCTGTTTGTTTCTTGACTTTATGGTCTCACCTGATCTTAAATTCTTAAACAGGGCTAATAAAGAAAAAAACTAACACAGCATTGGCAGAAATTTCCAAATGCAAGACAATATACAAGATTCGTTGCTAAGATAGACAGATTTCATAACTAAATTCAGATGTCACACCTCAACTCAAATTTGCACTCGTTATGAAGTAATAGTCGTTAAAAGATTTTAAAAATTCAATGCCAGCAAAGGTTCATACATTTTGCTACATTAATTTCTTTTAAGAACCTATACACATCTTTCAGTATTTACTGACAGAATAAGCTCGTTTTCCTTATTTCAGCTACTGACAGGATTTACTCTATTTCCTAATACTAGGCCATCTTTGTATTTCTGGCAATAAATTCTACTTGGTAATGGCAGAATATTCAAAAAAGGCACATTTGCCTTCCATAACACCCAATGGTAAGGCAGAGATGCTAACGTCCAAGAGATGGCATCTCATGAAAGAAGGTGATTTCGTGACCAACAAAATGGCCTCAATTATCATACCTGCTCATGGGAGGTTTTCACTGAAAAATTGAGACAGCAAAAGAGAACTCTAGGTCAGTTTCCAAAAGCGATCAAGTGGCTCTAAGTATTCCTCAAAATGCCAGTAAAAGTCTATTCAAGAATATTCTTTTTAAAATTCAATAATTCTGTTGAAGGTCTTTTATCAGTTAAAGTAAACAGAAATTATAATTAATAATATCACAGTACACTTGCACAGTGCGGATTTCAGGCTTCTTCTACATACATTTTCTTAAAAACTCTGAAGTAACCAAAGAGAAATATAGGTTCAGTGACTTTTTATACCAACTTTTTATTTTGAAAATATTCAAACTTACAGAAAGATGAAAAAGTAATGTAATGAATACCCGTGTAAGTTTACCCAGATTTAACATTTTACAACATTTGGTTATCACATTTCTCTTTCTTGCTACACACACACACATTCTTATGGTGGGTGCTGAATCAAGTTGAGTGATTTGTGTTAAGTAACTTGCCCCACTGTATATGACTTAGTAAATAGTGGGCTTCTGGTACTAGAACAAAGGATTCTACTTTAGTAGGGGGCTGGGCCACACAGTATAAAAACAATAATACCACATACGAGTGAATTCTATTTTTGTTAATACATTATCCCATTATAGATCATTTAAACAGACTATTATATAATTCATAACAGACAATTTCAGTCATCTTTAAATAGAAATTGGGTGCATTCTCAGTTTCTATGAGAAATTCAATTTAAATTACTTTTTTTGACCTTCAAAACATAGTAGTTACCTGGTAATAGCTATGTACAATCTAGCTCTCTTCATTTACTATGTAACCTTGGCAAATCATTCGGCTTCTCTAAGGCTTTCATTCAGTGTCATCATCTGCAAAATGATAATATACTCCAGCTCTGTGAAAGTCCAATGTTCATTTTTACCTCAGAAACTTCACACCTACTCTTCCTTTTGTCTAAAACACTCTTCTTCCCTTTAAAAATTCCTACTCTTCGTTCTGGTGAGGACTTCTCTATTTCCCCAGATTAAGTTAGACTCATATTACTATCTCACAGCACACAAAACCTTCCCTTCAGAGCAGTTATCACAATGAGCAATTGGGTATTTATTGCTCTTACCTTTCTGGGTGTGTTTGGTTCATTGCTTTATCTTTGGAACCTACCACACCGCATTACAAAGGGTAGGCATATAAAAATTTTGTTGAATGAATGAATAATACTAATACTATTTAACTCAAGGGGTTGTGGCAAACATAACTGAAAATAATACATGTAAAACATGCCCAAATCTAAATAAACACTACATAACATAAACAGTAGTTTTCCCTAGCAATTTGACTAGAAACTGTATAAAAGATTTTTTCCCAAGAAATAATACTATTACTTTGAATGGAAGGTCTGGGTGTTACAGTGAGTCAGAAGTGAGGCAAACTGACTAAAGTATTAGCAGGCAGAATAGAGCAGGCTGCCACAATGCTAGACAGGTGATTAATAAGAATGAGACATCTGTGGGTATCTTGATTCTCAGGTTACCTTCTGCCTTTGCTAGGAAGTATTACAGATTTTCCGCCTGACAGAAACTAATTCTAAAGCAGCAAGTAGGTACTCTTGGCTGGAAAGAATACTGTTAAGGAAATATAGACCACTGAAGTAAAACTTTTATTTGCATACAACAAAGCTAAGTAGAAAATCCTATGAGATCTACATAAAAATTATTAGAACTAATAAATACCAATATACAAGATCAATATACAGAAATCAATTGTAGTTCTATGTAGTAGTACCAAACTACCAGAAATTAAAATTAGAAAAAAAATCAATGCTATTTATAATAGCATCAAAAATTAAGAAATACTTAAGGATAGATCTCACAAAAGATGCATAAGATCTAAGAAAAAACCCCAGACAAACCCCAAATGAGGACATTCTACAAAATACCTGACCAATATACCTCAAAAGTGTCAAAGTTGTGAAAAAAAAGGAAAGAATGAGAAATGGACAGGTAACTGAGCAGACCTGATGACTAAACAAATATCCGGATAAAGAGAAAAAGGGCACGAATGGAACAACTAACAAAATCTGAATAAAGTCTATAATTTAGTTCATAGTAATGTACCAGTGTTAGTTTCTTAGTTTTGACAAGCATACTATGGTAATATAAGATGTCAAAATTATGGTATACTGGGAAAGAAGTATAAGGAAACTCTCTGTATTATCTTTGTAACTTTTATTGTAAGCAATAAAAAGCTTATTTAAAAAATATCATTTACAATAGCATCAAAAAAAAATCTATGGATAAATCTGACAAAGATGTGAAAGACGTAGGCTGAAAAACTGCTTAAAACTGCAAAATATTGCTGAGAAAAACTAAAAAGACAAATAAATGGGGAGATATACAATGTTCATGGATTGGAAGATTCAATATTATTAAAATGACGATGCTCCACAAATTGGTCTAAATATTCAAAGTAATCTCAATTAAAATCTCAGCACTCCTTCCCCCTACCCTTTGGTTAAAAATTAAAAGGTGATTCTAAAATTCATACATAAATCCAAAGCAACTAGAACAGCCAAACCACTTCCAAAAAAGTACAAAGATGAAAATTTTATGCTACTGACTTCAAAACTAATTATAAAGCTACAGTAATCTGTTAGTATGGTACTGTTGTGAACATAGACAAACAGATAAATGCCAACTAAATAGGTCAACAGTACAGACTACAGAGACTAGAAATAGATCCACATATATATGGTCTGTTGATTTTGACAGAGATACAAAGTAAGTTAGTGAAGGACAGTTTTTTCAACAAATAATGTCAGAACAGCTTGATAATTATACGCAAAAAATGAACAATCCATACATTGTGCCGCATGTAAAAATTAACTCCAAATGGATCACAGGCCTAAATGTAGAACTTCACACTATAAAATTTATGAAAGAAAACATAGCAGAAAATCTTTGTGATCTTGGGTGACGCAAAGATTTCTTAGATACAGCATCGAAATCAAAATCTGTTTTAAAAAAGGATAAATTGGACTTCCTCAAAATTAAGTATACCCTTCTAAAGACACTCTTTGAACAAAATTGGAGGTCTCACACTTTCTGACTTCAAATGTTATAAAATTACAATAATTAAAACAGTGTGGTACTGGCATAAAGAAAGACATATAGACCAATGGAACAGAGCAGGGAGCCCTGAAATAAACCCTTGATTTTTGGCAACGATGTCAACACCATTCAATGAGGAAAGAATAGTTTCATCAACATATGTATTAGAAGAGCTGGATATCCACATGAGAAAAAATGACATCAGATCCTTATCTTGAACCATGTAAAAAAATAACTAAAAACAGATAAAGACCTAAACTATACATACTATACCTAAATTATAATACTCTAAGAAAAAAACAGAAGAGAAGTTTCATGACATTGGATTTGCAGTGATTTCTTGGATATGATACAAAAACCCAAGCAACAAATATAATAACAGATAAATTGAACATCAAAATTTAAAACTTCTGTGCAAAGGACAAACAGAGTAAAAAGAGAATGTACAGAATGGGAGAAAATATTTGCAAATCATATATCTGATAAGGAGTTAATATCCAGAAAATATAGAGAACTCTTATGATCCAACAACAAAATATCCTGATTTAAAAATGGGCAAAGACCTCAAACAGATATTTCTCCAAAGAAAATATACAAATGGCAAGAAGCACATGAAAAGATGCTAAACATTACTAATCATTAGGGAAATGAAAATCAAAACAATGATAAGGTAGTACTTCACACCTTTTAGAATGGCTATTATCACAAAAACAGAAAATAACAAGTGTTGGTGAGGATATGATGAAATTGAGATCCTTGTACCTGGAGTAAAATTGGTACAGCTGCTATGGAAAACAGTATGGTAGCTACTCAAAAATTAAAAAAATAAAATTAAAATATGATCCAGCGATTCTACTTCTGTGTGTGCATGTATCCAAAAAAGTTGAAAGCAGAATCTTAAAGATATTTGTATATACCCATGTTCATAGCAGCATTATTCATGATAGCCAAGAGTTGGAAGTAACCCAAGCATCCATAGACAGATGAATGGATAAACAAAATGTGGCATATATATATCATGGAATATTATTCAGCCTTAAAATGGAAGGAAATTCTGACACATGCTACAACATGGATGAACCTTGAAGACATTATGGTAGGTAAAATAAGCCAGTCACAAAAAGACAAATACTGTATGATTCCGCTTATGTAAGGTGTCTAGAGTAGTCAAATTGATAGAAACAGAAAGTAAAATGATGGTTGCCAAGTGATGGGGGAGGGGAAAGTAGGAAGTTTTTGCTTAATGTGTATAGTATTTCAGTTTGGCAAGATGAACTTCTGGAGACCACAGCATGAATATACTTAATGCTGCTAAACTGTACATTTAAAAATAGTGGATTATAAATTTTGTGTTCTGTGTATTTCACCACAATTGAAGACATTCTTAGAGTGTAACAGGAGAAAATATTTGCAATTACACATTTGAAAAAGAATTTGTATTCATAATATATAAAGAGCTCTCAAAATCCAATAAAAAATTGCTGTAAGAAATTTTACCTGTTAATAATTTAACAGATATGTTAAATTTAATATACTGATCTTACCGAATATTGGTAAGAATATAGCAAAACTGGAATGCTCAGACACTGATAGTAGATATGTAAAATAAAACAAATACTTTGGAAAATAGTTTGGCAGTTTTTTAAAAAGATAACCATAAACCTACCATATGACTCAAGTATTTGTCCAAGATAAAAGAAAGCATATTTATGTATGTTCATAGCAGCTTATATGTAATAACCCAAAACTGGAAACAACTCAAATGTCTGTGAATAGGTGAATAGTTAAAGAAACTGTGGTATATAGCCATACAATGGAATGCCACTCAATAAATAAAAAGGAATGACATGTGCAACAATCTCAAAATAACCAAGCTGAGTTACCCAAAAAAAAGAAAAAAAAAAAAGACAAATTCATACACAAAGAACACATAATGTATGATTCCACTTACATAAAATCCTAGAAAATGCAAACTAATCTATAGTAATAGAAAGCAGTTCCATGGTCTCCTGAGGATTGATGGATGGAGAGAGGAACCACAAAGGAGCACAAGGAAAATTTGGGAGATGACTGTATGTTGTTATCTTGATTGTGGTGATGGTTTCATGGGTGTACACGCTTCAAAACATTAAACTGTATAATTTAAACTTGTGTTATTTATTATATGTCAATGATATCTCAATAAATCTTTTTTTAAAAAATCAAATCCTACCAAAGAACAATCTGCCTAACAGGCATTCCTCTCCAGACTGCAGGATTCTTCAGGTCCCTCCAGCTCAAAACCTCTACAGTCCAGCTGGCACATAAAGGGTTACCCAAAGTACAGTATATCTTACAATCTCTACAGAGAGTAGAGAATGTGAGTTAATCATCAACAGGATTTCATAATGTCACTTTTAAAAAGTGAAGAATTACACAGAAGAGAATAAATATTTAGAGAGGATACACAATATCTGAGATATAACTGTCATTAGTAAAAAACTAATTTTGTAGATCTCTCTGGTGGATCAAAAAGGAACTATGGCTATTTATTCCCATTAAAAGAGAACTTGATTACTAGCAATGATGTCAGATTTATTTAAAAAAGTACATTGATCTTTTTAAAAGATAGAATAAATTATATTTAAGGCAAAATAGTTAATTTTTCTTTCCAATTATTGTAAGCCTGAGAATCATTTCAGATTTTATGGTCTAAATTCAGAGTAAGGACTGCTGTCTGCACTGTAATGTCTAAATATACAAAGAACAGAAAGATTTGAAATGAGAGCCCACATCAAAAACATCATGTTCTCTGTCAATAAAGGTGGGAGGAAAGATCCAGAAAGCAGAGTGGAAATGCAGGCCATGCTTGTACTAAAAAACTTTTATTGCTCCCTTCATCCTATCTAGTTATGAATCTCACTAGACAGAAATGTGGGGTATGGCTTGTAAGCTTTTGAAATGCTTTGCTGTTTGCTGTTTCTGTCTAGCACAGGGCTTTATCAGTAAATCCCAAAACGTCTGTTCAATTGAACAAAAAAGAAGCAAATACAGCAGGTCCTCAAATAATGTCATTATGTTCAATGTTGTTTCATTAAAATGTTGATGAGATGCCTTAGGAACTTAACTCTTGTTTATATCAACTAGCTTATGTTTCATCATATATCCTTTCACTTAAAGTCACTGAACCTATCAATGACACTCAGTGAAGACTTCCTGTAGGTCTGTGAAAGCATTTGGTCAGGAGATTTGCATTCTAAATCTGGCTTGACTAGACATTAAGCTGTAGGAGACATTCATTAAGCCACTTTATTTCATCAGTAAAATGAATAGTTAGTGTATACGCATACACACACACACACACGCACACAAATTCTTTCAGGTTAAGTGTAAAGGATAGGACATTTGCAGAACAGAAGAGATCTATATTCAGGCCAATTTACCAATAATTCAATGCAACAGGCTTTGAATGAGCAGTCTCTGTCTCCCAGAAACTGTCAGACTCTTGAGATTCAGAGATTAATGAGTTTGGTCCCCGCTTAAAAAGGATTAAAACAAAAGAACCAAAAACAAAGAAAAGAAGTTCCTGCCTTCGAAGAACTGACATTTCAGCTGGTGAGACAACTAAGATACAATAAACCAAAACTACAAAGTGCAATAAGAGTGGTACTATGAAAGAGGAAAGTTCAAGTGTAACAGGAACACTCAGGCGGAAACACCACTGCAAAGCTCACTAGCTCAAGTTAGAGAAATCTGTCATGTATAGGGAAAACCATGAAGGTTTTATAGAGAATGCTCTGCTGGGACAAGTGAAATCCAAGAGATTAGATTTTAAGTGAGTCTAACCTAAGTTTCTCAACATTCGCAATAATATAATCAGTAACTAGAGCTATTTACACCTCAAAAATAATCTAAGCCAATCTTAATAGAATCTTTTAAATAACAGGAACACACAAAAATCTGAGACTATTTGACATGACTACAAATGGTATTTTTGCATGATTCTAAAACTAATAGAAACCCATTCCCCCCGCCCCCGCCCAAAACTACATTTAAATTTTATTTATTAATTTTGGAACTTGCTTTGGTAGAAAACATTGCTGTTATGATTTACTACCTGTATGCTTGCCCTACTATATTTTAATGAAAAAATAAAAAACTTAAAACTCTTCACACTGAGAAGTAGTATTTAAGAACATAAAGATTAAATATTAACATTTTGAGCAGGTCACTGGTACCTTTTTGATTTATTCTCCACTTAAGCAGAGCATTTTTTAAACAAGAATTATGGGGGGTTTGGGGATAGGGCAGTTTCTCCCAGACTTCCTCCTGAGGTACTCACAGTGCTGATCACAATCAACTCTGGCGAACACTACTTGATTTTCATTTGGATATTCTTCCTTAATGACATTGGAAGCTTCCTCAAAAATTGGATGCAACATCTGGCTGAAACGACACCTATGCACAGAAAAGGTTATCAATTAAAACTGAAAAGGAGAAGCAATAAAATCTTATTTCAGTTATTATCCATTGATATTAGCATATGTACAACACACAGCTTTTGAGACAATCACATAGTTAATTTAGTCATGAATCCTAATGTCATTCACTGGAGATGAAGATAATTTTGAATTCAAAGACTACAGAAATAATTAAAAGATTTTTTTTTTACCCTTAGGAAAATGGCCAATATTACGAAGCACACAGATAAGGATCTCTCACAAACTCCATGAAACAAGCCTGAAATAAGCCCTCTAAGAGGAATCTACTTGGACTTGCAACTACTGAGACTTGGGCATTTATAAAAGAAATAAGCTTTCTCTAAATAGTGAACATATTTTAGACTACTGTGCGAAATCTTTAAAATGGTAAGTTCATTGCAAATATTAGACCAATTCACCTGTTAATTCAATCAAATCTCATAAGCAAGGTAGCATACTAATTAAATAACTTGTATGAAAGGATATATATAGTACATAATGAACTGTTTCCCCTCAGAATTTACCCTTGGTTAAAATGGGCTTTTGTAGCTATAAACATTAAATGTACTAAGTACAGGAGCAAAAATCTTAAATTCCTAAACAAGATTTCCTGTCCATGTTTCCTTTGTCATTTTTTATTTTTATAAAAAGGGGCACAAATCCCACAATATCCCAGAAACTTGAAACTTCTAATTCTGACTGTCAGGCCAACCACCTCACAAATAATATGCTGTGGGTCATTAAAGGGACCTGATAAGAAAGAAAAGAAAAATCAGAATTAGCACCCAGCCAGATGGGTTAGAATGGTCATTCTCACGTGAAAGGTATTGAGAATTCATTAACAAAAAAAAACCAAACAAACTATAACTGCTACTATTGCTTCCAGAGCCCTTTTCCACAAAGAAATTTACTTAAATAAAGCCTGTGAACTCTTTAATGCATATGTGATTAGGTCATATATATTATCCATAATTCTACAATAATATTATAAAGTATGTGAAAGGATGCAAACTTTATACTTCCTCCCTATTTCTTTTTGTATATATCTCTTCTAGCCCACTCACCTGACTTCCTAAGGAGATGTCCTAGAATATATCAAGGAGACACAATCTGTATCTTCAATCTCTTGCTTTCAAGTGGCTCTTTCCTCTTTTAGCATTCTTAAATCTCTCCCATCTGGGATAGGTGGGTGGGGTCTGTGGACATCAGGGACCGTGTCTTATTTGACTACATATTCTAATAAGCATTTCAATAGATGTCTGTTAAATAAATAAACTGACAGAATGAAGGAACTAGAGAGGCTAGGACCATAGGTTTGTGGGTTCTTACAGTTTGCTGGAAATGGAGTGCTGGAGGACAGGGGTGGGAAGGGGTAGGGATGGATTAATGGTTTCTTGAAGAATTAGAATATGGCCTAGTAAAGAATCAGTAGACAGGCTCCTGGTTTACGGGCAAGGTAAAGACATACATTAAGGGCTCCTTCTTTCTGAATTGTCCAGTTTGCTGCCCAGTAAGCATTTAAGCATAAGTTTTTGTTTAAAATAGGATCAGTTTTGATACCAAAAAGTGGAAGGGGAAGAGGAAATAAAAGTTCAATTGAAATATTACTGCACCTTCATACACATGTACCCATACATATGAAAAGTTACATTTGTAAAAGTAACATAAAAGCAATAATCTATTAAAAGGACGTTAAGGGTCATCTGAATCCAACTTCCAATCTAGTGCTTGAATCAACTCTTTACAAATCAACCAAATAGGTAAAAGTCTTTTCGCAGGGACTATTTGAGGGCACTTACTAATATGACCTAGTGAAGAAAAATAATAAGCTTTGGAGTCAGACATACCTGAGTTTAAATCCCAGTTCCACCACTTACTAGCCGTATGACCTTTCTGAGCCTCAATTTCCTCAACCTAAAATGGAAATTATAATACCTACCTGCAGGGTAGTTCTGAGCATTAAAAACAGTATATGTAAAAAGCCTGGCACATAACAGCATTATTAAGTACCTACTATAGTTTGCCACCTTCTGAGGCATATCAGTATTTTTAGGAAGTTCTGTTACATAATTCTTAAACTGTTACATCCATTATCCTCCACAAGGAACTCAGAATCTAGCCTTTGAGGCCACAGTGTAAGTCTATGTCCTATGACCAATTACCTGAGTTTTTTCAATTGAATAAAAGAGTATTAATTCATGAACAATTCAAGGTATTTTTGGGGTATATGTTCTCCTGAATAACTTCAATTAGTCCGCATTTCCAACTCAGTTTTTGTAACAAGGTCAGTGGCACATTCTATTTTTCTTAAAACATATAAAATCCCTCAATCGAGAGAATAGCATTCTAGTTTTAACTATGCCACAATCTTGTCCTGTAACCTGGAAAATACTTTACTCCTCTGAATCTGTTTTATTCTTAAAGAATTTGACTAGATAATCTTCTACCAAATTTTGTGTCTATTTTTACATCTAGATAACCCTAATTTATCTTGGAAAATGTTATCTTTGTTATACATTTTTTATAAATGGTATTTTCTCTGTATATCTTCAACATTTTACTGAAGTTCTTTAAATACCTATACATCATTCATCCAGTAAATATTAATTATGTACTTATCTACCAAGTATTATGCAAAGTACTTAGGGATTTATGCTGAAAAAAGATAGGTGTGATCTTTTCACAAAGCTAACAATGTAGTAGGGAGCTGTAACTAAACTATAGTACACAAGTACTATAGTTGGGTGCGTCTAGGGTGTATGAGAAAATATAAAAGGGTTCCTATTCTGACTTGAGAGGAAGGGTTAGAGATATTGATCTAGGAAGGTGACTCGGAGAAAGTGACATCTAATCTAAGACTTGAAAGATGATTAAGTCTTAACTAGGTAAATAAGTGGGTGAGATAATAGTGATCCATTTAGGCAGAGAAAATACCATGAATAATGGTCTGGTGATAAAAGACTACAGAATATTCAGTATAACTAGAACAGAATGTGGAAACAGAGAGAGGCAAGAGATATAGCTGTAGAGGTAGGAAGGGATCAGGTCATAGATGAGAGACTTACCTAAAAGTAACAGAAAACCATTTAAGGGTTTTAAGATGAGGTGTATACTGATCCACTTTGCATTTTAGGAAAGACCACTCTGGTTTACTTTGCAGAGAACAGAATGGAGACACATAAGACTAGAGGCACATAAAATAAATTAGGAGGCAGTTGCAGGAATCTGGATAAATTGCAGGACTATGGCCTGAAATAGGACAGTGGTAACTAGTAGGTGGTAAACCTAAATGGGTCAAATAAGATACAGATTGTTTAGGAATAAGGATTATGTGTTTCAAACTTCTCTTGAGCTGAAACTCTCGTCCTTCTGTCCCCATCCCACATTCTTTAACATCTATTACATATTATGCCCTTGTTCTAGATGCTGGAAATACTTAGTAAGACATTATCTCTGCCCTCAAAGTTTGTTTGGCAGGGCAAAAAGATAAAAGAACAATGGAGTTAAGAAAAAGAAAGCAGTACACAGGGTACTATGTGAACACAGAAGACAGAATCTGATTCAGACAGGATAAGGAGTAAAGACTTCTTAGAAGTAGTAGTTAGTGGTATACGTTTAAAATTTTCAACATAATTTTTCCTTCTAAACTTGCCACACCCACATCCTTACCTCCAAACACTGCCCTACTTTCTCAGTCAGGAAAAACTGACTGAGAACTGCAATATGTACTCACTGCATGTGTGGGGGGAGGAGGGAGGGAGAGAGATTGAGAGATTGAGATTTGAGTCTTTATGTTAACTACTTTTATTTTAAGATGTGGGATAAGGGAATCAGGTATATTTCTCTCTTAAAACACAGATGCTCAAATTAACTTGCTTTATTTGTGAGTAAACCTTAATTGACTTTGTGTATGGAATAGTCTCATAAAAGAAAAAGGCTTCTCCACTCACCCCTTTCTAGCAAAGAAAAATTCACCTTTACCAAGTTAAACCGCAAAAATAATATTATTACTTACCAATCAGCATAAAAATTTACTAAAGCAACATCAGCATTGTCTGAAATTGAAAAACAAAACCAAACAACCTAAGTTATTTGTGTCTACATAATTTTGGCATAGTAAAAGATATGGTTTTCATCATGGTCTTTTTTTATTGTAAAGGCCCATAAAAAATACACAATAACAATTAAGTTACCTCTTGCTCAAAAACCCATACATAGAATGGAAAACATATAATTTGTGGGAGTCCTTGTTTCTTTTCTCTATAGCTTCCACCTTTATACCTTCATGGAATGAACATAAAACAAAAGGGGAATCAGACCCAGATAAGGCAAGTAAGCTGCTAAATAGCCTACTCTCATAAAAAATCAAGTGAAATAATCTGGATTTTAATAATCTGACTTTCCTTATTTATAAATAACTGAGAATTACCTCAGCAAGTAATTCCTATTTCACAGAAGAGAGCTGTATAATTAAGCTCAAAAATGCCCCACCTAGTTACGAGTATTCTACAACTAATAGTTTTGGGTAAAATGTATTTTTTCTGGTTCCTATACACTTAACAGTTATTCTCGGTTGCAAAAATAACTTAGTATCATTTGCATAGGATATGAAGACATGAGAAAGTTATGTTCTTTTCCTGTAAATCTAATACAAACAGAAACTCCTCAAGTACTCACAAAAATAAAAAGCAGACATTCTAGAATTTGGAAGATTAAAGGAGTGAAAATAATATGTAAGTTTCAATTCTCTTCCTTTTTTTTTTTTTTTTTTTTTACTTTGAAAGCACTTTTGATCGACTTGCTTATTCACTCTAAAGCAGTGGTTCACAAACTGTGGTCTCTAGACCAAGAAGCACCAGCATCAAGTAGGAACTTATAGAAATGCAAATTCTTAGTTGCGTCTAGCAGTTTCTGTCAGAAACTGCAACCAGGCCTGCAGTACAGATATTAATATATCCTCCAAGTGACTCTGAAATAGTTTATAGAACCATTGCTCTAAAGAGGTCCCATAACATGGGAATAGATTTTAGCATTTAAAACAAGTTCCAAGAATACAAAACAATATATAATGCTCAATGAATAAACTCCTTTTACTTTTATTATTTTTGGTTTTGTTATGTTCAAATCAGTGGGTTGAAATGAAGTGCTTAAAAAATAATTTATGCACATTGTACATTTTCTTAAATTTCCTAAGCTGTGATTTTCTATCAACCACATCTTCACCTTCCCTCTACTACTTTTAAAAACAAGAAGTGTGTCCCCCTAAGTTAACTGTATCTACAAGCACACTGTCCGTGAACAAAGAATTCAGTGAAACACTTACTGAACTTAACTGGACCAATAACAATAAAAGAGATCAGAGTAGGTGATTTAGTTTAAAGTTTAAAAAGAAAAAATTTCTAGCTGTGTCCTAAAGTACATTTAGTACAGCACAGTGAAAACTGTTGGCCTCTAAGTAGGCTTTAGCAAAATACTTTAATTGTTAAGAGTAGTATTTATGGCAAGGCAAAGAAATAAAGCAAGACTAAAAGTTTACTTGTAACACAGGAAAGTAGACTTACACATTTTAAGAAATTTCACTAAAAATTAAAACCAAAAGTGCTTTGTTAATTCAGTAAACCATGGAATTAATTAGAATGCCATTTCCTCAATCGTTCTAGATAGTTGAAATTTTATTTTGTTTTTGTATATAAACTATATAGAAGAAAGTGTACTTTAAAAATATCAAAGTACTTACTTAAAATGTCATCTATATTCTCTGTATCAAGACTTGTTATTTCAGTTGTTACAGGAGTAAAAATCCAAGTAACCTGGAAATTTCAAAATAAGGAAATTAATAAATGTTTCCCAAAAAGGCAAATAAAACAGTCTAAAAAGAAAAAGAAAATTTATGAATAGAGTTGGTTTCATTTGTTATTAACAAAGTCATCCATCAATTGGTTTTAATCTTTATTAATCTATTCTACCTCACAACTAGATCAATGAAATTGGAGAAGTACAAATTCTCAAGCCTGTAAACTGGTCAAATAAGACTTCCTATACTTTCAAATATATAGAAGAGATTGTTTCTAAACAATTAAGTAAATTGAGAATTTACTCATCCTTTTACATTAATACTTTCAACAATTTTATCTTTACTGCACCATAGAAAAAAATTTACCAGATGATTATCAGTTTTGAAAGAATATAAACCAAAGCTAAGTTTGCTGATTCTATCCCTCCATGTTTTTAAGACAGAACAAAATAATGAAGAGGATTCAAGAAAGTCTTTTCAAATTGTGACCCTAAAAGCCCTTCTTGCCTCATATTCTGTTACTGGTGTTATGTGAGAGGCTATCTTAAAAGGAGAGTGAGAATGTTTTTAACTTTAACTTATCTGAGACCAAAGTTCAAGTTTGTCAAAGAAAATCTCAATCTGCCAAAACAAAGATACAATTTTAAACTAAACTAGCAACCGTTTATTATTTTTAAAGGTAATTTTTTTTGTACTTTAGGTTCTATGTTTAATACACTATGTATCTTGATGCCTGAACAGTTTTTTGTTCAAACCAGAGTTTGTGTTTGGAAATTCATTCACTGAACCACTGCTCTTTATTGAGTGACCAACTAATGTCAGGCCCTGATCAAGGTACTAAAAACTACTCCACTATCCATCCTTTTCATGGTCACTTCGGTACTCACAAGGTACAACTCAAAAATTTTATAATTTATCAACAATTCAACTTCTAAATAGTATAAAGAAATGTGTTGATGCCGGTATATAAATAAGTCCAGCTAATTATTTTACATATTTCTATAAATTTATAAAAATCATTTGTAAAAATCATTTACAGAAATCAAATGAAAAAAATCACTTCTTAGAAGCCTAACACTAATTTTATCTTTAAGTTATCATAATAGTGTAGCCAATAGCTAAGTAGTATTTCTACCAGGAACCAATAAATAATATTCTCCGAAAAGTAAGCTAGAGAATTTAAAATCCTTAAATATATAGCTTATATAACTAATTTCATTATTCTCAACCTCAAAAATTGTAAAGATCAGACTTCTCTCACTATTAATTATAATTAGTCATTTCTCACTATCTATATCTCAATTAACAGATCCTCCTCTTAGTGTATGACTAGCTCTAGACAACTATATAACTTTTAAAAGATAAACTGAGACATATTAAAATTCTTAAGAGTTTATTTGAGCAAATATTGATTCAAATCAGGAAGCCACCAATCTAGCAGATAGGAGCTCTAAGGTATAGGAGCTGTACAAAATATAAGGTATAGGAGCTGTACAAAATATAAGACTTTTAAAGGCAGAAGGGAATAGGAACAAGGAAGTTATTATACTAGGCAAAAAAGTGAGTTAGTGATTGCAAAGTTACTTTCCTTTAGAGGATGACACGAGTCTATCAAGCAGACTACCTAACTAGTCTGTCTGATCAGGCAATTCTTGATTGAGTGGTTTAGGATTCCATTTCTGGAAGAGCCTAAACTGTATTTCTTAGTTTGGTGATGTGGGCTTGGCATAAGTGACTCCATTTGGGGCCTGCTGTCTTGTTTTTAACAAACCCAATTATTTTGGTCTGCAAGATTTTAGAGTGGATTGTGTACTGAAGAAAAACTCGAGATGATGCAAAAATAGTATCATAAAGCAACAAAATAAGTCATTATCAAAGTCAAGTCATTAGATAACTCGGTAGTCATTTTCAGAGTGTCTAATAGGTACTGAGGGCACAAATGCTTCAGACAAGATTTGCTCTACCTCAAGAAGCTTTCAAACTATTGGTGGTGTAATGAGGAGAGAAAAATGTGTAAAATAAAGATATAATAATGGTCTTCAGTTGTATAATCCAAGAAAGCTCATTTTTTGAATAGTTACTGCCTATCAAAACATATGTTTACAGAAAACTATATTCTAAATTTAATGACTTTTTACGTGCTAGATAACAACAAAAATGAAGCAACAATCAATTTGGCTGTATTAAATGGGTAACAATTACTTAAGAAACACTGCTCATAAACATAAAACTGATAAGACTATTCAGCTAAGTCTTGTGTTTAAGAGGGCCCAAAGCAAAAAAATTATAGCTGACCCAATAATCTCTCCTCCCCATAGGGCATAAAGGAGGCATTTTATCATTAACACTTCTATTAATATGCAGTATGAAGGGAAAGACAAGTTGTTTATTTGAATTGTTAGCAAGCTCCACTAGTCTGACAAATGTCTTTTTTTTCATGTCAGCCCTGGGCAGAAACAAGATTCTCCTGGGGAAACATCTTTATGTGTCAAATGCTATAGTGCTTAAGTAAAATAAAGACAAGTAGCTCTAAACCAAGGAGAGAAGAGGGTATCATTAATTTAATTTTTTAAGTTAGACTTGAAGTAAGCTTTTAAATTTATTTTTTTTAAAGAAACGACAAAAATGTACATAAAAAATTTTTAAGTTAGACTTGAAGTAAGCTTTGAAATTTATTTTTTTTAAAGAAACAAAAACGTATATAAAAATAGAAGATATTAGTAGACATGAAAAATACAGCCTAATGATGGACTATTTAGGTAACATATAAATATATAGACATAAATATGAACTATTTTACAAATTGGATATTCTCTTCAGTTCGTTCGTTCCCTTTCTTGCCAAGAAAACTGTGAGAGATCTCCAATCATTTTATAGAATTCATTAGATAAATCCTGTACAAAATTAAACATTCCAGCCTGATAGGTCTAGTGATCTTATATAAAAGGTACGTCAATGAAATGGTAAATATTGCACCCAAATTGATTTTAAAAAAAGTGACAGGTTAACTTTAAATACAAGCGTATTCAGCAAGTAAAGAATATTTTCTTCTATTAGATAGTTTTTAAACTTTGAGGTATCTTTGGGAACTAAAAAACTTTCTTTTCCTTAAATTTCCCTGTACCTTCCATGACCACCTAACTGGCTAGTGATGCCAGTACACTAGGTATAGTTCCATACCATTTTTGAAGCCACGCAGCAGGTCAGCTGCTTTCTCAAAACATGGCCCACAATTTTTCTGCTTCTATCTCTTTGCGTGCATGGTTTCCTCTACCTGGTGTGTCCTCTCGGACTCACTACTACAAGCATAATCAATCTTTCAAGCACTAATTCCCTCTTCCATGAAGCTTTGTGTGGTTTTTCTGGTAGAAAATGCCTTCTCTTTCTCAAAAGCCTGACCTACTCCATAGGGACAGAAAGAGAGAAAATGTAGGCTAGGGAAATGGGAGTTACTGCAAAATTAAAATTCTCTCTAGGTTAAGTCATCAAGTTGAAACAAGGTACAATAAAAAGATGATTACAAGTTAAAGATAGTATTTACAAATCCATTTTGGAAAGATTATTAAGCACTCTCAATGTTAAGTAAAACTTCAATTGTTACACTATTAACATATCTACATGCTATATCACTAGCACATACAAAATGCTCTGGCACTCACTGCTAAGCTATTCCTCTTAAAACGAAACAAAACAAAAACATTAACTGAACAAGACACTAATCCAACAGGATCTTCTTCAGAAGTATGAACTAACATCAATAACAAATATTAGAAGTGAATTATAAAAGCTTCTGTTCATAATTTTATAAATAAATAAATCTTCCTAGTACATTAAGACTATTCAAATCTTTACCATTTGAATATACCCTTAACGGAAACAACTATGACACTCCCTGAATTGATTATCTCCCTTCGATCCAACCTGCCCAAAGAGGCCAGACTAATCTTTTCGAATGCTGCTTTGCATATATCAATTCTTCTGCCCAATAAAAACTTCCAAGAGTATTTCACTGTCCACAGTATAAAACTCCTTAGCCTGGTATTTAGGGCCATTCAAAAACTAGCTTTCCTAAGTCACATCCTACTGTACTCCATTTATAATCCATACTCTAACCAACATAAACTATAGTTAGAGTAACCAATCTAGTTGGCCACATACTCTAGCTTGTTTGAGACAAAACCTGTATGTATATGACTGTTGCTTGGGAATATTATTATAAGCACTACCCCTTTCAAAAGGGTCCCAGTTTGGGCAATAAATTATATGGTCACCCTGCAGTAGTCCCTTGGCAATTGAGAGGAATTGTAACAAGCTCTTCATAAATCCTGAATTACTAACAAGCATATAATGCTCTACCATATACAGTAAAATGAAAATTGGAATAAGAGTGAACAGAGAAGAATACAGATGGATTAAGATATGAATGTTAAAACAATCACTAGCTTCATTCATTGACTTGAAAAACTAGGCTCTTAGCAGGGGTATAAAATCAGTAACTCAGAAAAATTACTACATGACCCTTCAAGGGTCACCTGCACATGATCCAAACTCCATAAATTACAAATTCAAGAATGCAGGGGGTCTACAGTACTTGCAATTTCTAAAATGTGTCTTATTATTTTGCCTCCACACTTTGCTCATGCAGTTTCCTCTCTAAAAGAACAGCTAGGAAAGCCTATCTAGTTTTCAAGACCCAATTCAAAAGCTATCTTCTCTATGAATGCATTCCTGAGGGACCCAGACAACAGCAATTCATCTCTCTCCTCCGAAGCCCCAAAGCACTTTCTGTAGGGTGTTAACAATACTTTCCACGCGGGTTATTTATGCCGTCTTACTTCCTATACGAGACTTTGAGTACCTTCAAAGTAGAGACTACACCTTATTCAATTTTATATTTCACAGATCACTTACTACAATACACTGTTTATACACAATAAGCACTCAGATATGTACTAAGTGAATGAATGAGTAGATTATGATAATACACTAAGAATTTAGAGGGGTGCTGGAGTTGCGAAAAGGAGGAAAAATATTCATAAAAGGATAGCTTCAAGGCTCTTATAGTGCCTTTTAATATGTTTGAGGACAATAAAGTTTAATAAAATAAGAATGAAGTCTATATTAAAACCTTTTTAACAATGTGGTGGTGAAAAGTGCAACACTTAGTGATGATCCACAGACTCAGAATTAGTTGGGATCTCAAAAGTGATCTTCCTACCCACTGCAGAAACCCCGCTACCTCACTGTTTAAGAGCTGTCATGAGTCCCTGGTAATAGCTTCTTCTGGTTCCCCCAGCTGTTCTCTGGCATGATATCCAGACACTTCAGCATATAGAAGACTCACATTTAAGAACAGATATGTTACATTCGTGGATAAAACTCCAATATTTCTTGTATTGTCCTATTTTAAGGTTGTTAATTCAGTCATGAAAAAATGATTTCGGACTTTCAGGATCAGAAGCTAATAAAGTATCAGGCAGAAGAGGTTATTAAATATATATATGTATATATATAGTTAGCAAAATTTATAGTCACAAAAGCATTTGCTAGGCTTTGCTTAAGTGTTTTATTAGAATATCTTAGTGTACTTTTGTGAAATCCTTCATTTACCTCCTTTTCTGTTGGGAGATTCTCAAAGCCCTTTACAAACTATGTCTCTCCTATAGCAAGAAATAAGTAATGTACCAGGCAATAGCTCCCTTCCATTTCTAATCCAGACTGACAAATCAACTTCCCACCTGAAGTCTCAATGCCATGGGACCCAGACTGCTTCCCATCCCTGGGGCCACTTCTCTCACCCTCAGTTTTGCATTAAGCTGGCAGGCAACAAAAATGCTTGGAGGTTTGCAGTTGGCTGCAAGGAGATAAGAGATATAAAAGGTCCCAGGAGCAAAGAAGCTGAGGCTGACAGGCACTGTAAGAACCTTGAAACTGAGTATCAATCAAGGCACATCTCACTGCTAGTATTCCCAGAAGCATTATAATGAACTAGAAGTTCAAGGAGAGGGGAAAAATAGGACTAGGTATAGAATAACACTGGATAGCTACTTTAACCCTTATATTGTTCAGTGATACAACCAACCTTCCAATAATATCAGTAAAATCCATTTCGGACAAGCCAGAACCGATCTGCTTTTATAAAGAAACATTAGAACAATTATGACATTCTTCATTAAATAAATCAAAATATTGTGGGCACAGGCATGTTTGGAAAAACAAATTCTCTGCAAAAATAATTCAAATATAGATAATATAATCCCTAAACTCAAATTCTCCTAGTAAAAACAAACATAAGGTAAAAGGAAAAAATTGTTGCAATTCATAATTTTCCTGCCTATTAACTATCTGATTGTGCATGGATTTCCACTAAAAACTAAAGTCATCTGTGTTTTGTTACTTCATTTTCTATACATACTCTGGAACCCTGGGCAGGGGAGGAGGAGCAGGCAGAGGAGGAGGCGCGGGGTGGTGGTGGTGGTGGTGGTGTGTGTTTTTCATCACTGTCTCCAGATTAGTACCTTGCACTGGATCTTGTAACAGTCCAGAACAAATACTTGCAAATGAATGCCAAGAGAAAATTATGATGGCTCTCTTTGTACTCCACTGTAATTCTTGCCCAGGATGCATGATAAAAGAAAGTTCCCTTAAGAAAGTTTACATACATGTTGGTACATACATTCTTTTGTTAAGTCACTCATTTGTTCTACAAATATTTCACTGAGACATCTGTTATATGCTAGTCCCCATACTGGGCACTAGAGATAAGAGTGTGAATAACATTATATAAATGATATCTAGCACAATCATAAAATTTAACAATTTCACTTGCAGATTAAAACAGAAGATTCTCTCAAGTATTTTAAGAGTCATCCATAATTTCAGCAAAGTCATTATCTATTCTCAAAAGAGGACAACTACTGGGCACTGAACAATGAGAATTACATGTCATACGCCCTCCTTTTTGCTTAGGCTTTCAAGAAATTTTAGGTTAATCTTAATGTAGAACAACTGCATTGACACTGTTACTGACCATCTAACGACCCTAAAAGTGGACAACCCAATATTAATGCTTCTTGATAGGATGCAATAGGAAATAAAAAGCACCACTTGTGAAGTATTCTCAACACCTCCAAACTGAACCTGGCCTCAATTTAATCAGCCCAGAAACTAGTGTATAGGAAGCAATCATGTAAAATGACACCATGAGGATGAAAGTGGCCATGTCAAAATATAGAAAATTTATAGGAAAAATGACAGTCTATCTTTGTTTGGGCTGCCCCCAGAAGTGGATCCTGAGACAAGGAGTTGAATACAAGCAGCTTATTTGAGAGAAAAAGGAAATACTCATGGAGAAATGGGGAAGTAGAATGGGGAAGAAAGCCAATATACAATATAATACAGTGAACTAAATATCAATGTTTTCACTTTTAAAAAGTTTTTTCAACGTTTATACCAAATAGACTGTGATATCTCCCAAATTATATAATTTAAATTCCTTAACTCTCTTCTATGTGAAGAGAATGAGAAGAAAAAATCTCCCACATATGTGCAAGAATACCTTTATTTCATTACTAAACAAGTGACCCTGACTGCTTTTTGGTGAGTCAACAGCTTTCAGTGAAAAACTGTTCTTCAGTGAAACCTTTGGTTTCTTATTTTCCATATTCACTTAGTTCTAGAATGACTTTCAGGCTTTCTAATTTCTTATTCCTGAGCATTGTGTTCTAAGGTAAATATATTTTTATTATTGAATCCAACCAAGAATGAATCCATTATTCTATATGCCTAATGTATAAATACACGGCTTGCTTCTAAAATCTGTATCTTCGTAACTATATTGTGACTTCTACCTAAACCAATTCTAAATGTCAATCAGAAGTAGTCCATGAAAAGTCTATAGACTTGCTGAGTTACCTATCCTAATTAAGTGGTCATTAGAAGAAAGAATCCTCAATGTTGCCCCATATGCCAGATAGTTTTAATTAACTTTGTAAAGCAGATGGGTTTGTCTTTCTCTCATTTGGTCTAAAATCCCCCCAGTGACAGTCTCCAAGCTTTCATATATATTACTGGTCATTACTTCATGACCTCCATCACTATCACGTAGTAGTTTAGCTTTCTAAGCACTTCTACCAAAAAGTAATGAGGGAATGACCTTGGTTTGTTAAAAGGAAATCCAAATTTAGGAATCTATCTCCCTGGTGCACTCTGTCTCCCTTTTCTTAGCTGTCATGAGATAGAAGAAAAGAAAGAAGTAACAAGCATTGGCACAATTAGGAATTAATAATATCGGAAATGAAAGAAGGGACATCACTATAGATTCAATGGACAATAAAAGAATAATCGAGGAATACTATGACCAACTCTATGCCCACAAATTTGGTAACTTAGATGAAATGAACCAATTCCTTGAATGACACGATCTGCAGTTAGAATAGAAGACATCTTCTAAAATCTTTGCTTGAGGACTAGCACTCACATTATTACAATGAAAGAAATCACTTTTAAATAGGAAAAAAAAAAAAAAAAAAACCCCCACATAATTCATCCTACAGCAAGAATTCCAGTAAGAATTCTACTCCCAAAGAGATTTAAAAGATTCTTGGCCTGATTTAGGACAAATTAGCAAGTGGAAAAGTGACAAATCAATTCGCAATCAAATTAAGAGTGTGAATACCAAAAATATAGTACTCACTATTATATTTTATTTAAAACAGGAAAAAAACAAGTCTCAATCAGCCAAAGTTCACATCCTCTATTGTTGTGGGATGAGGATAATCTTTCTATTTATCAGTAAGTGAAATGAATGCAGCAGTTCTAATGAACATTTTGTTTTCAGTAATTCAAAACAAAGTTTCAGATAAAGAGACTGTAGGCTAGACGCTAGACAGTCTTCTCAATGGAACTTTACCAGTAGTCAAATAAATGATCAAATGTGAAGGCCACAAAAATATATTTTATAATTTCAAATTTTGTTTTCAACATCATGAAATGTAAAGACAGCATTGAAATATAGGGAAACAAGGGCCTGGACTGGGGTGGAAGAGATCTGGGGACACACAGGTCATGATGACAAACTTAAGGGTTGAAAAGCTCATAAACTATAAAGATTACTCAGCTATAAATTATCAATATTATTATTTAACTTATCATTACCTTAGTCAATCCCTTAATTCCCATCAGCTTCTGTGGCCTCTATTAGGTCAAAATAGTAGTTATTTAGAATTACAAAGCTGAAGTTTATCAATATTCTCCTCCCACCTCACGGAGGACTCTTCTTGACAGCATCCCTTGCAGAATGGCCATTTAGCCTCCAACTGAACCCTTGCGATGAAGGAGAGCTTACAGGAAAAACCAAGCCACTATAAAGTTGCACCACTAGAAAGTTTGACCTTACCAGGCTGAACATCTGCTCACCTTTCCATTTTACACATTCATCACAATCCTGTCATGTACAGCTAACCAAGAACATATCCACCTACTCTTCCACAAGCTCATAGAAGTCCTCGGTTGAGAATTATGGGGATAGAAGCGCTGAACCAGGCAGGTAGGGCCTGCAGGGAATTCAAAAGCACATTCTGTCCTTCAAGAGCGTCACAACCATGCATGAAAAGTTAGCACACAAGATAAATAATTCAAGTACTGTAAGGCTTACAGAAAGCATACTGGAAAAATTAGAGAAGAGGCAGAAAAAAGACAGAGTACTGTATGGGTTAGAAGGGCAGAGTAGTTTCTGTGGATGAAGTAAGTAGCAAAGCCTGGCTATGGAAGTTCACGTAGTACAGTAATAGAAGATAAAATCAGAAGGTTAGGCTGGGGCCAGGTTGTTAAAGAAAAAAACCAAAGTGTTAGAAGAGTAAGAGTAAGCCAGATAGAGAGGTTGACATCTACTGTAGCAGAAAAGAATAAGCAAAAGGTGATTTCTCAGTAAGAGAGGAGCACAAAGACTTCAAGATTTAAGGAAGATTAGTGTTCCATTCTTCATGGTAGAGACTGGGGAGAGGTAAGACTATACAGCTAAGAGAATACAATGGTAATCCAGGGAAGGGAAACAAGGGGCTGGACTGGGGTGGAAGAGATCTGGGGACACACAGGTCATGATGACAAACTTAAGGGTTGAAAAGCTCAATGAGCCAAAGTTATAAACCTAGGTGACTGGCAGAACCACAAGGGGAATGACCACTTTGGAGAAAGAATTTCTGTGAAGCCACTGACCTTCTTCAATTTCACTAGTTAATATGCCTTGTCCAATCAATGGCAGTGATGAGGTACTTCCAACCAAATAGCATGAAGGGTATGGAAATGGTATTTGACTACTTTTCATACCCAGGACTAAAGCACCAAGAAAGTAACCAAGCCCAAGGCACTAAGCAAAGCACTAATAGACTCCCAAGCTACTCCCATCTTTAGAGAGGCAATAGTTAAAGCTGTGAGTTAAAATGACTGGATGACAAGATGCGATGATGGGAAGGGAGAAAAGCAGCTCTTAGGCAGCTCATTAGAGAATATCCACATTTACCTCCTTACTGTCTTCTGTCTCTTAAAAGTAGGCCTTTTCCCTTTCCCCAACCAATGAGGAGGAGAGAAAGAAACAGAACAAACTACTGGAGCATAAAAGCAGGGAGAACAGCATTCAAGAAGAAATGGCGTAGATAACAATATCAAACGCTTATAAGAGTTATGAGCATAAGACTTTCCAAAGGGTAGTATAATTCACACTTAAGGGGCTACTGTTACCCTTGGCACATATCACAATCGTTTTTAAAAAGTTAAATCATGTTCGGTAGGCTTCAGTAAGGCAGATAACAGCTCCTCTAATTACTAACTTTCGATCTACGAACTTAAAAGTTTCCATGCAAATCAAACAAAATCACATAGACTCTGCCTGCCACCAACAGGTGAAATTAGTCACCTTTTGTATGATGTATCACTCTAAACTAGAGCATTACCAAACATTATTTCAGAACCTAAATAAAGAGAAATGCTTCTCTGTATTTTTGAACAATTTCCGACCAAACTTGTGGTACACTCACACACACATTTGGCTTGTTTGAACGATATTGGCTTTATTTACCTACAAAAAAACTTAACTGGTATAAATTACTCCAGTCCTAACAACGGGTTAATAAAATTTGATAATACAAATGTCCTGTATTTCTCTAATAAGAAATTGTACCCTGAAGATACCTTTCTTCCCTCCCTAAACTAAAATCACTTAAACGACCTAAAAAAAAAGTACATTTTAGGCCACTAAGAAAATATCTTCAATCCCATCTTTACAATATTCAGGGACATTTATTAACTTAGTACAGTGTCTCACTCGTTGTCAATAGGTTCTGTGACTTTAAGGGAATCGCAATATAACAAAACCAATTTTACCATAGGCTAACTGATGTAAACCAGAGTTAAGTTCATATGGCATCTTATCAACTTTATAATGAAATCACACTGAACAAAAAGACATTATGCCAATAGGTTCTTATCAAATATCTTCATCACTGTATCTAAATTCCAAAAGATTTGTTATATCCTTATTTTTCAGCAAACCTAGGAACAGATTTAGCTTAATGGCCAAAACTAGCTAAAAGTAGATATTATAAATGCTATGTATAAATAATGTTACACTCCACTGGAAGCGATATTTAAGGGATAACTATGGTATATGTAAGTTAGGCTTAAAGGGACAAATGAAACTGTATAACAAGCAATTTGAAATTTTCCTAATTTACACAAATAGAATTTTTATTTTTGCATCTTTTCAGTGCCCCAAAATCTGCTGTGATAATCTCTTCCCTTACTAATAACTCCAACTAGAGCAAGATTATATATTTCTAAAGAATTGTCAGCATTTTCCATATATCTAGTCAATTACAACAGTCAGAGACATTTTTTGAATGGTTTTGAATGTATAAAGTAATAGAAATGATGCTTTTCTACATGGAGCAAATGATACCTTTCAAGCAGCAGAGCATAAAGCATGTTTCCCCACTTTCATTTATACCACTTACAGGAATTTATTTGTTTTTGTATTAAAAGCAGAAATGCATATCAAGTTAGATTTTATTTCTATAAATCGCAGTAACGTTTGTTACCATTTTAATAAGACTATGTCATAAGTTACCAAGGGAAAGAGACAAGTTAATAAGCACTTTAAGAAACCGCTAATATTTAGAATCAGACTTTTAAAATAAAAAGCTTCATCCATTTATTCATTTCAGAGGGTTAAAAAGGTAGAGCAAGCACAGAACTATCCTCCTCCAAGGTACTTTCTCCATTTCATAATGATGTTTCCATCTATTTGACAAGATTTCCTTCTCTATTTTATTACTTTACAAAACAAAACTATGTCCTATATGCCAGATGATGCAAAGTACTTTACGTATATCTTAACCTTATAACCTTGTAAAATAATTGTTCTCACTTTTAAAGTAGAAAACTTGAGGGTCAGAAAGATATAGAAATTTGCTTAATATCACACAGCTATAAAGAGGTAGATCCAGGAATGAACTAGGACTTTCTGGCTTTGAAGTCACTCTATCTTCTAGTATTGTCAGTTATCCTGGAAATTCTGACCCCAGAACTATTTCTATAATGCAGCAAGTCTCCCTAATAGGGATATACACTGCATAACTAGGCTTCTGGGGAAAGAATCCAAGTAACAAACATATGCTTGAAGTCATGCGAAAATATTTCAATGTAACAACTTACATTTACTGTTTACAAACATATATATTATTTTTTACATCGTCACAGCAACTCTGAAGCTGAAGCAGGAATTATCCTTGTTTTATAAATGAGGAAAATGAAATGTTGCAGTAAGTGCAAATATTAGTTAAATGATAAGACTCAAACAGGCTAAGTGACTTGTCCAAACTAGTGACTGAACAGGGTTCAAATCCATGTCTCTTTTAAGTCTAAAATCAATAGCCTGTGCAACAAAAGACAACTGTTTCCATAAATTTTCATTATTTATACTGAATTTCAGTACAAAACTAAGTACAGTTATAAAATGGAGCTAGGCAGATAACTCATTTGCTCAAAAGTCACATTGTTAGGCTGCTTTTGTTAGTACAATAATGATGGTGCAATTGTCAGCATTAGAAGACCACAGGGGCTGGAAACGAGTCATGCCAGCTCATTACTTCAGTGCATACAACATTAATATCATTGGATGGACAATTTGAAAATTACGAAAAAGGGGGAAATGATTCATTCATTCACTCACTGATTCCCTCATCTAAAGGATATGAGTTGAGCACCTAATATGTGGCAGAAACCAGAAAAGTTTAGGTGCCTACAGTGTACCATGGTCACATTCACAAAAAGTCTCATTTTGTCTTCCCAGAACTCTGCAGATGTCTTTATCCCCATTTGATAGGTGAAAAAATGGAAGCTCAGAAAGGTTAAATAACTTTCAAGTTAAGTGGTCAAGCCAGGTATCATTTCCAAGTTATATGAGTACAAGTACACCTACATACATGGGCATCTTCTCCTCCTATATTCCCATGTAACCAATGGTCTACCAGTCTATGTCAGGATCAAACAAGAGCAAGGGCCCAACCCTACCCTGTTCAAAATGTACATGTTACTATTAAAAGTCCTTTCAAATACACAAAGAAAAAAATGGAAGGATATTCGGTTGACCTTGAACAACACGGATTTGAACTGTGTGGGTACATTAATACCTAGTGTTTTTTTCCCCAATAAATATATATAGTACTATAAATGTATTTTCTCTTATACTTTTTAATAACATTTTCTCTAGCTTACTTTATTGTAAGAATACAGTACATAATACAAATAATATATGAAATATGTGTTAATTTGTCATCAGTAAGGCTTCCAGTCAACAGTAGGCTATTAACAGTTAAGTTTTGGGGGCATCAAAAGCTATGCATGACCGTCAGCTGTGTGGAGGGTTGGTACTCCTAACTCCCATGGTGTTTGAAGGTACACTAAAATGTCATCAGTGGCTGGGGTATGCACTTTTTTCTACATTATGCTTTTCTGTACCATGAAAGTATATTGCTTTCAGGAACCAAAAAATATATCAGAGAATCTTTTAACATTTTAAGTTATTATAACTACAGGTTATGAGCCATCCCGTCACAGACAGACAATATTTTTAATTTAGCATATCGGGGGCACCCTGGGGTAAATAGTTAAAGCTACTCCCAGCAGTGGCACCTTGGCCAACGGCTAAGGAAATCAATATTACCAGCAACCTTGTGAGGAAGTTCTACCTTACTGGGTCAGATTGGCAATTTTTAAAAAAATAAAATAAAGCAGATAATAGAAAATAAAATATCAGCAAACAACGTACATAGTAAGAATAGTTTTGCAAAACATATGTTTTTAGCTACATGACTTAGTCTTCTAATATGCTGCAACTTATTCACAGTATGACAACCACACTGTCCTCCTTGCCTGAGACAGTCCCACATTAGGAACTTTGCATTGGCTAATGCCTCTGCCTGGAAGGCTCCTCCCCCAAGAAATTCAAATAACTAATTCTCTCACCTTCAAGGATCACCTTCTCGGTGATGCTTACAAACCACAACAGTGCATTCCTGATCTGCCTTACCTTAGCTCTACCTTTACTTTTTTCCATACACTTAGAATTATTACTGAGCACTCAACCTGTATAAGGTATTGTACTAGAAAATAAGATCTAAGAAATTGTGATTCCTTTTTACCATTTTTTTATTCCAAAAATCACAGAAGCATGCAATTAACCCCTCCTATGAGTCAGATATAATATTTGCATTATTTTTCACAAGTTAATGGGCAAGATAACAAAGGTAAAAAGTGGCAGATGCAAGAGTTGAGCTCAAATGTGACTCCGAAACTAAATATTCTCCTGAAAGTTATCTCTTTAGTCAACAGACTTTCAAGTATCATTAAGGGAAAAATACTTCACATTACTTCTAAGAACAGAGTATAGGCACAATACCCTAAGAACAGAGTATAGGCACAATTAAATAAATTAAACATGTAAAACATGCTTTAAAATGTAGCATGTCTTTTAGTTCTGAAGCAAAATTAAGGCCTCTGAAACTGTTAATCCAAAGATTAAAGGACCAAGTATTTTACAACACTAGAACTCTTAATTGTGAGCCTATCACAAGACTTTTTATGAGACCATTCTTATAGTAAAAACTGATGCTATCTAGAAAGCTTGAGGAATCAGTTGATCTGAGTAGCTGTTTTCTAAGAAATTACTTTGACCAAGTAGCTCTTTATTCTTTAGTTCTTTCAGAATGTGAGGTCACTATAGAAGTGTGAGCTTGTCACCAGCTAGCAGAGATTTTATTGCAATTGGGGCACAATCATAGTAACAAAAGTGAAAGGAATTCAGAATGTCTAAATTTCTTCTCTCAAGATAACTCTAAATCACACTTGAAATTTGTTCTTTCCTCAAAGAGATAGAGTTCAGTGCTGCGTCAGTAATTTTCTAAAAGTTGGCATTTCTCCATTTACTAAAACTTCAAATACAATAAAACAGTAAAGCAGCAGGCGTGGAACTATGAGAATATCTTGTCCAAAGGACTGAAAAATTTTAACTTTGTTCAGTATTTTATTTTATAGACTTATTCATGATCTTTCAATAAATCATACTTTCTTTACATTTTAAAGTTGGCTCAAATTTCTTAGAAAACTGTTTTAAATATTCACCTATCTTCATGAGCTCCTATAACTTCTGGCCATTTTAAAGCAGGCAGAAAGAGATGCACATTCACTTATGAGTTTACCAAATTAGAAGAGTAAGCTCCTGGCAAGGGTATCCTTCTGATATCTGAGACAAACCATAACAATAGGCCATATTTTTACAGGTAATTTTACTAACTACAGGTTATGTTCTTATTCAACAAATTTTCTTCTAAAGTATCATTTCTATAAATGTCACCCTCAAAAAGGATTTTATCACAGAGACAAACTGCAAGTCCTCAAATCACAAAGTTACAGTTCTATTCCATTTGAATGTCCATAACACTTCCAAAACATTCTATTTAATCCCAATTTTTAGTTAAAAAAAAATAAGCCTCAAGAAGGAATATGATTTGCCCTAAGTGACCTTGTAGAAGAATCAATACTAATGCTCAAACTTTCATTTTCTAATTTTAACTAGTATTCCCTGGTGCCTCCCTAAATTTGCTATCAGACAACCAAAAGCCAAATCTGTGCTCACTGATAAGACTACCGACATTTTCCAGGTTACTGATGTCCCTTGGACAGGCAAGATGTATGTTCAAGCTTTGAAACGCTTGAGGCATTTTCCTCATTCTTTACCACCTTTGTCTTGCTTTCTAAAATAGAGTAAGAGTAAAGCTCTAGAACAGCACTATCCAATGGCACTTTGTGCATGACAGAAAATGATAGAGAATGATAGAAAAATTCCATAAACTGTGTTGTTCAATACCATAGCCACTAGCCACATGTGACTACTGAGCGCTTAAAATGTGGCTCCTATAACTGAGGAACGGAATTTTATATTTAATTTGAATACATTTAAAATTTAATTTTCTAAATTTAAATTTACAACACAACTCTAGACAACTTTCGTCATTATAACTGTATGTGATCCACTCATGGTTCTTATATCTCTTTCTACCTACTGAACTTAGCAAGACACTAATGATAGAGTCCCATATAAATAAAAAGGGTTCCAATTTCTTTTTACTAGGGTCAAAAATTCTTCTGATTCCTAAAGACCTTTTTCTAGAATCTCTTAAATCCAATTACCAAAGATCCCACTACTAGACTCTGATAATCTAAGGAAGAAATGGAAAAAAACTGGCACTCTACTATTCACCCAACAGTTTTCCATAACTCAAATACTACTAGAATTTTTTTGAGATGGCTTCTTCCTTCTTTTCATTGCTTTTCTTTATTATATTAGCAATGTTCATGTCTACAAACTCAGATGACTAAAACTAGATACATTAAAGTATAATGCTAAAAATTCTACATAAATGAGAAAATCACGGGGCTGGAGTAACCATAGAGATCGTGACCACAATATCACCAAGAGAATCAAGGCAGTTAGAATTTGATTTGTCTTCTCGAGGACAGAACCAAGACCTGAGATCCATGGCATTACACAAGAGACTTCTCCAGAGCGGCATTTCCCCCTTTCTTCTTGAATGGAGTAATTGGAATGCTGGTGAGAATCCACTAAAGACCAAGATCTTTATTTTGGCTACGGTAATAATAAGCAGTTCTAATGGAAACTGGCCAAAGGATGTGCTCGCTTCTTTAGAGCCAACTGTAACATCTGGCCATGTCAGGAAGCCAGATACAAAACTTCTTAAAAAAAAGGAAAACAAACAACAACAACAAAACCACAAACAAAAAAACAAACATTCGTGTTAAAGACTTATTAAGTGATTGAACACCTTTTATCCATTCCATTCAGGACTGAAATTTAACCCATCAATTTAACCCTTCAAGGCCCTACATTCATCTTTCTTCAAGACTGATTCTCACATTGTGATGTACGTAATGCCTCTTTCAAACATGTACAACTGTCCTTCTCATACTTTAATGGGCATATATGAATCAGCAGGGTACAATGTAAAAGAGCAGATTCTGACTAAGTAGGCCTAGGGATGAGGACACTAGAGAATTCTAGGTGATCCAGACGCCTAGGCTCACAACCACACTTCTGTGTAGCAAGATCTATAACCCACTTCTACAATACCTTAAGGGCATCTATCACTTTCCTTTCGAAATTCTAATTATTTACACACACATCTTCTCTCTCCACCAAATTATAAATTTCTTAGAAGCATGATATGAATCTCGATTATTTTTTTCTCTTTCACAGTAGATAGCAAACAGGCATTCAAATGACAGGAGGAAAGAATAATAGCAATGAAATAAAGTTCTTGCAGCCTGGGCCACAGATAGTTCCTCTCTACGGAATGAAAGGAAGGCTAAAGATCAATAAATGCTGTGAAAAGTCAAACTCTTTTTAAATACTTTAGATGAAAGAGCACAGCATTGGTCAATATCTGCGACGAAAGCATGCTATTCCTTACACTGGATAACAGGGTGAGGAGGCAAAGACCTGCAACTTGTTGTAAAGCTAGCAGATTTTGAGGAAATAATCAAATAATAAATCTATTAATTAGGGGAGATAAAGGGATATCCTTTATAAAAACCAAGACAGACTACACGAAGAACCACTGAATCATCAAATCTAATATGCCTATCTCCTAGACTAAAAATTTGAGTTAGGTCATTTATCCAAAGTTAAGGTGTTAAGTATACGAAAGACTTGGAACTTGTACATCGATGCCCTGACATCCAGTCCAGCATTCTTTGCACTATGCTATCTCTTAGACAATAAATGAACAGACAAAGTAATAACATTTGCATTGTTCTTAAACTGAACGTTGTGAGTAAGTACATCTATGCTGAATTACTGGAAGAAGTGAAAGTAAACATTTTTTTGAAAAATGATCAAATAACATGAACACTTACATTACATATGGAGAAATATAAATGATTAATAAATGGGAAAAATATTCAACTTTGATTGTAGTCAAAGAAATGTAAATTTAAATCCTTTACCATTTTTGGTCTACTAAATCGGCACAGATTACAAAAACACCCACTGACTGAAGAGCATGTGAGGAAATAAGCATACTCATACACTGTTGGCAGGAATACACATTGGTACAACTTTTCAGTAGAGCAACCTGGTACAATGTATCAGGAATCTTAAATAATAGACATATTACATGATCTAAGAAGTATAATTCTAGAAAAGTTACCTGATAATATATTTGGAGATTTGCAGTGAATATTATCGTATAGGTACCTTTTATAGATGTTTTATAATTTTTTTTATTTTTCCCTAGGGAAATAATCACATTGAGCTTTTGTGTTTAGTTACCCATCCCAGAAAGAGTTTTTAGGCATAGAGTGATATGTTCCAAAATGCCTTTGAGATCAGGGAAAACTACTTGCCTACAAAAATTTAGGATTATATGTTTCAACTGTCATCTTATGAACACCACTGAGTCTGAATAGATCTAATTCTTTAGGACTGAGGTACAGTTTGCCTGAAAAAAATTACTGTAGTAAGAGAATATATGGCTTTTTAGAGTAGGCCATTTAAGGAAAAATGATGACCTCAGCTACATGAGAACTTGAATATTCAATAGCTGCATATGAGAAGGAATAAGTGAAGTCTGAGAGGAGAAGTGAAGGAGGAGGAAGAAAGTACATTGGGGAAGATAAGAATATTTTTCAGACAGGAAAGATTCTGAGTAAGGAAGTTCCATCACTCAGACAGAATTACCAGTTAGATAAGTAACTCCAATTATGATTAGACAGATGTTTTATGTATATGAGCTAACTAGTATATGATTGTTAAAACTACTTTGGTAAACATTGTTCAAATTGAATCTAGTTTGTCTTGTACGTCTGGCTTATTAAACCTTTTCTTGGGCTTTATTTTCCAGCCCATTAATCTGTACAGGTACTCTCTAAAATGTATTCTAACTTTCTAATCCTCTACATTTACTTAGATAAATATACAAAATGTTAACTAGATTTTAGAATTATTAGAAAAAAATCCCTTTTTATATTTAACAGGATTTGTAGGTCTTCTATAAAAAGCAAGAGTTATTTCAAAATAAATGCTTTCTCCTTCTTAAACTTAGCTCTGCAAACAAATCCTAGGAAACTGAATCTGATGTAGTTTTCCTATTCGGTGTTTCAATTTTTCTTTCTAATGTCTTAAGAGTTTTTCCCTTTGTATTTTTTGGCAACCTAAAAGTAATTTCTGGCAGACAACTCATATTTCAGGCCATTTTATGGATAAGATACAGAAAAGTATCTAGAATCCTTAAAGAAAGAGTGGTATCTAATAACAATGAGTATTATCCCAGTACTCTCAAAGGAAGAGAATGTATAATGAAATTACCAAGAACCAGCTCTATACAGAATATTTTCCTCCACATATAAGTCACTTATTGCTGTATAATTATAAGAAGTGTCTATAAGACCCTTTATCATTTAATAATACCATGTTTATATACAACTGTCAGTTCTCAAAAGTACTTTGACATCCCCTTTAGTTTTTTTATACTGCTTTTCCTCTGAAAAGGTCCAAGTGCTGTATGCGGGTTTTGAATATGACTTGCAAATCAGAGAGAAGGGGGGAGGAGGGGAAGAGGGAAGGGGAGAGGGGAGAAACTACACACAAATATTAAACATTTAATGTAATACGGTGAAATAAGCACAAATTGAAAGACCTCATTCAAGTCCTAGTGCTGCTGGTAACTAGCTATATGACTACTTCTGAGTCACTTAATTATGTTTCTTAAATTGTAAAGAAAATGCTTTTGACTTAATGTCCATCTTAAATTTGGCTTTTAAAAAATCTAGTACAATTAAACTTTTTTCAAATATTGTATTATAGTAACAACTCAATTAAAGGTATGTCATTTTTTCCTATAGGTAGTCCTCCACTTT
Source organism: Pteropus medius (assembly GCF_902729225.1). Lineage (NCBI taxonomy): Eukaryota > Metazoa > Chordata > Mammalia > Chiroptera > Pteropodidae > Pteropus > Pteropus medius. Next base: position 1,730,804 of record NW_024341894.1, on the reverse strand, counting down.
TGCCTCAATTTGACCTGCAGCCTGGATTACTTGGGTTGTGCACTCAAGATATACTCTGGAAGAAAAGGGAAAGATTTCTTTTTAAATGGGCTGGAGCTCAGCAGGTGAGGGAGTTAAGGAATGAGTACATATGAATGCAAAAGATCTGGTAATTCTCAAATCAGGAGCGCTGAAGAACTCTGCTTAAATTGGGGGTGGGGGTAGGGAGGAGGGGTTGTAACAAAAATTGAGGGAGGCCTTGAGTCGAGGTTTTCAGATAATAATAGCCTCCACCTTTATTCCCCCCAGTGGACACCACAAGTCTACAGTTCCGGGTTCCAAACCAATCACATCAAGCCACAACAGAGGGCTCTGCCAACCCGGGCACTGTTTCAGGACTCCAGAGTGAGCTTCACACGACCCCAGCACCTGTCGGCCTCATACCCTTTCCAAAAGGAGGGGTAAGAGGGGACAGTAGGTCTATTGCCTGTCTTTTTCGATTCAGGCTACCACCCGGTCCAGGAGCTCTCGAGTCTGAAACCACCACCGTACTTCGGGAAAAAGGGGAGCTCCTCGCTGTGACCCTCCCACGTATCCTTCTCTCAGGGCTAATTCCCCTGTTTACAGGTCTCAACCTCCCTCCGACCGTGTTTTCTCAGGCCTCGGAGACCCCAGGCCTGGAGAGTGGACAGATGGATGCCGAGAATGAAGGCAGCAGGGAGAGTGCACTGTTCGCCACCGGAGAAAAAGATTCTAAAGCAAAGTACGGGCAGCTGTGTTGCCCCTCAGTGAGAGCGGGAGGCCATCCCTGCGTCTGTCGAAGGGTCTGTCATTCCTTCACTCACTCACCAGGAGCAGCAGGGAGCATCTCAGGTCGGGTAAGGATAGAAAGACGGCAGGATTCATGGTAACGCTGAGATCCGCGGCAGGGGCAAGCGCTGGCTGCTGGGACTGGGCAGGGTCGGGTTGGGTTAGGAAAGGGCTGGGCTCCGGGAGCCGGTGGCAGCGGAGAATTCTCCCGGCCAGCAGCACCTCGTCCTCTCGACCCGGAGCTCTAGCGGCGAACACCCGGGACAACTTCCAGAGAGGCCTCGCAACCCTCACTTCCGGGTCCTGCCCACTTCGGAGTACATCGGGAAATGTAGTCTTGCACCACTCTTACTGAACATTTCATCTGGTATCCAGAACTCCTTTCCCATAAGGCTCTCGGTTCAGGTCCACCGAGTCCTTTGCGCGCGGAGCCCTGTGGGATAAAAAGGGCGGCGAGCTGGTGCACCACTGTGTTACAGAGGGTGAGAACTACAACTCCCAGAAGGCTGTGCGGTCGACCGTCTTGGGCGGCCTTCCGAGGGGCTCTGTTAGTTTCAGCGCGGTGGTGGGGTTCCAGCCAGATGTAGTGTACTGTCCTGGCGGGAGGGGCGGCCCAGTGTGGGGTCGTGCCTCCTGGAGTCGTCCCCGGGACGTGAGTCCTGGAGGAGGCAAGGGTGAGTAGGAGGGGTCCTGGCTCGGGAGGCTCCGTTCAATCTGCACTGCCTTGGCCCCTGCCTCAGACTCAGGGCCCACCTGACCTGGGCTGTGGCCGGAGCCTCCATCGCTGACCGCCTCGCCTGCTGCCTCTTCTTTCTGCGCTAATTACTGCGTTAAAAAGTCGGAGCCACCTCTCAGGGCCTCAGCTAAATAAGTAAATGACTTATCCCTAATTGTCTCTGTGGGCTCGTGTAAGGAGTAGATCCGGGTAGGATGGGAAAGCACGTTGTAAACTGAAGAAGCTCAAGTGTGAGAGTAATTGCTGATAATGCATGGATCACTCCCCACAAGGTACGACATTCATTAGCCAAGCAGTTGAGGATCTTAATCTGGTCCCAGTTAGCTCTCAAGCCTCATCTACAAATACCAGCCAGGTCCAGATTTCCCAAATGGTAGGTGGACAATCACTACTTAGTACCCGAGAGGCATTCTGCTTTTTGTGGTTGCCCCTATGTCTCGCCTTTGCTCCAACTTTGCTGCTGCCTGGAATGGCCTTAACCCCTTCCATCTCAACTGTCACTGTCTCAGAACTTCCCAAGCAACCAAACCTTTAATCCTAATCAGAATTACTCTTCCTTTGCTCGTGACTACAGCACCACTAGTTTTGTACAGTTATAATTATTAGAACATTTATTACACTGGCTTGTTTTATAATTAGTAATGATGATGATACCTTTGCATTTTATGGCGTTTTATAATTAAAGTGGTTTTGATTCTAGGGAATCACTTTCCCAGGGTGATGAAATTAGATAGGGGCAGAACCAAGACTTTTAATTAAGTCTCCTGTCTCCTAGTCCAGTGCCCTTCTCTATGCCACTCATCTTCCTCTCTGACAGGGGAGACAGAGATGGGGAGTTTGAGCAGACACTGAATATGAACACATTACTCCAAGAAATTAAACTTTGATCCTCAGGACCTAGTACTCAACCTGTAACTTTTCATTCAACATTTACTGAACAACTGTACATATACCTGTTGGTGAAATGTATATAACTTTATATAACTGAGATCTAATTTTTAGTATATTTTCAAAGAGTATGAAGAGTTTTGGAGGTATTTGTGTATGTGTATGTGTGTGATTCAGATGGGCCTAAAACTCTGATCTCTTAGAATCTAAAATGACATTTTAACTTATCAGAGTTCAGAACAATGCCTAGCACACAGTTGGTACTCAGCTTTTTTAATTAATTAACATAGTCTACCTTTTGCATTTTCATATTTTACAGAAAATCAGAGGCGAGGTAGCCTAAGGGCATGCTGCTAATTATTAACAGGACCTAGAGCACAAGTACAGTTACTCCTCTCCTGTGTTCCACCTCCACCTCTGTTTTGTAGATTCTTTCAGGTCACTTTAATATAATCTTGCACATGACAGTGGTTTTTCTGACATGACAGACATGCTCAGACATGACAGAAGTGTCTCACAGTGCCCATATAAAATAAAGACATGAACTAACCTTTACCAAAATTAAGAAAACACTTTCACTCTTAGCATTTGAATCAAAAATCCTTGTCAGCTTCAACAAGTACTAGCTCATCAGCAACGATAAATTTATCTTACAAAACTTCCGGATTCTCGGGATTCATGGAGATTGAAGTGACGCTTTTTGGTGAAATCAGAAGAGGGCCTGCCTACCCTTATGACAGCTATTAACCGTAGCCAATTAACAGTTGCTCTCTTTAGATAGCTATGTATGTTCCAGTTTGCTGTGCTCCCCATGACTCCCTATGTTTCTTAAACTTTTTAACCTCCTTGGTCCTTGTAGGCATTCAACTTGGAAACTTTGATATAACACCTTATGTTTAGGAAGAAAGTTTAAGATTACTGATGGAACTACCCCTCTTTCCTTCTCATGAGGAGCTTGAATTTTTGCTGCATTTCTGATAGAATCCAGCTTTTGCTTAAATACTCTTATGATAGAGAACTCATTATTTTCCTATGTAGATAATGTATTTCTAGACAGTTCTAGTAAATCATATCTGAATACCGGTCAGGACAAAATTTTCCTTAATGAAAGAAGGTTAATCCTGATGATGTGATATTCCAAGTAGGATCCTAAGGTCAAGATCTTGGGATGGATATGTTTCCCTGATGGACATATGGAGAGAACAAATAAAAATTCCTCCTTTTGTCTGCATGAAAAAAAGAACTAGGTACTTTTTAATTTAGCTCTTAAACCTAGTTAATTCTGACCTAACAATTAAATTCACATCATACCCATTTTGTGTCCTGGTCATCTCCTTTATTCCCAATATTAATTCTAAGGTTTAGTGTTATGTGGAATCAAATTATATTAACTTAGAAATCAATGTGATTTTGGGGGTCCTGTGCTTCATGTTAAATATCAAGCCTCCTTTTTTTTTTCCTCAGATAGCTCCTGAGAAGGAATCTTAGATGTATCTAACCCTCTTATTTTACAGATGCACAATTTTGTACCAAGAGCCCCCTAATTTGCCACATTATAACAATTCTAGGACTAGGACTGCAGATTTTTCTAATCCTAGTCACATATTCTAGTAAATCATATTTATAATATACCCATTTAGAACTGATGAGACAGCTTTCAGAAATGTCTCCTCATGATTTAAATCATTATTTCAGGTTGCTCCAGTTGTTGAGAAGACTATGAACAAATCAGAGAACTTGTTCTTTACTGGTTCCTCATTAACATCTCAAGTTCATGCTGCTGCTATTAATGGAGATAAGGGAGCTCTTCACAGGCTCATTGTAGGTAAGCAGTCCCTGTAAATACAGAAACTTTAAAAATAACTTTGTCCTAAGGAAGTTTGTTAACCTTAGTTTTAATTTGCACTGTACTTACACATTTTAATAGAAATATGTCATTATTTACATTTTGTTCCAGAACTTAAACAAGAAAGAAATTAAGTCCTGAAACTTAAAAATATGGATTAAAATTAGGTGAAAAGTACATGAGAAATATCTGTGCGTTTGGAATTGAACCTGGATATGTACTCTAAGATGCCAAGAGAATTATTTCATCTTTGTAATAACAGATATCTAATATGACATAGTAAATAATGATCTTTAACATTTACTATATACCAAAAGTACTAAAGTTTACAAATAATTTAAATTTTAATGTTTTAAAATCGATTCAATGTTTTTTCTATCATTGATTCAATTGGTTGAAATTGATTCAATGTTCTGCCTATCATTCATATAGAGATAGGTCCATTACAGAAGTTCTAGAAAGAGAGAACAAAGTGAATGGGACAGAAACAATATTCAAGGACACAATGGATAAGAATTTCCCAGAGTCGTAAAACCCACAAATTCACCAGTAAACAAGTCATTAGTCCCAAAGAGAATAAATAAAAGTATTTTATCTATGATCATTTTGCACACCAATGTCTGATGACATCATGATTGACAAGTTGGGCTTTAAAATAAAGTCCACACTGCTTGAGCTTTCATACCTGTTCCTTCAGAATTTATTTTCATCTTACCTTTCCAGTTTATTCAGGAATTTCTACCCATACACCCTAACTTCTGGCTAGGCGTTCTATTCCCCAGTATGCGGTAAATTTTGTCTTTTATGTATACATCTGTTTCCTCTCCTCTTTTCTACCTTCTCCCCACTTACTCTCTTCTCTACTAAACAAACTCCTATTTATCTTCAAAGACAGAATCCTTATACCATATGCTGTGAAGATTTCTTTATCAGAGATGTTATCACATGATGCTTCAGCTTCACCTCAGCTTTCTATATTCACAGTTACTCCCTGGGATTTGACATCTTGAGTACCTCTGAATCATCCATTCACACATTGCACCATCCAACTGAAACTCTTTCAATTCCAGTTCACTTGCTAATGAAAACAATACTTTTTCAATAGTTCTTCACTGAGACTTCCATAATCCATTAACTTCTCCAGTTTCAACTATCAGTCTCCTGTCTTTACCTTCTCCCCTATTCAGTCCTAATTCCATAATCTTATTACTAAAATACTTCTCTTTGAAAAATTATCTTTTCTCCTCACCTTCTGTTGCATCTGGCTGTTGCAAGCCCCAGTTCTGGATGGACCTAGTCCATCTTCTCTGCCAACCCCTGGACAATTTAACCTGTCTGGAAGATTGGTAGCACCCTAAATTAATGATTACCCACTTCCAAAGGATACTCAGTACTTTCTGCTCAGAACACATTTTCACATAATGAGTGTTTCATACCTTCTCACTCTACTGAACCTCTGACTGCCCATTCTCCCTCTCTCCATTGTCACCTAACACTTTATGTTCCTACAGAAAATGAAAACTTTAAATAAGAACTCATCTTTCAGCATGATATCTGCAAATCAACCTACTTCTGCACCCATCTTCTCTCTTTCTGCTAAAACAGAGCAAATATCCTTTTCTGTCAAAGGTCAGTTCTTCCACACACGCTCCATATTCTATCCCTCCTGTCTTCTCAGGGACCTTGCTCCATTTTTTTAAATCTCCGATTACCACATCTTCAACCTTTTCTTCTATTCAATATTCTACCCATCAACATTTAAACATGCTCTGTTGTCTCTATTACTTACAAATCTCTTTCATCTCCCTCTAGGTATTGCCATATTTCTCAACTTTCCTTCTTAACTGCACAGGCTAAACTGCTATAACAGTGACTTAAATAAGGTAAAAGTATATTTCATTCACAAAATAGTACAAAGGTAAGTAGGCAGCCTATGATGGATAGACATCTCTGCTTCACAAAATCCAGAGATGCTGCTAGGGCACGGCTCTGCCATTCTCAACATGTGGCTGCCATCTCTGGGTCAAAGGCAGATACTTACACTGTAGTCATAGCCCAGCCAGCGGGAAGAGAGTGCAGGAAAGCAGTTTGTCACTCAGGAGATGCACTGGACTTAAACACAGAGCCACACCCAGGACAAAAGAGCCTGAAAAAAAGTCTCTCCCTCTATGGCGTCATGCTCAGCTAAAGCTCAGGGTGCTCAATGCATAAAAAGAAAAAATCAGAGAATGGATATGGGGATAATTATCACTCTCTATCACCAAAACCAAGCTTCTTGAGCTGTCGGTACCCATTGCCTCCACTACTTTACCTCAGTCTACTCTTTTATTAAAAGAAAACAAAGCATACCTCCTTATTTTGAAATATACATATAAAAAGATATATACGACTTACAGGTACAGTTTATCAAATAAATATGAAGCAAACATCCATGTAACCACCATTAGGTCAAGAGACAACATTGTTCCCCCAGAAGCCCTTAATGCATCCTTCCCTGCCCCTTGGAGTAATTTTCTATCTTGACTTTTATGATAGTAATGACAGTATAGTTTTACCATCTAGGTATAAATCTTAAACACTATAATTTCATTCTGCTTCTTTGAAATGTTCTTGCTAAATGTTCCATGTTTACTTGTACTGAAAGTTGTGCATACAGTTTTGTCATTTTCCTGCACAAAACTCTTTAATTGCTTCTCATTGTATTTGGAATAAAATTTAAAAGTGTACCTATACCTTTCCCCTCTCCAACCTCACCTTTCACCACTCCCTTCCAAGAAAAACTTGCTTTCTTTCAGTTTCTCAAACCTTCCAACCCCTTTTCCATCCCAGGGATTTTGCCTAAAATATCATTCTCCCCATTCTCTATCTGACTAACTCTTACTCATCCTTCAGATCTCAGCGTTCCAGTCGCTTCTTCAAAAAGGCCTGCGCTAACCATCCAGTCTTAATGAAACTTGTTCATTGTGTTCTCTATTGGAACTCTATAGTTTTATTTCATAGAACTTGTCTCAGATTGTAACTGTATATTTATATGCATGACTCTCTTCTGTAATGTCTCTCTTCTGTAAGCCAGTAGCCTCCATGAGTATAGACAGTGTCTGTTTAATTCATCACTATATCCACAAAATCCAACACAGTACTTGGCATATGGTATGCACATGAGAAATATTTGTTAATGAATGAATAAATATTACATTCTTTTAAGTATCTTTCCTTCGAAAAAGTCTGTAATCATCTTGAGGGCCAGGATTAAATGGGAATCGAGTTGAACTGAATTGAGAGGCAGGTCAGGACTAAATTTCAATGGAAAATAATTTTTTTAAGTCAGGATACCTAAGAGAAAATATCTTATAATGTGAATTCTTTATTATTTTAATTAAAAATATAACCTTCAAAGGAAACAATGTGCATTATGTTGTAAATTAAAAACACTTATACAGGCTTAATCATACTAATTAACTAATACATTATATAATAAAGTTTGAAATATTCCTATAATATTATATCCCCAAAGAAAAAAATCCTTAAAAACAAAATGATGTGAAACCAGTATAAAGATGATAAAAATATTTATAAATTGGTTTCCTATGTTTTTTATCATCTTGTCTCATTACTGACTTTGAGCTGTAACACTGCTCATCTTTTAAGAATTCTGCTGTTGTGTCTTTTGTGCAGAAACAGTAATATCTTTGCTCTGTGGTATTTCCCAATATTTGTATAGTCCTACTAAAATAACTTATTTAATTTCAATGTATCTTATATATTCTTTTATGTAGCATGTTTCTCTTTTCTAAACTAGTAACATAGTACTACAGATGAATTATATTTTTCTTGAATCTTGCTCACCAACTGCTCAGTGAATTCATTCACTTTAGCATTTTCTATTTTCCCTTCTCTGTTTCCATGGAGAAGTATGTCAGCAATGTGTTTGACTCCATGGAAACAGATGAGCATGTCTTTCTACATACACAACTAATTAAAATCGAACACTTTCTGTGCTGCCCATTGTCCCGGTGGAGGATTGAAGAGGCTTTCCCTGAGCAAGACATAATTTTAGTAGCAATTTTTAGTGTTTAACCTAATACAATGGATTAATGTTTTAACATAATTCATTACATCTTAGATTCAATGAATTAGGGCTCAGTCTTGGGCCCTGAAAGCATAAACATACATAGTAAAATTCTTATATGTTATAGTTATCATTTATAGAGATATGTAGCTTTTCTCTTAATATCAAACCTAAATAATTTGAGTGAATATCAGAGATATAGTTGATAATAGAATTTCATAGATTCATTTCAATACTGTACAATGTAATGTAATGTACTAGAAAGATTTTGGATTTTAGAGTCAGATAAGCCTGAATTTTCAGTTCTGGCTTTGTCATTTATTACTGTATTACCTTGGCTAAGCCACTTAATCTTTTTGAGGCTCAGTTTCCTCATCTGCAAAGTATAGATTATCATACTCTGCATATGTGAGAATTAGATAATGACTCTAAAACATCTAGGGTGACTATAGTTAATATTACTGTATTGTATATTTGAAAATTATATTTCTCATCACAAGAAAAAAATGGTAACTATGGTAATGGATGTTAACTAGACTTACTGTAATCATTTGGCAGTATGTACAAATATCAAATCATGTTGTGCACCTGAAACTAATATGTTATATGCTGATTATATCTTTTAAAAAATCCACCATCACACCTGACACATAGTAGACAATAAATAGGGCCTTATTATTGTTATTGTTATATCAGGTTGGACTTCCAGTAAAATAATCAAATCTTACATAGTTTCAGAAATGCTTTAAAATGAAAAAGCACTAAATGCAACAACAACAAAATGCTATTTTTTTTGTAAAAGCCAAACTAAATTGTTTGTAAATATGCATAGTGTGTAATGGTTGATATTGTCATTACTGCTATAGTGTTTGGGGTTACTGGCAGTGGTTGAATGACCAGGCAGCACCATTCTGTTTCTACCATAACTTTTGTTCTCCTGAGCATGTTCTGAGCAAGTATAAGTCTCTCTGACTCATGTTCCCTCTTTGTTTACGACATCTCCCGAACACAGTAGTTAGGTGGCAAGGAGCCTCATAAGTTGTACAGTAGTGGCATCATTTCAGGATACTTCCTCCTTTATCTCTATAATGACCTTGGATGTTAGTGTCACTAAATGTTTTATAAATGCTTTCTTACATACATATGCGTGTATCAGTATACGTACATGTATATGCATTCATATTAATAATAGTAATAAAATTAGCCAGCATTTATAAATTTAAATTATATGTGCCAGGCAGTATATTAGATGTTTAGCAACTCATTAACTCATTCAATAGTAAAACACTACAAAGAGTTTTGGGTATTACTATTCTCATTTCATTCATGAGGAACCTGAGGCATTGAGATTAAGTTACTTCTCTAATAAGTAGCAGAACTAAAATTGTAGCCTGGAAGTCAGATTCCAAAGCCTGAGCTTTTAAATACTAACTGTGAGGCTATTTCTGCATACATAAGCATATTCATATGTATGAATGTATAGAGAATGAGAAAGAAAAGAAAGAAAACTGATTAGGTCTAAATCTTGACCAATGAACTTAATGGTTATCTAGATTGGAATTCTCTTAACTTTTTTTGTGCTACAGGTCCTTTTGGCAATATGGTAAAGCTTATAGACTCCTCCTCAGAAATGTGTTTTTAAGAGCTTAAATATAATATATAGGAATCCAAAGAAAATCAGCTATATTGAAATGCAGTTATCAAAGGATTTTTAAATTATGATATAGCAGTATACCTGCAATCACTTTTTATTAACACAGTAAGTAGCAAAATCTAATGGCAGATCTAAAAACTATCATGATTTCAAAATAGCAATAAGTATAAATAATATTTTAAGATTCCACAACAATTATGAAGGAGTATGTAAAAATATTTTATAAACTCTCAAGTGCCCTCAAAAATATATGTTCCATGTTATTGTTATTTTTATTTTATATGTTAAGATACTGAAATTTAAATGTTAAGAAATTCAGTTGCAAAGCTAAGAACTGCAAAGTTGAGAGTTAAACCAAATCTTTTGATGACGAACTCTATGTTCTTTCCATTGTTCACATGTTGACTTTATAACAATAAGCAAATATTTTTTAAATGACCATAAATGCCTTCCCAAGAATGTGACAAAAGAAGTGACATAAGAAGTAGGTGAAAGCAGAGGAAATGCATCTTTGATGCCACACAAAGGTAACATTTCAGAACAAGCAAATAAGATATCAGTAGAGAATGCTGAATTTGCTAGTGTTGGAGAGTATGATGCCATAGCTATTGTGTAGACTGGCACAGTGGTCACTACAGGTGACGGTCATTTCCTGTAACTGCTAGAGTTGGAACTCTGATTTTCACACATACCACACACAGTCCATTAACCATACAGACTCTTCTGCTTCAAATAAACTTTAACTGAATGCAGTAGAGTAATGGTTTTCCAGTCCTGGTTCCAGCTTAGTTTTCTGAGCTATGCTCAGGCTGAGCACATGCAGAATGCCAGCTCCAGTTAAGCAGGCACCAGTTGGTCATGGATTAGAGGCTATCTCTACAGTTGCCGGAATAATTAAAACAACACGGCACACTAGCCAGCTGCTTTCTTTATTAGCTGTTCCTGATAGGAATGCTAATTTAAGTGCACTGCCATCCAGTGAATATTAGTTTACACTGTAAGTCCTATACTTGTACATGGTGTGGTTACCAAACCCTTCCTATCAATAAGTCGTTATACCGGAACATCAAAATAAGTTAATGTGTAGGCTGGACAGGTATTGGTCGAATTTTAGAATTGAGGAAACTAAGAAGCAGGGTAGGGTAGGTAGATAAAGGCACAGGCCTCTCTCAGTTAGCCAGGAAGCTCAGAACCTGATAAGACCCTCATTACTGAGAAACTAGCCGTAAAGTCACTTTCCCTCTACAGCAACTCAAAACAGAACCCAAGGGAGGCTGAATGCTGCTTTTTCTAATCATTTCTAGGGGATACATGCCTTCAATTTCCTCAAATACACAAATTTTTCCTTATAGGCACAACATATTGAATGGTGGTGACCTAACCCAACTAAATCTTCTCTGTTGGGAAGTATAAATACCAGTTACACAAAAAACAAAGTATGTCAGGTATTGAAGAGAAGGTTGAAGTTTCCCTGTGTATTACAGCAGACTTGGGAAGAGAATAACAATTGTTCTAAAGTTGTTTCCTAGAAGATAGAGTTACCTATTAACCCCATGGTGCTGACTTCACTTTGGGCCTGAGAGGTCTAATCAGTTAGGATTATCTCAGTATGAGATGATTGCCTCCATTTCTCAACATTTGTTCCTGTGACCACAGTTCCTAAATCCTCTCACTTACTAAAGCTTTCAAGGAGGAATCACACTCTAGGGGAAAATTATAATGCGAATTACCATCATCTTGCTAATACTAGGTATTACTTCTTGCTTAGCACTAACAAATAAGATGCTGGTAGAGAGTTGTTTAATAATGAAAGATAACTAGGAACTAGCCTTGTTAAAGCATATTCTCTGTAAGTATCATTCTGACTCCAGAAAGGCTGAAAAGATAAAAGAAACATTCTCTATCCATAATACATTTTAGTTCTTTACATGAGTTTGGGTTTAAATGAGTCTTTATCTATAAATGTAGTGATAAAATCTCTGGAATCTTCTGGATTAGATAACGGAGGCCCTTATGGAGAGAATAATACCTAGCACTGTTTTACCACTCACAAGACTTTTGCACAGGGGCTCCTATTATCACATATGTTGAATCAAATGTAGAACTTGCATCCATCTTCAAAACCAAGATTTTGAAAAAGAAAACCTGCCTTCTCAAGGAGTTATACACAATTTGAATATATTCGTAAGGCTCTTTTAAATTTCAAGAACAATGACCTTTCTTGCTTTATTACCAAGATACATGGAAACATGGATTAGCAGTGAGTTATTTGAAAAGCTATAAAGCATTTCTGGGTCCCAAGATACCTGAGATTTAAATGTATATTGAAATATTTAGAACTAAACTGTAATTTAGTTTCAGGCACAAAACAGCTCAGATAGAAGTGTAACACCTTCTCCTTCTTCATTTAACATATTTCTCCAAAGAAAATATTTCATTTGGTCGGTTTTCTTCCCCCATTAGCAGGGTTCATGTCAAAACACCTTGAAAGTAACTGGCTTCCCTCATGCTTAACACGTACATGATTACCCTCTGCTAGTATAGTCTACCCTGATCATTGTCTGTGATGTAAGTAGCTACAATATTTTTTGTTATTGTTATTCTTGTTAAGTTTGTTGAGGTATAATACAGTAAATACTGCAAATTTCACCATTATAATGTACAGTTATTTAATTTTAACAAATACATAGTCATGTAATCACCACCACAACAAGATATAGAGCAGTTCCATCATATCCAAGAATTCTCATGTCCCTTTATGCCTCCCTACATCTCAGCCCCTGGTAACCACTGCTCCATTTTCAATCCCTATAGTTTTACATTTTCCAGAATGCTTTGTAAGTGAATCATACAATATGTGTACTTTTTGGGACTGAGTTCTTTGCTTAGCATATTGCGTTTGAAATTTTTTCCCCTTTTGTTGAATGGATCCCTAATTTATTTCTTTTTATTGCCAAGCAATATTCCATTGTATGGATGAACTATATAGACTCTTTTGTTCTCCAGTTCAAGGACAACTGAGATGTTTCTAGTTTTTAGCAATTATAAATAGAATTTCCATAAACATCCACATACAGGTTTTTATGTGAACATAAGTTTCCCTTGAGTGAGCATCTAGAAGAGAAATTACTGGGCCATGTAGTAAGTGTATATTTAATAAGATACTGACAGTTTTCCATAGTGGCCCATTTTGTATTCCTATCTGTGATGTCTGAGAGTTCTAGTTTTTTTTTTAACATCCTCACCAGCATTTGGTGTTGTCAGGCTTGTTTTTGGTTTTGTTGTTTTAGCCATTTTCATAGATGTGTGGTCTGATGTTCCCTGTGTATTAATGATGTTGAACATTTTTTCATATGCTTATTTGGTGAAATATCTATTCAAACTTTTTGACCATCCTTTAATTTCATTATGTCTTTTTCTTATCCAATTGTAAGAATTCTTTATTCTGGATAAAAGACTTTATAAAATACATGTTTTGGAAATATTTCCTCCCAATTTGTGGCTTGTCTTTTTATTTTCTTAACAGTATCTTTCAAACAGAGTTTTTAATTTGGATAAAATCCAATTTATCAGTTTTTTAATGGCTTGTTCTTTGGTTTCATATCTAAGAAATCTTTGCCTAACCCAAGGTTACAGAGATTTTTCACCTTTGTTTGCTTCTAAAACTTTTATGTAGTTCTAGAGGTTTTACATTTAAATTTATGATTGATTTTGAGATAATTTTAGTTATGGTGAAAGTATAAGTTAAGAGTTTTGGGTTTGTTTGGTTTTTTGGGTGGAGGGGTTGTATATGGATTCCAATTTTTCCAGCATCATTTATGTAAAAGACTATTCATTTGTGTGCCTTTGCACCTTTGTCAAAAATCAATTGATCAGATATAGGTCTATTTCTGTACTCTCAATTCTGTATTATTGATCTGTGTATCTATTTATTTTGCCATTTCACTTAAATTATGAATTTATGGGCATGAAATTGTTTATCATTTATAGTATTCTTTTATTTTCCCTTTAATGTCTGCAGGCTCTGTGGTGAATTCCCACTTTCATTCCTGATATTAGATATGCCTGTATACTTGTTTTTAATGTTCAACTAATCAGAGATTTATCAATTTTACTGATGTTGTCCAAGAACCAACTTTTAGCATCATTGATTTTTCTCTAGTGTTTTTCTCATTTTAATTTCATTGATCTATGCTCTTATCTTTATTATGTACTTCCTTTGGGGTCAAATTTGCTCTGCTTTTGTTAGTGTCCTAAGGTAGAAGCATAAATCATTGATTTGAAACTTCTTCTATTATACAAGTATTCAATGTTATTTATTTCCTTCTAAGCCCTCCTCATGTGTAGAGTAGGAACAGTATTTTTATTTTCATTCATTTAATTATGTTTTTTAATTTCCCTTGAGATTTCTCACAGACCTATGGATTATCTATGCGTTGATTTCCAAATATGCACTGATTTCCCATTATCTTTCGTTATCGATTTCTAGTTTAATTACATTATTTCAGAGAACATACTTTGTATGACTTTACTTCTTTGAAACTGTTCATGTTTGTTTTATGACCCAACATATGATCTATTTTGGTGAATGTCCTATGGGTGTTTTAAAAGACTGTATATGGCTGTTGCTAGGTGAGATATTCAGTAAATATCAGTTATATTCTGCTGTTTTATGGTGGTATTCAGTTATTCTTGGTCCTTGCTGATTTTCATTTTAGTGGCTCAAGCAATTATCGAAAGAGTGGTGTTGAAGTTACCAACTATAACTGTGAATTTTTCAAGTATTTCTTACAATTCTATCAGTTTCTGCTGCATATGTTTTGCAGCTTTGTGTTTTGGTACATACACAGTTAGGATTGTTATGTATTCTTGGTGAATTGATCCTTTTATCATTATATGACATTTTTCTTTGTCCTTGGTAATTGTCTTTGCTTCGAAGTCTACTTTATCAGATATTAATATAATCACTCTAGCTTTCTTTTGATTGGTGTTTATATGGTATGTCTGTGCTCATTCTTTTACTCTTGACCTACTTATATTTCAAGTGAGTGTCTTATAAATAGCATATAGTTGGGTCCTCTTTTTAAAATCCATCTCTGTCTTTTTACTGGTGTGTTTATACCATTTACCTTAAATTATTAATGTTAGGATTTAAGATTTTTAATTTATTATTTGTATACTGTTTATTCTCTCTGTTTTTCATTTCTCTTTGTTCCCTTTCCTGTCTTCCTCTGCATTTCTTGAATGTCTTAGTATTCCATTTTAATTTATATGTAGTGGAGCTTTTCGTAACCACTTTTATTGAGATTCACCATAGACACATGCTATAATTCACCAATTTATAATGTACAATTCACAGAGTTGTACAAACATTACAATTGATTTTAGAACAATTTCATTACTCCCAAAAGAAACCCTATACCCTTTCTATGACTCCTTAAATACTGCTCTGCTCCACCACCTCCCCCCACTCCCAGCCCCAGGCAAGCACTGGTTGTAGAATTCCAGGTTGACAGCTCTCCTCCAACCCTTGAAAAATGTTCTGCTGTTGCCTCTGGCTCTATAGTTTCTCAATAGAAATATACTGTAATTTCAATTGTTGTTCCCCTATAGATAATATGTTGTTTCTCTCTGGCTGCTTTCATGATTTTTTTCCTTTATCTTTAGTTTTCAAAAATTTGATTATGACTGACTCAGCATGGATTTCTTTGAGTTTATTCTATTTGAGCTTTACTCAGCTTCCTAAATCTGTAGATTTGTCTCTTTCACCCAATTTAGGCCCATTTCCAGTCATTGTTCTTTCAGATATGTTTGCAGCCCTTCATTCTTTTTTCTCTCTTTCCGTGATGACATGAATGGTTGATACTTCCTATTGTCCTACAGAGCCCTAAGACTGTTGATTCTTTTTGTTTATATATTTTCTGTAAGTTAGTTGTTCAGATTGAATAATTTCTGTTGGTCTACATAAAGTTCAGTGATTCTTTCCTCTGTCATCTCCATTCTGCTATGAGCCTATTCAGTGAATTTTTTATTTTGGTTCCTTTTTTGGTTATTTACTTATTAAATGTTTATTACTCTAAAATTTTCATTTGATTCATCTTTATGTTTTCTCTTTCTTTGCCAAGACTTTTTAATTTTCCATTTGTTTCAAGAGTGTTCGTAGTTGCTTGTTGGGTCATTTTTATCATAGTTGCTTTAAAATCTTTGTCAGATAATTCTAATATCTGTACATCAAAGTGTTGGTGCCTGTTGAATGTCTTTTCTTGGTTAAGTAAATATTTTCCTGGCTCTTGGTTTGTCTAGTAATTTTGGATTATATCGTGGACCTTTTGTGTATTATGTTATGAGATTCTGCATCCTATTTAAATCTACTATTTTAATAGACCGACAGTCTATTTAGATTTTTAATGAACATTTTGTTCCAATTTTTTGGACTTTAATTCAAATGTCTAATTATTTTTCCGAGCTCTTGCAAGCCTCTTCTGTTCTTATCCCACTTCCGTGCTAACCAGGCCAATTTAGAACCTGGGCAGTATTCTATACAGAATTTAAATCTTAGATATTTTGCTATTTTGGTTCTGGTCAGTTTAACACATGAACTGCTCAGACTTCATGCATCTATTTAAGAATTGCTTTCTCCAACTTCTTTCTCTCCATAATACTTCCCCATTATCTAGTTGGAAAGGTATAAGATACCACCGCATTGCTATTCTTTGCTTAATTCAGGGCACAGTGGTTCATAGGGCTCCTTGCCACAGTCTCTAAAGTACCCAGCTGGGTAAAAGGAATTGCAGTTTCTTTTGTTGTATGTGCTTTGAGTAGAGCAGGTATAATCAAGAGAGTTCACTCCTACAGGGCTGCCCTCTTCCCAATCTTTTGACTGGAGAGAGTGACATAATTTTGTGTCTTTGCCCATTGGTGTTTGTGGTGGGCTTCTTTTAACACCCATGCTGGCTATACAGAAGAGGCAAAAAAATGAAAACAAAAAACCTTCAGGGAACTCACCATCAGGTTGTTTCTGGAGTTTCATAGTTTCGTAGCCAATCTGCCTTTTCTCCACCTTTCATATATTTTGCCTGGAATGTTTAGTTGTAATTAGCAGGATTAGGGTAGTAGGCACTTGCTCCATATTGTCTAAAATGGAAAACTAACTATGATTCATTTTTGTATCTCTCAAAACCATACCAAAACATACATTGCCTAGGATATGGTCTGCACTAAGTATTTGTTGGCAAAAGAAAGGAGTGAGGGAGGAAAATAAGTAGCTTCATAACTCAAAATGGTAATTTAGCATAACATAGTAGTTAAGATATGGTCAACAATCATTTTGAATGGTAGCTTCACCATCCCATATCAGTGTAATGTAAACAAGTTACTTAACTTCTCTGAGTCTCAGTTTCCTATAATAAAGGGATGGTAACACTAACTCACAGGGTAAGTGAAAATGAGATAAAGTGTTTAATGCATTTAGCACAGTGCTTGACAACAAACAGTAAATGTAGTTCCTAGTCATATTAGTAATAGCAACAGTTATCAAATATCACTATTTCTTATACTCATAGGAAACTCTGCCCTTAAAGACAAAGAAGATCAATTTGGGAGAACACCACTTATGTATTGTGTGTTGGCTGACAGACTGGATTGTGCAGATGCTCTCCTGAAGGCAGGAGCAGATGTCAATAAAACTGACCATAGCCGGAGAACAGCCCTCCATCTTGCAGCTCAAAAGGTGAGATGTAAAATTACTTTGAAGCATAAACTTTTTTGCATGGTATTTGTTAGTTGGTTAATGGAACTGTTCAATGGACAGATAATAAAGAAATCAGAAGTATATGACTCTTAATTTCATGTGTTTCCCCTAAAAACAGTCTTTAAACTGCAGATAGTAAAGCATAGATAACCCTCAGTGGCTACTTTCGTGTATCCAAGTTCTTCAAACAATAGAATTTATTTTATGATCTAAGTCTTGGAAAAGGAATGAAAATTATATGTACAATATCGTTAAACTATAATACAAATCAATTTATGCATGAGAAAAAGCAAAGACCAAAAAAATAAAACCCATTAAGATGTTAACAGTGGTTGGGCTTAAATATTGGGAATATATATGAATTCTTATACCTTTTCACTGTTTAAAAATTTTCCTTAATGAGTATTACTTTTAAAATAAAAATCTGTAGTCTCTCTTAAAATAAGTGGCATTAGGGAGCATAAAAGAAATTTATTATCTGAATGTATTTTCAACTTTTTAAAAATCTATACTGCCAATTTAAATGACTTCAAGTTTTTAAAGGCATTGTCAAGAGCTCAGATTTTTAAAATTAAATATGTCAAAAAAATAAAATGGGAAGCTTCTAAATTTATTTAAAGACTTATTTACTGAAAATTATTTTCCAACCATAAAATTTCAGTCTATAAAATATATAGCTGGTGTGTGATATTTTTATTTTTGTTATCTTACATTTATGTTTTTGGGGTTTTTTTTTTTTTGAGAAAAAAGCAATGAAAATTAGTTAATCCAGCAGAAACTATTAGAGTTATATCCCATTTAAAAATGTGAACTAGATATAGCATATTAATTGAGGGTTAGAAAAATACCTTTTCATTATTTGAATACATGAAAAGAGACTGACATTGAGCTATACTACTCAATATGCTAGTTATATGCTCCTATCAGTTAGGTCTCTCAGGTTATTTCCAAAGTTACTGCTCTTGAATTTGCTTTTCATTATAGTAATTTTTTAAAAAATCACTCTCATTGTCAATCTTTTATTTAACTACAGCTTGGGTATCTATAACCTTTCACCTAGGCTTGTCAGCTGTTAAAATTATTCACTAGGGAAGGGTAACTCTATTTAACTTGTTATCATGAAAAAGTAAACATTTCAGATTAGGAATAGCCCCAATATTAAGAATTTGATAGATTTTTTTTTTTGATTCATTTAGGTTTAAAACAACTTCAAAAATGTAGGTTGGAGGAACCTAATTAATATCAGCAGATCATGCGGGAAAAAATGAGGATTTAAGTTGATGAGCCAACAGTGTGACAGTTTTGTAGACTTATAATATGAAAAAGGTTGGAAGAAGGGGAGTGCCCATCCAGACATGCTAGCTCTAAGTCTCTTTGCAAAATGCAGTGCATTGTTTTCTTTTACTTTTTGTTTCTCCTTTATTTTTGTTAATTGTGATTTTTTTTTTTTTTTAGTGTCAAGGAAAAAATAGAACTATGATTTACATGTCACAATTTAAATAGCTGATCTCATAAATAGCAAGTTTCAAGTTTCATGATAGTTATGCATTTCCCCATCTCTGTTGCGGTTTGTTTTTCGTGTTTGCCAAAAGCAGTAATATATCTTTAGGCTATACTAGCATTAGTAGAATTTTCAAAACAAGTAAGGTAATAATTCTTTAGTACTCTGTCTGTCCAGATCAAACCTGGGTGTTGCGTTTGATTTAGTGCTTCATACAGAAGCACTATTATTAAGAAATCAAGGAAGTATACTTCAGGCAGGAGCAAAATGGTGAAGGATATAGAAATAATTTTGAAAGAATAGTTGGAGATGACATGTCCCAGGTCTGTAGCACACCCTGACTGACTCTGAGCAGACACAAGCACAAATTCTTTTTAGAGAAAACATTTTCACCTTAAACTTCTACGATTCCCTATATTGAAATAAATCAAACATGATCTCACAGTGAAACACATGAGGAAGCAATCTACCATGAGTGAGAGCAGAAACAATAAGCAGATTTATTCCATCAAAAATATCAGATATTGGCATCATTAAAAACAATGTAAAATAACCGTTGATGGAATGTTTAAAGATATAAAAGAAGTCAGAAAAATGAGCAACCCATAAAAGACTTTTATAACTAGGCATAAGTTCTGGCCATGATCACTTATTTTAGAATAGCCCATCTGCCAAAAACATCTCCAAAAACTGAACAAAATATATACAGTACAGTGTTTGATGGCATTGAGAACAATCAGTATAGGCAGGATCTAAGAAACTACAATCATTCAGAGAAGGGAAGCATGTGAAATTGGCCCCACATTCATCCTGCCTTTTTCCTTAAAGGCATTTTCCATATTGGAATCCAAAAGAATACAACCCTAGCAGGAAGTAGGCTTAGAAACCTGATAGAGTTTGGAGTTAGCAGTGGCTGGAACTTAAAGGGCAAAATCCTGGAGAGAAGGGGACTACAGAGAAGGAACCCAAAAATCTGGATACAGATTCCTTGCAAAACATTAGCAGATTCCTAAACTGTGCTTTTATAGAGCAACCCAGCAGTATACAACAGTAAAGAGCTAAATAGAGATAGTTTAAAAATTATCCTATATTTTTTTCCTATTGAAGTCTTTTAATATATAACAACTACATTTTTGTATAGGAATCCATTCTCATTTTAAAATACATGCATAACTAGTTTTCCCAAGACAACCTAGCTCATTCATTTTTAGCCATTTATTATCTTATGTGGGCCAATGCCAGGTTTTTGTACTGAGTACTTCCTATGCTTTTTTTGTAAGTTATATTTTTTTAAATGAAGGGTCCTGACTACTAGGGAGACACTTAGGAAATATGAAAATAAAAGTTACACAATCAAAGTACTTCAGAGGGACTAATATGGCAACTAAAGCTACTTTGAAAGAGAAAGAGAGTAGAGGTACATAGAAAGCTATTATGGTTCAGGTTTGTAGACAGGAGGAGTTGGATCCAAGAGATATATTGTGGAGGTAGAGCTGTTTGTTCAGTAAGTAGTTGCGAAATGTCTATGTAGTCATGACTATAGACCTAGAGAAAATATAAAAACAGAATCATATTTGTATATTATAAATAAATACCATCAGTACTGATCCCTATTAAACTTCATTTCCCTTTGTTTAGTGAACCTCTCTGATATCTCAGATATCAAGTATTGCCTATCCATTTAATTCTATTATCTGTGATTTCAGAAGTGTGCTATTTATGTAATCATCAATACTCATGTATGTGCAGGTATATGCATTCATTCAACATATATTAAAACTGTTACTGTGTAATGGGTACTGTGCTAGGCATTGGATTGCAAAGGTGAAAGACATGATTCTGTTCTTAAACTGCTTACAAAGAACATGGATAAAGATATTAAGTGAACATTAAAGCTGGCCAAAAACCTAACAATACCTAAGTGTTTTATAAAGTACTACCATAACATGTAAATAGTTATTATTATTGACCTGAAATCATTCTCCTGTGTTATGCTTTTGTGTGTGTGTGTGTGTGTGTGTGTGTGTGTGTGTGTGTGTTAGTGAACTATATTGAGTTATCTTTCTTGAGGTTG
The DNA here is from genome assembly GCF_902729225.1 of Pteropus medius. Classification (NCBI taxonomy): domain Eukaryota; kingdom Metazoa; phylum Chordata; class Mammalia; order Chiroptera; family Pteropodidae; genus Pteropus; species Pteropus medius. Next base: position 1,709,497 of record NW_024341894.1, on the reverse strand, counting down.
TTTGGTAGGAAAAACTTGTGTTCCCATAGCATTTTGTTCACGTCTCTACTAGAGACCATTATTTTGTATTGTAATCATTGCTTACTTGTCTTCTTTCCCATGAGATTGGAGCTCCAGGAGAGAACCTTGCATTATTTATTTTTGAACCCCCCAAAATATAACACAGTATCTGACATGTCTTGGTTGAGTGACATATTATACTGTAACATATTATGTTACATATGTAGAAAGTCATTATTTATACAAATCTTAGACATTTTGTTTATTAGAAACATTTATCCACTTTCAAAATACATATATGGGAAAATCTTATTGAACTGTGGTGAGTGGCTTAGTTTTGTTTCTTTTTGACAAATATTCACTTCTCTAGAAACAAATTACTGTTAATCCAAGCAGCTAAGGAAATGGTACCCACAGGAATAAAATTAATCTCAATATACTGAACATCTGTACCTAATTTGTTTTTCATTTAGTACCCTCAGTTTAATCCAGGAAAGCAATCAGTCATACCTTTTCTGTGTTTCTCACCAAAGGTATCTAATTGTTAAAAATGTTTTGCTCCAGGGAAGCTACTATTTCTCTGACTTCCACAGATATATTTATTTGTTAATAAGGATAAAAGCTTTAGCAATCTTACTAAATGTTCATACTTATGCATTTTTAATCATCTAGGAGGTTATTAATTTGGCTTTAAAGATTAAGACTACCCACTTTGAAAAATTATGTCACGCTAAATGCAAAAATTAAAGAAGCTTCAGGCTATGGTTGTGTTTTTTCTTTTTTAAACAAACAAAATTTCCTATTTATCAATGAAAACTGAATATTAACTTCAGTTTTCAAAATATGTTGTGTCCGTGTTAATGATTTACAAAAAATGAAGGAGAAGAGTAGAATACCTCTGAAACTTTTCAGGAAAACTTAATAGCATGTAACAGTATTAGGTTTCCTTATTTTACACACACACTTACACATATACACACTAAACAATCCACACTCCAGTCCCTTTCAACTCTATATATCATATTCCCCCTCAGTATACATACACCTCTGCCATAACTCCTTTCCCGCCACTGTTAATCACAGATTTCACTTGTCCATGTTTCACCCCCATTCATGGCTGTTTGAGGACAGAGGCCATGTCTTATCTGATTTTATAGTTTCAGTCTTAACACAGCCCACACCATTTAATAAAGATTCAGTTAATGTTTGAATAATGAATATATGAATAAAAGAATGAATTAATCAGTCAATCAATGGGAACATCAGATAAATTTGTCATGAATGGGATGGTCTTCAAAACTGTCGAAGTTTAAATTAATAGTTATGTTTATTCCTCTTCATTATCTACCCCATTTTCTTAAAATTTTATAAGCAGGATTTAACAAGACTCTGTGAGCCTGATTTCTCAAAAATGTATCCTTGTGTGCCACAATTTCTTCATCTATAAAACGGGATAATACTTTTCCCTATTTGCTATATAGAAAAGATGAATCCTTAGCTATAAAGCATTTTGCTTGCTAGGGAAGTATACTCTCTAAGAGTGTAAGTTATCAATATTATTGCTATTAATCATATTGCAGTACAGGTGTAAAAATGAAATTACTCTTTAGGAATCGTAGATGTCAGAGATAGAAAGGTCCTTCAGGATCTTCTAGTCTAATTCATCATTGGGTGAAGAGATTGAGTCAATTCTCCTTTCAATTCTCCTCTTAATACATTATTCATCGTTCTCTGTGCCCTTGCATATGCCTGAATATTCTTTGTCGTATTGTTTTTTAAATTAATTTCTTTAAACTTATAGATTAGAAAAGAAAATAATATAAAAAACACTGGGTAGCTACTATCCAGGATAGATGAAACTGAATTTTTAAATTTTTGCTTCTGTTTTTTTAATGAGATAAAACAAACTTGGAAATTTTCTATTTATCTTCCAAAATCCCATTCCCCTCTTTTTCTGCCTCCTCAGTCTTAATTTTCGTGGTATCAATTCCCATGCATATTTTTCTACCATATATATACACCCATAAATAATATTATTTTACATACTTAAAATCTTGATAGAAATAGTATTATACTCTGTGTGTCACTTCCAACCTACCTTTTTTTACTTAATATCACATTTTTGAGATTTATTCACGTTGAAAACATGTTCTGTATCTTGTTCTGTGTGGTCACATAAAAATTTATCAGTCTCTATACTTGAGATTTATGCTCTTTATTGTGTGTGTGTGTGTGTATAAATATATATATATATATTTATATAATACCTCAATAAAATTATTGAAAAATGGTAAAATGTTCAGAACTTGGTGACTATGTCTTGTAGGTAGGATAAGGAAGAATGGTTCCCAGCCTAGGCTTTTAAGCACTATGGTCACATTTCCCTAACTTTAGCCTCAGGAGCTGCATGAAATCTTGTATCTGTGCTCTAGCCCCATGGTTCTCAAACTTGAGCATGCATCAGAATCACCTGGAGCTGTTTAGTGGGTAATTCTAGGCTTCTCTGTGGCTATATTTACTCAGTGCATTTAAAAACAATAAGTACACCCTCTATCACAAACTGCGTAGCCAAAGGATATCTGAAGAGTAAGCAAATGAGGTTTTAGCTGTTAGTGTGCTTCTAAAAGAAAGCACCAATATACATTTGCAATGCCATTACTTAGAAATGTATGAAGGTCTGAGCTAAAGAAACCCTTATGTTCTGGAATGTTAACAATTTTTCAAGAAATCTCTGGATTGAGACGGGCGATGTTAGACACCCCTTGCAGTTTACCCCATTTGACTTTCAACCCTGGCTAGGCTGCCTTTTCCAGCTAGGCAGAGAGTCCTAATCTAAAGAATCTTTGCTTCATTACATACAACTTCTGAGGCTTCCAAACTAGCTCAAGTTTGTCCTCTTCTGAGTATTTAGAAACTATCTCTAAACCTGTCTTCTGATTTTCCAGTTTAGCAACTGGTTTCAGATATTTAGTGTCTTGCATTTAAATGAGTGTTCTATCAAAAACCGGAATTGGTCTATTTTTAAACAAATCTGAGAATTGAAATCAAAAACCCATTCTTTAATATTTTGGTTATACTTAATGTACTTCTACTTGCATGGGTAAAATTTATAGTCACAAGGAACAGCATGTCAGCAAATCTTTATTGAAATCACTACTTTGAATTTTTCTAACATAGCTCTAGTAAGAAAAAAATATTTCATTAAGTTTCATAGTAGCATCATAGCAGTTAAAATAGTTGAATATTATCAATTTTCTGTATCAGTAAACTGAGATATAGTTTGTTCTTCAAGGCTACTTTGTCGTTTGTAAAGTCAAGAATTATCTCATTTCTCTGATTCCCAGCTCAGTGCTCCTGGTAAAGCTTCCCTGAAAGAGAATTTACATGCTCTTCTGAAGTTTACTTTCTCTGTCCTAGAGTAATTCTCAAATCCAGTTTCTAGTCACACACCCAAAGAAGTACCTGAGGGTTTATTTCTCATGGGCCAGGTTGAGAATTTGAACAGAGAGCTTCTGCTTTTAGGTGCAGTATTTTTTCTTTGTGGTATAATACCTCTCAAACACAGTAGAGCAGACTTGCAGATTGTATTTTAAAATCTATGTGGCTTGTAGAATTTTGTTTTGAGCATGATCATATTTCCTACAACCATATTCATTTCCTAATCATCTTTATCTCTTCACTGACCGCCACTTTTACGGAGTCATGAAAATACAAGCATCTGCTTTCCATGAATAGATTAGAGATCCCCATAAGCCCAGATTCCCATGGAAACCAATCAAAAACTAAAAGGAAAAGAAAGAGTATATATTGAATTTCCCTGAGACCTACAGCTTGTTTTTCATTAGACTCATGCTGATTTCTTTTAAATTCTGGGCAGAAGGCCAGTGAATATTTTTACAGCTGATAAAAAGGAACTTAAGATCCATTTACTTTCATTTAAACTTTAAAAAATTAATTTTGTATATAATATTGTGGGGGGTGGAACAAATTTTTCTCTATCCTTCTAGGTTCTTCTTCCTGGTGTAATAATTAAATCTACATGAGACAGATTAATAAGAGAAGATAATCAAATTTAATTACATACATATGTATGGAAACCCCACATGCATGAAAGGTTCACAGACAGAAAGTTAAAATAAGGTATATCTGACATTCTGAGCTAAAGATGAAGTAAGGCACCTTGGGATTTCAGAGGGGAGAAAGGTCGTTCACAGGACTATAAGAAAGCAGATATTCAGTCATTAGAAGTTTGCCCTGCTGTATTGATAAATCATGAAAAGTTATTTCTGATAATAACTCTTATTATGGCCAAGGCTCCAAATTTAAATTCTTTAAAGGAAAGGTAAAAGTTTCTCGAGAGCCCACAGGGTCTTGATTGTTTTTAGCTCAAAATAATTCACATGCCAAAGTGGCACATCTTGGGGAGGCGTGTTCTGAACCCCTTCAACATCAATTCTAAAGAAAATTTGGGCATTAATTTGCTACTCACCTTCTTATGTCACAGGACCGTATTTGTTCATATGATTTCCTCTTCTTCTTTTTCTACTGAAAAGAGAGTGAGAGGAAATAGGGGGCCTACTAACCCTATAGTGTGAATTTTGTCAACCCCTGGGTACAGCATTTTCCCTGTGACCAATCATAGGGCTCTTTATACCTCCTTTGACCGTTAAGCTTTTTCAAAGCCCAAGTAATTATTTACTATTATAATAACAGAAATATAACCAAAATGCCAGAGTATGGGGGATCAAGAAAGCCAGAGAGGAGACGACTGGGGAGAGCCAGTTGTAAATTTAAATAAGGCAATCAAAATCTTCATCAAGATGCCGGAGCAAGACTTAAAAGAGATAAGGAAGTTAGCTATGTGAATGGCTGAGGGAAAAACTTTCTTTCATTCCAGGCAGAAGGAAGAGTCAGAACAAATACCTTAAAATGAGAGTGTGCCTGGAATGTTTGAGGAATAACAAGGGGGGATTATAATGAATGAGCAAAGGGAGAGTAGTAGGTGATGAGGACAAGAAAGAAATGGTGGCCACATCCTGTTGAGCCTTTTGGCTATTGTCAGGAATATGTTTTTACTTTGAATGAGATGAGGAAGCATTGGAGGTTTTTTTGTTTTGTTTTTGTTTTGTTATTTATGCCTTTAGCACCTGGTCTTCCTAGGTGGTCTCCCATCCAAGTACTAACCATACCCTACTCTACTTAGCTTCCAAGATCAGACGGGATTAAGCTTGTTCAGGGTGGCATGGCCATAGACCATGGACTGTGGCTCCACTGGGGCACGAACCCAGGACCTTCTGCGTGTAAAGCAGACATGCTAACCACTACACTATGGAACCATATCCACATTGGAAGCTTTTAAGGAAAGGAGTGACATGATCTTGTCTTATGTCTTAATAAAATTGTTCTGGCCAAGTGAAGAAATTTTTCTTCATGTTTGCTCTTATCTATTCTTTCATTTTTTCTTCATATAATATACTTTCAAGTCTCCTTCCCATCCTAATCCTTTTTACCATATATGCACACAGTTACCCAAATTCCCCCGAAATAAGACACCTGGAATAGAATACAATGTCTGTCTGATGAACATTAATATTTTGACAATCAAATATAGTTGATTCATGTTTGAGGTTTTTCAAGTAAAATCTCTTAAATCTGCTTTATACTTATTACTGCTTAAAGTAATCCTGTATTTATATTGTTGTGGTTTTGGACCCAAGTTTAACATCTTATGGTATACATATTTAATCATTTTTTAGAACATCCCAGACCTACCTAACCTGAGTTTACCATTCCCTTGTTTTTCCAGTACCTGTGTACCACTGTTATATCACCTATCACACTGAAAAATGTGAATTTGTTTACACATTTGATTTCCCCACAAACAATGCACATTTTAGTGTCAGGAAGAATGTTAGTCATCTTTTTTATTTCCAGTGCCTAGTACTCAACAAATTCTAAGTTTAATGCTTAGTGAATTGAATTGGGTTCATCATGCAACCTGTCATGTCCTCTTAATTCTTTTTTTTTTTTTTAATTTAATTTAATTTAATTTTTTTAGGTGAGGCAACCCTTGGTTGACCTAACAGATTGCAAGGACCTTGTCAGTTTACATTCCCTTATTTTTTTATTTTTTACACCTACAGCACCTGGCCTTCCTAGTTGGTCTTCCATCCAAGTACTAACTAGGCCCAACTCTGCTTAGCTTCCGAGATCAGACAGGATCAGGCTTGTTCAGGGTAGCATGGCCGTAGACTCCTCTTGATTCTTATATCTGCCATTCAGTATAGTTCTCATCTCTGCCACAGATGAGTCACCAGAATTCTCATCCTAATTTTTGATATTAAAACAGATCCTGCCTGCAGAAAGTTTAATCATTGAAACACTACGACTAAAGTTAGCTTCATCAGTTTAAAATACTGTTTTATTCTTTCCTTGTTCTTATCTAAACAATGTCATCAGTGGTAACTAAGCCTCTTGAAAAATTGTCTGTCAGAATCCACTTGTTCACCATATCAATTCTAATGAGTATGTAATTCATTTACCCATTTGCTCAAGAAGTAAATATTTAGTACTTATATATCAGGCATTGCACTATATATCTTGAAGTAGTAAATTCAATCTGTGTCTAAATATTTATAGTCTTTCAAATTCTGAATCATCATGAAGTTAACATTTCACCAGTGAAACTAGTCATTTTCAAGAAATGTTCTGAGTATACTCAGTTTCTCTCAAACAATTTTAGATTTCAGGAGACTTGGTTTATATCCCTTTCAATTTTTTATTCAAATCCTTTCCATCTCTTTGTGATTCATCAGACTGACTCTTTTTTAAACAATTTGTTAGGAATTTAAGCTAAAATATCAGAGTATACTTTGAAGTTATGCCTGTAAATTTCTAACTATGTAACTGGTCATTTCAAAGTTGTGCAACTTGTAAACTAATACAATCTGTGTGTGTGTGTATGTACATGTGCACACAGGTTTATGTTTTAAATTGTTATTTAATTGAATGGAAATGTACATACATATTACCAAATATTAAATAGACCGTGAAGGTTTAATCTTCACGTGCATAATCTAGGAGTAGGGAAAACCTATCTGTGAATCAAAACACAGACATGACAAAGAAAAAGATTAATGAATATGGCTACATAGAAATAAGAACTTCTCCTGAGTGCTCTCAAATAAGGGAATTGTCAAATCACTCAGCTTTGTCTGTAACAAGTATGCGCACCACCTAGCATGTTACCTTACCCTTAAATCCACAAGTTTGAGAAGTATAGTTGTAAAGCAAAGGACTCATTTAGTCAACTGATATTTATTGAGCACTTACTAATCTTAAGGTACTGTTCTTTGTTTGAGATAGAGCAGTGAACAAAGCAAAACAAATCCCTGCCGTCAAGGAACTTACATTTTGTTGGTAGAAAATAAATAAATATATGAATAAGTGTTATAAACTATATACAGTATTACGTCAGGGATACATGCTATGGAAAAGATAAGGCAGATATAGAGCAGGAGTCTAGGAGTTGCAAATAAAAATAGGGTGATCAGGATAAACTTCACATAGAAAAGTAACATTAAGCGAGCATGTAACACTTAAGTAATCTAAAGGTGTTGAGAGAACAAACCTTGGAGGGAGAGAGAATGCCAAGTACAAAGACCCTGAGATGGAAACATGCTTAGTATTTACAAGAAACAGTCGGCAAGAAGGCCACTGTGGCTCTAGTGGAGTGAGGATGAGGTCAGAGGTCATTTTGCGCCCGTAGGGTATTTAAGGATTCTGCTTTTACTCTGCATGAGAGGGGAAGGTTATTGAAGGATTTGAGTGCAGAAAATATAACTTATATTTCGAAAGGCTCATTCTCACTCCTGTGCTGAGGATAGACTGTCAAAAGGATGAGGGCAATAAAAGGGAGACTAAATAGGAAGCTGAGAGATGATGTTGACTTGGACCAGAGTGGTAGTGGTGGAGGTGATAAGAAGTGATCCAATTTTAAATATATTTTGAATTTACTGATAGATTATCGATATGAGAGGATGAATCAATAAATTTGACACGAAGGGGTTTTTTTAAGCTTCATGTCTTTTTAAATGTTTTATTAGGGAGAACTTCTCCCCTTCCCATGTTGAAGCAAATCTCAGATATTATATCATATGAATGTTTCTAAAAGAAAATGAGTCTTTTTAAATATAATCATTTTAATACTAAAAATTTAGCAAGAATTATTTAATATCAGTGTATTATAAAATAGCTCATCAGTTTTCAGATTCTAAGTTGTCTCATAAATGTCTATGTTTGTTTATTTACTTTTGTTTGAATCACGATCCAAATAAGGGCTACATATTGTAATTGGTTTATGTCTTTTAAGTCTTTTTTAATCTATAGATTTTTCCTCATCCCTCTTTCTTTTTTTCCTTACTTTTTTTGTAATGTGGCTTAACTCTTATCCAAACCTGATGTCTAATTCTAGAGTGATTGTCTCAGGCTAGATCATATTGATTCTTTATCTGGGTGTAGTTAACTTGTTCCTCTGTCTTCTGTGTTCTCTGTAAATTAGTTATTGAATCTATAGGCTTGATCTGATTCAGGTTCAGATTTTTTTTTTTTTTTTTTTTGGCTAAACAACTTCATTGTTATGATACATTTCTCATCAGGAGATACACTATGTTTCATTGTCTCTATGTTTGTGACATTAGCAGCTATTGATATTTAGTGCCTAAAGCCAATTGCTTATTAGGAGTTGCAAAATGGTGATATTCTAATTATACCATCCCTTCTACAATTATTAGCTGGAATAATTCATTAAAGAGAACCTTCTCCTTGTCTAACATTAGATGACTAAATGGTATAGTTCACATAGAAAAGGAGGGGGAAAATCCTTGATTCTTTCTCTTTATTTACCAGTTTTCAAAGTAATGAGTTGGTTTCTTATGCCTTCCCATGATGACCAATTAATCGTTTTCTTTTTTTCCTTTTTAGTATTATTATGTACAAGGCATAGGATTTTTAGTATCATTTAAACATATTTCCTTTATCAATCTATAGACATTATTATCCTTAATTGATATTCAAATTACTCCATCTTTAGTTGTGAGAGGTCCTTCAAGTTAGTTCCTGGATTGTTTTGACACAATCCAATTATTTGATAGCTTCCTTTCGATCTGCTATTACCAGATATTCTAGGTTCATGCTATATTTTTTTGTTCCAGACTTGGAATCAGCCATTTCTCCTAGGAACTGTGGTTCCTTATAGCAGAAAAAAAGTATTTGGAGGCCACAGTCTAGAGTCTGGGAGTGCTCATTGTTGGTGATTGTTTCTAAGTCTTTATAGTGGACACTGCTTGGAAATATTTTTTAACAAAAACATGATTTTGTCACTTCCTATTCTAATTCAGGACTAAGGTGTTTATTTTTAACTTAACTTCTTTTATTTTACATCTCTACTCTTTGTTTTCATCCAGCTGAGAATGATAGAATATCACATTGTATTGATTAAAATGTGGAAACTCAAAGAGCTTGAGAAATTTTGCATTAAGCGATAGAGCCCAGGATTCAAATATAGATATGAGTCCAAAGTCTTTGCTTAAATTCATCTTATAAAAATTTGGCTTGACATAGCTCCTTTGCTTCAAAGCATAGCATTTTGCATAGAACTGCCAGGTAAGGGATTCAATTCAACCAACATGGACTGAACACCCATTTTTATGCAAAATCTTGTTCTCTTGTGTAAGACTGATATCCTTCAGCAAATCTTTTCAGCTCTACATTCTAAAATTTATTTATAATTCAACCATTTCTCATCACCCCTTTGCCATTACCTTGGTCATAACGAACAGCACCTTGGATTGGGTTAATGTAGTTGCTTTGCTTGGATTATTGTGGTGGCATCATAACTGGCCTCTGACTTCTGCTCTTGTCCCCCTACAGTCTATGCCTGTCACACCAGCCAGAATGATCTTTTAAACCCCACATCAAATCATGCCACTCCTCTGCTCCAGACCCTCTAAGTATTTTCTATCTGAGAGTAAGAGTCATACTTCCTATGACTTACAATGCCCTATATGTTTGGAATCCCTTGTTATCTATATGAATCCCTTATTTCTAACCTTCCCTTTGTTTTCTCTGCATAAGCCTCTCTGGCCTCAGTGCAGTTCCTCCTAGAAGCAAAAAAAATGCTCTTGCCCCAAGGTTTTTAAAATTTACTCTTCTCTCTGCTAACGGGCATCTATCTCTGTGTTTAACTCACTTTCATCAGTTCTTTATTCAAAAGTCACTGTTTCAGTGAAGCCCTTCCCCCTCTATCCTATCTAACACCCCCTCACTTCACATATTTTATTTTCCCTACTCTGCTTTATTTCTTTTTCCTTAACACTACATAAAATACTATGTTTTTTACTTATTTACCTCGTTTATTGCCTTTACCCCACTAGAATGTAAACTCCTATGAAGTCAGAGATATTTTGGTCTGTTTTTTTTTTTTCACTCTATTTTCTCCGCATTACCTAGAACTGTGTCTGGTACATGGCTGTTGGTCAAACAGTATTCATTGAATGAATAAGGACACTTCTAAAGTTATAGCTTTATTAATTTTCCCTGGTGGTCCAGCATTTCTTTAATCATGCATGTATTCTTGACTAAAAATGTGTCATGATATTTCCATTGTCTAAGAGTAGAATATTTTTTAAAAGGAAGAATAGCTTTGCTTTGCTATCTCTTTTTCTGATACAACCCTCTGCCTTCATCCCAATGACTCCTGCTTGTTCTTCATAGAATACTTCCTCTCTTGGGAGTATATATTTCTTCTTTTTTTTTTTTCCTTCTGGTTAAATAGCCACAGACTGTCCATTCGAACTGACCCTCTTTGGAAAGTGAGTCAGTGCAACCTAGTGGAGAGCAGAGGCCTGAGCATTTGCATTTCCAGAATGTTTGTATTGACAAATGGCAGTCAGTTATTGACATTTATGTCCCTAGGTGATACTTCAATTGGCTTATCTTTGCTGGTCAAATGCCTTAATTGTTCTGGCCTTTAATTCAGTCAAAGTTGGAGCTAGAGCAGAGGGGAAAGAAAAGGAGCAAGTGTAGCAGAACATCAAACTTGAGCTGGGAGGCTGCTGGCAACGATCAGCCTGTCATAATGTTATGATTTGTTCATTTTTATACCATTTATTAGCCTTTACTTGTTGTGCCATTTGGCCTCCAGGGCAGATAAAGTGCTGTCTAATTTGGTAGGTTTGCTTCTGTCAGAGCAGCCTCGACAGGGAAGGTGTTAGCTGCAGTGACAAATAATCAATAGCTGTCGTTGTCATGAGGAACGTGAGCAGTTGGGCCTTTCATCTGGAGGATTAGAGGTCTAATTGGATTGAGAATAGGGAGGGTGGGCTGTTGGGTAACCCTGTCAGCCTTGTGAAGCTGTCAAATGTCGGCCTTATTCATGGTGAAGGGAATAAGGAACCGTGTGTTTTCAGAATTGAGGAGGAACGCATGTGAAAGCCCTTTATACAAAGGAACAGACCCTGAAGTCAACTCAGCTAACATACGCTCTCTTTTTTATTTAGTTAGATCTCCCTTTAGATAATAAATCTAACTTTAAATGATATTTTCAAGCCTGGATGAGCAACACACACACACATACACCAGATACAAATCCAGTTGTATTCTGTAGTTGTTGGATGTAGTGTTCTATAAAATGTCAGTTAGGCAAATGTGATATTCAAATCTTTTCTGTACAAATTGACTTTAATAGAAAAATTTTTTGAAACGTCATTCTTACAGAAAAATTTCAAGTACAGTACAATAAACTTTTTTCCTGAACCATTTGAGTGAATTGTTGACCTCACCACTTCCAAATTTTTTAGTGTGTATTTCCTAGAAACAAGGACATTCCTCAACATTACCACAATATCACCATCAAAATCAGATAATTAACATTGATACGGAACTACCGTCTAATCCTCAGACTCAATTATTATCCTAATAATATCTTTAAGGATTAAGTTCAGAATCATGCATTGCATTTAGTTTTCAAGTCTCTTCTGTCTCCTTCAATGTAGAAAAATTTCTAATCCTTCCTCAACTTTAATGGTGCTGACATATGTGAAAATAACAAGCTAGATGTATTATATAATATCTCTCAGTTTTGGATTGTTTTATATATATATATATGTTCTCATAATTAGATTTATGTTATTCATATTGTCAGGGATATCGTAGAAGTGACACTGTGTCTTCATTGAATCCTATCAGGTGTCGCACAATCTTGATTTTTCCCATTCCTAATGATGTTCACTTGCTCACTTGATTGTTTGCTTTTCTCCACTCTTTCATCTTAGTAATTATAAATATTCTGTAGGGAGGAGCTTTGAAACTATGCAAATATTTTATTATCTACTTTATCTGTTATTAATGTAGCCACTCCAGCTTTCTTATAATTATTGTTTCAGGCATAAGTCTTTCCGTCCTTTTACTTTCAACTTATCTATGTCTTTATATTTAAAGTAATCTATGGCCATGTCACCCTGAACATGCCCGATCCCGTTTGATCTCGGAAGCTAAGCAGGTTTGGGCCTGGTTAGTACTTGGATAGGAGACCGCCTAGGAAGACCAGGTGCTGTAGGTGTAAAAAGTAAATAAATAAAAATAAATAGAAATATATTTAAAGTACACCTCTTGTAGACAGCATGAAGTTGAGTTTTGCTTTCTTTTTTAACCCAGTTTGACAATATCTGCATTTTAATTGGAACGTTAGTCCATTTATATTTAATGAATTATTGATATTGTTGAGTTTCAGTCTTCCATCCATTTTATTTCTTTTTCGGTCTGACCCATCGTTTTTTGTTCCTCTCAACCTGTTTTCTTGTTCTTTTTTGGGTTAATCAAATATTTTTTAATGTTTTAGTTCCTCTATTGGATTTTTAGCTACACCTATATGTTATTTTTAAGAGGTTGCTTTAGGGTTGCCAATATGAAACTTTTGCTTATCGCATTGACATATTATACTATTTTTCATAAAATGTAAGTTAAATATGTCATTCCATTGTCTTCTGGCCTCCATTGTTTCTGGTCCACCATATTTCCTATTGTTCCCATGTGCGTAATGTTCGTTGTTGTTTGTTTTACTGGTTTCTTTCAATGTTTTCTTTTTAGCTTTTGTTTTCAGCAATAAAATCAAATGTGAAAAGTCTAAGCAGTGATTTTTATATTTCAGATATTGTACTTTTCAGTTCTAGAATTTGGTACTTTTTATAGTTCCATTTTCTTTGCTGAGATTTCCTCATCTGTGTGGTCATTATAACCGTCTTTTCTGTTAACCTATTATAGCTGCTCTAAAGTCCTTGTGTGCTAATTTCAACAACCAGGTCATCTTGAAGACTTTTTATATTAATTATTTTTTCTCTTAACACTAGTCCTATTTCTCTATTTTTGGGTTTTTTGGGTTTTTTTGGTTTTGTTTTTGTTTTTGTTTTTGTTTTGATTTGGGGTTGTTTTGGCATGTGTAGTAATTTTTTATTGTATACTCAGAATTTTGGATGATACATTCTGGGATTCGTCATTCTCTTATCACCCTCTAAAGAGCGTCAATTTTTTTATGTGTGTTTTATCAGGCAGTTAGAACTGACTAATCACACTGAAACTGTTGAGCATTTCCGTTTTTCTCCCAGTTTTTAGTTGAGTCTCTTAGACCTATCCATAGTCCACAAGAAAAAAGAAAGTCTACACTTTATAGGCATAGATCCTCTAAGATTTTAGTAAAAATCCTGAGATTTGTATCAAGTCTAACAAGGTGGGGCTCAACTCTAAGTTCTGTCTCCTCTATTGGGTCATAGCTGAAATTTCTGACAGCTTTTTCAACCTTTTATTTGTGGGTTTCTGCAGACTTCTTGTAGTCTCCACATGCCTTTGTAATTCAGGCATCAGATGAGGACTTTTGAGGAGTCTATATGCTTTTGAGGTCTCCTCCCCTTTGGCTCATTTTTCCATCTCTATTATTCTGTCATTCTAATCCAGTCTACCATAATCTATTGTCTAAACAACTGAAATAGCCTATCAGTCTTCCCAATTCAAGTCTTTTTCCTCTTCAAACCATTCTCCATGCTGCAGCCAGATTTCATTCACTCATTAACTCATTTGTTAAATAGTTGATGAGTATTCATCCAAAAGACAATACTGTCAAGCAGTCAAATTGTTGTACATGTTGGTTGGCTTCTCACATAGATTTAGCTGGTAAAGAGACCCCAAGACCAAATTTATTTAGGTGGAGTATTACTTATGGTACAGCAAGCAGCATGAGCTTTATGTTTGCATTGGTTCTCCTTGCGCCCAAGTCCTGCAGGAGTGATCTGGAGGCAGGTCCAGGTAGACACTGCATAGGAAATGGATCTGTGTCATACCTGAGGAAACCTGAGCTTAGGAAACCCCCAGTCTTACATTAGGGCTTCTGGCAAACAGGCTCAACCTTTACCCCAAAGTGAGACATTATTTTTTTATTCTGGTCAGCAAACAAATCTATCCTCTGACCTGAAGGGAAGTACTATCTCTAGCTTCCAAGGCCACTTACTATACAGACATCTTTGAAAAAATATTCCAGTTACTAGACGTGTAGAAATACTATAAAGAATTGCCTCCAAAGAAGCACAAAGACCAAAGTACAAAGCTTTGGTCAAACTTTGAGAGTGATTTCAGAGATAACAGAATGTGTCCATCTGTTCTTCCAAGTCATTTTATCTTTCTCCTTTCTATCTTCAGAGGAAAAAAGAAACCTCAACTGCATGCTAATTATGGGCTTAAATTTCCACAATATATTTTAAGTCTTTCATCCCACAATAAGATAGTAGGCTGAAAATAAGAATTACTTTGGAAGTCTTAGATTTATACTAAACTGGAAAGGTGTAGTCTGCAAAGGCATTATCTGTTCATAATTAGCAATGTATTAATACTTTGAACAACTAACCAAAGGAATTGAGTTAGATTTGATTAGAAAAAGAAGAGACTAGAGATATACACCCTGATTCTAGCTGCAAGGACCTAATACTCAAGATAAGGAGCAAGGGCCTATCCTTGAGTAATCTTATAAGAAAGAGTATTGGTATGCTGAGTATGCCTTTTGATACAGTCACGCTGTAAATGCTTCTCAGGTGGGAGCAATCATCCAGGACGCTTTTATGGAGCATTCCAGTTTCTGTTCTTCCTTCTAGGTGTTGAGAAGCAGTTTTTACCACAGCTTTTTAAGTCTGACTTTCTGGTGCAGCCACAGCCATGCCCTGAACTAGTCACAGTGGCAGCTTTGCGTTGTTCAGGGAATTATTCCTTGAAGCCTAGCTAGAGTTCTTCCAATTATAAGCACGTAATTCCTTGTATTAAAATCTTTCCTACCTAAAATAACTACTATTTCCTGCCTTGAATAGGCCTAATGAATGGTAGAACAGAAATTTCAGGTGGGCCTTAAATGAAATGGTCAAACTTAGACAAAGAATGGGAATGGAGGATAGAATTTCAGGCAGAGGGAATAGAGTGAGCAAAGATCAAAAGGCAGAAATGGCCATGGCATATTTTAGAAATATTGTGGAACTTGATTACAGAAGAGAATGAGAGATGGATTAGAGTCTCCTATCTTACACATTTTCTTTCTTTCCTATCTAATCTCATTATTTTTATTTCTCTTCTACTATTTCACACTTTCCCTTCCCTGTCCTTCCTTCCCCGCCGCCCCCCGCCACCCATGTCACACAGTAGCATCTATAGAGAGACATTGTTTACACATTTTAGTGGCCTTCATAATTAAAAAAGTTGCTTCATCTCCAAAGTTCTGTCCTTTCCATTGAATATTCCACTATTAGGTCAGCAGAGTCATTCTTGAAAATGGCTCTATTACTGAGCAGACTCATTCATAAATTTAGTCTCCTCAGACTAACTAGATTTATTGTGGGCTACCAGACATCCTTCTCAGATGTGCTTGACTGCCCTTGGAAGCTCTGAGCTTTACAATCCTGTTTACTGCCATCTGATTCTAATAAGAGCAATATCTCTTATCCATTGGCAGAGGAGAGTTAAAGATGTGATTGGGAGTTTGAGCATAAAAGTAATGTGATGGACTTGAAGAGGGTGAGTGCATGACATGTTGTAGGTAATAAGAGAGGTATTTCACCATAGCTATAGGCAAATTATATTTCCTAAGGTACAAAACATAAAGTCCAATATCTATTTGATGTTTAGCATCTATAGCTTTTGGTGAGCCATTGCGAAGTACCTACCAGTTACTTTTGATTAAGTAGGTTAAAAGGAGGCTTGATTGGAAAGAATCCCTGCTTCAGGTATTTTTGTTCTGTTTTTTATAATTTTTTTCTAATTTTGTTTTCTTGTCACATTTTCTGGCGTTCATTCTCAATGGTTTATATTACCCATTACCCAGTAGTTGGACTTGTTGTTAACTGTAGTCTCAATTAACTTTCTCTTTGGCTTCGTGAGAATTTTTTTTTCAAGCAGAGTTTCCCAAGTTTATTCCATCCAAGGAAAAGAAGACTAGATATTAAGGAACTCTATGTTTCTAATTTTAAAAAAAAGCAATATATTTTAAAAGCTTAAAGGACCTTGAAAATTATTCTGTGCAGCATGTCCCAAAGCTGCTTCCATAGCACAATATTCTCATGAAATAGTGTGTGAAAAATGAGTCTCATGATCAAATAAGTTTGGGAAATACTGCATGCTCTTTTTTGGAAATTTATAGTGCATATTCACAACTTAAAGGCTCTAAGAAGTCATACAGTAACTTGTTTATTTTTTTAATACAGGATTTCTCATAATCATTTTATCTCAATACATTTTTTTAGCATAAGCTAATAGTATCTTAACGAAATGGTGATTTGCAAAGCACTTCGGTAAATACTAGTTTATAACTTAATTGAATTCTTTTATTTTACAGCTGAGGAAACTGAGGCCCAGAAAGTTGTCTTACTCATCACACTAAAAACAGTGCCTTACATTACACAAAATAGATGCTCAGTAAAGATGTGCTTCTGTTTAGATAACCAGTTAGAGCCAGGATCAAGACCTAATACTTATATTAATACTTATATATTTAAATTATATACAGCATTTAATAATGCTAAGACAGTTAAATGTATATTCACTATTTACACTGGCGATAAATAAAATCATTTTATTATTGCTATAAAAAGTGTTACATGCTAGCTAAAAAGGTAAACTGAAAAGGATATTATTTTTTAAGTAATACCAATGAGAATTACAATTACACAAATTTCACCTATGCCATAGAAATATAGTTTTCACTATGTGAATAATGCTACATGAGACCAATAAGCTAGATCAGTGCTTCTCAAACTTTAATGTATATGAGAATCACCTGGCAATCTTACAAAATGCAGGTTTGCGTTCAGTGAGTAGATCTGAGGTGGGGGCCTTGAAGTTCTGCATTTATAACAAGTTCCCAGATGACACTAATGCTGCTGGTCCAGAAACTACACTTGACTAGCATGGAGCTAAGATAAATTTTGTGACCAACACTGAAAAATTTTTTTCCTGGCATGAAATGAAATCTAGACCAGATCTTGGCCAAAATAAAAATAGAGGAAATCATCTTCATTTCTCCTCTAGCTATTATTTTCACAACACTCTTGACCCTCTCAAAAGTCTAAAGTTTGTTTATCAGGATCTCTAATACCCCACCTCCATGCAGCCCCATTTTTGGCCTAGGTCACCCTATGCCCATACCCACCCTCTTCCTTCTGTGAATAAGTATAAGGTAGGAATGCTTAACTTTCGATCACACCCAGAGCATACCAAAAGTATTCCATTTTAATATTTTATACAAAATTAATTTTGTTTATTCTCTTTTTTTAGTGTTCCTCCATGGACTTGTTTAGTTTTCTGCTTGTAAAGTATCAGTGCGCCTATGGCTTTTTTTAAAGATTATATTAAAAACTGCTCCTCTGTGAAAGTACTTTGCCTCTCCCCATGATAGATTCCATTGTCTACTGGTGTCACATTAAATTAATTCATTTTCATACAAATAAAGTATATAAACGGAAAAAAAAAAAAGGCAAACTAAAAAGTTGCGTAGTTTGCTGATATTTTAAATAGTTTTAGACTACAACTCTCTATCTCTTTATTCTATAACAATGCCAAATGTTGCCCCTTTTCAAAACCCCTAGAGCACTCTGTGTTTTGAAAAGCTAGTTCAGGTCTCTCTAAAGCCACCTGAAAGGGGAATTTTCTGAAGCTTTTTCTATTCCCATGATTCTCACAAAGTTCTTCAGTTCATTCTAGTCTAGAAAGTAGGGGACCTTCCTTAAAAAGGTGCTAATCCCAAGGTGATTACAAAAGACAGATTTTCCCACCTCTGATCAGGTTTCTTATTTTGTTTTGCTCATTTTTTTTTAGCATGCTTTATTTTTTATCCCCAAGGTGTTTTGTTTTTTTTCCCACAAAATGTTGTATTATATATAAGAAACACTCTTGGAATTTTTACTTTTCAGTACTCCATTTTGGCATGATATTTCTTGGTCATTCATATTTCACTCTCACCAAAGAAGATATCTTAGAATTAAATTCTTGAATTGTGCTTGACCTTTCTGGCTGACAGTCGATTTAAATTAGATAGTATCTCTCATCATCTTAAAGACATATCATCTCTTAGGAATGCTACCATTTGCCGAGAAAGAAATAATAACAATAGGAAAGAGATGTGGGATAAAGAAAAAGCCCTCTATCTATTATTTTATCATTAAAAATCTATGCATAGTTTTTATTGCTGGAAATAAAATGTACCGTGATTGGTGTATAGGGGCTCATGTTAGTATCAGAATTTTTTATGGGCACTCTGCTGGTTAGTTGATACAACCCAGTATCTTGTGCTGCATTTTCTCAACTGCCTTTGTAAACACTGGAGCCTTAATAGATCATTTTGAAAGAAGCCACCATCCTGCTGTATCCGTTGGTAGCCTTCTTTCAGTTTTCTGACATATCCTTAATCTGATGCTCAGCTTTGTCATTTGGATCAATAGTAAACCAGATAAGATGTCTTCTACTTGCAAGGCTATAGCTATAAAAGGTATTTGAAAAATAAATTCACTTTTTATGTCCATGCCACAAACCTGGGGAGTACTAATTTGTCATTTGTCTCTCCATCTGTCTGTAAACAGTCAGTTAAATGGGTTATTGATGAGAATAAGGTGAATTATACTTGAAACAAGAGTAATATAGAAATAAACTTCATAGTAAATTTCTTAGATTCCTACAAAAAGGTATCTTTTTTTCGTTTGTTTTAAAAAGGGGGGTAGCATCTCTTAACTTTAATTTCTATTTAAGGATGAACATTTAGTTTTATATTGTTTCTATTCCAAATCATCAATAATTACAGTTTATTATAAGTTATACTTTACAAAAATGTTTATATTATTTAATCTTCATGATTTCTATAATATAACTATTTTATAATTTGAAACGCATTTGTTATTCATTTAAAAAGCATTTTATCTAGTGCCCACTATACATAAAAGCACTATTCTAGGCACTACAAATTCTGTATACAAAAAAAAAATGTTAGTGATAATAGAAGAGATTAGAATTGTAGCATTCCAGTGTAGAAGGGATCCCAGAATTCATCTCCAAACTTACCATTTTACAGGAACTAAATCATAGCCATTTTGTAAATCACAGTAAACCAGCCACTTAGTAGGATAATTTTTTTGTTGTTATATAATATAAACTGATAAACCTTTCAAAATAAACCCGTACTTTAATTTTTTTGAGTTTGTGTTTTCTCGTCTATGGAGTGACAGTAATTCTGGCTTCCAGAACAAGGATATTTTGAATATTAACTAAAATGTTACTATGGAGCATTTCACAATTTAACTGCAATCTAAGGATAAGAAACATTTCTTGTAGATAAGAGACAGGAAGAGAGTATATCAAAATATAAACCATGGTTACCTCAGGTTTGCGAGAAGCAGGCTGGTCACTGCTTTCTTCTTTATATTTCTACTGAATCTTATTACTTTTATAATAAAAATTGAAGTTTTTTTTTTCTTTTTTCTTTTAACTTTATATTTTGGCATAATTTTACATTTTCAGAAAAGTTGCAAGAATAGTGCAAAGAATTCTCATGTGTCCTTCACCCAAATTCTCCAAGTATGCATCTTTAACCACATGTGCTTTATCTAAACTCTGTCAGTATATGTGAGTGTGTAGACATTGTCTTCTGAACCATTTGGAAGAAGATGCAGATGTGATACTCCTTTGCCTCCAAATCTTTAGTGCATATTTACTAAAAAGAAGACATTCTCTCATATAACCAGATTTAATATCAAAATCAGGCATTTAACATAAATACTATTATCTAATCCATGAACCTGATTTAGATTTCACCAATAATGTTTTCTATATAAAAGAAAAGCCAGGATTGGGCACTGCATTCAATTGTTATGTCAGTTTAGTCTTCATTAATCTGCAACTGTTCCTCAGGTGTGTGTGGGTGTGTGTGTGTGGGTGTGTGTGTGTGTGCACGTGCGCACGCACACGTGCACGTGCACATGCACTACACGCACACTTTGTGACATTGACATTTTCTAATACAGGACAATTCTATTTTCTTTTATTTTGGAATTACCTGATGTTTCTTCATAATCGAATTCAGGTTATGCACTTTGGGAATAGTAGAGGAGCGATGTGCTCTTTTCTGTGCATCGCATCAGAAAGCATGTAGTGGTGTTAACTTTGATTCTTTGGTACATTATTTTTTCTTCCCTTTACGATCAATGAATATTTTGTGGAGAGCCAATTTGAAACTATGTAAATATCTTATTATTCCTCATACTTTTACCCACTAGCATTAGCATCCTTTGGCCACCTGAATCAGTTATTGTTATGATGATTACCAAATGGTAAAAATTATTCTTAAATCACTGCTAGTTCCAGATATAAAATCAGATGTGTAGTGTGATGGGAATAATGAAAATCACCTCTTGTGTTAAACAAAAAAGCTGAAGAGGAACGGAAGAGATTACACCAAAATGCTAACAGAGCTTATGTTAGTCTTAGAGTAATGAAATTGTAGGTGATCTCCTTCTTACTTTATTTTTCCAATTTTTAATAATTTTCCAAAATTTTCAACACTTGTACAATATATAATTCATAACTTTGAATGACTTTCTAAAATATACGTTTATTTCCAATTGATCCGCAAAGAGCTTAAGGGAGTTACTAAGATGTTGATTTAAGAATTGTGATGTGCTTGAACTTAGAACACTTGTTAGACTAGAATTAAAACATAGCCATTGCAAACAGACCACCTATGCTGGGATAAGGTACAATTAAAGTAGCCTTCGATTTGCAAATCTTTCTTCCCCACTTCAACCACTAAACCTTGGCGCTATGCTTTACCAGCTCAGTTGCCTCTCTTCTTTCAAAGAGAAAAGGTGTAGAATAGTGGCAGGAAGGTTAAGAGAAGTACAGAGTTCAGGGAATGACTTGTAGATGGAGGTGGATTATGATATGATTTTTAAAAGATGGCTAGATTTGAGACTAGAAGACTCAGGTTTGATTCAAATATTACCACTCCAAGGACCTAGGCTACCATTTTGAGAATAGGTAATAGTTACCAAGTCAAATTTTTAGTTAGTGCTTAGCTTTTAATTAAAACCTTTAATGCATAGCCTTAATGAGGTTTGTTAAAAATTTATGAGTATAATTGAATTTATTTGTACATTTATGTGTACATTTATCTTTTCCACTATCTAAGAAATCCCATCCATAGTATGGAACTGAAGTAGAGAAGGCAACAGATGGGTTCAATCAGTTGTTTGAAATAGTTCCCCCAGAGGCACATATCTTAGCCAAGTAAATGAAATAATTTTTTTAAAACTGCATGTTAGTATCAATAAAACTAAAGCACATTATTGGAAAACTAAAGATGGAACCTACCACAAGACTTGGGGTGCTTCAAAGGAACCAGGAGGTAAACAAGATTGTTTCTGAATTTAATATTTAAATATGAGTTTTAAAGTAACTATTTATAATGTAACTCAGAAGGCTGGTCAGGGTCAGTGAAGAGAATAAGCCAGGCAGATTATAATGGACATCAAACAATGAGAACACTAGGAACGAATACTTTTTTATTTTTTCTGTACCTGAAGCAAACATGGACAAATAAAAATGTTTTGTTTACAAAGACTACTTTTATAATGAGAGAAGAACCATAATTGTATCAGAGGAAGAAACCAATATTTATTAAGCCCTTTCTGTGAACCAGTCACTATGGGGTTGGCTTGTTTGTTTGTTTGTTCATTTGTTTTTACCAAAGGGAAATCTGAGGCTTTAAGCAGTAACATGGTTATGGTTAATATAGCCAATAAAGTACCCTAATCTAACTGGTTCTAAAATATATTCTCATTTAATTGTATCATGCTGCTTTCCCATGGGTAGCATTTCTGGTTTCCCTAAAGCTTGAACATCTTTATGCTAGGAAAATGAATTTTTGTATCAGGAAAAAGGAAACAGACTCAAAAACTATTACCCTGTGGTTAAGAAAAGTAGAAAGTCTTATAAATTAAGTTATTCTTGAGGCAGCTAGAATAAAAAACATTTAGTTTTGAAGTAGCTATAAAGAGTGGATCTTGTTTCTTAGATTCATAGAGTCAGAACGTTAAGCTGGATGAGTCTTTAGATCATTATCCAACCTTCTCGTTTTCCATGTGGGAGAAAACTGAGGTGAGGAGAAATTTAGTGGGTAAGGGTGATTTGGCTGAGACCTCATTGGTGTCACTGCCTTACTTAAACCCTCCAGTACTGCTTCAGAAACCTCAAGGAAGAAATCCAAACTCCTTAGACTAGCACCTTTCATCATCATCTACTCCTTACTTACCTTTTGGCTTCAGCTTCATGAATCCTCCTTTCTACTCTATCCTCAGGCATACTATTTAAAGCTTTTATTCTAATCACTTCTTTCTTACCCTTATTCTCCACAGACAATACCCTTGCACATTCAGTTTCCTTCTCACTGTCTTGATTGTGTGTACACTTTGAGATGCAGCACAGGCACTGTTTTCTCCAAGAAGCCTTTACTGGCCCCTCAAGTCTGGTTTAGGGGCCCCTCTCCAGAGTTCTTATTACTGTCTGTCCTGACATAGCACTGATCTCATTCATTATATTACAATAGTGAATAATAATATTTGAAGATGGCTTCACTGTCTGTTATGGACAAAATGAGGGGTAATGTGGGAATTATTACACTGTGTAATAGTGCAATAATTGGATACAAGAGACTTGATATGCACAACTAATGTTGGCTTCAGAATTTCTGTATAGGAGGAGCTTATATGGACAAATTAATTGGAAGGGATGGGAGGGAATAAGACCCAAAGCTATCTTTGTTTAGCACTTAAAAGAAATGAGAAGGCAGAACAAGATGGAGACACGAAGGCGTGCTATGGGTGATTCCAAATCAAGATCCAACACAACTACCATCTTCTTTGTGGATTCTTTTCTGGTTTAACCTTTTCCCCTCCTCACAAAATGCTGAAAGTACATCCTCTTTCCTGCCTATGGTTCATTTTTGTATTTTTTATGCACTTACTACCCCCTCCTTCCTTGTACTGTATATTGTATTGTATATGAGTGTATAACTGTATTTTAATTATTTTTGTAGAGCTTCCAAAACCTGTTGCATAGTGTCTGATTCAGAGTAATTAATTACACAGTAAATAACTAGTAAATGTTGAATGAATGATTAAGTCAGTACTTCTCAACCTTGATACCATTTTCAAATCACCTGCAGAACATTTAGAAAATATTAATTCCAAAGTCTAGAATAACTCCGAAGATTAAAATAAAAGCTTTGAATAGTATGCCTCAGAAATTCTGATTTCATTGCCCTGAGATGGAACAGGCATTCTTTTTGGGAGTGGTTTGTTGTAGTGGTTTTTCTTGTTATTGTGTTAAGCTCTTCAGTGTTGAAATCTCTGACATTAGGTTCTTTGTATAAATAATGAGTCTCAAATGTGGACTCCTGGACCTAACAGCACCAGCATCTCCCAGAAACATTTTGGAGATGTAAATTCTTGGGCCCCTACACCGGAGCTAGTGAATGAAAAACACTGAGGGAAGGCCTCAGCAATCTGAGGCATGCTAGAGTTTGAGAACTGATTTAAGATAAATGTTTTCCTATAAATAAAATATCAACTATGAGAATCAGAATACATTTTGTAATCATCCCAAAAGATTATAACAATTTAAATGACCATTATAAATAAATGAGAATACATTGCAAGCACAATGGAATTGTACTTGTGGAAATAAGCATTGTAGTGTTTTATAGCTGTTTAAAGTATTTTACTTTTCGTACGAAATGCTCTCCATAATAATTTTCATAATAATCTAAATAAAATAGGCTGTATTAGGCAGGAAAAGCATATGAAAAGTCTGGCATTGGATATGGAAGCTTCAGAGTCAAGGACACCTTTCCATAGTTTCTTAAATAAAAGTCTATCTACTTTTTTTGGACAGTAACATTTTCTCTTTCTATTGTGTCATTTGACTATGTGCCACTTGATAGCTTTGTCTATTCCTATGGAAACCAAGTTAGTGGATAGAGCCAGGGCTTGGAGGAAGCATTGGGGAGAAATATTAGAAGAGTTCAGCCACGAAGCAGCTAAAGATGTTGCCTTTCCTTCAGACAAATCCCGTTTGAGAGCCAAAATCTGTTTTAAGCCAGAGAGATGTTCTTGGCTGATGTATTGTCTAGCTGCTCTGCCAGATGGATGAACATCTTAAACTTGGAAAATAACAAATAAAGCTCCTTTTCTGTCTTTGAAGTGCCATTCTTAGCCTTCCCTTAGAGAACTGTCAAATAGCTAAAAATAAATAAATAAATAATAAAATTTAGACATAAAGTTTTTAAAGATTAGCTTAAGATGGCAGGTTAGTAATGTGATTACCATCATAGTTCTTGAGTAATTAGAAAATTTAGATGTAAGCCCAGAGATTTAGGCTTGACAATCAGAAATTTAAGGAAAAGGGGAGAATGTCTGTGACAGGGAAAAGCAATGCAGATACAATATCATTTATCGAGTTCAGTGAGTTCAGTGTCATTTAAAAACTTGTTTTTTGTAACTCTTTGCTTTCCTATAAAGATTTCTGTTAAATAAAAGACCAAGAAACCAGAGTACAACCAGACAACAAAATGATCCAAGCAGATAAGAATAATGAGGAAAGGCCCTTCTCCTTTCTAATTCATTTATACTCTGTATTTGATATGGTAATGGTATCTCATGGTCTAGGTAAAAGAACAATAATACTAGATTGCATTGTACTGAGCTATTTTTGTGTATATTTAAATTATATTACAGTTAGTATGTAGAGGATCATTTTTCCAGTTTTATGCACTTTCATTTATCCCAGAAATTGCTGTCTTTAGATAAAACGGTTGAAGCAACTATTAATATAGATGACTCATAACTCTGTATCTTGAATCTAACTATCTCTCCAAATCTTTAGATCCATATATATACTTTTTTTGCTAGACATCTTTATATAG
The DNA here is from genome assembly GCF_902729225.1 of Pteropus medius. NCBI lineage: Eukaryota > Metazoa > Chordata > Mammalia > Chiroptera > Pteropodidae > Pteropus > Pteropus medius. Next base: position 1,683,951 of record NW_024341894.1, on the reverse strand, counting down.
ATTTCCCTCACATGCCCCAAACTCCACATGTTAAAAAAACAGAACTCATAAATCTTTATCCCCATTCCTGTTTTTCCTTCCATCTTTTCAATTGTTGGCAGCATTCTCCATCTTGTACTCGTTCAGGAGTTCTCTTATATATTTCACTGTCTCCTTATTTCCATTTAACTCTCAACATTTCTAGTCTGGATTATTGTAGTAACCCCCTAACTAGTCACTCTAAAGATTCATTCTGCTTAAACCAATGCTTCATACCGCCCCCAGATACCTTCTAAAAACATAAGTCCACTTGTCATTTCCTTCTTAAGCTCTTCATTGGCTCCCCATTACCCATACAATAAATTTTAGACTCTATACCATGCTCTTTTAGACTCTTCATTTTCTAGCCTCTCTAATCATGTTTTTTACTTCCTCTTACACAGCATTTCATAATATAATAATATAGAATTATTTTCAGAGTCTGAGAAGTTAGTCTTAGTGTTTCCTGGATGCTGACAATAAACGTGAGACAAATGAGTTTACTACTCATAGAATAATAAAAAGTGTCAGTGCCTGTATGTTTGCATTGATTTCCCTTGTCCCCAAGAACCGTGGAGGAGTTGCAGAAGTCCCAAATGGATACTGCACACACAGTGGGTCTCCATCACAGCTGAGGAACATTGAATTTCCAGAATCGACTGCTTTGATAGTAAGCAGTAAGTAAGCCCACAGGAAAACATGACCTCATCCCTCAAATCTGTTGGTGCAAACACAACCTTGAGAAGTTGCCTAGGTAGAGCAGTCAAGACTTTGCACTCTTGGCATAAGAACACGTGGGGATGACCAGGACTCATGGTAAATTGCCTCTTCCAACAATCTGTCCCTTAGCCTTACATTTTCTTGACATGAGCATGCCATTCCATCAGCTACTCTGATTAATCTGACCAATAGAGGCCAGGAGCAAATCTGTTGAATATGTCTCATGCATTTAATTAATAGGACTCCAAGCAGCAGGACGAGAACAACCTGCAGTATTGACTTCACCTATGCCCCTTAGTATCCTAGACTAAATCAACTGTGAATAAGCACCAAAGGAAACAGTATGTCTTATTTTCTACAACCAGTATATACTCTAAGGCTAGTCTGTTATCTATAATGACTCAATGCAAGTAAGACTGACTGGCTTGCTGATCTTTCCTGTCATTGCCACTGATTACAGGAGACATTAAATGGACCAAAAAGCAAACTAAACCCAGTGAAGGAGTATTTCATGGCCCACTCTCCACCATATACAAACATATAACCTGAAGAGGCACAAGTCACTTTAGTTCAGGATTAGCTGTTAAACTTGTATCATTATTACACTGATTTGGCTAAGCCACGGGCAGTAACACCAAGTAGCTACAGCTTCAGTAGTCTTACATAGCATAACCCAAGGTTCCTCACACATCGGAAGGAGCATATTGATCTGTATCCATCAGATTACAATAAGGTTGTGCCAGTGTCTGTGTTTCAACATGTACAAGGGGTCCACATTCAAGAGTTGCCATTAATTTTTCTGTTTCATAGCATGTGAATGGGAATGACAGATACAGAAGCAAATCAGATCGCTAGCCTCAGCTGCTGTTTGATTCAAGCAGCAAACAAAATCTTTCTTTTATTTAACCCCAGGATGCAGTACTGGCTCCAGAGGACAAAGAGAGCATTAATTGTCATTTCCCTCCTTCTACTTTCCATTGTTTAAGGGTACCCTTCTCAGATACTGAAGTCGTTGCTTTCTCTCTTTAACCATAAAATCATTGTGTCCCATAGTTATAACTCTTCACCTTTTCTCCAGTCATCCCCTAATTGCACCCATAGTCCTTCATCAGGAATGGTAGGTGCATATGGGACAAATTTACAGAGACCTTTTATATCCCTTACCTTAGCCCATATGAACATTATGGGAGGACTTGGTGAGCAGTATACTCAATCAAGTGCTCATTATGGATGTTAATGATCTAGGACTATGTCATTTGAAAAAAACATATCCAGATGACTGAACCATAGTTAAATTTGACTCTCTAAGCCACCTTTTGGCCAGGCTATCATCCACGGGGTATACCAACCAGGCCAACTGAGATTGCTCTTAAGGAAAAGAAAGAAATATCATAACCAGGAATGAGCAGGGCAGAATTTTCAAAATAGGTATATATAATCCCCCATCCTTTTGTCCTGATTATTTCCCAGGAGGCTGCCAAGAGCAGATGAGCTCTTTCTGGGGATGCCACAACCAGTAACCAAGCTGCCTCACTTAGATGTGTGGACCAGGAGGAGGTAACTGAGATAGAGTCAGAAATCTTCTTGAGTTTATTTTCAAGGAAGCCATGCCAGCTCTTGACAATTTTGTTGCCTGAACATGGTAGGGAGCATAGAAGAACATCCATCAAATACTTTAGCTATGGGCTCATTGTCAGATAGTCTTTATGACAAAGGCACACCATAGTCAGACTATGATAGTCAGAAAGTATGAAACCTAAAAACATGAAACAGTTTCATTTCAAGGGCTTCAGTGATGTGGGTGGTTAGGGTAATCAGGGTGGAACAGCAACAGTGTAACCTGAAAATTTTCTGCAATGAGGTGGGCCTCATTGCACAAGGTGGCCCTGAGAGGCAGTCCCCGATCAGAAGTCTCTGCCGGGAACAGGCAGGCGCAGTGCCCTGTGTAATGATGTGGCCTACTTCAGTGCAGAAAAACTAAGCCAACTTAGAAGAATTCACAAATCTGGTATGTAAGTTTGGTATCTAAATATATATTTAAGGGTCGGCTTTAGCTCAAGCGGTTACTTCACCATGGCAGACGACTAAATATATATTTAAATCATTATATTATTTTTAAATTAAATATTAACTTATATTTTAATTAAAGCTTGTTTTATTTTAAATAATGTAGAATAAAATTATATTCTATATTAAATTTATAAATTCGATAAACAATATCTTTATTGTATTAAGTATATTTGCTATTTTCTGAAATAAAAATTATATTTAATAGTAAACTTTATATTAATTTATATTAAAAACACATACCTTTTACTTTGTGTCAAGTCTATGGTGATGGATTCATTGTCATGTTCGGTGCAGTCATAGATCCAGGTGGCAAACGGCCAGTGACCTGGGCAATGTAGGCTTATTCAGCGATCTTATTCCAGTCAGTCTTATCAAAGAATAGACCCCTCTTGTGGGCATCTACACGAGTAATCCAGACTGTTTGATTTGCAGCTATAATTTGTTTCCACTGTTTTTGTCTCTGAAGAGAGGTGTTCTTAATCTACCAGCTGTAGTCTTTCAAGTGGCAGACCAGAAGACTGGAGCATTTGTAACAGCCCAGGAGTTAGTAAAAACAGGCCCCATCCTAAGGAGTAGTGTCTAAGGTGAGGATGACGGCTTTCATTTCAGCCCACTGGGCTGACTCGCCCTTACTGCAAGCATTCTTCCAGAGTTGCCACAGAGGTTGGACTGCCTCCCAGTTTATGTTGGACTGCCTCCCAATGGACACCTTTAGATTTTAACTTGGCCAGATCATCAGCAAACTAGGCCAAGCCATTCAGAGGAACTTCTGTACATCAAAGGCACCATTAAGCCAGCAGCTATGCTTCAGACAGTGGCCACCTCTACACCCCATACTTTGTCCTTATTGCCAGACAAGTCAGACAAGTCAGGCTGCAGTGGGGATCAGATACATAGTGCAGTTGGCTCTGTACTAGGCTTTGCATTCGCTTTCACTTTTGAGCAACTGCTCACATGTCTCAACCAAGTGCACTTCTAATATTTTCAGTCCGCCCAAAGTTCTGTATCAAAGAGCAAGATCTTTATCAATTACTCTCACCATTTGTTTCCACTTTGGAGATTCCTGGGCTCAGCAGCCATCACCTCATTGTTATCATCTCTTCAGCTTGCTGCCCCATTGTCATGCTAACATCCCTTCCTCTGCCTGCCCAGAGACATCATTAGAGCTCCTCGTTTTAATCCTACACCTCACCATTCACACTCATTAATAGATAGGACAGTGGGGTCCCTTCCCTCCCCAACCTTGCCCACCACTCAGACATGATCTCAGGGAGTCTCCTCTCTGAACCTGACCTTCAGAGCCCATATCTTTCCTCTTCAAGAAAACTATATCTCTGTCAGCATCCTACCTTCATGACCTATACTGACAGGTCTTGAATTTAATTTTACCCTACTTTTTTTCTTTTGTATATATTAACTTACTACAAGGTAATAAATTTGCCCTGAGTACTGGTAGAAGACACAAAACTACCTCCAGAGACCAAGGGGAAAAAAAAGCTTTATTATTATTTCCTAATAGCACAGTAAGTGGCACAGGCACTTTCATGTTTACATCAGATTCCCTTACCTCCAAGAACCATGGGGGACAATGCCCAGGACCCAGATGGACACTGAGCACACAGTGGATTTACATTTGAGGAATGCTGAATTTTAGGACTCTTAGTATGCAATAGGCAAGCCTGCTCTTTGTCTAATGTACAGGAGGGCAATATTACCTTATTCCTTAAGATTGCTCGCTGCAAACTCAACTATGAAAAAATGGTCCAGGTAAAGAGGAGTCAAGGCTTTGCATTGGTATGCCCTGTAAGTACATGCAGGGCCACACAGGGCCGTGGCAGATTGCCTCTCCCAATACTATTGTGGTATTTCCTAGGCTCATTTGTGTCTGCAGCCATTACAGAAAAGTTTGATATAATTAGATTACTGACATTTGTGACATATACTTCCTAAGGGTAGTGATTCTTTTAAAAAATTAATATGGTAAATGCCTTGAGAGTTTATAAATATGTAATTATATAGATATCATTAGAATTAATAACAAATCATGTTTCTATTATTTCTTTTTCTGTTTTAAGCGATATCTTTTGGTACCTAATATGATTGGGATTCAGAATGAAATATGGCAGAGTGCCTCCCTTTCATATGTGCTCTTATATATAGTCATAATATTTCCATGAGAAAGATATACACATATCTATAAGTGAACAAAAACATGTAGTGAACATTTGTATATATAACAAACAATTGTTTTCTCCTCAACTACAATGAGAATAAATACAAGTGCTGACAACAGAGAGAGAACAAAAATGCAAAGATATTAATCAGAAAATATGTATATCCCAAAATATTGGTTTGGGGTATATATGTGTTCTCTTTGGTGTTCCAGTGGGGAAAGGGGCTGCTCTAGGCAGAGTTGACTAAGTCTTGAGCATTGGAGTCTGTTAAAGTAATTGTTTCAACTGAAGAAGAAGCAGATAGCAAAGGCTCCTAGGAGCCAGTTATGGAAACTATGGTAGCCATTTTGGGAAAAACATAGCAGTGGGAATCCAGAGTGTTTTGAGGATCAGCTCCCAGTTGTCTGGAAGTTAATGATTAAGGCATTTACCAGGAACAGGCAACAGTTCTGTAGAATATGATTTCGGATATGTCTGGTTCAGAGATATACTCCCTGTTTTTCTACTGAGTGAAAAGTGGTCGTATTCATACTAAAAATAATGAATTCTAAATGTCAAGAAAATACTTAGAATTTGGGGTTATTCTTTACCTTAATATGAGGCCATAGCTTTAGAAGAAACTGTTTGTCTAAAGAAATAGCAGGAGCAGGACAGAGATCAAGCGTCAGGACCAGGAAGCAACCCTCTTGCTCAGTGACAATAACTGATATCCCTCATCTCCCTAGACATAGGGCTGCAAAAGATCACTATAAGAACCTATTCATCTTGTAATAGACTAGGAGCTCTGTGTTAGCAGCTATAAAGGCGAGCAAAGAGAAAAAAAGAAAAATAACAGCAAACAATCTTCTCTTTAAAATAAGCATGCAAACAGAAATTCCAGAATACACAAAGAAATCTAATGCTTAAAAAGCTAACATCACTATTCAGATCATGAATTCAGTACTAGTGGAAGAACATAAACAAGGCAAAAAGACAATCCACACAGAGACGATATCTGCAAAATCAACCAAGAATTAGTTTCTGGAATATGTAAATGACTCTTACAGATAAGTAAGAAAAGACAAATAACTAAGATGGGAAATGAGTAAACAATACAAAAAAGTTATTCACAGAACGAAGAAATAAATAACCAACAAATATATAAAAACATTCCACTTCAATCAGGGAAATGAAAATTAAATCCACGGTAAAACACAATTGTATACCCATTTTATTGGCAAAGTTAGCAGGTCTGACAAAACCAAGTGTGACAAGGGTGTGGAGAAATAAGAATTCTCATACATTACTGGTGGAAATGTGAATCAGAGTAGCTACTTTATTGAACAACTTCAGGCCAACAATTGAGCAAGTTTGAGACATTCTTGCACATGTACCAGGGAGATATGTATAAGAAAATTTATCACAGTATTGTTTATAGTAGTAAAAAATGAGAAACATGCTAAATATTCCTCTAGAGAATAAGTACAATATATTATTTTCATATGACAGAATACTTTCTCTAGTGAAAATGTATGAACCAAAGCAATTTGGATAAATCTTAAAAAAAACATTTAATTGAGTAAAAAGTGACAAGTGACTCATACAGTACCATGTATACAAAGATTAGAAATATGTAAAACAATACTGTGTAGCTTATGGATACATATATTTATAAGAAAGAAAATTATTAAAACATTCATTGGAATAATAAACACAAATTCGGGATATGGTCTCTTAAGAAGGAGAGAAGTTAATGGAATTGGGGAAGGGCAAAAAGGGAACATTAACCAAATCTGTTATGTTTTATTTCTTTAAAAATGAGAAACCTAAAGCAAAATATCAAAGTATTTCACTCAAAACTTTCATGTTATTGTTATTAAGATTTAATGACTTTGTGTTATTTCTAAAAAAGGAATTTATCTTAGAGGACTGAACAAACAAAAATACTATATAAGGTTAAAAGTATCATTTTGGGTTGATTTGCTTCCCAGATTCATTTCAAGTTCTAGTCTCCAGGTCAGAGAACTTTTCCATTCTCTTTTATCCTCTTAGATATTGTACTCCTTTCATGCATTTGGAGAACATCCAAATGTTATAATCATTTACAAAAGAAACTCTTTGTGTTAATAATTACAAGAATATTCAGATGAGGATTATGACTCCCTAACAAAAACAAAACAAAACATTCAGTGTTTTAGAGACATTGGGAAATTTTTTCACATTTGAGTGGCATAATAGACCTGATCGTATCAGTTAATGTCCTTTCAGTGACTAAATCAGGACTTTTCTGTAACTTCAGCTCCCTCACTTCTGCTCACTTACCATCAGTTTTCTTAAGAATATACACCCTTGATCTGTTATATATTTTACTCTTATACTGTTTTCTACCTCGCCAGAAATTATAAAAGCAGATCCTAAAACAGTCTACACCTCAGGATCAGTTTCTGTGTGGCCCTAAGAGATGATACTGAATGATTACTTCCAAATTCTCCCCAAAGTATTTGCGTTACAATAATTAACGAGAAAACTTAAGAAGTCCTAATTTCAGGCAATAGTGAGGGAATGTTTAGACATTTTGTTTGTTTACTTTTGTATTGAGGAGGCTTTACAGGAAGCAAAGTAGTTTGTAATATGGATCCCCAGAGTTATACAACCCTCAGAAAGTTACCAAATTGGCTTGCTGCTTCTAACTAATATCTTCTCCTTTTGCACTGACACTAGAAATATTCTCCTGATTTTAGCTGTAAGAGTTCTCTATCCCCTCTGCTCATTCCTAGAATTGAGTTTGCATACACTGGGCATTTAATAAGTGCTTATTCATGAGATCAAGGAGATTATGTTGTTTCTAGTTCCAGCATTCTGATGTTTCTCTGTCCTTTAGAATATGGATTATGTTGTTTCTAGTTCCAGCATTCTGATGTTTCTCTGTCCTTTAGAATAGGGGAAGCTGGCCTGATCATATACCAGCTAAATTCCTATTAGGTGTGCCCTAGTTGATTCTATATCATCATTATTTGTAGATAGAGTATAGACATCTTTTTCAATGTAAAAAAAAAAAAATCAAAGACTATTGTTTATAACATTCCACCTATTTTTTTTACTTTTACCTATCCCTAACCTTGATTCTTTCCTTAATGACTAGCTGAACTATATATACTAAGTGTAGTAAATCTTTCTATCTGCATGCTCTCTATCATGGGCCACTCATGAACATCTATGTTTTCTTGCCTCCGCCCTACTGGAAAACTGTTCCTAATAAAACCAGCAGACATTTGCTGAACATTTGCTTTGCGCACTTTTCTAAGTACTTTACCAATATTATCTCGATCACTTCATATGCACAGTAATCTGAGGTACTGTTATTTCTAGTTTACAGATGAGGCAATAGAGGCATATGAAGATACTTTATTTATTCTGTAAAAATTCTCCACGACACTTCTGTGAGGAGCAAAGACAAAATCTGTGTCAAAAACTTTGTAATAAGTGAAGTGCAAACATTTTACTGTTGGCTGCTTCAGAACAAGGCTCGTTGAATGTTTGTTGAATGAACAAGTAAATAAATTATCACTGAGGTGTACCGTGTTTTATTTAGGTAGAATCCTCAGAATAATGTAAAATGTAAATACACCCAGCACTCTGTAACTCAGTAGTCTCCCGCCCTCCACCAGCATGTTCTAGTTTCCTTTTCCTTCCCTTTTCCTCTAAATTTCAGAATCAAAATGATTGTCTGGTTTAATATCTTTAAAAGGTCATGATGAATTATTCTGTAATATTTGAAACGTTATGCTCAGAAAGGTCAAACTTTATATTTTTTAGTATGAAGTACCACATAGATTTGTTTTTCCTGGGTACTCTCTTTTTTCAAAGAAAAGATAACAAGAGATTTAGAGCAGGGTGCCCTCTTGAGGAAATTTTAGCACTTTCTGTCTCAAAAGCTGACACTAGGTGAAATTAGAAGTCCAGATAAATGATGTCCACTGTGAATGAAGCCCAGATACATAAAACATTAAAAAATAAGAGTAACAAAATAGCAGATATCTGCGAATTAAGATTCTTAACTGTTATGATCTAATGTGGTAACTGTTAATAAGAATTTTTAAATAGAAACAAAACCTCTAGAATATATTTCATTTCTTCTTATTTACTCAGTCTTTCAAGTAATATTTATTAAGCACCTCTTTTGTGCCAGGAACTATGCCAAGCACAGTGGTCACTAAAACATAGTCTCTGCTTTCATGTAGCTTACAACTTGTGAGAGAGATCACAGTGAAGGGAAAAAAAAACAAATATATATGTAAGTACAAACTAAGAAAAGTAAAATGAATGCTATAATGGTGCTAGAATAAAGAGCAAAATAAATTCTGCTTAGGATAGTCAAGGACAAGCCTCTGAGAAGAAATAACTAAGCTGATTCAGTTTGGTTTCTGTCCATTTCATATCTGCCCATCTAATATAGATAGTCTTCTAGACTCCTTTTCTAGACTTGTTCTTTCTTATCTCTGCCCTAACCCTTGAATTGAGTCCTGTCTGTGCCCCTGTGGGCTGCAGTCAATTCTCATTCATCCTTCTCTACCTCATTGCTGTTCTAGCTAGTCCCCTTTACCTTTGAGCCTCATAGTCCTCACAGTAGGGGGAGGGGCTGCTTAAATAACAAATGTCTTTGTTACTAATTCTGATAGCCCCGTCATAGTAGCACATCAATGCATTATAATGCCAAAAGGCCATATTTCCAACAAAGTTAAGGGATGGAGAGGATCTCAGAAGATGAAAAGAACAGATAACCCTGCTCACTATGGTTTGAATGGGGAGAGAAAATAGGCATGAAATAGGCAGAAAACTTGATCATGCAATACAGTTTGGTTATGTTGACTTTGAAATATCTGTTGTCTCAAGCATATTGACGGCTTATTTTACAAAGTTATTATGTTTTGAATATAAATAGTGTGTGCTATGTTGGTCAAAATGTGCTAAAACTAATATGCTTATTGCTGCTACTTGAAAGCAATCTGGAGAATATACCAAAAACCATAAAACTCCTTTGACCCAGTAAATTGGTTCCTGATATTTTACTCTAATGAAAAAATTAAAAAGACTATGTGAAAAAAGATGTACATTGTAGCATTTTCTATAAAGAAAATATTAAAAACAATATTAGAATGATTAAATAAAATATATTGCTTTAACAATGAAATATTGATTAGCTACCATGTAAACTATATGCATATAGAAATTGGTTAGAAGGAAATATGAAAAAAATGATGAGTAGTAGAATTGTAAGTATTTTTCCTTTTATTAATTTATCTGAATTTTATTACTCTAGCAGAATAATTAAGACATTTTAAAATTTTTAAAAAAGTGGCTCCAAACTAAATTTCTTCTTACCATCTCTTGTTTTTTTAGGGAAATTATCGTTTCATGAAACTCTTGCTAACACGTAGAGCAAATTGGATGCAAAAGGATCTAGAAGAGATGACTCCTTTGCACTTGACCACTCGGCACAAGAGCCCTAAGTGTTTGGCGCTTCTGCTGAAGTTTATGGCACCAGGAGAAGTGGATACACAGGATAAAAACAAGGTAGCGGACTGCCAAAATTAAAGACAAATAAGAGCAAAAAGCAATTGCTTCCTTTTATGCTGTGAAACCTCAAGCAAGAAGTCCTAAATTATCACCCATATACATGGTAGAACAATTCCAAGTTGCCATACTCCAGTAAAATATTTCACTTAAATTCTGTCATTTAATCCTTCTAGCAACCATATTTGGTAGATAATATCATCTACTTTTTTACAGATGGGGAAACTAAAACTCAGGAAGATTAAAATCCTGTCCAAGATCCCATTGGCTGAACTAGCATTCAACCCAGACCTGTCTAACCAAACCCATTATTTGACAGTGAGTCGTGATAGTGACCGTGGTGGTTAGGTCTATGGTGGCCAGTGCCCGAGACAGTGCACTGAGTGCATAGTTGTTGAATGGCCTGGGCTTTAGCATCACACTTCTTGGGTTTCAACAAGTAAGTTGCCACTTACTTGTTCTGTGTCCTTGGACAAATTACTCTACTCCTTTATTCTTCAATTTTCTCATATGTTTAAAGAAGATAATAGGTGTTGAAGAGAAAATGTTTTTATATATATATAATGTTTAGCAAATAATATATTGCAGAGTATGCTCTCAACAACTATTAGCTATAAAATAATTATTATTAGTTTCATTTCAGTTCTAATATCACTTTGGCATTTGTTGCTAAGATCTACTATCTTTCTTACCCTTGAATTTTAATATATTATACATGTTGGTCATTGCTTTAATTGGCTGTTTATTGCTCTCATTTCTACATAGGGAAAAAAACGTGGTCTTCAGTTAGACAAGTGTAATAATCCTCTTCATTTCCACCAGGCACTTAATTATAGAATCTTGCTAACTCTAACACTCCCATGTAATTAAAACTCTTATGATTAAATCTACTGGGTGTATATTCAATAATCCTCTCATAGTGTTTTTTATGTAGTTTTCAGATTTTGTTTAGTAGTCACTCACATAACCCAGAGTTTTATAATCAACTTTATTTTACAGCTTTTATAAACTAAAATATTCCTAACTCAGCATTTCTAGTGCTAATATTTTACTGAAAAGAGCACTTTGATAAATCCACAAATACCTGTTAATCATATAAGAAGCTACAAATGTCTTTGGGCTTTATAATGTCTTTCCCAAATATTCTAGAAACTTTCTGCTGTCTTCCAGCATCTGTATATTCTTCCATATTGAACAGAGATGGGAGGTTATTCAGTCAGACAAATGAAAAATGGTCTACACAGTCCAGGCAGACACAGAGAAGAGAGCAAAATAAAAGCCTGAGCAGTGTTTCTCAAAATATCCGAGGGAAAGGATCAGTTTGTTTGTCTTTTAATTTCCAGTCTGTCACAGACCAATAATTGTATTACATACATTAAAAATGAACAACAAAAAATGAACAACACAATTAAAAAATGTGTTGTTCACCAAGAACTCGAATAGACATTTCTCCAAAGAAGATATACAAATAGCCAGCAAACACTTGAAAAGATGTTCAACATCACTAATCATTAAAGAAATACAAATTAAAACCACCATGACATGGGACTTCACACCCTTTAGGATGCTATTATCTCACACACGCAAAAAAAATAACAAGTGCTAGTGAGGATATAAAGAAATTTGAAACCTTGTGCAATCCTGGTAGGAATATAAAATGGTGCAGCCATTGTGGAAAACAGTATGGCAGTTCCTCAAAAAATTAAACATAGAATTACCATATGATCCAGTAATTCTTTAAGAACTGAAATCAGAAACTAGGACAGGTATTTGTATATCCATGTTCATATCAACATTATTCACAGTAGCCAAAAAAATGGAAACAACGCAAATGTCCATTGACAGATGGCTAAATAAATAAAATGTAGTATATACCTACAGTAGGATATTATTCAGCCTTAAAAGGAATGAAATTCAGACACTTGCTACAACATGGATGAACTTTGAAGGCATTAAGCTAAGTGAAATAAACACGAAAGGATAAATATTATATGATTCTACTTATGAGATACCTAGCCAAGGGCTAGGAGGAGGTGAGAATTGGGAGTTATTGTTAAATGAGTACGGAGTTTCAGTTTGGGAAGATGAAAAATAGTGAGAATGGATGGTGCTGATGGTTGCACAACAATGCGAATGTACTTAATGCTACTGAACTGTACACTTAAAAACAGCTAAAATAGTAAATTTTATGTGTATTTTATCACAGAAAAAAAGAGAAAATTACTAGAAAAATAAAAAAACAGAGATGTAGAAAATACAACCTCAAACTTTTTACTATTAGACTCAACAGACATAATGTTACATTTCAGTAAAAATATACAGAACAAACATAACATGGGAAAAAAGAATTACAGAAACTGTATATGTTGTATATTGAAAATGTAGTTATAGGCAATTAATTGCTATTATGTCTGTGACTTTTTTCCTGCAGTTATTACTAAATAAAAAGTAATAAGTTAAATGGTGACTCTTCATATTAATGCTTGTAGGTACACATTGAATGAATACCGTGTATGTCAATATTTAAAATTTTTAATGTGGCAAGTGAGTTTGGTTCCTGCTGTTAAATGATCTAATTCTAAATTGGATGGATAACTGCTACTTGAAAGGATAATGTATATCTAAACTATTTCTGTGTGTCTCTTTAATAACTCTACCGGTTTAGGGACAGCAGCCTCACTGAGGTGTGTTGATGAGAAAGCAGAAGCGATTTCAAAGCAATGTCAACAAGTTCAGGATGTTCACTTTTAACTTTTATCTAAAATAAAGCAAATCTGTAAAATGTATCTTTCATCAGTAAGTAGGTCTAACAATTTATCTGGTAAAATTATAGTTATATTTATCCTTTGATATAAGAAACGGATTCCAGGCCTGTGATTTCCTACGCATGGATCTTCTTTTTGATAAATATTAAAATTCAAAACATTCTATCAAATTTTTAAGATACTTGGCATAACATCAAGATCATCACCTATTTTGTTGATAATTATTCATAAATTATTGGGCTGCTTTTCTCTTCTCAGTGTTATCATTTAGTAGTATCCGATGACCTCAATGCCTGTCATGATTAAGAGGGAAGATTCTGGAGTCAGACTACCTGGATTAAAATCTCAATTTGGCTACTTATTACTTTATGTCCTTATCCTCCTTGTGCTCATTTTCCTCATCAATCATATATAAATTCAAGAGTATTTATCTCCCAGAGTTATCATGACAACTACATGAGATAAAACTCATACGACAGTGCCTATTACACAGTAAAAGCTTGGGGAACATTTGTTGTTGCATTATTACTGTTACTGTCGTCGTTGTTGGTCTGAGAATCTATCTCAATTTTGCAGCAAACAGCTCTGCACTGGAGCGCCTACTACAATAACCCCGAGCATGTGAAGCTGCTTATCAAGCATGATTCCAACATTGGGATTCCTGATGTCGAAGGCAAGATCCCACTTCACTGGGCGGCCAACCACAAAGATCCGAGTGCTGTTCACACAGCACGGTGTATTCTGGTAAGTACAGCGGTGCTGTTAGACCTTGATGGCCTTTCCAATTTTTTTTTTTCCTGTGAAATACCTGATATACACAAAACCATATACTGTATATGCCACGCAAGCAAATTATGAAGGAAAAAAATACTACAAATGTGAACCCATCACTCAAGAAATAGAACATTTTAATACCATTCCATGACCACATAGAAGTTTTCTGCATGCCAGTTTCCAAATGCATTCTCTCCCCATGCTCATTCCTGTTCTCCATCAACTACTTTCCTGAATTTCTATTTATCACTCCCTGACTTTGTTGTATACTTGTTTTTATTAAATAGTGAATAAATATAAGTGATTATTTGTAAAATACATGTAAGATATTAAGAATAGGGAAACAACAAATGTACTCATCACTGAGATTAAGTAAAAGTACATTACTGTTAATTACCTTTCAAGTTCCCTGGGTACCTCCCAGTACCATTGGATTCTCTCCTTTCTCAGAGGCAACCACTAGCCTCAATTTTGTGTATATCATTCCACTGATTTTCATTATAGTTTTACCACATATATTCATGTCCCTAAACAATATATTGTTTATTTTTTAATGTTTTTGAATTATATATACATAGAGTCATATTTTATGTATTTTTTTAAACATGATTTTCTTGTTCAACATCATGCTGGTGATTTTATCTATATCGCTTTGTGTAGCTATAACATATTAATTTTTATGGCTACATAGTACCTCATTTTATGAATAAACCACACATTATTCATTTTGTCATTGACAAACATTTGGAACTGTTTCCAGTCTTTTTGCTGTTTATAAACAATGCTGCTTTGAACTTTTTTTTTAGCATATCCATGGGTATATATTTAGCTGGTTAAAGTGTATAGAAATGCAATTGATATTTTTGTCCATTGAATATCCAACCAACTTGCTATACTTTTTTATTGGTTTTGACTATTCATCAGTAGATTTTTTTGAGGTTCTCTGATCACTTCTTCCCAAATTTCTGCTTACATACTATGGTAATTTAATATTTTGTCCTATTTTTGTGCAATATAAATTAGATGTTAAAAGTTATTATTTTGTATTTACAATGATTATTTATTTCTATGTACATGATAACTAATTTCTTTGCTCTGCATTTGTTCTTGAATTTCAGTTTCTTTCCCTAAAGTTATTATCTTACTTCCTGAAATATAATTCTTAGAACTTTCTTTATTGTCTATCTCTTGGTGTTAAACTCTTTTTTTAAATAAGAACGTTTGTATTTCTCTGTTGCGCTCAAATACATACATAGGAAATTCTAGGCAGTTACTTTTCTCAACTCTTTCAGAATATTATTTTGCTGCTTTCTGTCTATCATTGTTTCTCTTAGTCTAATTGTCATTTCTTTAGAGTTGATTCATCTTTCCTCTCAGGCTGCTTTTAAATCCTTCTCTATATGACATTCTGCAATGTTTGCTACAGTGCGTGTAGGTATGGCTTTTTTCCTCTCTGTTTGAGATACATTCTGATTATTGTATCTCAGTTCTGGAAAATATATAGCCATTATCTTTTTAAATATTGATTCTTTTTCATTGACTCTACTCTTGCCTTTATGTTCTCTATTTGTACATATTTACATATTTTAGACCTTTTCATTTTATTCTCCATTTCTCTTAACTTCTCTTTTACATTTTCATCATCTTTCTCTCTCTCTCTCTCTCTCAGCTCCGTTTTGGGTAAGATCTGTCTTCCAGTTTACTAAGTCTTTCTTCAGCTGAGTCCAACCACTTGTTTACCGTATTCATTGGCTCTTTAATCTTAGTAATTATATTTTCACTTCTAAAAGTTCTATTTCATTCTTTTTCAAATCTGCCTAGTTGCTTTGATAGTTTTTGTTCCTTGCTCACTTTTTACTTCATTTTTCATTTTTGTACATGTTTTATTGATAGTTATTTTGTATTTTTTTTTTAATCTCTGATGTTTAGTTATAGTCCTGAGGTTTGAGAAACCCTGAGGAATTACTCTAATGAAAATACTATGAGAAATAAATTATGAGGAAGGAGGAAAACTGAAGATATTATGTGGTGAGCTGGGGAGAGTCAAGCATGCTTTCCCCTTGCATGAAAGTAAATGTTTCTGTTTATAGGATGGAAAATATGTGCTGAATCATTCGCATTAAGGCTCTAGCAAGTTCATCAGAAAGACTTTATATAGAGAGACCTTGGGAAAGACT
This sequence comes from Pteropus medius, assembly GCF_902729225.1. Lineage (NCBI taxonomy): Eukaryota > Metazoa > Chordata > Mammalia > Chiroptera > Pteropodidae > Pteropus > Pteropus medius. The sequence goes on along the minus strand of NW_024341894.1, from coordinate 1,667,700 downwards.
CAGCAGGGGAATTTCCTGCTGTGAGCTGTAAGTGGAGAGAGTATTTTTCCTTTATTGGGGTTTACTTTGTTAATTGATGTTTGAAGAAACCCCATTTCTTTCATAGTTGAAGCTAAGCAGAATTAATGTTAATTAAAAATCATATTAGTATTCCCAAAGCACATTCAAGCTGTTAGTTGGGAAAAGGCTTGTCCAAAATTCTCTTCTCATGGCTTTATTTGCATAGCTATTGTATATGCTTTATGTGTGAAGTCCTAGGATAATTCTCACTCATAATATCTTATTTCCTCACAGATTTGTCTTTTGTTCCCCCTTGTAAACATATCTTAGTCTTTGGGAAACTCAAGGGCCTAAAATACCATCATGGTAATATTCTGCATCTTTTTTTGAAGTGTTTATAATACCTTTCTTTTTTCTTTCTTTCTTTCTTTCTTTTTTTTTGTAAAATAGGCTGACTGTATAGGCAGCTGTAAATCTAGGATGGCCCTTCAGAGTTCTCAAATAGGGGCAAGAGGTCTTGCCTTTGGTTATGACCTAATCTGGGAAGGGACATGACATTGGATGAGGTAACTCTCTGTAACTGAAGCGGTTCCAGAAAGCTGACTATTTAGGGTCATCTGCTGGCAGTACTCCCAGCAGTGGGAGAAGTAAGTCCTTTAGAGTTGAAGGGGAGCCTCAGCAATGCCTCATACTATTTGCTACAAAAATCCAGTAGAAAAATGGATAAATGTTGTGAACTGTCAATTTACAGAGAAATAAAACTGAATAGCCACTTAATATATGATTAAAAAAATCTCAACCTCATTTATAAAATAAATACGAATTAAAACACCGGTGAAATATCTTTCATACCTATAAAGGGAAAATGTAGTAAGCTTGATAATATCAAATGGCTTATTTGTACCAGCATTTGGGTAGTAAAAACTTTTATACATTGGCATAGACACGCTAATTGGTACAACCATTTGGAGAACAGCTTCACAATATCCAGTTGAAGATGCAGATATCCTTCAGCCCTGCAATTCCCATTCTACAGGTCTGGCTAGAGAAAAATCTCACACATGTGCCACAAGGGGACAAGTAAAGGAAGTATGTTTATTGTAGCGTAATTGTTAATAGTGGGAAAAAATGTAAATAACCTAAATGTCCCTTAGTAGGAGAATGGATAACTAAATTGTGGTTTAACTAATGAACTAGTATACCCAAAAGCATAGTGTTGAAAGAAAAAATCGCCAAAGGATATACATAGTATAATTCATAAGAATAAATATTAAAAACACATGAAATTTATGTACTATTTATGAATTCATACATATTTAGCAAAAGAACAAAGCATACAGCTATAGCTCAATTCATAACAGATACCAAAGTACATTAGGCAAAATTTTGATACCCATTTAATCTAGATAGTCATGGTGTTTATTATCTTTTCTATACTTTTCATAGTTAAATACAAAAATATTTTTAAAGATTTAGATGTATACTTTTTTTCTAAATTTTATACTTTACTTGTGCTGCAAGAATATAGAGGTTTAGAAAACTGCTCTGTTAATACTTATAGCAAATATGATTTATTGAGAAGTCAATGTCTGTCTGAAGTCCTTGGTTCCTTAAAAACAGGATGCTGCTCCAACAGAGTCTTTACTGAACTGGCAAGACTACGAGGGTCGGACACCCCTTCACTTTGCAGTCGCTGATGGGAATGTGACGGTGGTTGATGTCTTGACCTCATATGAAAGCTGTAATATAACATCTTATGATAACTTATTTCGAACCCCACTTCATTGGGCAGCTTTACTAGGTGAGTTGAATGTGAATCAAAAGATCAATAGTAGGAGGAAGTGCATGAGTATAGGAAACTTTCTATGACTTCTGTTCTCCTAGGTCCTGTCTTCTATTTAATTGTTTTAATTTTTAATTATGTGACATTATTTTATACCTAAGTCCATCTGTTTATGCCTAAATTTTAGTAATATAAATGTATTATCTGTTTTATCTTTGTTTTAATTTCAACATCATGTCTTAGCATTTAATTTTTATTTAAAAGTAATATAAATTCATTTACAAATATAAATGTAAAATAATCCTCTTTTTATATTCAGTGTCTTTATTTTTAGGGAGAAGGGCTTTAATTTTATGTATGGATATGTTTGATTTTTTTTCTTCCTATTTTACTAATATGCCTTTTATGTAACCTTTTTGGGGATCTCTTTTTTAGATGGAAGAGTCATATATGTGTATATGTCTGCTTTGAAGGGGCAATCTGAGAGTCCTCTCTTAGTGAAGGCATTTTACCCATTGAAAGTCATTGTTAGGAGATATATAATTTGATCTTTTTCCTGCTATTCTGCTTTTTGAATACTGATAGTGTTTTGGGTTTGTTTGTTTGTTTTTTGCTTTTGTTTTCCTATTTCCTTTGTTTTCTGCCTTTTAATGTACAGATTAGGTTTGTTGTTATTTGATATGAATTGCCTAATGTTTTAGGAGCTTTTAAAGTTTTATTAGTGGTTACTTTTAAATTGATCAAAAACTTTTTAAAACTTGAATCAGAGTCAAAACACAAAACTGTATCTGTTAATTCTAACCTATTTAAAATGAAGAATTTAGCACACTTTTACTTAATACTCTTCTAGTATTTGTTAATGTGGCCTGAGGTTTTCCTCGATCATTATTATAGTCTTAGTTTTTAAATTAAGCATTGTCTTTTGAGAATGATTTTTACATTTGCATTCAGTTTTATAGTCGGATTTATAATTGTTATTTAGAGTTCATTTCAATGTGCAATTTCATCCCTTTTCTTTCTTTCTTTCTGCATTCTAGGAGGACTTCACAAATTTATCTCCACATCACTAACTTGGCTTTCTGTTCCCTAAGTTCTGCTTTCTTTCTGTCCCTTATATATTTTATTTGATTTCCTTCTCTCATCCATATTTCCTTTTATCTCAGTCTATGTCCCCTTTTACCTCATTCCATTATGTTTTCATTTCATTCTGTTTTCTTCTTAGGATGTTCTGTTTCACTGCATAGAGCCACCATCTCTTTGCACTAAATCAAGGTTACCAAACAGTTTCTTGAAATTTTCCTCTGGATCCTTCTCTAGATCATTTTCTGAGGTATGCTCTTATCTTTCTGATGGTGTTCCTTTTCCCTTGTCCTATAGTATGTTTTCATATAGCCTTTACTGAATGCTTCTCTTTATCCTTCAAATAAAGTAAGATATGTTTCAGTTGACTGTGTGACATGGATTGCCTTTGATCCTACTTTCATCCATTTGTGTTATGGAGAACTCAATCTCAAACTATGGCTGGAGAGCAGGTAGACGAGAACTCTCACTAAATTCTATTGTTCTGCCTGGCTCTCATACAGTGTATGCTTGCTCTATTAATGTGACATCTTCTTCGTTGCCTGGTTCCCCAATATGCTGAAGCAAGAGAATTTATGAAATTCAGGTTTCCTAAATATAGTGCTGACAGGTTTGTTCATCCTTTGATCCTTTCATCAGTTCTTTACTTGTGGAGACACAGCCTCCAGATTGTACTGTAGAATATTTTCTTCACCACCACATCATTCCTGCACATTTGTTTCCTATGATTTGAAATCACTGCCTAGATGTTAAAATATTGGAGGAGGGAGATTAGAGGGGAGAGATAGGAGACCTCGGAGAGTCAGGAGATTGAATTGTAGTTTGTCCTCCTGGACAGTAGAAGAGAGCAGGTGTGCAGTCCTGATTGGTTGTGCAATGGAACCTGGAGACTGCGGGCATTGACGACTGAGAGGGGCTGGCTTTTAACACACCTTCCTCCTTTCTTATAGGCAGTTTTATAAAGTGAAGCCAGGGAATGCAATGAGCTGATATCTAGTGTTGCCTTTTTTTCAATCTGGCAATAATAATTAATGTTATTTCCTTCCTGATTGAACATTTAAGTTTTTAGTGTTGTAAGTTTTTGCCTTTGTTCTATATTATCATAGTATTTTAAGAGAAGTAAGAAGAAGCTGCACTGAGGGCTGCTGTTCAGAAACCATTTTGAATGCTATACTATGTGCTAGTGACTTTTCTTACCCCTTTCTTTTAAATAGATTATAAATTAATTAATGTCCTTGATATATGACAGCTACCTCGTTTTGTCTACTTCAGGCCATGCACAGATTGTCCATCTCCTTTTAGAAAGAAATAAATCTGGAACCATCCCTTCTGATAGCCAAGGAGCAACACCCTTGCACTATGCAGCTCAGAGTAACTTTGCTGTAAGTAAAACGTGAAAATTATCTTTTTTTCTTGATTAAATTTTAATTTTGATACAATTGTGAATTTTTTTGCATTTATAAAAATGAAACCATGAGAGCCCATGTACCCTTCACTCTATTTACCCCAATGGTAATATCTTGCAAAAGTATAATACAATATCATAAACAGAAAATTGACATTTATGTAATCCACTGACCTTATTCATATTTCACCATTTAACATGAGCTCATTTGTGGATGTTTGTACAGCAGTTATCTTTCAACAATTGTTCATACTGTTAACTGATAGTCTTGAGTTTTTGTAAAATTGTTAGTCACATGTGAAGTTTTATACAGTTTTTATTTTAACTCTTTGGTGTAACATTTTGCATTACCATAAGTATACTTCATCTTTTTGTTACTTTATAGCACTAAGGACAACTTAAGTGTTCAGCAATCTATAACTGTCCTGAAGGCAGTGTGGCAAAGCTTTAGAACTAGACAAACCTTGGCTGGAATCTTGACTGTGTTATTTGCTAGCTGTGTAACCTTGCACAAGTTTCTTAACCATTCTGAGTCTTAGTTTCTTCATGTTTAAAATGGGCATAATTATACCTTTTCTTTCAGGATTGTTGTAAGAATTAGAGAAAATTTATGGCAAGTGCCTAGTTTAGTCCTTGGCATTGAGCGGGTACTCAAGAAACAGAATGCATTCATATGGTTACTAGTGTTAATTATGTATATTACATATCTGAGAAAGCAATAATATGAATTATTGGTATTTCCAAAGATATCGAATATCATTAACAGTTCTTCCCTTATCACCTTTATAGTTTACAAAGCACTTTCTCATCTATTATATCACTCAATCCAGCCAACAACATGATCGTCTCTAGGCTGCTTCAGCTTCCTGAGAATGAGTGGCCACCAAGAACCACAGACTTATCCATAGAGGCACACATTAAAGCAGCCAAAGTTGATTTTGCTGCCTTTTACATGACGTGTTTGGTGTCATTAAATTATAAGAATGCTATCTTCAGCATAGTATAATTCCATCTTCCTGACCTTACCAAATGCACCATTGAATATCTTGAGTACTCAGATGGCTAAAATATCTTATTTCCTACCTTTTTTTCTCTCTGGTGCTCAGAACAACTGTAGCTATAGTCTTTCTTATAGCATTCATAAAAATTGATTTTATTTATCACCTAGAGTTTTGGTAAGCCATTATCTTCTTTTATCTTCCAAGATCTCAGAAAAATACAAGATAGATTTTGATGAGAATCTTGTTACAAACACATAAGAAGTTCAGTTGGCCCAGTCTAGTCAATCTGTGGAAAACAGAACTCAATCCATGTTTCAATACAAGCCTATGAGATAAGACACGCTATCCCTATTTACAAGAAAGCAGGGTTCCAAGAGATTAAATCACTTGCCTAAGATCTTGAACCCAAGTTTTAGACTCCAAATTTAACATATGTACAGGTACCAGTAATTAAGTAACTGTGCTAATGATAGTAAGAAAGAATGGTAGAACATTGTGGATGTTTATTGAAAGAAATACTCGCTTTAGATAATCAGCCAATCCTAAAGATGATTTTTTTATAATTATGCAAATTTTCTAAGCTCAGTTTCAAGCCCCTTGACTTTCTTAGACTCTATTAATTCACAAGAGGTTGCAGTTCTCTTTTTGAAAAATATCAGCAAACAACAACAACAAAACCCCACAATAATTTCATTTGATTCGAAACCAGGTAAAAATACTTTGCTTCTTATTTGAAGTCACATATAACAGTGCTTTTGTTATCATGAAAAATATTACTCTCTTGTCTCAAATTTTTAAATGAAGTTTTCTTACAGGAAACAGTTAAAGTCTTTTTAAAACATCCTTCAGTGAAAGATGATTCAGACCTCGAAGGAAGAACATCCTTTATGTGGGCCGCTGGGAAAGGCAGTGATGATGTCCTTAGGACTATGCTGAGTTTAAAATCTGATATTGATATTAACATGGCAGACAAATATGGAGGTACAGGTAAGAACTGGTGGACACGATCAATTTGGTTCCAAAGTGGAGATGGTGCTGTAAAACTTGTACAATAGTACCTTAAAATCATTATTCCTAATTTAATGTTGTTAGACTTTCATCTTCACTTTTCCAGTTTAGGTTGCCAGGATCACTCCAAAGTCTTTGTTTCCTGCAGGTATTATGACTAAAATTAGCCTATGTTTTTACCTGGTAACTGAAGGCATTTATTTAGTTTAAGACCTTGGTTGCTTCTTAGACTTGATTATGGGAACTCTTCTGATTATCTTTGTGTAAAAAAAAAAAAAAGCATAAACCTGTACTCTAAAATTGTACATGTTTAATATGCTCTTTTCTCAGGTTTGAATAGAATTACCTTATCCTAAATTTGCCATTTTAGTGATAACCTCTCATGACTCTAGATAGGCACATGGGACTATCCTTTCTTTGCAATACTGGGGCTAGGGCTCTGCAAAACACATTTCCCCCTTGTCAGCAGGTGCCCTGTTAGAATCAGCCCTTATGTGGCAGTAGGAGACTGGAAAGCTTAAAGAGGAGCAAAAGATTACATCTTTCTATCTGCTTCAAGTCAGCTTTGCATCAAAAGGTCTTACTAGATGCTTCTTTCAGTCTCTTTCTCTAATAAGAGAGCCCTTTAACTACATGTTGGTTAATAAGAGAAGTATAAGTTTTTTAGCATTCATTGTCAACTTGGAGATTTCTTCTTTGTGTTCTGTATCCGAATTGGAAGAAAATTCACACTATAGCACAATAACACTGAATAGAATAAAAGCTCAGCTACAAGCTTCTCAGTGTTTTTTTTTTTTCTTACTTATAGAAACATACTAGAACCATTTGCAGCTACCTGTTGTCTTGGATAAGATCTTTTTTGGCCACCAAAACTATTGATCCAGCAATGAGTGGTCAAGTGGAAAGAAAGTTGCTACAGCTAGTATTCACTTTCCCTGTAGCTACACCACCATACCCTCTAAGTTATTTTTTAAGAGTTTTTAACAAATAATTTTAAGGTAATACCAATTTTGATAAAGGCTTTAACTTTCAAAAGTATTTCTTTATCAAAACCTCACAGAAGACCTTAAGCTTCTTAAGAGGTAAGTGCAGACATGTAAGACATTTAGTTTATAAGTAGTCTGAACATTTAATTTTTGTCTGACTTCCATTAGTGTGCAGTCTTTTAATTTATCACTAGCCTTTTAGTTTAACTTTTTCATGTATTTTAATAAAGTATAGGTGAGGACATATGAATCCTTTCGACCAAAGGTGTCTTTCTGATGTACACCGTGGTTGGAGTTCAGACATAAATTCTTCTCAGATTCACTAATTCCCTGGGCTCTTTCTCCTAAGGGGATTTTATTATATGTCAGAGATACTTCCTGACATTCTTTGTCTATGAAAGTGAGTTTCTCTCCATCATCTCTCTACAGGGTTTTTTCCCTTCCCTCTGAAAAAAAAAAGAGTTCTTATCAACAGCAATATACAGACATTATTTGGATCTTGATTCAAATAAATAACCTATAAAAAATGATAAAGCCATCAGGCACATGGGACTATCCTTTCTTTGCAATACTGGGGCTAGGGCTCTGCAAAACACATTTCCCCCTTGTCAGCAGGTGCCCTGTTAGAATCAGCCCTTATGTGGCAGTAGGAGACTGGAAAGCTTAAAGAGGAACAAAAGATTACATCTTTCTATCTGCTTACTATTCTATGTGTTTGTTTTCTGTTCATGGCAGCATCACCCTAGTAAATCTTCAACACAGTGCTGACACTTCGTTCCAATGGCAACAGTCAGTTTCACTTTGCAGTTTTTTCATCACTCAATAGTACCAGCCTCAGAGCACCCCCTTCATAGGAACCAGCACCAGCCAAGCACAGCCCCTTCTCAGAGGTCTGAGTTTCAGCTCTGCAGGGCTCCTCTTCTTAGCTTTTAAGTGTTAATAATTCCATCCTCTTGTTTCTGTTCCCCTAGTCCTAGAATTTGAAGCTGTTTCCTGCATTTACTACTTCTGTGATACCTTCGTGTTCCCTTTTTGCTTTTTCAGTTCTTCAGTAGGTAGCAGCAATACCTTATGTTGAATTCTCTCTGTTATAGTGTCTGGCGTGGTTTCTGTCTCCTAAATGAACCCTAACTGATACAGTGGTTGTGTTTCTAAAAATAAACACATGTCTTTCAGCTATTCTTAGCAAAATATTTACAAATGGAAGGATACAACTCTAGAATTTTATTCAAAATGATCAGAAGTGGAGGAATAGATAGCAGTTAGTTGAAACAAGATTAGCCATGTACTGGTAATTGCTGAAGCTGGGTGGTGGCTATATTGAGTTTACTGGATTATTGTCTTTAGTTTTGAATATGTTTGAAATTTTCCATAATATCAAGTTAGAGTTAAAAAAAAAATAGCACTTCTATGTAAACTTGTGGCACTTTTTCAAAGAGGGGGCAACAGTAGTTACATCTAAGGTTATTTTAACATAAAGTAAATGCAAATAGTCAAAAATGGGGAATTTCCTTTAATAAGATTATTTGTTCTATCTTGCTTAATTGACATTTTGTCTATTTTTTATTTGACATTGATATTTATATGAAGAATATCTTTTGTATCCTGATGCCATATCACAAAATGTAGAATTTCAGAATTAGAAAGTACCTTAAAATTAGATCTAGTCCAGGGTTTTCCAAGCCATGTTCTTCAAGACAACAGGTTTCTGTAGAGGTACTTGAAATGTTGCCGAGGGCATAGATGCTTACATGGATAACCCTCTACCCCTACTTTAGTCAGAACAGCTCTCATCTGTTTATATGTTGAGTGTTTTATAAGTTTTCATTTGGGGCAGGGGAAGCATTCTTATACCCTGAAAATATGAAAATCACTGAAGTATATCACACTTCAATCTGCCTTATAAACATTTTAAGTAGTGGTCTTTAGTCTCTGTTTTAACAGCTTCAATATGAGGGATCCACTGCTATCCTCTTTACCTAACTCTTTTAGAATATTCTTCTTCATATTGAGTCAAATTGAATGTTCACTCTGCTTTCTTCCACATGACAGCACTTCAGATATGTGAAATATCTCACACCTGTCTGAATCTCATCTAGGCCAAACTAACACTTACGCATTCAGATCAGAGTTGTCAAGCTCAAGTGTGCATTAGAATTACTGGGGTGTTAGTTTAAATACAGACTATATGGACAGAGATCCTATTTCACATTCCGTCAACAAGTCCTGTTGACTCCATCTCCAAAATGTATTCTAAGTCTTTCTACTTCTCTCCATCTCCTTTCCTGTTACCCTCGTTCAAGCTCTCACTTTTTACCCAGTCTACTGCAATAGTCTTAACTGATCTCCCTGTTTATATTCTACAGTGCATTTTCCTCAGAACAGCTAGAGTGTTCTGTTTAAACCATAAATTAGATAATATCACTTACCTATTTAAAGCCCTTCAGTATCTTCCAGTACTCTGATCTGTATGGCCATTTATGATCTGGCCTTTTCTACCTACTGTGCTGCAGCTTCCTTGCCTTCCTTAAACACATGGATTCATCCCTGTCCTTATACTAACCATTCCCTTTGCTCAAATTACTCTCTTTCCAGATCTCTACATTGCATTCTCTTTTTTATGATTTAAGTCTCTCCTTAAATGTCAGCTCCTTAGCAAAGGCTTCCCCCTTACCACCAATCAAAAGTTATCCCCCAGTCACCCTACAAATCAGAATACCTTTTATTACTTTAATTATACCATCTATCACTACTGAGTACTTTCTTGTTATTATATTTTGGTGGGTTTTTTTGTTTTTTTGTTTTTGTTTTTGTTTTGCTTCTCCTACTGGGCTATAACATTATCTATTTTGTTCCCTGCTGAATTCCCATCATTACATTAATACTAGTTCCTAGCAGGTGCTCAATAAATCTCCAGGAACCCACATTTTTATAGATATCTCACGTTTGGTCCGTGGATCACATTTTATGACAGAAATATTGTTCTAGGCAATATAGAGCCATAACACTGAGAAAGAACTAGCCTGGTCCTCTAGATAGTTAACCTAGCAAATTCGGAAGAATGTAAAAAGTGATTAATTTAAATAGAATTTACAGAGTAATCTAAAAAGTGATGGCGTAAGTCAAGCACTAGAGTGGAATAACATAGGCAGGGGTCAGTATAACATGAAACTCACATATAGTCACAATTACTCTTTCAAACCCCTTACAAAAGCACTAGAGGAGAGACCACATTCCATCTCAGTGTTTCTTAAATTGAGCCCTGAGGAAATAGCTGGCTTGCCTTTGGAGTTATGTTGTATGAAAAATACACTCAATGAAGTAAGATGCACAAACTTTCAGTACCTCGTGGGTACCTAGACCAGCTGCAAGAATAGCTTGTGTAACCAACTGAAGGAACAGTAGACTGATATCTCCTATCACACGATCCCTCAGGGGTGTATGCTTATTGAGTGGATTGGTGAGCAGAATTGCCTGCATCATTTAAATTATTTCTCTTTTTCATTTTTTGTTCTCTTGCCCTCTCAGAAAGAGGAAAATATAATAAACTAGCAACTGAGAAGAAGGGACCATTTCAGGCCAACAAGATAAAGGGGAGGAAAACAGTGAGATAAGAAAGGTAGAAAAAAAAGAAAAAGTATAAATAATACCTATAAATAGAAAGGAAGATAGAAATCTTCAAAAATGGAAAATAGAGAATCCTTAAGATTAGATTCCATTTAGCCAAAATGGTGGGGAAATCTAAAGAGGAAAAGATATATGGTTAGCATAATAAAGAGGTAAAGTTGTTAATAAAGAGTCCATCACTTTCTTTTGCTCCCTTTTTAGCTTTACACGCTGCTGCCCTTTCTGGCCATGTCAGCACCGTGAAGTTATTATTGGAAAATAATGCTCAAGTAGACGCTACTGATGTCATGAAACATACTCCCCTTTTCCGAGCCTGTGAGATGGGACACAAGGATGTGATTCAGACGCTTATTAAAGGTTAGTTATTAAGTCACTCTCAAAAGGCAGGAGTTCTTGCATTCGTGATTTGAAATACAAAGCTTGACGTAGCAGAGAGCCACCTGGATAGAAGGGTGGAGGGAAGAGCGCCACACGTGGCATCAGGAAACTCGAGGTCCTAGCTCCATCTGTTGGTAGTTGTGTGATTTTGGAAAAATATCACTTCATATGCCTGATCTTCAGCTTTATTTTATGTAAAAGGAAAATAATGCCTACCCTGATCAACTCATATGCTTATTGTAAAAATCTGAAGTAGATAATATACGTGGAAGCATTTTGCTAAGAGTTAAAAAGCATTTGAGGGACTGTTGTTATATTTTTTAAACTTCTATTCTTTTTGGTAAATGCTGTCTATATTAAACATTTTCATTATATTTTTGCTTTTTCAGGTGGAGCAAGGGTAGATCTAGTTGACCAAGATGGACATTCTCTTCTACATTGGGCAGCGCTGGGAGGAAATGCTGATGTTTGCCAGATATTGATAGAAAACAAGATCAATCCAAATGTGCAAGATTATGCAGGAAGGACCCCCTTGCAGTGTGCTGCATATGGGGGATACATCAACTGCATGGCAGTACTCATGGAAAATAATGCAGACCCTAACATTCAAGACAAAGAGGTAGAAATTCTGGGTCGTTTCTATAAATGTTTAATGTATTTTTTCTTTGTTAACTAAAATTCAGTTAAAATGACTATTTACCAAATGAGATCATTCACAAATCTGTTAATTAAAAATGATTTTTATTTGTCCATGTTCTCTTTAAGTCCTTGTCTATATGTCTATATAATTTAACAAAATCATAATATAGAATGTAATGTTTATAAAATACATACACGTGGCATATGTATACATATGGATATAAATGTATATATATATATATATATATATGATTTTACAAACCACGTTTTGTTTTGCCCACTTAAAATTATCACCAGTATTCTCTCATTTGGTATATAATCTTTTTCATAATCATACATGGTAAATATTCCAAAGTTCTAAGAATTTTATGTTTAATAACTCATTCAATCCCAATAGCAACTCGATAAAAAAGTTACTATTATTATCTTCATTTTATAGATGAGGAAATTGAAGCTCATGGAGCTTAAATAATTTCCTTAAGTTAACAACGGTGGCAGGGAGGTTGGAGGGAGTCCAGGTCCAAATTGTGCCTATAACCCAAATCTTAGAATTAAATAAGTAACTTCCTGTTGTTGGATACTTTTTCTTTATTACAGATCCTGTAGCATAAATCATCTTTGTGCATTTAACTCTTTTTCTTTTGGATTATTCCCTTAGAATAATTTTCCCTAAGCGAGATTATTGAGTCAAAGTAATGAATGGTATAATAATGTGATTAGCTCTGGTACATACTTTCGAACTGATTTTTAAAATATGCGGGTTGATCTATGCTTTACTCGGCTATGTAGTAATGTGTTGATTTCTCTCTATTTAGCCAGTATTGACTTTTTTGCTGGTTTAATTACTTTAACTCTTTAAAAATACTAGCCTATTATGTTTTTCATGTCAGAAAATATGTTCCCTATTAATTCCTTCCATAAATATTTATCGAGATTATTACTATATATAAAAGTAACAATGAAAATATGTAAAATGTGGTCCTTGTACCTATGTTGTTAGAAATGCATCTTTTATAATTTGCAATACGTTTTACTTTCTTTACAAGTTTCCAGTTTCTTATGTAAGTAGTATATTAATCTACTTTCCAGTTCTATTTTTATATGTATTGTTTTTATGTTTATTATTTCGGATTATTTACATAAACAATCATACTGTCTGTGAATAATAACATTTTTATTTCTTCCTTTCCAGTTTTTACACCTTTCATTTCTTGTCTTACCTTATTGAACAAGCTCGGATCTCCAATGCAGTGTTGAATAGAATTGGTGATAGTTGACATTCTTAATTCATTCTGGCTTCTCAAGGAGAAAGCTTTAAATATTTCACCATTGAATACAGCGTTTGCTATAGGCTACCTTATATTTCTAGTTGCTAAAAGTTGTTTTAAATCACAATTAACTGTTTAATTTTTGTCAGACACTATTTCTGCATTTATCAATATGGTCATATTATTTTTTTTCTCTTTGCTGTTAATATCATGATTATATTGATTACATTGTTTTTTCAGATGATAAACCACCCTTTCATTCCTGGAGTAAGCCCCACTTATGATGATATACTTTTTAAAATAAATATATATATATTAGTAGATTTTATTTGCTAGTATTTTGAGATTTTTGCATCTATGTTTATGAGAGACATTGACCTGTGATTTTTCTTTCTTGTATTGTGCTTCTCAGGTTTTGGTACCAAGGTTATGCTGACCTTATAAAAAGAGTTATGAAGTAGATAATACCTCTTTTTCTATTCTCCTAACGAATTTGTGTAAGATTGGTGTGACTTCTTCCTTAAATGTTTAGAAGGATTCCCTGGTGAAGTCATCAGGCCCTAGGGATTTCCTTTGTGCAAAAGTTGTTAATAACTGCTTCAGTTCTATTAATAATTACAAATGAGATTTTCTAATTATTTTTCTTTTTTGATTTAGTAAGTTGAATTTTTAAGAAATCTATCCACTTTATTTAAAAAGTCAAATGTTTATACATAAATTTGGTCATATATGCTCCTAATTGTTTTTTTATGTCTGTAAGATCTGTAGTGATTTTCTCTTATTCATTCCACATATTGGTAATGTGTGTTGTCTCTTTTCTTTTTAAAAAAAATTTTTCATTTTGCTTATTTACCTTTCCAAAGGACTTACTTCTGTCTGTTGATTTCTTTATTTTCGTTTTTTGGGTTTTTTTTACTATTTCGTTGCTATTCACTCTTATCTTTATTATTTTCTACATCCACTTTCCTCAGGTTTGAATTACTATTTTTTTAAAGATTCTTTTGAAGAACATTTAAATCATTGATTTTCTTCAATATTTCTTTTCCAATATATATATTTAAGCAGGCTTCTTCTAAGCACTCCTTAACTGTATCTTACAAATTTGAATAAGTTATACCATCACCATCATTCAACTCAAAGATTTTCTAATTTCTATTTGATTTATTATTTGACCCAGAGATTATTTAGTGTATTGTTTAATTTCTAGGCAGTTAGGCATTTTCTTATCTTTTTGTTGTTGACCGCTTTAATTTCCTATTGCTGCTGTAACAAATTACCACGAATTTAGTGGCTTAGAACAAAATTATTATCTTACTGATCTGTCAGACCAAAATGGATCTCACTGGGTTAAAATCAAGGTATTGGCAGGACTACATTCCTTTTGGAGGCTCTAGGGGAGAATCTGTTTCTTTTGAGTTTTCCAGCTTCTAGATGTGGCCCTCATTCCTTGGTTTGGGCTCCATCCCTCCATCCTCAAAGCTAGCGATGACTGGCTAAGTCTTTCTCACACCGCATCACTCTGACACTCACCCTCTTGCCTCCCTCTTTCGCTTTTAAGAACCCATATTGTTACATTGGACCGACCTGGATAATCCAGGATAATCTCCCCATCTCAAGGTCAGATGATTAGCAACCTTAATTCTATCTACAACCTTAATTCCCCCTTTCTATAAAATGTAACATAGGTACAGATTCCAGAAATTAGGATGTAGACATCTTTGCAAGGAAGTAGGTACATTATTCTGCTTATCACGCTGATTTGTAGCTTAAATTTTACTGTGGTCTGAAAATATACTCTGAATTATTTTAGTGTTTCAAAATCTTTTGAGACTTCCTTTATGGCCCAGCATATGGTTATGTGGGTAAACGTTCTATGTACACTTGAAAAGAGTACTAATTTTGTCGTTAGACGCAATATTTTGTGTATTATCACTTAGGTCAAATTTTTGCTTTATATTGTTCAGATCGTCTGTGTCTTTCCTGCTCTTTTATTTGTTTGTTCTATCAACTGTTGTAAAAGATGGGTTAAAAATCTTCCACTGTAATTATGAATTTGACTCTCTCCCCTTTTAATTTTGTCAATTTCAAGTCTATATGCTTAGAAGCTGCTATTAGGTGCATATAGATTTAGGATTGTGATATCTTCCTTTTTGACTGCTTGAACTCTATGAAATATCCCTATGTATCTCTAGCAATGCTTCATGCCTTCTTTATCTTTTATGACACTGAAAATTTTTAAGAATGCAGGCCATTTATTTTACAGAATTTTATTCAATTTGGGTTTACCTTATGATTCATCATAATTAGATTCAAACTTTACACTTTTGGTTGGAATATTATATAAGTGATATCGAATCTGGAGACATGTGATGCCCCATCACGTCGTGCTAATTTTGATCACTTAGTTAAGATACAATCCATTTTCTCTACTTTACACTTAATATTGTCCCTTTCTGTAATTAAGCAATTGGGGGAGAGATTTGTTTATATTTTTGAGTTAGCATAAATAACCATGAGTCCAAAAATACATTCTCCATGATATACTTGAGTTTTGCTCATTCTTATAGGGAAGAACAGCTTTGCACTGGTCCTGTAACAACGGATACCTTGATGCCATTAAATTACTACTAGACTTTGCTGCTTTTCCTAATCAGATGGAAAATAATGAAGAGAGGTAAGTAAAGTGTTGATTAAAAAAAAAAAGTGTACTGTGGTTCATCTTACATCCTTTCTGCTACATTAAAAAATCTCAAGTTTAGATATTGGTTCAGAAATATTAAGTATACTCAAGGAAACACTACAGTACTAAGAAATCCTGAATCAGAAGAAAAGAGCAAAGGTTCCATGCAATGTTGACTTAGAATCATAGGATTTTAAAGCTATTTTAGAACTTTCAATATTACATAGGGCAAGCGCACATTTTATAGATAAGGAAGCTTACTCCTTCTGGCTGTTGACTAGCATAAAGTCAGGGGGTTCCTGACTGACCAAGACTAGGAGTTCGGTTAGGCCAGTGGAATGTGTTATAAGTTTCTCTTGGTAAAGAGGACATTATCAATTAGTGGATAGAGGTGCCACCATATAGCATGAAAAAGTGAGGAGAAGCTAAGATTCAAGTTTGGGACTTTAGTCTAAATACAGATGTCTTGAATAATATGAGATCCACAGAGTTAGGCTCAAGTTGTTCCCCAAGGACCTAGTAAAAAGACCAGACATGAAATCTAAGCAGAAGAGACTCTTGGCAGTCTTAGATCTAGGAAGATTCTAGTAATTTGTAGGTAACAACTAAGTTTATGGTCAGATTCACAGGCCCTGAGCCTGGGCCTGTGCTTTAGTTTTTATGTTTCTGGATGTTTTGACCTTCTTAGCCACCACCAATTCTTTCTTTCTCTCAGGAGATAGGAAACTTTGAGGAGAAGGAGGGACTTTCTCTAAGCCAGTTGCCTCAGAGGAATCATGATCCTCCTTTCTGGAGCCAGCCCCTTCATTTTTCTCACCTCTTTCAGAACTTTTCTCCATTAGTTATAGCTTCCATCCATTATTTTCCATCACTTTTTTCTGAAATTTGTCTTCTTTGCCTATAAAGTCTTCTTTTTCTCAAACCGTCTTAACTGCCTCCATTTCCCCATACTCACCATTCATGCCTCTGCAGTCTGGCTTCCATCCTCACATCTGTGCTGAAATCTGTGTCTGAATGGTCACTGACCACTTCCTAGTCGAAAAATCACATGTCGTCCTCTTTTTCACTCTCATTGGCCCTTCTGCATCACCTGTTTCTGTCGCCTCCTCTTCTTTACTTTATGGAGACTGTATCTTCTCTAAGCTTCTGTGACAGTATTATTTTCCTGATCCTTTTCTAATCGTGTCTGCTCCTTCTCTGTTTCTTTTGGCTCCACTTCCACTTTTTGTTTCTTAAATATAAACATTCTTCAAGGAATGGATCTCTTCTCTCCACCTGTTTCCTTTGGCGATCCAACCTACCACCGAGGTTTCAGCAGTCCCCTGGGTGCTGGTGAGTTCTAAACCTATATTTCAGACTCAGTATCTCTTCTTGGTTCACACTGTCATCTCCTCTCCATTACCAGCACCATTGTCTAAATCAAGCCCTCTTGACTCTTTCTGGGACTATTGCAATGTCTCCTTGCTGTTTTTTCTCCTTTGATCTTTCCTCATTCATCTACTTCCAAGGTAGACTTCCTAAATCATATTTCCAATGTAAGTATTAGTCACATCCTTCCTCTCTTCAAATACAGAATAAGGAGATTGTTCTGATCCCACCATCATGTGTCCCAAACTTTGTTCTTCCCTACACTTTTTTTATATATTTTTATAGCACCCGGCACCTTTCACTTTATATTATCATTCTGTATACTCCGTCCTCTCTGTTAGCTGAGAACTCCTGAAGATGATGGTGGTCATCTTTGTATTGCTCACAGTGCTTTTCATGAAGTAGATGCTCAGTAAATAACTTGCATTGTCAACTTGGTGTTTTCAGGCTTCTAGTAGCATGACCCTGCTTCATACTAGTTGCATTAGAAACTTCTGAAATTCTTCAAGCACATGCAGAATTAGATAAAGAAGACTAGTTTGCCTTACTTCAGGAGCAGTTACATAAAGAACTCCCTCTCTACTATAGTCAAATGACAACTGCAAAACAAAAAAGATTTGAAGATTTAGGAGGTTGGACATTTAAGGAAGCTGGAAAGCCAAGTGGAAAGCTGAGGTTTTGACATTAAAGCAGATATATGAGAAAGCTAAAGACTTCTCCCTTTGAAATCCTAAAAAAAAAAAAAAAGAAAATTTACAAATCCTAAGAATTAGCGATGATTTATTTCTATAAGGGTTTTTTTCTATAAGTATTTACCGACTACTGTTTTTAAAGAAACAGTAAATATATATGTATATAAACATAACGTGTGTGTGTATAAATTCAATTCCCATTTATATGCTATGCCTTGTATTTCAGACCTAAGTAAGCCTGTGAATTAAGGTGCTTACTGCCTCCTGGAGTAAACACATATTAATTACAGACCAAAAGACCTCGGGAAAGATCCTCCTAACTGTACTTGCCAATCTATAGATGAAAAGAGACAGTAGCAATATTCCAGGCTCCTTTAATGTTTCATCAGCAATGCACTTTGATGTACAAATGTCAGAACTTGGCACTGCCTCTTATGTTTATTGACATTCTGGTTTAGGCATTCTGCTCATCCCACCAGACCATTCCCACATGGCAGGTCCAATTGTATCTTATCTCTTGTCTTTATCTACATTGTTTCTTGACTGGTTACCATCAATGTAGTCCTAATTTTTACTTCTCATGCATTGACACTAACCACTTGATGTGCCCAGCATAGACATAACTTTTGCCAGCTACATCTGACTTTCAGTCAATAACTATCTGACAGCCACACTCTGACATCGATGGTAATATTCACAGCACTTGAATGTTTCTAAATTGAATTGGGGATGAAGAAAGATTTAGTAGGAATAATCACAATATGATCAGTTGCTTAAACTCTAGGTATAAACTTCAGGCTTAAAACCTTGCTAGATATTTGGATTGTGTTTCTTTGATCAAAATTGACTGAGAATCCTGAATAAACCAATTTAAAAAAAAAAGATATTTTTGAGAAAATTGGGAAAATTTGAATGTGGATTGGCATTAGATCATACTAAGGAATTCCTGTTAATTTTGTTACACAATAATAACATTATGGTTATATCCATATTATTTATGGATGAATACTGAAATGCAGAGAGATGAAATGATAGTTCTGAAATTTGCTTTAAAATACTTTATCAAAAATAAAGAGGAAGGGCCTTGCTGAAGCAAATGCGGCAAAATCTTGCTAATTGTTAAATTCGAGTGATGAATATATAAAGGATTCTTATGTTTTCTCCCCACTTTTGTTTATGCTCAAATTTTCTCATAAAGACATATAATATTTTCATAATAAAAATATTTAAAATATTTGAAGTGCAATTTTCCATCCAGAAGCAGCCTGAGAGATCTAGTTCTTTTTTCCTCCTTCCTTTCAACTTTTACAAATGAGAAAACGAAAGTGAAGAGAATTGAAGAAAATGCCCAGGGTCCCACAGGTCTGCTGATGCTGACTCCTAGGTCGGCATTTTTTAGGGTATATTATGTTCCCTGTTATTTCCTTTTGTCATATTTGTAAGTAAAGGCATAGTTTGGGCCTTACTTTCATAAACCAGATTTTGATAATCCTGCTTGTATACTATATGAAAGACACTACATTTTAATTATGGAAGAAATGATCAGGCTTACTAAATATATGTTATTTGCATGTTGATTTTAGAAGTTTCATTCTATAGGAGACATACTTAATAATTGATAGATGTGTCATGGAAAGATTATTGAACAGGGAATCATGCAATCTTAGTTCCAGTCTAGATTCTGCAAGTAACTAGTTATATTATTTTCAGCAAGTTGTTTAATTTTTCTGAGTCTATTTATTCATTTTATTACAGTTTAATGTTCTCTAAAATTCATGAGACTGTTGTGTGGTTCTCTGACTCTGATCATCTTTTCCATTGAATATCTAGTTAAACTTTTAAAAGTTCTTCTGAATTTATAAAACATTACCCACTTATAAATAATGTTTTAAAGTTTATATAGACACCTCTCCTTATAGCCTTCTGGTCAGTAAACAATAATGGCAAATTGAGCTGTCCTAAAATGGAGGTTCCTTAGTTTTAGCATTTGGGCTTCCTTCTGAATTCAGAGTTTCCTTACTGAAGTGACCAAACCACCCTTTGTTTATACTGAAAACCTCGTCCTTGTATGTCTTGCTATGACTGTTAGGTGAATTTTGAAGAGAGATCATTTTTTTCCCCATGATCATTAAATGATTTTCTGTGTCTAATCATACATCTATATAATCATCATTTTTTCCACCTCAGAAATTAGCTGATTATTTCCTCCTGACACCTCTTATTGCATTGAATTAGTAACAGTCACTCAAAGAAGAATCAGATCCAGTGGCAGCCATTAGGTGGTTATAAATACTAGTTTGGGTCCTGTGGAAATAGTATTTATGATAAGTGACTATGGTATGACAAATCATACTGCAGTGTATGTCCTATAATAGTAACACTAATAGCTGACATTTATGAACTCTTCCCTGATACAATGTCAGACTTGACATTTATTCATTCTTTCCTCATGCTGACTCTGTGATGAGGAAAGCTGGAGCTTAGAAACATCAGGTTAGGTTGTTTAAGAAGTAACAGTTATCATTACCTTGTTGGATGGTAGAATTTGGGGGGTTTTTTACTTTACTTTTTTTACTTTTTGCAGTGTTTGAAATCTTAAAATCTGTCATTTTTGCCAAGTAGTCATTTTTCTTTTTAAAAAAGGAAAGCGTATCTGCCAAGATATTATCAGTTGTTAATTGTGAGAGTGTGGATATATATAACTGTTATTTTTTTCTGTGTATTTATCCAATTTATTTTGTATTTCTAAAAATAGAAGATATATTTTTAAAAAGGAATTTACCCGAGATCATACATCTAGAAGGTAGCCAGTTGATATTTATACATATAACTAACTATATGACAATAATACCCATCTTTTTATCAAAAAGGTGCTATATGCACCTTGTACAAAATTTAAAAGGCATAAAAGGGCGTTCAGTGAAAACTAAATGTCCCTCCTACCCCTGCCTCTGGGACAGCAGTTTCCCTCTCACTGTTAGCAGTCTCTTGGGAAACTTCTGGAGTTACATTTGACATAGATAAGCATACAGCGATACAGTCTTTGTATAAATGGAGCACGCCATAATACTGTTGTTTTTTACTTTTTTCCTTTTCTTCATTTAATAAGACGTCCTGGAGGTTGTTTCTTATTTATTCATATACCACAGTAGTGGCTGCATCATACAGATGACTTTATTGTGTAGACGGCCTCTGCTTTATTTAAACAGACCCCTGTTGATGGATATTGAGGTCGTTTCCATTCTTTCACTATTTCCAACTGTACTTTTATGAATATCCGTGTACATAAAGCATTTCGCACATGAGAGCAGATCTGTAAGATAAATGCCTGTAAGTGAAATGGCTGCATTGAAGGGCAAAAGCATGAATTATTTCGATAGATATTGCCCAATTGTTCTCCCGAAAGATTAATGTAGTATATGAGAGAGGCTGTCTCCCTCCATCCTTGCCACCACAGTATGCTCTTAAAATTTTGATTTTTGCTAATCTTATTATTAAAGTATTCTCTTACATGAGTCCTAATTTGTATTTCTGTTAAATGAGTGGGTTTAGACATGTTTAGGAGCCTCTAGTATTTCCTGTCTGGGGAATTATCTTTTATCTTTGTTTTCTGGTGGTTTTTCCCTGCAAATTTTTTTAATTAATTAATTTATTTTTTTTATGGTGACATTGGTTAACGAAATCAAATAAGTTTCAGCTATACACTTTAACAGTAAGGCATATATACATTTACACTGTGTGTTCACCTCTCATAGTTAGCACGTATTTGACCCCTTTACCCCGTCTACCTCCCCGCTCCGTCACCCTCTACCCTCTGATAACCACTAGTCTATTGTCCATGTCCATGAGTCTTGTTCATTTGTTGCTTTTAGGTTTATATCCCACATATAAGTGATATCATGTAATTTTCAACTTTTTCTGTCTAGCTTATTTCACTTAGCACGATAATCTCGAGGTCCATCCATGTTGTCACAAATGGCAGTATTTCATCTCTTCTTATGGCTGAGTAATATTCCATTGTATCTATGTACCCTGCAAATTTTTGTTTTCATGTACTTAGATTTATCAATCTTAAGGTTTATAAGTTTTTAATCTTTTTTTAAAAGAAAGACTTCCCACTTCAATTTTAAAAAACTTTCATGATTTCTTCTAATACTTTTCACAGTTTATTTATATATATGTTTTTTTTTACTTTTTGCACTGTTTGAATTATTAAAATGTGTCATTTTTACCAAGTAGTTATTTTTCTTTTTAAAAAAGGAAAGCATTTCTGCCAAGATATTATTAGTGGTTAATTGTGAGGGTGAGAATGTGTGTGGTTAATTGTGAGGGTGAGAGTGTGTGTGTGTGTGTGTGTGTGTGTGTGTGTGTGTGTATTTATGAATTTGGAGTAAAATGTAATGTAAGAATCTTTTTTTCCCACATGGCTAGCTAGTTGTCCCAACACTATTTAATAATCTATTCTTTCTGCAGTGATTTAATGGGCCATTCTTATCATACACTAAATCTCTCCATTTATAGGTATACTTTTTGTTCTGTAAGTGTTATGTATAGATAATCATGGACTCAAACTTCTGAATCTCACAGAATATTATTTGCAGTACCTTTTTTCACATAGGAGCTAGGAACTATTTGGAATATGGGGAAGAAGAAAAGTGATCCTGTGTTCTCACAGCCCCCCGTTTGTGAGCCAGTGAGCAAAACTCAGGAATGGACATGGTCAGGAGCTTTACCCTTGTTTTATGACCCTCAGAGAGAAAAGAGAACAGCCCTGGAGTAAGAAGATAGTGTTGCCAGAGAATATTTCACATCTTAGAACGAAGTTTCCTTTTACTGTGTAATATTGCCAGTTTAACTGTGCCTTGAATTACATGCCAACACTTAAAAGAAAAAAAAAAAAACAACCCTTTCTGTTTCAGGTACACTCCCCTTGATTATGCTTTGCTCGGTGAGCGCCACGAAGTGATCCAGTTCATGCTGGAGCGTGGTGCCCTGTCCATCGCAGCTATACAAGACATTGCCGCCTTCAAAATCCAAGCTGTCTACAAAGGGTACAAGGTCAGGAAAGCTTTCCGAGACCGGAAAAATCTCCTCATGAAGCATGAACAGTTGAGAAAAGATGCTGCTGCCAAGTAAGTTTGAGCTGTAGATTGTGTTCTTGCAACTCAGAATCAGGTTGGAAGGGGCGGGGCGGCGGGGGTGCGGTCAGGAGAGGGACTCTGGAGAGAATCCGAAATGATTTTGAGCCCTATATCCATGTCATCTCCCCCTTCTGCTCACCAGTCCTTCAGGATGAAGGCCTAATCTCTACTTTGTGGCTGTTCCTCTAGTTTAGTCCTTGATGTTATAACCCAGGGACAAACCACTGCCACACCCACCCACGGCAGGTAGTTGGAGGGTGGGAGCACCACCCACAGTGAGCTACAAAGAGGTAACTGGTCTTCTCACCTTTCCTGCCTTTCCAAAAGAAACTTACACCAATATCTAGCCTACTTTCACTAGACCGATTACAGTCTGGTTTTGATTTGATTAAAGCAACCAACTTGTATAAAGAACTTGCTTTCCCCAACCTGTTCCTTAACAAATAGGTACTAAATAATGTAATTTATTCAAGAAATAGTAATTGAATTCTTAACTAAATACAGAACTATTGGCTGGAACCTACAGAGAAAAGAGTAACTAAAAGCAAAATACTTGCTTCAAGGACCTCACACTTTTTTGGATAATGGTACAAAATGTGCAAAATAGTCATTTGTGCCTATTACACATCGTGATACCATAAATGATTAATTTTAGATTATGCTTTGATTTGCCTTTTCTTTGATACTCTGTTGGGTACTTTAAATACAGGAGAGTATTGCATTAGCAGGTATAGATCCACAAACTTCTGATGAAGATGTGAAAGACAGACAGTTTCCTGAGAGGGGTGGCTTCCTAGGCCACATCTTGAAAGTTTCCAAATCTTGGGTCCTTCCAACTCTTGAATCCTTCCATATCTTGCCCACAAGGGGGAAGCAAGCGTAAGTGTAATAAATAACAATTAAAAATAATAAAAGTCAGGATAAACCATGTTAGCAAGAAGTTAAATACCACCGTGAACTGGAATGCTAATGTCATATCAGCCTTCGCTAGTTGAGACTGACAGAAACATTATTTTCTGTGACTCTGAAGCATCCTAGGAAATATTTTGCATTGTTCTCTTAACGAGGCTCTCTTCTCTTCACTTTTGCCAAGAATCCAGTATTAACCTAAAGGCTCAACATGCCTCTTTTTCCAGCCTTCTTATAAAAGTTCTCTGCATGTGAGTGACAAATGTAAGTAGGTAATACGTATGCCAAATAAACCTGAGTTGCAAGTAAATATTCTTTGCAAGGGACAGAATATTGTATTTCCCTCTTCTGATGTTTCTACAAACTCCAGATTAATGTGTGAGAATCTTTTTTCAGAGTTTGAAGTCATATCTACCTGAATATGAGGTGGGAGGCTTCGAAGGCAACGTGACTGACTTTGTCCCCAGAAAGTAGTGTGTTAACCTAAACACATTCCACTTCGTTTCTGGAGAGAGGGAGCCCTGGAGTCCTTCTTTCCCCCAAACTCCTTCTCTAGCATAGTAAAACGTTTATGGCAGAGTCAAAAGAAGACCTGAGTTCAAATCCAGCCTCTGATATTTACTTGTGAATTGAACACAGCATTTCTCTCTCTGGGCCTCAGTTTCTTCATCTATTAAAACATGGCTGATTCGACCAGTTGATTTCTAGGCACTCTCCAGTTCTGTGGGAATGCCCAAGTCTTCACTGTTAGTGATCTCAGCCTCCTCTTCCTCTCCTTTGCCCGGCCGGGTGCTGCCCAGAGGCTGTATACCTGGGGCTAAGGGTTTGGATTCAGTGTAGAGGCAGGAAACGAAGAATTCTTTTGTCAGAAGGTGGTCTCTACAGAGGGCGGGGTTTCAAATAATGACACTTAAATAGAGTATATAATGGTTTACAAATTTTTTTTCCCTAACGTGGACTTTTGTAAATCCCAGTCCAGAGGGTATGAAATGACAAGGAGGTTTGGGAATCATCTAATTCACCCCCCCCACACACACACACCTTTTACCCTTTTGCTTGTTATCCTAATTAGTTTCAATATTTTGGAAGATAGGTACTCTTTGTTCTTAATTCTTGGTTTCCAAAGTTCTTTTTTATTTTTTTGGCTTTTACATCTTTTTTTATTATTAAATTTATTGGGGTGACATTGGTTCATAAATTACGTAGGCTTCAAGTGTACAATTTAATAATACGTCATATATATATTGCATTGTGTGTTCACCACCCAAAGTCAAATTTCCTTCCGTCTTACTAGGGGAATGCAAATCAAGACTACAATGAGATACCACCTCCCACCTATAAGAATGTCTGTTATCAAAAGACAAGTAATAACAAGTGTTGGAGAGATTGTAGGGGAAAAGAAACCCTCGTACACTGCTGGAGGGAATGTAAATTGGTACAGCCACTATGGAAGCAGTATGGAGGTTCATCAAAAAAATTAAGAATATCACCCAGCAATTTCAACTAAATTTGAAAACATTTATCCATAAATATTATTCATCGTAGCCAAGACATGGAAACAACCAAAGTGTCCTGCAATAGATGATTAGATAAAATGTGAGATAGATAGATAGATAGATAGATAGATAGATAGATAGATAGATAGATAGATAGATAGATAGATAACATACATACATACATACATACATGCATACACACTCAATGGAATATTACCCATAAGATTGATGAAATACTACCATTTGCGACAGCATGGATGGATCTTGATATTATCGCGCTAAGTGAAATAAGTCAGACAGTAAAAGCTGAAAACCATATGATTTCACTCATATGTAGGATATAAAACTGAAAGCAACAAAAGAATGAGACAGACAAAAACTCAGGCACAGACAACAGTTTAGTGGTTACCGGAAGGAGGTGAAGAGATAGAAAAGTGTAAAGGGGATCAAATATATGGTGATGGAAGGAGATTTGACTTTGGGTGCTGACGTTCATTTTTAAAAACCCTTTTAAATGGGAGCTGTGCTTACTGTGATAATATTTGAAATTGCCAGAACTGAAAAATTATAATCTCCTTTTCTTTTTCTCAATCACAGTCTTTTCTCTATCTCTCCGAGTGCCATTATTGGAAAGAAACGAGTTTCTTACACTGTAACTATCACCTCTTTTGTCATGTAGCATAGATCTTTAAGGGAAATATTTAACTATTAAAGAAACCGAATTAATCTGTTTTCATTTTATTTCTCAAAAGTTATTTCTTAAAATCTGAGTCACTGTTTTATTTCGTGTTTGGTTTTTGTTTTAATGAGCAGAAATCAGAATGTTAGATTCAGTTCATGCTGCTGCTGCCTTGTTGACTAAGGTGGCCTAGGCATATCATGTTACCTCAGTGTACCTTTCCCAGTTGATCACTATAGGATGGCAGAAATCACCTTCCTTAAAGTAAGGATGTGAAAGGAACTCATTAAACTTAAAGTGATTTTTAATTTACTGATACAGAAATTGGGAGAGACGTTTTAGCCATATTTTCTAAGGCATGTTTTTAAGAAAATATTATTTAAGGGATACTTATAATCCATTTAAAAGCACTTTATAACTCATACTGCACCACCTATGTTATTGCCGAAATGAACATTACTGTAATTTACCTGCCAAAGCACGCAGTTGAATGCACACTAAAATAAGACTGTATTTATGTTGATCACTCTTCTTCCCCGAAGCTTCCTTTCTACCAGGTTTTTATTTCACTCTCTAATCTCCGATCTCCTCTCTGACTCTTCCTTCTCATGTCTTTTTAATTATGCCGTCTCCACACTGAGGTCAGCCCTACGGGCTAACTCCTTAGACTTCTATTCCTGCTATACTTTTTTCATTAAAAATATACTTACTCTTAATACTTAAATTACTTCATCTCTGTAGATAACCTCTTAATCTGTCTCACATCTTGACCTCCTGGAACTCTAATCTTAACTCGTCAGTTGCCTGCTGGTCACTTCCTTTTAGTTACTTGCCAACATTTCGGATTACGGGGCATTTCCATTTGCATGTCTTGTTGTCAGTATCGCTTCAGACTCACTGTGTGAAACCTACAGCTCATCACCACAACCTCTCTCTTCTTGCCTCCTTATTTCCTTGCTAGTGCTGCCACCACTGAGTCTGTTAATTCCTCTTTTGAAATGTACTTTCATGTCCTTTTGCTTTCATTCTCTGTCCCGCCACTCTGTACAGGCTACCATTCTTGAATACCAGCCATGCAGTATAAGAGCCTTCAACATTTTTCTTCCACTTATATCTATCTCCAAGTCTCATTTCTCTCCACTGCTACCATCCTCCCAACCCCTCACAGTTGAGGTCTCAGCCATCCCGAGTTACATAATCAAGTCCAGTTTCGGTCACCCAGTTCACACTCTTGTGATGCTTAAATCCCTTTTATAGGAGGTTGTTCTGTGTCCTCAAAAATTCAAATGACAAGGAATTCTGTACCTCTCAGTTAGTATATTCCGTTAGTGAACAGTTCTGTCTGGCAGAAGTTCTTTTCTACCTTTTCGTTTTTGGCTAGCCCTCGAAGCAAAAGAGAAAAGTCTACATCCTTTTCCATAAACCAGCTTTAGACAATTAACGAAAGTGCTCATGACACTCCCACACCTACCCCAGGTCTCCTTTATGCCTTATAGTGGATCCTATTGCAGCCTGCTCCCTGAACACGTTCAATTTGTCAGTGCCTTTCTCCAGAGTTGACCCATAGATCTGACTCCTGCCCATTACTGTGATCGACCCATGGGGAACCACTTCCATCACTCTGCTTCATGCCATTCCATTTCTCTGAGCCTCTGTTTCAATAAAATACATAACTAAAATCAATAAAATAAAAAGAAGATTTCTTAATCCGGGTACTCCATGAGTGCCATGAAACTATATGTAGCATTTCATGTGTCATAAGCAAAAGTGAATTTGGGGGGAGAGGATCTACAGATTTCTATCACATTCTCAGGGTCCATGAGTCACAAAGAGGTTTTTTAAAAAATGGACTAAATGATATCTGAGGTCCCTCCCAGCTCTACCATTCTGTAAGTCAAAGGTCCTAAAACAAATGACATTTTCTTATTCCCTTGAGAGGAAGTCAAAGACCAAATATTACCAGGTCTGTTATTCAGCGACAATGAAGAGAGAAAAATCTGACAGAACCCGTACGTACAGTGCAATACCAACTGAAAAGGTTAGACCTAAACCTTTTCTGTCTGATGAGGTAATCAGTTTCCTCTCACTGGAAATGTCCCAGCAGAAATTGAATTATCATTCTCTAGGATAATATATAAGGATTTTTTTTTAATTATATAAAGAGCTCATCTCTAAGATCTCTTCTGAGTCAAAGATTCTGTGAGCGCTAGACTGCATGTCTTTGCTTATTCTCTTCTCTCTGCCTGAAATAATCTTCTCTCACTTCCCTTCTTTCTCATTTTGACGTTCTGCGTAGCCTTCTTTTCTCTTCTGGTTTAATTAGTCTCCCGCATCCTCCCAAAGCTCTATATAGATACCTCTATTTTAGCACTCATCACTTCTAGAACTCAATATCTGCAGGAATGTATGGGTTTGATTTCCCACTAGATTGTCAGTTCCTTGAGAGCAGGGATTGTGTTATCTATCTCTGTATCTCCAGTGCTTTAGAGTACTTGATACACGGTGAGCATTTAATAATAAATGTTCAATAACTGACCCTACACTGGGTCTAAGACCTTGCATAAGTCATTTATCATTCTAGGCCTTAGTTTTCCCCTCTATCAAATGGAAGCATTGGGCCAGAAACTCTCTTAGGTCTCCTTTATGGTGAATCTCAGTAAGTGTACTGCTTTACCTCGCTGGCCTTACTTGTTTGCTTACTTTACTCACGTGGCAAACACATTTATGTACCATTTATCCTCACAACCCATGCCAGCGCTTATGTATTTGTGCATTTGGTTTTCCCACTCCATCCATATTTATCATGAGCAAATTACTATTTGACAGGTTCATGATTTAAAAAAAAAAAAAACATATGAGCAAAGGCATTTACCACTGCATATACTTGAACGTAGACCTCATTATCTGGCTTCCACAGAGAGTTGTATTTGCCCAGTTTTGACAAGAAGAAATTAATCCTGTGAGATACTGCATCCCACGAATATTCAATTTTCCATTGCCATGAGTACAGGACCTAGGAGAGGTTTGAGAGATATGATTAAAATGGCTCCCACAGAAAAGGGAGTTGTGTGGTTTCAACACGGAGTGTTTTCTAATAAAAATATCCTCAGGCCCAGCCCCACAGCTCTTAGACTGTACGGCACTGGTGCCACACCGAGATTTCTTCACTTCTAACCCTATCAGTCACAGGGCAGCTTATCTTACCAGCTTTACCTCTAGATAAAAGTAATAATGATTACTTACATTTATAGAGTGCTTTACAGCTTGCAAAGTTCTTACACATTAATTCATTAAATCCGGATAATAACCTGATAAAATAGGGCAACAATCCTTAATCTCATTTCATAGGTGGGAAAATAACACAGAGGTTAACTTGCCTGGAATCACACAGCTAGTTAGAGAGGGAGCTGGCACATGAATCTCACCCTACCCTAAGCCAGGGTTTGCACCATTATGTGGTTCAGGGGAATCATCCTACCAGCCATGCTTATGCTAGAGGCTGTCTCCAGATGGACCTATCTGATAGGCCAGTGTGGAACGGCCCTGGCTTCTTTTTTTCTGACTTATACCCATAAGTGTAACTGCTAGTGACAGAACCAGGCCCTCAAGTCAGCTTTTCTCCTAATCCAGTGCTTATTCAATTGTGCCAGTGTTGTTTCCAGTGATTGTTAAGACAGTGGTGCCAAGCCTCCATCATCAATTCTGCAACGTAGTTCAATAACAGATTTTCCTGTTCTCAGAGCTAACAGCAGAGCATACCACTAACCTCCCAAATCCTTAAGAAAGTTAAGAAGATTAGTTGGCCCCACGCCTACACATTTATAAACAAGAATGGCACTAGGGCAAAGCCAGGTTAAATCGATTCGACAACAGGACACACTAATTAGACCTCCCCTTTCTGTGGGAGCCATTTTAATCACATCTCTCAAACCTCTCTTAGGTCCTGTACTCATGACAATGGAAACTTGAGTACTCATTGAATGAGAAGGAGACTGCTTATTTCTGCAGTGTGAGAATTAATTTCTTCTGTCAAAACTGGGTAAATACGGCTCTTCTGTAGAAGCCACATAATAGAGTAGGAAAAAAATGTCAACTTCTGGGACTCAAACTTTCTAGGTCCAGAGGTAGGTCTGTGCCATGTTATGCAAGCAGTCGCATCCGGTAGTGAGATGCCGAAGCCACTGGACGTTCAAGTTATTTAAGTTACTGCCCTTGCTCTGGTTCTCTACACATCAAGCAATCTTTTGATCAGTTAGTTTCTTATTGGCACTTTTTTTTTCAATTGTCATCTAGGCCAGTCTTCCCCAAACTTTTTGGCACCAGGGACCGGTGCCCCTGTGAGAATCTAATGCCTGGTGAGCTGAGGTGGAGCTGAGGCGGTGATGCTAGCGCTGGGGAGTGGCTGCAAGTACAGATGAAGCTTTGCTCACTGGCCCGCTGCTCACCTCCTGCTGTGTGACCTGGTTCCTAACAGGCCACAGACCAGACCAGTACAGCCTGGGGTTTGGGGACCCCTAATCTAGGCTACTAATATTTTTAATTAAGTTTATTGGGGTGACATTGGTTAATAAAATCATATAGGTTTGAAGTGTACAATTCTATAATACAGCATCTGTATATTGCATTGTGTGTTCACCAAAGTCAGATCTTCCATCACCATATACACGACCCCTTTACCCTTTTCTACCTCCCCACCTCCTCACTCTCCCCTAGTAGCCACTAAACTGTTATCTATGAGTTTTTGTTTGTTTGTATTGTTTGTTGCTTTCAGTTTTATATCCCACATATGAGTGAAATCATATGGTTCTCAGCTTTTACTATCTGACTTATTTCTCTTAGGATAATCTCAAGATCCATCTATGTTGTCACAAATGGCAGTATTTCATCTTTTCTTGTGGCTGAGTAGTATTCCATTGTATATCTGTGCCATAGCTTCTCTATCCAATCATCTATCGTAGGACACTTGGTTGTTTCCATGTCTTGGCCACCATGAATAATGCTGGTGAACATAGGGGTGCATATGTCTTCATGGATAAATGTTTTAAAATTTTTGCTGGGTTCCTAGGTTACTGAATTATAGAAATCCCCATCCTGGAATCTTAGATCTGGTTTTTTGAGACGGGGGGCTGGGGGACGCTCCAGGGTACCTCTCTGTCCTACAATAACCCTTCAGAGGTTTGCAGGAATGATGTGTCCTTTAACTCTCTTCTTTCCTGGGCGAGCAGCCCCGGTTCCTTCCGTGCGTCTTTTGGAGCCCCTCTCCACCCCGTGCTACACAGGACTCGAAGTAGATGTTGTCGAAGCTCTGATCCCAGGTGACTTTTTCACCTTGTTATACTGTGAGCCCTGTTACACAGGGGAGCTGCAAAAATTGCTGTAGAAAAGACAGTCTAAACTGTGTCACAAGCTGCTGTGTGGCCAATTTCCCTTAAGATAATAGAAAAAAAGGAGAGTAAAATGCGTGACTATTTCATACTTTAAGATTCTGCCATGTTAATAGATTTCCTGCTAAAATGTTACTTGTTGTGTCATGGGCAGGATATTTTTTTTCTCTTTAAATTTTCATATAAACTAGAATAACATTGGTTCTTTTCCTATATTCATTTCCTAAACTTTCCAAAAATAGGTCAAGTTTATAGCATAGCCCACCAAGGAGATTAAAGATCTTTGGCATTCTGTAATAAGTTAGTTGAAGGAAAAAACACTTAAATTTTAGGACAGTTATTGAGCCTAGGAGTTTAGGACTAAAAGCCACACTGGAAGCTAGTTTGAAATGTTGTTAGTGGTTACTTTGATGTGATATTATCAGTTTCTTCATATGACCCAATTAATTTTTTAAATGATAGATGATTGAGTGAAATTTTTTTAAAAATTGTTATCGAGATGAATTTTACACAGAGAAATAAAACAGCTCTAAGCATAGTTTACCATATAGCCTTGGGTACGTCTCTTACCTCTCTGCCAAACGAGTGTCAGCCTCAGTAAACTGAGGTTCCTTCAGCCTTCTAGACCATGAGCAGTGGTTCTGGACCTTTTTTTTCTCCAGGGAGACACATACATGTGGGATCATGTTCTACTCTCGGGAGTCGTATCCTGTGTGCGTGTGTGTGTGTGTGTGTTTGTGTGTGTGTGTGTGTGTGTTGTCGTTGTCATTGCTGTTTTTGTTTTAAGGTAGCAGAATAGATAAAATAGGATGCAGGTTATGCATAATTCCCAGTTCTAATCCCATCCACCTTCTCCCCACTACTTTTACATCAAGAACCACAGCTCTGGAGAACTACACAACTGGACTCTGTGCCACCTAGAAGACTTTTTAAAATTTAAAATGCATCCATTTCTTAAAAAACATTGATATACTTATATTCATAAGTTGAGAGTCTAATTATATATTCTGATAACATCCTTTCTCCCAAATCTGCTTATGCAGTTCTACCAAAATGAAAAACAAGCCTCCCCCCTAAAAAGTCTTCACAAGGCAGAGCCCCCTTGTTTTCTGGACAGCCCGATCACTCTAAGAGGCTGAATCCTCTGTTCATCCTGTGGCTGCCTTTGTCATGAAAGGTCCACAGTGACAAGGTTTGCCCAGGGGCTGATTGTACAGTGACTTCTTAGAATTGAAAAGGAAAGCTGTTTGGTTTCCTAAAAGAAAGAGAAATGACTGCTCATATAACCAAGTCTAGTTTATCACCTCAAAGCCCTTTTTAATGGCAATGAGCCCCACGTAGATGCCAAGCCAGACAAGTGCACACATGCGTCTGTCTAAAGGACCAGTGTTCTCTTACAGCAGTTCTCGTCGGCGCTGGTACAGAGCAGCACTCCCTCCGCCTGTCAGGAACAAGGCTCTTAGATCAATTAGCAGCGCTTCACCACCCAGATGCTGCCACCTCCTTCTGAAAAGCAGCCTTTTGCCCAGACAGATCACACTGAAATGGTACCTGCTAGCATCTATATGTATCTCAAGTACCAGTGGCGACAGGTTGTCCAGCTAGCCTGCCGATTGCAGTGCAGCGTACTCCAGTGTCAGCAGTTGGCAAAACATGTAACAAAACCAGGTTCAAATAAAAGTATGAGAGCTGTACAGGTGTTAGCACATCCTGTCTGGCCACTTTCTCTGGGAAGGGACTCAGTACAAAACTATTAGGTAAGCAAGCCTGGACCTTAAATCAGGACCCACAGGAAGAAAGACCTTCAGAAGGGGAAGTTAAGTTGACTGGGCTTTATATCAAAGACCCAGATAGCTATCCTCTGGCTCTTTCCTGTCCCTTGAGATCTAAATAAGTTTTGCTCCAAATTCCACAGTCTGTGGAGATCTGAATTCTGTGACCTCTTGGGGGCTTAGGGTCGCTGCCTCAGTCCTTGCTTCCATGTCTGGTGTCTTAGCTCTGCGACTTGTCAGGTTGCTTATAAAAAAATAATAATTTTTTAAAGGCATGTATGAGCATGGTGTATCTTACAAAAAGTGAGTGTCATCGAGAAGAATCACATTTCGTGTCTCATAATGGTATGGACTAGACTTTCCTGTTCTCTTAGCTCTGTACTCAGGTGTGGTCAGAGGAGCAGCACCTGTAGAACCTGGATGCGTGTTAGAAATGCAGAAGCTTGAGCCCCACCCCAGGCTTGCTAAATCGGAATCTAGATTTTAGCAAGGTCTTGAGATTCAGTTCATTACAGTGTGAGGAGCACAGATCTAAAGTCCTTGCTCGTCACCTTGCCATGGGTGGATTCGCTTTGCCCTGGCTCTGGCTCTGCACAGTACCCAGTCTCTCATCTTCTCCATCTTCTCCTTCCCTTCTCTCTCTCTCGTTCTCTCATCCCGTCCTCCCTGTCAGGAGCTGCATACAAATTCTTTGTGTCATGACAGAGCAGCTCTCTTCTCTGGAGCCACTTAGTCACCACCTAGGCCCTGGAGGTCTCACCTTCTACCAGCCCTCAATCCTGTCCCCGACCTTCATAAAGTATTTATCTAATCAAGATCCCCTTCTGATAGGGACTCTGATACCAGCTACTTTGATAAAAGAAATCTCTCCATCTTGTTACAAAAGATACCTGGATTTTATAAAGACACGTAGTTTCCAAACAGACTCCTAAATCAATTCAGGATTTTAAGCTATCATGTAAGTGTTAGACACTACCATGTAAGTGTTCTCGGCAGGAAAGTTACTCGTTGGAGGTCATTTTGTGGTTATTGGCAGAGGCAGGACCAGAAAAGTTCTTATACCTCCTAGTGTAAGCTTCTCTCCACTACACCCTGATCATTCTACTTTTAACTGACCCTTTAAGTGGACTCGGATTCTCTTCCTGCGCAGTCACCGAGGCATCTGGGTAGCAAATATGTATTGGGTGCCTGCTGTGAATAGCAGGCACTGATCAAAGATCAGAAGGGGCACAACGGGCCTGGTTTTTCCATACTGCTTGCCTTTGCCCGCGCTACTCCCTCAGACCGAAATCCTCATTCATTCCTGCTTAGGTGCCTGGTGCACTCCTACATGGCTTTGAGGATCAACAGCTGAGACTCTGTACGGGATTCTCCAGACAACGTTAATTACGACTTCCTCTGCGCAAGCACTCTTAAAACATTTCTTCCATTCTATGTTAGGCCTTTGTTTTCCTAGCTATTCTCCTCTGAGTAGAAGGTCCCTCAAAAGAGGGCTGGACTCTGAGGACCTCCTCACTGTGCCGTCGGTGCCCACACAGGAGAAGCTCGGAATGCGTGTTTTCTCCCTCCTTTCTTTCCCTTGGAAATGCCTCTGTGTTCATGGTGCCTGTCAAATAAACCCTGTCCTTAACTCAGCCCCTTCTTGGACCTGGGCTGCCCCAGGCCATCGGCTTCACACTGCCGCTCATTTCTAGACCTGGCCTTCTGTTCTGTTGCTCTCCAAAGGTTCCAGCTTAGCCACCAATTACTAGTATGTGACCTTTTTTTTTTTGGATAATATTTTCTTTTTTTATTTATTATTAAATTTATTGAGGTAACACTAGTTAATAACATAAATTTCAGTTGTACATTATAATTTGATACCTGTATACTCTACTGCATACTCACCACCAAGTCTAATTTCCCGTCATCACCATATTTGACCCCCTCTATCATAGAAGAAAACATAGATATTTAAAAGTGAACATATTGAAAAGAAACCACTAAACTTCTGGACATTGGTCTCAGAGGTGTTTTTGTGAATTTGACTCCAAAGACTTTTTGAAAATCATCCTACCTTCTGGACCTCATCTGCAAAATGAGTGGGTTTGGCTCATTAGCTAGAGCTCTTGATGGGTTGCAACCACAAGTGTGTCATGATCAGTTGTGAGGTGCTTTGTAATTTTTTCATATAATCATTAAGATTTGCTAATGATCATTTTAATGGAGAAAATGAAAGGTTACCCTTATAACTGTCATTCTTAGTTGCTTTCTGAAACAGGAGAAAGGCTTGGGGACATACACCTTGGGATTGTGTTATATCTCACAAAAAGTTCGCTGGTTATGTCATATGTATCTCGACAGGACAAAGGCTGACCTGTAAGATTCTTTTCAGTTCCATCATCTTAGAGCTATAAAGCTTGGAGAAAAGTCTGCTCCTGGAAAATGTGAATTTCTAAATCCCTCCTGTGATGTGGTAGCTCCTCTTAAAATTTAAATCTCACTCAGGAACACTTGAGCAGGTAACAGTCCTAATTTTTTTCCTCTTCTTCTTTGGCTTTGCTTCCAGGAAGCGAGAGGAAGAAAACAAGCGGAGAGAAGCAGAGCAGCAGAAGGGAAGGCTGAGCCCAGATCCCTGCAGGCCCCAGGCCCCTCGCAGCACCCACGCTGAGCCCCACAGGCAGAGCTGGGGCCCCAGCAAACAGCCTCCCGTCAGCAACGCAGCCCAGGGCCCTGAGCAGAGAGCCTGCAGAGGGTCTCCTGGCAGAAGGTCTCCAAGCAGAGCCCTCCAGAAAGAGCAGCCTCTTTCCCCAGACTTGCAGAGAACAGAACCCAGAAAGCCAAATGGTAAATGTATTGCCTTTGTTATCCCGTGCCAAACCATGGACTGTGGGCTCTTTTGACTGGTGTATTTAGACCACTTACATTTGATTAATTAGGTCAGCACTGAAGTCTACCATTTTATTATTTGTTTTCTATTTATTTCCTCTGGTTCTCATCCCTGTTTCTTTTTTCTCCCCTTCCTCTGGGTTACTGAGACATCTTTTAGGATTCCATCTTGAGTGTACCTCTTTCTATAGCTTTTGTGGTGATTGCTCTGAGTATTACAATATATACAAGAGGCTTACAACAGTCTACTGGTATCAGCATCTTCCACATTGAGTGAAATGTGGAAACCCACTTGCATTTAGGTACATTAACCTTCCCCTTTTTTAAATATCATTGCACGGGTATCAGGTGGTTTTATAATTTTTGTTTCACTCCTCAAATGTAATTTATAAAACTCACGAGGGAAATGATAGTCTGTTTTATGTGCGCATATTTTTTTCTGATGTTTTGTCTTCCGAATGCTCCAAATTTCTTCTTTTATCATTTCCTTTCTGTTTGAAGAACTTTCTTTAGCCAATTTAGAGGTAGGTCTGCTAACAACAAATTCTTTGAGTTTTCCTTTGTCCGAATATTTTTATTTTATTCCTGAAGAATTGTTAACGTGGATACAGAATTCACGCTTGGCAGCTTTCTTTCGGCATTTCAAAAAACCTGTGCCACTTCCTTCTGCCTTCCCTAGTTTCAGATGAGAAAGTCACGGTCATTCGAACTGTGTTCCTCGGTAATGTTCCTGGGTAACATGTCATTTCTCTCTGGCTGCTCTCAAGGCTTTTTCTTTATCTTCAGTTTTCAAGAGTTTAGTATGATGTGGCATGGATTTTTGGAGTTGAATCCTGTTTTGAGTTTACTTAGTATGTCGTGGGTGCCCAAACCCTTCCCTAGGTTCAGTAATTTGCTAGGAGGACTGACAAGGCTCAGTATATAGTTGTACTCATGGCTATGATTTATTATAACAAAAGGATTCAAACCAAAATCAGCAAAGGGAAAAGGCACATGGAGCAAAGTCCGGAGGAAACTAGGTGCAAACTTCCAAAAGTCCTCTCCTAGATGAGGCACACAGGACACACGTACATCTTGCAGCAGTGAATTTTAACAACCAGTTAGACAACATTTTTCTACCAGGAAAGTGACCTAAAGCAAGGACTCCAAGATTTTTATCATGGGTCAGTCGTGTAAGTCCCATCTACTTAGCGTACACCAAAATCCAGACTCCAAGAAGGAAAGGAGGTATCTAGCATAAATATATTATTTGTACAAAGCAATTTAAGCACATCGAGCCATTCTTATCAGTTAGGGAATGGCGAGAACCCTCCAGAAATCTAAGTGCAAATGCCAACAAAGTGAAAAAGTCAAATAATGTCTTAGTATTGTTATAAAAATAGTTTTGACCTTGTGGACCCCCAGCAAGCGTCTCTGGGATCACCTAATTCAGGACTTAGACAATTCAGTCTGTCACTCTGGACTTCAGTTTTCTTAGCCATAAAACGGGGTATACTCTCCACACTGCAAGGCAGTTATGAATAGAAATAAAATAATGTGGAGTACTTGTTATAGACCATGACTCATAGTAGGTCTTCAGTAACGACTATTATTAAACCACACTACTGATCTAGCCAAGAACAACCACATAAAAGTATACATCAACGGCCACAAACATTTCCAGGCTATAATTCCATAACCCACTTTACAGAGACAGTGCATTAGCGATATATCCCTTAAGGATAGTGTGATGCTTTACTCATTAATTTATTTATTCAGTCAGTATTCACTAAACTACCATGATGTGACACCCATGTGGAATTTCTTCAAGTTCTTAGCTTGAGGACTTTGCATGTAGTGTATAAAGGCTGTATCCTGTGTCTACAGACTATATCTTTTTAGATTAGTATCTGAATTTACATTAAAATTATTTTTTTAAGCAAATTTAAATTTGAACTGAAATTCTGTTCTCTATTTATAAGAATAAACAGTGCCAAGTATTCTGCCACTGAATACCAAACACAGTTCCCCTTTCTCCAGACTTCAATAGCAATTTATTTTCTGCTCTTCCAGCCTTCACCGATGGTCTTTTCATTACCTTTCCAGCCTCTGCTCACCAACCAGTCCCAAAGTCAGTGCCGTGGGTTTTAGATTTTTGTTAGGGCAGCACCTCTCCTTTTTAGGTATCAGTTTCTGTGTGTTGGTTATCTCTTGTGACATTACACATCACCCACAAAACTAAGTGGCTTAAAACAAAAACGATTTATTATTTTACACAATTCTGTGGGTTGGCTGGGTAGTTCCTCTCCTAGATCACCTGGGCTTACACATGTGGCTACAGACGGCTTCCGTCACATGTCTGGCGATTGGTGCTGGCAGTTGGCGAAGGTGTCTCAGTTCTCTTCTCCATGACCTTTCATCCTCCAGTACGTTAGACC
Organism: Pteropus medius; assembly: GCF_902729225.1. Taxonomy (NCBI): domain Eukaryota; kingdom Metazoa; phylum Chordata; class Mammalia; order Chiroptera; family Pteropodidae; genus Pteropus; species Pteropus medius. The sequence continues at coordinate 1,629,119 of NW_024341894.1, read as the reverse complement.
ATCTTCCTTGCATATTGTTCTCTGGGCGGTGCTCTGAGAAAGAGAAGGCAAATGCTACGAGTCTTCGTGCGGGCTAGGCTCCACAACTTTCACATCACTTCTACCGCCTTCTGTTAATCAGAGCGTGTCACAAGGCCAGCCCAGATTCAAGGGGGTGGAGACATAGACTCCACTTGTAGGTGGAAGGTGTTACAAGATCACATTTCAAAGGTGAGTGCATGCCGGGGTGGGAAGACCCTTTGGCCCTTAAATTTCATAAGGAGTAATGAGTCTCTTCTGTATCCTTAACACCTAGTAAGTATTTGTTGAATGTGTAGCTGTATGGTACTAGCTAGATGCTTGAGATTCAGAGATAGAAGACAGGTTGTTAAACATGACATGAAAAGCATTCACTGAGCATAATCATGTTTTTTGTAAGAGTCAAAGCTTTCCTTCTACTCAGTTCACTAAATCATTTATTCATGCATTCATTCAACAGGTATGTTTTTGAGCTCACACTATGTACCAGCCATACTGAATTATAATTAAGGCTAAGAATCATACCATCACATCTTTCTTATAGCAGTGAGCACAATATTGGTTACCTAGGTAACTATCATGGTGATGCTATAGGATGGGACTGAATATTTTATGTGAGCAAATGAACAGACCTGCCCTGCAAGTTTTGGACAATAAATATCCTTTTCCCTTTTCCTTGTTTCTCCAAGAAACATCTAGAGAACATTCTAAAGGCCGATCTTCCTGTGTCCACTTTAGCCCCAGTGAAGGCAGTGATGGCGCCAGGTATCCAGGAGTCTCCTCTGTTGACAAATCCAGAGGTGAGACAGTTGGCGAGCAGCATTGTGACAAGGGGAAAGGCTTCTTGAAGCAGCCCTCCTGTATCAGGGTGGCTAGGCCAGATGAAAATGGAGACGACCCCAGTTGGGCAGCTGCAAGCCTTCAGCAGCAGGATGGCCACCGGAAGCCGAGCAGGCGGCACGACACAGCACCTAAAGCCAAATGTGCCTCCCAGAAAAGGCGCATTCAAGAGCTCAGAGGAGGAAGGTGCTCCCCAGCTGGTTCTAGCCGGCCTGGCAGTGCCAAGGGGGAGGTGGTCCATGCTGGGCAGAATCCTCTTCACCATCGGACACCAAGAAACAAGGTGACACAGGACAAGCTTGAAGGAGAGATGCGCTCAGATTTGCCACAGAGCACAGAGGTGTTGAGGTCGGGAGTCAGGAAGTTGGGGATATCCACCTTGTCTGAGGATGCTCAGGTACCTAAGGAGACTGATCCAGCTCCTGGTCCTCACTCTGTACAGAGTGTGAATATTGACCTTCTCCCTGTAGAGCTGCGGCTGCAGATAATCCAGAAAGAAAGAAGCAGGAAAGAGCTGTTTCGCACAAAGAACAAGGCAGCAGCGGTCATCCAGCGGGCCTGGAGAAGGTAAGGAGGTGGGGTGCCGCAGCGTTGTTCTCTGCTTGTCCCGCTACCTCTAACACGCCACCCCCTGAGCGCTGCGATATTTCTAGTGAATTCCATTTCTAGTGCTGGGGTGACGAGGCCAATTTAATTGAGCCTACCCATGAAATTTACACAGGTGCAGATCCCAGTAATTTACACCGGATGAGCTATTTGGAAGGTGTTTTTCTCAAGAAAGATAGGAAAGCACCCAGGATAGCCTGGTGTAAAGGACAAAGCCCTCAGTTTGTAACCAGGAAGCCTGAGTTCCGGGTGAAGCTCTCACAGGTTATCTGACCTTGGGCAAATCACTTGGCCTCCCCGACCCTCAGTTTTCCCATCTGGGAAGCAAAGTTTAACATTGGCTGCACCGATCCTGTTTGTATGACAAGCTATAGAATGAGATAATGTGTGCTTCATAAATTCTAAAGCCCTACACATGTAAGGTGTCTTGTTTTTCTTTTTTTTACTACCCAGATATTAGTCCTACCCCAAACACCTACACCAGGGCCTGGATATAGTGGATTGAGTGACTGAAATTCATTACAAAAACCTGTGTAAACATCTACCACACTCAGAACGTAGGGTAGGTGCTGGGAGGAAGGGTGGAAGCTTCCTAAAATAGTGAGCCAAACACCTCCAGGTATTATGCAGAGACTGGAAGTGTCCTTTGCTGTGAGTTTTCACATATTTCATAATCTCCTTCACACTGCAGGCCTCACTAGGGCCTAATTCCAGATTAGGCCTTATGGTGATGACCAGTGCCCGGGGGAGAGCTGGACACATTGCCGACAGGTGGGAGTCATGTGGCCTCCATCTCCAGAGAAAGGAAGGTTGATGGGGGAACAAAGCAAGCAAATCACTGGGAGTACAGGTGTGCCGCATATCAACGGCCCTGTCAGGAGATAAAAGGGCTGGAGAGCACCTAACGTTGACAGAGAGCGAAGAGACAGTGAGAGAGGGGTTCTTGTGAGATGCACGCAGTGGCCTCAGGGTCTGTTGTGCCAAAGACTGTCTGACCCAGGGGTGTGTGTGCTTCGTGCTTGCACAGCCTGCGCTACAGAGCATCTTTAAGTCTGTGCAAGCTCTGGGCTGTTTACAAAGTCATGTCATAGCTTTGCTCTCCTAGCCACACCAGGAAGCCATCGTGAGAGGGATTAGTGTTCTCATTTTCAGATGAGCAAATGGTCTCAGAGAGGAAAAATGACTTGTCCTAGTGGTGCAGGTCCAGCACTTGAAGCTGCGTCTGCTTCAATCAAGTCCAAGGGCCTTTCCCGTACATTCTCAGCAAAGGTGGTGTTAGCTGTGGTCAAGGTAATGGAGGCGGAGGCGGAGGTGGGCGCTGTGCTCTTCACCTCAGAGCAGGCTGAGGACGAAGAGCTGCCTGGACGGCACTCACGGTCATCAAGGTAATGCTGAAATTACTACTACTGTTGATGCTAGTAGGGGGCATTTATTGGACACCTGTGCCAAACGCTGTTCTAAGGAGTTTTACATGTAATATTAACTCATCTAATCCTCACAATTACCCTGTGAGGTAGATACTCTTATCCCCATGCTGCAGATGAGGAAGCTGAAGCATGGAGAGGTTAATCAACCCACCAAGGTTACAGAGCTGGCTTTGAGCTGAGACATTCTGCCTCTGAAGCCACGGTTGGGAATGGTCCTTGCTCCCCCCAGGAAATTCTGCCAGGATGTACACTGGCTGCCATCCCAGAGGAACTTTTTGTTAAGTATTTCAGCTGAAACTTAGGATCTAAACAAGGCAGTGAGTCTTACCACGTCAGGCCCCCACAGCTGCTCCCTCGCTGAAATGCCTCCCTGTCAGACTGTTCTGACTCTTTTGAAGAGTCAGGAGCTGACAGGTCCTGTCAGTAAGAGCCCATAGCAGCAAATGAGCTTTCAGTCACTGCCCCCAAGAACAGTGGGCTCATAGTCTGTGTGCCCACCTGGGGAGGCAACTACACAGGCTGCACCGTCATGCAGTTCTGAGATCTGGGACATCAACTCCTAAAGGGCTTCTGGGAAGCTGCACGTTGTGGGAAGTTGAATGTCTGGTGATAAAAACACATTGATTCTGTTATAGCCTTATATATCTTCCATCTTCAGTGCAGGAGCCTGGAGTGCTGTCCCTGGACAGTGTGTGGTGTCTGACACCAAACCTAAGGAACACTGAGGGGCGGGGTGGGGAACGGGGCTTGACACACAAGTGCACAGTCAGAGCAGGCTGTTGTTAGAGGAAACATGTCGAGGAGGGAGAAAGGCAGACTGGAAAGTGTGCAGGGATAGGTTGCGCAGATTGAACCTTGGTCCCAGAGGAAATGAAGCTCAGACTCAAAGTGCGAGTTTTATTATCAGTCAAGACTTGACTATTTTAAAGGTTGAAATCATACTGAACAGGCTAAACTGGGCTGGAAAGTCGCTGTCTACGAGCGATTGCTGTGTAAAACTTCCCTTTTTGCCTCAACCTGTGTAAACCACCTTCCGTCCGTTCTTCTCCAGTATGTTAAAGGTGAATAAGCAAGGATAGGCTGGACTGTGAGAACCCGGAGCCCAGGGTGGAAAGGATAATTGGGCAGTTAAGTTTCTCAATAAACCAGGAGAATGGGGGCATAGAGGCTGTTACTCAGAGCACTGGGACCATCAGACACAGACTCAGTCTCCACACCGGAGTCAATGAGGTAGTTGTGTCCACTTAAAGCCAGAGCTGTTACAGCTTCAGCCAGCACCTGGGCTCCCCAGTGAGTTCCTGCCCGCAAAGCAGAGGATGTGGAAGACACTTGTCCTCTCAAATAAAAGAAACTGAACTGTGGAGTGGCACTGCCCCATAACTCCATCTTTTCTCTACAGTTAGCTTTTGGGAAGTGTGGTACATCTTCTAGTAGAGGGATGGCACTGTTTGTCACGCCAGGAAAAGACAGGAATCTTGTGTGAAATCAGCCTTTAGGGCAGGAGGGGGGTCGCACCAGGCACTGCAAGGAGCTTTTAACTGACTTAGAAAGGTGGTTATTTCCTACACCCTAAAATCAGGCCTGGGGCCTGCTGCTCTCTACAGCACCCTATAGGCTCACCAGCAGTTAATCAGCTACAGATAATGAACACTGTTGCAGCTTTCCTTAGGCGGCTCCAAAACAGCTGTGTTCAATAAAAAGTTTGGGCTTGCATGTGAATAAACACCAAATAAACTCTACACATAAATATAGCCATCATCCGTTTGCCCCTGGCCTCTGCCACCCCAGGTTTCACCCTCCAGCAGAAAGATCTTAGTAAAACACAGCTCTTACCTTTGCCACTATTTTTGAAAACCTCTGTGGGTCCCTACCAAGAACAGAGTACAGACCAAAGTCCTTAGCAGTATTTGGCTGTTGGACCAGACAGTACTGAGTTTGAATGTTGGTGTCTCTTGGCTTTAGCTATGTGACCTTCTGCAAGTTACTTAGCCTTTTTCTCCCTGGTTTTATTGAGATATAATTGGCATACAGCACTATATATGTTTAAGGTGTGAATGATCTGACTTACATATATTGTGAAATGATAACCACAGGGAGTCTAATGAACATTCATCATCTTATATATTTTTTAAAAAGGAAAATGTTATTTCCTTGTGATGAGAACTCAGGATTTACTCTCAGCAACTTTCACATATACCAGAAAGCAGTGTTAACTATAGTTATGATTAGTTATGTTGTTTATCAGGGGTCCCCAACCCCCAAGCCACAGACAGGTACCGGTCTGTGGCCTGTTAGGAACAGGGCCACACTGCAGGAGGTGAACTGCAGGCAAGTGAGCGAAGCTTCATCTGTATTTGCAGCCGCTCCCCAGCATTAGCATCACCGCCTCAGCTCCACCTCAGATCATCAGGCATTAGATTCTCATAGGAGCACCTGTCCCGTCCCCAGTGCCAAAAAAGTTGGGGACTGCTGATATGTCGCCAGTACTTATTTATCTCATAACTGGAAATTTGTACCTTTGACCACCTTCACCCAATTTCCTCTCCCCCACCCTGTCTCTGATAGCCACAAATCTGATCTCTTTCTGGGTTTTTTTTTAAGATTTCACATGTCAGTGAGATAATACAGTATTTGTCTTTCTCTTACTTCTGTCACTTAACATAATTCCCTCAAGGTTCATCCATGTTGTCACAAATGGCAGGAATTCCTTTTTTATGACTGAATCATATTCCATTATCTATATATCACAACTTCTTTATCATTCATGTTCAGTGGACGCTTTGGTTATTTCCATGGTCTGGTTATTGTAAATAATGAACATGGGGGTGCAGATACCTCTTCGACATACTGTTTTAATGTCTTCAGTTAAATACCTAGATGTGGAAATGCTAGATTATGTGGGATTTTTTTTTTTTTTTGAGGAAACTCCATACCGGTGTCCATAGTGGTTGCACAAATTTACATTCCCATCTGCTATGAACAAGGAAGGATTCTCTTTTCTCCACATGTTCTCCAGTATTAGTTATCTCTTCTTATCTTTTGGTAACAGTATTCTAACAGATGTGAACTGGTAACTCATTGTGGTTTTGATTTGCATTTCTCTGTTGAATAATGATGTTGAGCAGCTTTTAATATATCTGTTGGCCATTCATATATCTTCTTTGGAAAAATGTCTATTCAGGTCCTTCGCCCATTTTTTCACTGACTGTTTGGTTTTTTGTTATCTAGTTGTATGAGTTCTTTATATTTTTTGGATATTAACCCATTATAAAATGTCATTTGCATATATTTTTTTCCCATTCTATAGGCTGTCTTTTCCTTTTGTTGGCTGTTTCTTTTGCTGTGCAGAGTATTTTAGTTTGAGGTCGTCCCACTTGTTTTTTATTTTGTTGCTCGTGTTTTAGGTGTCATCCAAAAAAGCATTGCCAAGAGTCATGTCAAGGAGCTTTTTTTCTGTTTCCTTCAAGAAATTGTATGGTTTCTGGTATTACATTGAAGTCTTTAATCCATTTTGAGTTAATTTTTATGAGTGATCTAAGATAGGGGTCTAATTTCATTCTTTTACATGTGACTATCCAACTTTCTTAGCACCGTTTATTGAAGAGACTGTCTTTTTCCACTAAGTATTCTTGCTCCCTTGTCAAATATTAGTTGACTGTACATGCATGGATTTCTGGGCTCTCAATTCTGTTCCATTGGTCTGTTTTTATGTTAGTATTATACTCTTGATTACTATAGCTTTATAATATTGCTTGAAATTGGGAAGTGTGATGCTTCCCGTTTTGTTGTTCTTTCTCTGCATTACTTTGTCTATTCAGGATCTTTTGTGGTTTATGTATATTTTAAGATTGTTCCACTTCTGTAAAAAAAAGAAAAAATGCCATTGGAATCTTGATAGGGATTGTACTGAATCTTTAGATAGCTTTGGGTAGTATGGACATTTTAACTATGTTAATTCTTCCAACCCATGAACACAAGATACTGTTCCGTTTATTTGTCTTCTTCAATTTCATCAGTGTCATGTAGTTTTCAGTGTACAGGTTTTTTACCTCCTTAGTTAAATTTATTCCTAAGCATTTTACTGTTTTTTATTTTATTATAAATGGGATTATTTTCTTTTTCAGATAATTTGTTAGTGTGTTGAAACACTACTGGTTTTTGTGTGTTAAATATATATCCTGCAAATTTACTGAATTTGTCAATTGCATCTAACAGTTTTTTTTGATGGAGTCTTTAGGATTTCCTATAAATAGAATCATATCACCTGCAAAGAAACAATTTTACTTTTCCCTTTCCAATTTTGATGCTATTTATTTTTATTTTTATTTTTATTTTTATTTATTTTGCCTGATTGTTCTGGCTAGGACTTCTAGTACTGTGGTGAATAGGGGAGATTGAGCACCCTTGTGTTATTCCTGATCTTAGAGGAAAACTTTTCAACCTTTCATCACCGAATATGGTGTTAGCTGTGGGCTTCTCATATATGGCCTTTATTATGTTGAGGTACATTCCTTCTATACCTAGTTTGTTAAGGGCTTTTTTAAATATAATGAACAGATGTTGAATCTTGTCAAATGCTTTTTCTGCATCTTTTAAGATGATTCTACTCTTTCTTTCATTCTGTTAATGTGATGTTTCACATTGACTTCTATATGTTGAACCATCCCTGCAACACAGGGATAAATCCCATTTGATCATTGGGAGTGATCCTTTTAATGTGCTGCTAACTTTGGTTTGCTAGTATTTTATTGAGAATTTTTGCATCTGTATTCATCACAGATACTGGCTTGTAGTTTCCTTGAAGTTTCCTTTTCTGGCTTTGGTGTCAGGGTAATACTGGCCTCATGAAGTGAGTTTGGGAATGTTCCCTCCTCTTTGAATTTTTGAAAGAGAGAAGGACTGGCATTAATTCTTTAAATGTTTGGTAAAATTCATCAGTGGAGCCATTTGGTCCTGGACTTTTCTTCATTGGGAGACTTTTGATTACTGATTCAATCTCCTTATCCATTATTGGTCTGTTTAGATTTTCTAATTCTTCCTGATTCAGTCTTGGTAGGTGTATGTTAAGTTTTCCATTTCTTCTAGATTGTACATATTGTTAGCATATGGTTGTTCATAGTAGCCTCTTATGATCATTTGTATGGGTATGGTATCAATTGTAACATCTTTTTCATTTACAATTTTGATTTGGATCCTTTTTTTTTCCCCTGGTTATTCCAGCTAAATGGTTTGTCAATTTTGTTTATCTTTTCAAAGAACCAACTCTTCGTTTTATTAATCTTTTCTCTTGTTTTCCTGTTCTGTTTCATTTATTTCTGCTCTAATCTTCATTTTGTGTTTCCATCTGCTAACTTTTGGCTCAGTTCTTCTTTTTCTAGTTCCTTAAGGAATACCATCAGGCTGTTTATTTGAAATCTTATCTGTTTCTTAATGTAGGCATTTGTTATTATGAACTTCTCTCTTAGAATTGCTTTTGCTGCATCCCACAAGTTTTTGTATGTTTATTTCCATTTATGTTTGTCTTGAGATGCTTTACTATTTCTTTAATTTCTTCTTTGATCCATTGGTTGTTCAAGAGCGTCTTGCTTAATTTCCATGTATTCATGAGTTTTCCAGTTTTCCTTCTGGTTTTCTAGTTTTATACCATTATGGTCAGAGAAGATACCTGATAAGATTTCGGTCTTCTTAAATTTGCTAAAACATGTTTTGTGCCTAACATGTATGATCTATTCTAGGAAATGTTCCACGTGTGCTTAAGATTGTCTACTGCTGCGGTTGGGTAGAAAGTTCTGTGTCTGCTAGGTCTATTTGGTCCATAGTGTTGTTCAAATCCACTTTTTCCTTATTGATTCTGTCAGGATGATCTATTTGTTGAGTGTAGGGTATTAAATTCCCCAGCTATTATGGTATTGCTGTTTATTTCTTGTTAGCTGTTAGTTTTTGCTTTATATATTTAGGTGCTCTCATGTTGGCTGTACAAATATTTACAACTGTTATATCTTCTTGATGGATTGACCCTTTTATCATTATATAATGTCTTTTTCTCTGTTTACCATTTTTAAAGTCTGTTTTATCTGATGCAAGTCCCTGGTTTTTTTGGTTAACATTTGCTTGAAATATCTTTTTCCCATCCATTCACTCTCAGTCTGTTTCTGAAGCCAAAGTGACTCTCTAGTAGGCAGCATGTTACTAGATCTTGTCTTTTTATCAATGTAACCATTCCATGCCTTTTGAATGAGAGATTCAATCCATTTACATTTAATAACTGTTGGTTAAGGACTCACTATTGCCATTTTAATTGTTTTCTGAGTGCTCTGTAGATTTCTCATCCTGTTGTCTTTTTTTGCTTTGATGCTTTTTGGTATCAATATTCTTTGACTTCCTTATTGTTTATTTTTATGTCATTAGTACAGGTTTTTCCCTTGCGGTTACCATGGGCTTACATGAAATAAAATTATAACACTATTTTAAACTGATAACTTCCATAGCATTCCTAAACTTTACATTTTTACTTCTCTCACTCCCCTCACATTTAAGGTTATTGATGTTACAGTTTGCATATTTTTATATTGTGTATCCAGTGACAGATTATTGTAATATGATTATTTTTTGTAATTTTCTTTTCACTTAGAATTATTTCTTTTTGAAGTCTTGACATTCAGCATCTAAACAGTAATTCCAATCAGTGCCTTTTAAAATCATAGCACACTTGTGCATAAAATAAGAAAAATGTATAACTTAACCATGTTTTTACATTCATAATTTCATTTAGTTACTGTAATAAATGAGTTTCTGATTCTTAGTCATTGGCATCACTATTCTTTGTGTAATCAAGACTACATTTGTTTAACTTTTAAACTAGTTGTAAGTGATTATGTACCACTGTTACCCTATTATAGAATCTAACGTTGACTGTTTATCGTAACCAGTGAATTGCATATTAGCTTCTTAGGTTTCTATGATGTTAATAAGCATCCTTTTACTTCCACTAAAGAACTAACTCCCTTTGGCATTTCTTATAAGGCAGGTCCAGTGGCGATGAATATTCTGAGCTCTTTTTCGTTCAGGAAAGTGTTCATCTCTACTTAATTTCTGAAGGACAGCTTTTCTGGGTGTAGAATTTTGGTTTGACAGGATTTTTTTCTTCCTTACAGTAATTTGAACATATCATCTTATTCTGGTTTAGGACATTTCTGTTGAGAAATCTGCCAGTAATCTTATGGGAGTTCCCTTGTATGTAACTTCTCTTTTTTCTTGTTACTTTCAAAATTGTCTTTGACTTTTAACCATTTAAATATAATGTGTCTTAGTGTAGCTCTATTCAGGTTCAACCTATCTGAAGTCCTTTGGGCCTAATGAATCTAGATATCCATTCCCCTTCCCAGGTTTTGGAAGTTCACAGTCATTATTGCTTTAAATATACTTTCTACCCCTTTCTCTTTTTCTTCTCCTTCTCAAATCCCCATAATGTAGATAGTTTCTTTTTATTGTGTCTCATAAGTCCCATAGGCTTTTTTATTGATTTTATTTTGAAATTAATTACTGGTTTTGTTGTTGTTGTTCTTCTTCTAACTGGATAATTTCAAATGTCCTGTCTTCTAGGTCACCGATTCTTTCTTCTGCATAGTCAAGTCTGATTTTGAATTCTTCAGTTTCAGTTCATTTCTCTATTGAATTCTTCAGTTTGGTCATTGCATTTTTTAGCTCTAGGATTTGTTTGGTGCTTTTTTGGGTGGTTTCTATTTGTTGAACTTCTCATTTTGTTTGTGCATTGTTTTCCTAATTTCATTTAATTGTCTGTTTGTATTTTTGTAGTTCACTGTAACTTCTTTAAGAGGATTATTCTGAATTGTCAGTTCATAGATTTCCATTTCTTTAAGGTCAGTTATCAGGGCTTTTTTAGTTTCTTTTGGTGGTGTCATGTTTACCTGATTTTTTGTGATCCTTGATTCCTTAAGTTGGTGTCTGTCCATTTGAGTATGCAGTCTCCTTTTACAGAATTGCTTTTGCAGAGACAGTTCTTCACCAGTCAGTTCAGTTTGAGTTTCTGGACATGTCTGCTGATAATGTTCTTGGGCAGGTGAGGCTTGCTAGCCACCCACTGCCCAAGCTCTGAGGCCGAGTATAGGTGGAGGGGTGTGGAACAGTGTCACTGGCTCAGAACAGCTGGATAGGTATTGCTGGCTTCTCTGCCCAAGCAAGGCTGTAGGATGGGCTCTGGGGTTGCCCAGGTTCTCTGATCAGATATATAGACAGTTTGAACTGGGTACAAAGCAATAGACAGGGCTGTAATTAGCTTACCTGCCCTGGTATAACAGCAAGTTGGGCCCCAGGGCCTGCACAGCTTGACATTTGGGCACTTGAATCAGGGAAGACAGTGTACTCCATTCCCTGGCTAGATACAGCTACCAGTTTTGGTCTGCAGACAAGGGAAACCAAGGGCTATGCTCTGTTCAGGTACCACTGTAAGAAGGGCTGTTGGATGAGCTATGCAGCTTCTTGTGTGCTCTGGTTAGGTTCCCTGGTAGGACAGGCTGAAGGCTGTATTTCAGCAATAGCCAGGGCTATGAATTACTTTCCCTGCCCAGGCAGAGTGGGAAAACCAATCTCCAAAGGCAGCAAAGTTCTTTGTTATCTTGATTCAAGCAGTCCTGCTCTCCAAGTTCCCTGGCCAAGTGGTGCTACTGCTTTACTCCGCAAATGATCAGCTCTGCCTGCCATACTGTCTGCTTGAGTGTCATTAGGCTACGCAGCTTCCAGGTGGTCTGGCCAGGCTCTCTGATTAGGTGGGGGCCAGGAGCTGTACTCAGGAGTGAGTCAAGCTATAACAGCTCCCCTGCCTGGGCAAGGTCACGCTGGGCTTCAGCGCCAACAAGGCTATTTAAGAACCTGGATCAGGCAAACCTGCATGCTGCTGAGTTCCCTGGTCAGACTGTCACTGTCTTGGCTCTGAAGATGAGCAAAGGCACCGATTGGAAGTACTACTTGGATGCTGAAGGTAGGAACTCAGACTACAGAAATCCACATGCAGGTTGTTGCAAGTCCCTTCCCTCTTTTGTGTCAGTCAGATTCTCAGTGGTTAAGCCACACAGATTCTCCCACAATCTCCAGGGGGTGAGACTGCAGTGTAGGCTCCCAAGAAGCAACCCCAGTGCTAAGGGAGCTGGATGTCCTCTCTGAATTCTTTCTCCCATGGAGGAACTGTAGACCTCTCAGTGTGGTGCTGTGCGGGCCCAGGGGAGGGGCAGTGCTGTCATCAGGTAGCTGGTCTTCTTACCACTTCACATGTGGTCTGACTTGGTCTGTCGTACAGTGGGGGTGCTTCAGCCTCATCCTCATATTCTAGGATTTTCTCAATGGTGTCTTATCCATGAACAGTTGTTCTTGTGAGGGAGAATAAAGCCAGGAATGATCTATGTCACTATCTTGGTGACATCACCTCTACTCAGCCTTTATCAGATTTATAGTCTGCCTCACAGATTTATTTTCAGGCTTAATCATCAGTGCCTGGTATACAACAGGCTCTGAACAAATATCGGCTTCTTCCACGGTGTAGCCCAGCCTTCTATCCACCTTCCTGCACCAAATACACAATGCTTCATACACACCTCATTACTGACTTTCCTGCACAAATGCCCACACCTCTGCTCATGCCAGTTCTGCCTACAGTGCTCTTCTGACTGGTAAGCTCCTTCTCATCCTTTAAAACTCTGCACAAATGTCAGCCTTTTAAAGCCTTACCAAAACCACAAAGTTATCAGTCCATCTGTCTCATGCCATCTAGCTTCTTGCTCTCATATAGTATTTATAATATTGCATTTATTGTTTACACATTGGTCTGTCCCATCTTCAGGGCAAGGACTCATCTGATTGATTCCTAGTTCAAGAAGTACTTGATGGAAAAGGACAGAATTCAGCATTCAACTTATTGCCACTGAAATTAGGAATGGGAACACATATGAATCTCCCAAGAGAGTTCAGCAAATACTATTCCTATAGCGTCTAGGAACCTTAAGGAAATTTGGTTTTCTCAATACTGTGCTCTGAAAGCCTCTCCCTTCCTCTAACCCCACCAGCTACCAGCTCAGGAAGCACCTGTCCCATCTTCTGCATATGAAGCAGCATGGAGCCAGAGATAAAGACAGATGGAACCGAGAGTGTATAACATTGCTCCTCCAGGTTTGGAGGAAGGAACTGGAACTGAAATCCCCAAAGACCACCACAGTAAGCAGGATCACCAAGAATCCATCCAAGAGCAGCTCAGGCACAAAGTCCAACAGGCACTCAGTGCTCAAGCAAATCTACGGTAACTGTCTTTCTGGGTACCTTGTAGTTTATGACAAGCACCTCCAGTGTCACATCAGAATCTGAGATGGGGTTTAATTGCATGGGGCAGACCTCCAATTTATGTAGGAACTTTATTATACTTCCAAGCACCAAGAGAATTCTCAGCACCACATTTAATGCCTCCCTTCCAGCAACTGTGAGTCAGGATTGGTTTGATGAGGCATTCTGGCATCTCAACCCAGAGATCCTTCTGGCCAAGAGATTCTCTGCTGGGCTTCATAAATGAAAGCCTCCCCATTGTAACCTCTTCAGGCCGCTACTTGGGTCCTCCCCCTACATGAACAACTGGGAGGACTCCAGGCACAGGCAGACCCTGTCTCACTTTGACCCTTATTTATATGCTAAGATAGTATATTTTCAGCTCTAGAAAGAGCCCATCCAAATAATAAACTCATCCCAGAACAAGCCTGCCTAGTTCTTCAACAGAAAAAAGTTGAGCCGAGGCACCTTTAGAAACAGATCTGTGGCCCAGGAAGCAAAATCTCAGGACCAGCCCCTGAACCTACATGTTCTTTCTACACCACACCTAATTTATCTTGGCCAACACTTGCAAGCTCAAGCCTTCACCTCAAGGAATTCAGAACTTGGTCAGGTTGCGGCTGTCATTGGTCAGTGATAGATGATCATTGTTGGTTGATTTCAGGTTGTTCTCAAGAAGGGAAAGTACATCATCCCACAAGATCTTCGAAAGCCCATTCTGTGCTGCGTCTCAACTCAGGTAAGGCAGCCACTGCACTGGCAACAGATTCGGGAGACAATGTGGGTAGGTATTTTCCCTTGTTTCATCCCCAAAGATAGAAGACATTAGAACAAGGGTTTCCACTGGTCATTTGATTTCAAGTGTGCATGTTTTTCATCTCCCTTCCATGGAATTACTGCATTCAACATCTATTTCCATCAGAGGCAAGTTATTTTTATAACTTAAAGCTATTAACATTACATCCAGTAGAAACACTAAGTGGTAGCTTCTGTTGATCCTTTACTTGTTCACATAAAAGGGGGAAATGAAAATACTGTTATTCTTCAAAGTAATCCTTGAGAATTCTTGTTCCATTTTGGTTTCATATTAAGATCCTCAACTTAAAGATGGGAGGAAGGTCCTTAACCACAAATTCCGGCTCTTGTTTTTTAGGGCCCCATAAGGAAGACAATTAATATTTAACAGTACATCCAGCTCAGGCTCAACTGTGCACACTTTCACTCATACAGAAGCAGCTTAGGGAACTTTTCAGCTGTAAAACAAGAGTGTTTTACTCAGGGCCCCTTCATCCACACCAGCATTAAATTTGGGTGATAAGTTCAGTGCTGTCAGCAGTTAATGCCAGGTCCAGTGTTTCTTGTGGGTGGCTATGGCAACACGCTCCCCCCACCCTCCCTAATCTACAGTCATGCTGCAGGAACAGAGTGCAGCTGGGAAGGTGAACAATGACTGTCAGCATGAACTTTAACATTCATTTAGTTTCTGATGGGGGGAAACCTGGAGGTAGGGGGAAAGTAATTACTGCAAAATCTTTAAAAGAGTTGGGCTACACATGTAATATAGGCAGGATGATCAGGGAATGCTGGGTGGGGTAGTTGGAAATTTTCAAAGTAATCAAAGCCCATAGTTCTATGTTGAAGAAAAAAACATACTTGAGTGAACTGAATAGTTTCAAAAAAGAACTGTCAGATATAACTACTAAAATGTAGCAGTTAGATAATCAAATATTATAAATTAGATAATCAGAGTATTTTTTACTGTCTCAGGAGAAAAAAATCCAGTACCATCAGAAGTCTTTAAAAATGGGTTAGCAGCATAAAAGGTTTTTAAAGGACTCACAAAGGTCAGAATAAACAAATTCAAAGAAATGCATAATGGTTTCTTAGGACTTCATAGGAACAGCCTGTTAGTTCTACACATGCAATTCTGGCTGGCTTAAAAATGGATGAATATTGAAAAGAATCTTCTTCTAAGGCTAAACTTGGGATAACACACAGTTATATTAAGCTCACCCACCCCAATAACCCATTAATCAGTGAATAAGGCTATTGTCAGAGCCGCTAGCTACAGTTTAACTGAAGGCTGTAAGTTTTATACAGAAAACATGTCTAAATCATTTCCATGAAATGGGCATGACTTTAACATACACAAAAGTTTCTGCAATGTGAAATCAGAGGCCAAAGTGAACTTCAAAGAAGAAATCATTCATTTTGGCCTTCAAACCTTGACTAGAAATGTTAGCTCATTTTTTGCTTTGAGCACTTCATGGGTTTAAGGATCTTCTGATTTTGTTCACTATTCTGTTTAGCTTTAGGAAACTGTTTGGCATATTATAGGTACTCAAATATATAAGTGGAGATTGTTGCTCTCAACCTCCAACTTAAGGAGAGGCTTTACCTCTTAAAAAGGAAGAGCAGAAAGTGAGCTGGACATAGCAGAGTGAAAGCCTCCTTTGACTGTTTCTCTCGATGTATTCAGGAGACAGTTTAACAACCTCTGCTCTCTCTCTCGTCTTCCACACCCACCCCTAGCAACCAACCACAAAGAATAGCAGCATAGTAATAGAGTGTATATATCTATGTGTGTGTATACACACCCCCCCCTAAATTTTGGGGCCTAGCTCTTAAAAAAACTCCCTTAAAAACCATTCCAATGAATGGAATAACTATGGCTTAAGTGATTACTAGTAATGGTACCTCTTGTGTGAATGCATAATATTCTTGCCCACCTATCGAGGGGTATGCAAATGACAACTCAAGACCTGATGCAGCCAAAACCACACCAGAGTTCCAAAACAGTAGTTCACTTTAAAATATTTTATTGAAGTAAATAAAACCAAAAAGAAAAAGACATATGTTTCTAACTTTTTAAAACTACTCACCTTTCATGTTTGCTTCTTTGCTCCATAGAAAGGAGAATATGGCCTCAGCAACGCTTCTTAACCATTTGGGGCGTCAGCATCCTCACTTGTTAAACGTGAGGGTTGAGTATACCACTATTGTTTTCCAACTGTGGTATCCTATAATTTTGTAATTTCAGAGTCATAAAAAGGCCTAAAAAGTCCATTTCAAGTTTAATATGCCTATCAGTCTGTCACCTGAATAATTTTCAAATGAACCTGTTCTCTAGAATGGACTATAGCCAAGTGTGTGGCACATGGGGTTAAAAGATACATGTATATGTCTATTAAGAGATCCACAGAGAAAGATATACCAGTTATTCCAGGCAAACTGAAGACCAAGGTTCTAGTCCTAGCTCCTCAAAGTTCTTCCTTGTGAGGTGTCACATTATCTTTGAGATAGTAGAAAATGCAAGGCCAATAAATCATCCAGTCTCTACAGTAAACTGGCCATCACCTTATGGATCGTCTAAAATTAAACCCTTTTTTCTTTACCACCAATGAACTCTTCCCTTCACATTAAAATTAATAACCTGAATATTTATCTGGTATTTGTTTTTAACAGTGAGCAATTTGCAGTGTATACACCTCCTTGAGAACAGTGGACGATCAAAGAATTTTTCTTATAACCTGCAATCAGCTACTCAATCGAAAAGAAAAACAAAGCTTCGACCACCAACAGAGGAAGACTGTCAGGGGGAACTGCAATAGCTAGTGCAGAGTTCCTATTCCCTGCCGATTATCTTTTACATCTTGGGAACACTAATATCCATGCCTGATGCCTTATTAAGCCTGAAAATGTAACAAGTGAAAAAAATGTCAGAATGTTTTCTTTCTGATCCTACATAGCACTGTTTGGTAAATTATCATAACCTGCCTTCACCTCGGTCAGTATGGCTGGAAAGGAGAATTTATAATTAACAGTAAAGTCGAAGTAAAACTAAGAATACGAGTGCTAAAAGAGCTGCTGAGTTGAGATTTCTGCCAGCCAGATGGTGTAGGCCTGGTCTTTCGGCTCCCATGAAGCAGCTAAATGAGATGGGGAGGAACCTGTCCTACAGCAGCCACCTTCATTTCACTACTTTTCTGGAATCTAATGCAACAAAATTCATTATAGACACCACATCCTGTTACTTCAACATTAGCAGTTTTAAGTTGTAGACCAGAATCAGGACCCAGAATTTGCTTTTAGTAATTATCTGTTAAAACCATAAGAGGTGCTCTGTTTATCTGTTGACTCCTTACATTTTACAGTTCGTGTTGGCCTCAAAGCCACAGGTTGCTGACACGTACTCTCTGAACAGCATTACTGGTATCACGGCACCAAGCAAGCAGCCAGGCAGGTGTACAAACCAGACCATCTATGTACAAGGTAGCAGTTCAGCCCTTAACATTCCACTTGTATTTTCCACCTGACTGCAGGCGTGAGCAATCTTATCAAAATGCCATTCCTACTGACAGGAAATGGCTAACTACACACATTCTAGCTCTGTAAGAACACCTGTTTTAAATGAAATCTAGTAACTGGGGCCTATTCACATTTTTAAGGCAAAGCTAATGCAGGAACGTAGGCAGGAAGCACAAACAAACAGTAACACAGGCTCAAGGATATTTCTAAGACCGCTTCCATTTTAAGATTACTGCCATTACTTGTCCTGACAGAGACAGGAAGGAACAGGGTTAATTACCATGATTTTTAGTTTGTTAATTAAATTTCATAATTATGAAAATATAGAAATAAATATAACGAATATTTAAGAACTATAATGGATTATTAGTAGAAAATCACTTTGAAAGTAGTTATTTCAATCAGACCAACCACCATTTAAATATAGGAAAATCTGAAACTGTAGTATTGCCTTGAAATCTTGCCCCTGCACGGTGGGCTACAAAACTTCTGTAAAAAACAATGGATAAGGGCAACCACTCCAAACAAAACAAAATACTGGTTTCTGTTGCTGTCTGAACTGGAACTGAGGAAACAAAGAATGAGGTTTGCCTACATGGGATCACAAAGACTTTTAGCTAATTTGTCAAATAATAGAAGGTACCACATTATCACTCTTTTGTAAATATTTAGTTTCTATGAAATGTAAAATATTACTACCACATATCACATGCTAGTTCAGGAAGCCAGCTTGCATTATTTTCCTACCTTAGTGCAAAGGAAAGTTCATAAACAACTTCTTTAAAAGTTCAGTTTTAATGACAAACATTTATTACCTCGGTCTGTTCAAAATTAGATGTGAATAACAATTTCAAACAGGGAGCCTCTTTAATACACTGTATTCAATGTGCTGGGCCCCTGTGGATGTCCAGTGACATACACGTTGAAGCAGTAATGTAAGTCTGTGAGCCACTGTTCCTGAACACCTCCACTCTTCAATGTCTGCAGAGAAAAACAAGTAATTTGAGAATTCTACCAAAATTGCTGTACTACCTGAACTGTTTTCACATCTAAACAAGATCTCAGAGCCACTGCAACAGTATCTCATCTATTAATCACCACAGAAAATCTTACTGGAAAAGAATTTATTAATTAGGCATTGCCACAGGTAGATCCTCAAGTAGGAGTGCTACAAGTTTCTTTGGTTTGTTCCCTCCTGCTAGGGACTAACAAAATTTTACTATCCACAATCCCTACACTCGACTTCCTCCCCTCAGCATTCTAGAGTCTCTAGATCTTTGTACTAACATCAACCAAGAATGTTACAGGGCTGAATGACAACTTTTGTCACTCTTTATGGAGGTGGGTTGATTCTCCAACCTCAGAATAATCCAAATTCTTGGCTTTCATCCCTTTTATTTCCGAATTACTATTACATATACCAATTAATAACCACCATCCCCCAGCAAATACCTATATGAAAAAACCTCCCTAACTCTCCCATACTAAAAACACCAAAGCAATCCTAGAGAACAAAACTGCCCCCCAAAACAGACAGCTGAACACACAGAGCCAACCATTAGACAAAGCTGAAGACTGCAACTTCCTGCTTTTAACTACTTCTCTAGTAAATGAACTAGAAATTGGCCTGAACTTTATTCCTGCTAAATAATTTCCTAATGACAGCTAACATTTGTTGAGCACTTAACATAAGCTACACTAAAAACTTTACTTGGCTAATCTCATTTAATGGTCATCAAAACCCAACGAAATTACTATTAGTCATATTTCTACATGTAGTAAAACGAATCTGGTTAACTCTGACAGTTTGGCAAGTTTTTTTTTAAACCTATCCAATAAAGTCTATTAGAATCCCAGTAGCTGTGGCTCTCATGCCTGCAACTTTTTCAACTAAGCTGCCTGCTACATTAATCAATTTGAGTATTTTAAGGCCTTTACAATTGATTCTAGGATCAAAGGCATCCTCCCTGGTTAAGTGAGAGTCAGGCACTAGAGTGCAGAAGCCTGGGTAATCTCCACATTGGGCTTAATTCCAAGAGTCAGTCAATGCACAGGAACTCTGGCCTCCCAAGAGCACTCCTCATGCCCTGCCCATGAACCCTTCGTAGAACTAATAGGCCAAAGCCCATGTTTCTGTGCTTCTTACCGTGATATTCTTGATGATCTGCTGCACCAAGATGGCATTGGTCAACATGTGAGTCCTCAAGGGTGCATGCTGAAGCAGCAGGCGAAGCAGCTGGCCCACAACAGGCAGCTCCTCAGGCCCAGCTCTGTTCACCCGTAGGCTCTGCAGCATCAATCTGAGGACTCGAGGCAGGAGAGCCAGGGTTGAGACACAGACCCCCCACAGCTTGTCCCTGCAGTAATGGAGACAGAAATGAGTCCGTGAGCCAACATATACAGGAAAAACACTCTTCCTATATTTCCCCAATGTCCCAAAGGACATTCTGAAAATGTCCTTTTAAGAAATGTGTTTTCTTGGAAGCTAAGCAGGGTTGGGCCTGGTTAGTACTTAGATGGGAGACCACCTAGGAAGACCAGGTGCTGTAGGCGTTAAAAAATAAAAATAAGGGATTGTAAACAAGGTCCTTGAAACCTATGAGGTCAACCAAGGGATGCCTCTCCTAAAAAATAAATAAAATTTTTAAAAAATTCTGTTTTCTGATAAAACCCCACAAACCAAAACCAGTAAGAACTGAATTTCCTCAGCTAAATAAGCAAATCCAATGAAGAATTCGCTGTTCTCCCCCAATTTAATGGATTCCAGGAAGCCTAGTAACCAACCAGCATTTTCCTGGGCTTAACAAGACATTCTTGAAGCCCTAGTGATATTATATAACACAGAATTAGCCAGAGAGCAGAATGATCTATAAATACATACCATTCTCTACCACTGGACATTATTCAACTATTATACAACACCAAATATCGAAAGAGTAAAAATATACCACTGATAAAAAGAGAACTTCACAAAACTTTAAGCCTATGACCTGGATTATGAGCCTTTTCGATGTTTCTGTACAGGTCATGTTTGCAAAGAAAGATGGGCTCACAAAGAACCAAAATGAATTTCAGAAAGTAGCCAGTAAGGGGGCTATTATGCACTATAAGGTCATGGAAGGCCGGAGATGTTAAATCCAAATTTCAGTAAGAACCATTCTCTTATCTTTATAGAACAGAAACAAAAATGTTTTACAAAAGAAGTAGGCTTGTAGCTAACTAACCTAACCACATTCTAGAAGAATGTCAATTAAATGAAACGATATCCTTTTGGAGGAAGAATCTACTGGCTGCTAAAGACTCTGACCTCAGTCTGTTACAATTTCTATACCAGGAATGCATAATCCTCCCAGTCCCCAAGTCTTTCTAATTGAACCTGACTACCTCCAGATGTAGGACCAACCTCCCCAACTTCACATATGGCAAATACATCAAAGATGGATATTGAATCCATTCTAACTCTTATTTCAGGAGACTTTATTCAGCTTGTTGATTCATGTGCACAACCAGGCTAGGATAGCCATGTGCAAGAAGAAAAGAGAAAACCAGCCTATAGACATAGATAATAATGAAGCAAAGGCACAGAGAGACTGTGCAATCTAAAAGAAAAAGGAGAGAGAAAACTACTTTGGTTCCTGCTGGGTTTCAAATTCCTACTTTCACAATTCCTAGCTCTTGGGTTTTAAAAGTTACTCCTGAACTGTTCCAATATATTCATTTTCTTCAATGACCAAAACTGTGCTGAAAGGTCTTATGGATGCTAAATACCAAATTTAAGTATATTAATAGATGAGTAAAGTTTAGAATTCCACCTTCACACACAACTACAAAAAACTGTCAAGCCAAAGAGAAATACAAGAGACCTGGGTACTACAAGTGATAGAAGAAATACCACATGAACAGATATATTTTGGGTTTTCTACAAGTTGTCATGTACAAGAATAATTTTACTGATTCTATAAACTGATTAAAGTACAGAACTGGGACCAATGAAGTTGAGGTTTCAGCTTAACATAAAGCAGTGGTTCTAAACCACTCTAAGAAACTGATGAAATTTCAGTATTTTGCATAAACTTGTGAGTTCACCTAACTCCACAAACTTCTGATATATTCTGGTCAGATGATACCAACTTCCCCTTCTACTAAACACAGAGAAATACAGATAAAATACACACACACCCCTCACACATGCAGCCAAGCTTAAGACAGAACAGTTGAACTCTCTCTCTCTTAAGTGCCAGAAACTATGACAGAACACACATAAAGATACCTAGCAGATGAAGAGAACTGGATGTGGGATTTTACGGCGGGTTTTCAACTGCTAACAGTGTTGGAAGCTGAGACTTTGGGTACTAGGTGTGGAAGGCAGGGAACTAGAACTGGGCTCCCTTTATATGACTGGAAGTGAGGAAAATGAAGATATGAAACTGTCTCATAGGGAGATCTCTCCAGCCTCCTTAGAACTCTCATAAAAAGATGCACTCAGAGAAAAGGTAACATCCCAAAATATGAGTTTGTTCAAGCCCATGAAAGACAATCTCCAGGCCTCACCTGCTCCTCAAAATAAGAGAATTCTCACACCAAAGAAAAAAAACAACAAACAGAACAAACTGACAGGAACTTTAATAATAAATCAAGAACAAGCAAGAATGACAGAGCCAAGCAAAAAACCCACATTAGATCAAAGAAAACAATATGATGAAATAAAAAATAAGAGGGTTAAATAAAAGAATTAGCAAAGCAGAAGATGTTAAAAGATGGAGGACAGAATGGGATGCTCCCCATGTTTAAAAGGAATTTTTAGAAGAGGAGAATAGAAACAATAGGGGAGATAATAGAAATAACAGTATTTCCCAGAGCTGAAGGAAAAAAATGTGAGTCTTCCAATTAAAGGAGCACACTAAGGGTTTATTAGGACACATCCTGATTTGCAACATAACAAAGATAAAGAGAAAACAGTAAAACCATAGAAAAGAATAGATTACTACAAGCCAAGAGAGCTCAGTTGAACAGCAGATTTTTCATTACAAGTCAGGAAAACAACAGAACAGTTTCTTTAGAGTATAGTAGCCACAATTTTGAACAACTCACATTGGTAAAGCCTGAATTTTTTGGCCAGCACTTAAGAAAACAAAGGGTCCCAGTAATTTGGCACTTGTTATTTTTAATCTCACAGTCACCTTCTGTGAAAGGGTAAGAGTAGCCTGAAAAGGATATTTAAGTACGAATATACCCCACTTTTCAAAAGTTCACATTACACCACTTCACTGTTATGACTTACCACTGTATCTGTTTTCACTAAATGAAAGCTATCCAGAGGATTTTTGCTTTTATGAAAAAGTAGAAAAAGCAAAATAGCATTCAGCATTTGTTCTGTAGCAGCCATTATAGAGGCAGCTGCGACCCGAGCACCAAGAGTGGTCCTGCCAAGCTCCTTCTGGGTAACCACACTCAACATCTCAGCGTCAAACTGCCAAAGCTTTAAATTGTGTCTGAAAGCAACTTATCTGTTTTATCTTGATTTATTTTGTGTATCCATTAGCAAGGTACGTCCTAAGGTATTAGAAAAGCCTAAGATGTTATGCTTAGTGTAAACTGAATATATAAGCATTTCAATTGTGCTTTGTGCATGTTGAATTATGGGTCTGGGAACACTCAAAAAAATCTTCCATATAAGTTAATGGTAACTGCTGCTTCGCTTTATGCCATTTTGGCTTATGAAAGTTTTCACAGGAATGCTCTATTTTCACACAGCGAGGGAAACCTGTACCTAAGACTCTGGTTGCCAGCATTTCCTTGTAACTAATGTCATCCCAAAAGATGCATAGAGTCCTGGTAACATCACCCTTTCCAATACCAGGTATAAAACACTTTTAAAACTACTCATTTTAAACAGGCAAAAAGTATTTTGTTCAGTCCAGTCACATAAAGTTAAAACATGATATTCCTCTAAAGAAGCTTTACCAAAGATCTTTGAAACTTCTTATCAAAGTGTTATTTTAGAGCAGGGGTACTGGACCACAGCCAATCCAGCTCACTACCTACATCTGTAAATAAAATTTTATTGGAACACAGCCACACCTATTCATATAACATATTACTCCTTGCTGCTTTCACACTAGGAAAGGGTTGAGAAGTTCTGATGAGATGCTATAGACCTGAAAACCTAAAATATTTACTATCTGACTTTCTATACAGAAAGAAACTTGCTGAACCCTGATACAGAGAAACAAAATGAACAAAATATATTTCTGAATCAAGATGAATGACTCACAAAAGATGAGAATCAAATCACAAAAAGTGGTATTGTTTACAAATGCACATAAAATGTTTTAATAAAAAGGCAAGGAAATAAAAGTGATATCTGGGGGATCACTCTGTAGAAGAAAAACATTAACTTGAGGCTGCATGGAGGATGTATTGCTGACGATGTTCTATTTCTGACTCTAGAGGTTGGTTAAATGGATGTTCGGTTCATGAACATCATTTTTTGAACTATATGTTTTATACAATCATTACATTTTTATGACTTTAAAAGTTCAAAAACTAGATAGACAAACATCAAAATATTAATAGGAACAGAATGATTTTTACTCTCTTATATTTGCTCATCTGCTGGATTTTTAAAAAAACCTTCTGCAAAGAATTTTAACAGGCATACCAATAAGAACATAGGATGAGAATACTTTTTAAAAATTAAAGTGAGGTCTTCCAAACTATCCTAGAGGTTTTAGTCTGAATTTCATGTAGAAGCTAAAGTATAGACTAATTAAAAACACTAGCCTCTTGGAACAATTTGCCTTAAATTCCACTCTGGCTAGTTCTAATGAAGCCCAAAACAAAATACAAAGGCTCATCCTTCAAAAGGTAGAATTTTTTTCTTGATAGACCTATAGCAATGTTAATAAGGAAAGCTCTCAAGAAACTTTACAATGCCCTCTAACTTTTCAAATTTGTAGTTTAAAGGAAAAAATAAAAACTAAAAGTTCTCAAAACACAGGAGATTCATGAAAGAGCAAAAAAAAGCTAGCTAGGTTTATATAAACTCTGAAAGAGAACTTAGGACATTTCTAAATTTAATTCTTTCACTCAATTTATTGATTGATTATTAATGGAGGGAGTGGAACAGGTAGGAAAAAAATTAAAGTTGGAGAATATAAAAACTGTTACCTCTTGCTTAGATGTTCTGGTTCTCCCTTCTCTAAAGTGAGCAGAAAATACAGAAGACTGTAGCAACAAGAAGCCAGAAATGGCAGTAGAGTCTCACTAAGTACACACGTATGATCCAGGAGCTTACAGATAACACCCAAAACACAGCCAGCTGTGCTGTCGGGAATTACAGTCAACCCAACCTAGGCAGAGAAAAAGGAGATTAATGACCTCTTCATAACAGTCCCTCTCCCCAGAAAAAAGCCAAACCTCATTAACTGGATAGTTAACCTTACCTCACTTCTACTGAAAACTAATATATACATAATACATGTCACCTGCCACACCTTGAGATCCTGTTTTCCTCTGAGAATTTAATCTCTATGTTAAATGACTCTGAAAACATGCTAACTCAAGAGATACTATTAACCCAATCCACTGCTTTGCTTTTGTGACAAGTTCTTCTAAAATTTTCTAGATGTTACAGTTTCTATTAATGTTCAGAAATACCATAATTTAAAAGGATTATTTCATGCATCTAAAGAAAATCTTGATACCAACAATCACACTTGTATGACCTTTAGATTGATTATTCAGACTGGAAAATGCTAATATCTGGCACCGCCCCCTTACAAAACAGTTCATTTTGCAATCAGCCTTCTCTGTCCTTTAGTTTAGCTAGTCATTCGGACATGACTAAGGAAAATACCTAGACTGGAGTCAGGAAGTCAGTTACTATTCTTAACACCTGAATTCCTCACTGCCCCCAAATCCAGATAACAAATATCAAGGTATCCTAATTCATCTGGACTCTACTGTATAAATTGTCATTAAGGTAGACTCTAACTTGTAACTGTATATAGGGTTTAAATCTTCTACAAACTAATCAACGTCTGCAGGCTCTGAGGTTGTAACCCTTCATCAGGCTGTCTGAAAATAGTGGCCTGGACTGACTGGCATTCGATCTTTTACTAGGGTAATATAGTCAAAGCAGAGCTTCATTTCCGGAGTAGAGGTGAAAAAGAAAAAGGTGGGATCTTTGGAAACACAACGCGTAAGGACTGAAGTTTTATGGCAGGGAGAAAAGAGTACTGGGAATTAAAGCAGTATTCTTCCAACTCAAGGGAAATAACATACTGAAGGAGAAAAGGAGGTGTGGATGTGGCTATAAAATTATGTTAACAAGTAAGAGTACCTGGAAGATAAAATGTGGGATCCTTCCCCTGCACTATAATACATTATTATAATAAAAGCCAAAGGTCCAAGTGTAAACATTGAAGGAAGTTAAAAGCAAAAATCCAGGCGTACCTAATGTGAATTCAATACCAATGGGAACAAGAGACACCCATGAGCCAGAAGAGAATTCAGTCTCATGGCTGAGCTCACTGCCTCCAGTGACGAGGCCTCAAGCCAGTTAGGTGATGTCCGTACTTCAGACCCCAGATCTTCTAGGTGGGAATTAGACCCTCTTCCGGATGCTGGATTCCCAAGACACTAACACCAGGCACATGTTAGTTAAAGCATTCCAAGTCAGAAGAACCTGAGGCATAATTTTAAGGTCTTTCACTGCACAGATGTAGAAAGTAAGGTCCTTGCCATAACAAGAGATTTTCTAAAGCTCAAAAGTAGTTACCAAAGCCGGGAAAAACACTAAGATTCCCTGGTTCTCACCACAATATCGTACTGTGAGAGGTTATTAGGCTTAGAATTCTCACTCTCTCCTTGGCTATGGCAAACCTGGTCTTATTCAATGCATCTGTATGTTTCGTGTGACAGAAAAAAAGTTTAAGTATATTTACCAAATGCTTACTGATGGCACTCTGCAGGATGTCAAAGCTCTGGCTTCGTGCAGGGATAACCAAGAAACTGTGACACACTGTCTGTCAGAAAAGGAGAAAATCAGTAATCAAAACAGGACATTTTAGGTCAGAAAC
This sequence comes from Pteropus medius, assembly GCF_902729225.1. Taxonomy (NCBI): domain Eukaryota; kingdom Metazoa; phylum Chordata; class Mammalia; order Chiroptera; family Pteropodidae; genus Pteropus; species Pteropus medius. Next base: position 1,602,511 of record NW_024341894.1, on the reverse strand, counting down.
AAGTTAAACAGATTTTTTTTTTTAACCTACATCCTCTACATATTAACTGGAAACTTAAGAAAAAAAAGACTCTGAAGATGCAAACATCAAAGGTCAAAACAATCAAATCTCATATAAGAGCTAATTTTCCAAATAATCCATGTATTAAACATTTACTGAGCACTGAGCTAGTCCTATTAAATGCAAGGCACAGGTAAGGGAGAATGAAACTCTTGTCTCTCTCAGCCTCAAGTAGCTTATAATTTGCCATGGTAGAGACTATATTTCTATTAAGCACTACAATAAAAAGATTAGAGTTGTGTCAACAAAGGGCTGACCAATGCCTTTTTTCCATTTGGTGGAAAAATAAGTCATGCAAAACTACTTACAATCCAGAAAATACTAATACCCTGTTCAAATTAAGTGTAACACTGCCTGCTATTCCCCAGAGGTAAAAGAGAATAGTTTATAGGAAAAGAAAAAAATTATGAGGGAGGTGCGAGTCAAATCCTTAATATTTTTAATTTTCTAAGTTTTTAAGGAAACAAGAGGGAAGGACAGCATCAAGTTCCCAGAGACATCATAAGAGAACTCCAGAAGCTGATGTAGTGCCAAAAATGAAATATGCAGAAAAACTACAAGGAGACAAAGATAAAAATGGTGGAAAGAACATAACTCTAGGGAGAGGAGAGTCAAGCTACATTCAAAAATCAATAGCTCTGTGCATTATTCCTCTATTAAACCTCTTGTAGATTGAAACCACTCAGTTTCCACATGGTAATTTTTCTTATCTTTTATACCTGTAAGTAACAATGTAAACAATATATTTCTAATGCTATCTTCCTACTTCAGAATAAGTACAGTGAATATTTTCATTATCAAAAAGTAAACCATGTTTAAAAAGGTCCATTCAATAATAAATGACCACTTAATCCTTTCCCTTCTGCCTCTCCTTCCTTCCCTGAACAATTCAGTTCTAAAGGCGTTGGGTGGTGCCAAGCTAGGTAACCATCAGCAGTAGAGTGGGTAGGAGAACTGCAGTGGCACACTGTCTGTCAGAAAGTGTGCCACTGCAGACTATCCAGACCAGACTATCCATGAACAAATAGAGATGTGAATAGGCAGCACACAGAGGATTTAAGGGCAGTGAAAATACTCTACCATAATGATGGATACATGTCATTACACATTTGTCCAAACCCACAGAATGTACAACATCAAGAATGAACTATAATGTGAACTATGGACTTTGGGTAATTATATCAATGTAGATTCATTTATTGTAACAAATGTACCACTTTGACATTTAGGGGATGTTAATAAAGGAGGAAGCTATGCAAGGGGAAGGGGATATATGGGAAATATCCATTCCCTTCAACTTTGCTATGAACCTATAACTGCTCTAAAAATAGACTTAATTTAAAAAAATTCTTTGGTAGAATTTAAGAGCAGATTAGATACTGAAGAAAAAAATCAGTAAACTTGAAGACATAGTGTACTTTCTGAAATAGACAGGGAAAAAAAGGTTAATAAACAGTCTTAAAGGCCTGAGGATAGTATCAAGTGGTCTAACATGTGAATTGGAATCCCACAGAAGGGAACAAAAAGATCTCTGAAACAAAAGCTGACATTTTTCCCCAACACAATAAACTATAAACCTAATAAAACAATCCACAAACATCAAGCTAAGAAAAAAAACAAAGACAATAACACCGAGACATAATCGAAGTGCTGAAAAAGTAATAAAAGGAAAATCTTTAAAAAATAGGGTGAAAAAGCTTGGAAAGACAGATTACATAGAGAAACACAAAGAAAAGAATGACCTCGCTTATTCATTACACATTACATTACGGTACGAAGTGGTATAATTTGAAGGTAGGATGTGTTAAGTTAAAGAGTAAACTTTAAGAAAGCAAATTACTTAATCAAAAAAATTTTCACTTTTAAAAAGTTCGATAAAATAAAACTAAACTATATAGTTTTGAGCTACATGCTAATATGGTAAAATTATGAAGAAGAATGAGATAAAATTTAAGATAATGTTACTCTAAAGGGAGATGGGAAAGGCACACTAGGTATTTCAAAAATAATGGAAAATGTTTCTTAAACTGGACTTACGTTTGATGATTCTTCTTCAGAGCTTATCCATTTAAAAATATTCTTTTACAATGATTCAGTATTTTATAAATGATGATTAACATTACTTAAAATCTTTCACTGGCTCTAGAATAGAAATCTCCATCTGGGAAAGGTATCTCTGTCCAGAGATTCTTTTTCCCTTTGTGATCTTTCCCCGTTAACTACTGTTTCTATCATTAACAGCAAAGTCCAAATTACTATATAGAGTATGTTATTTCTATAAAAAGGGAAAAACAAAAGAATATATGTAGTAATTTGTGAAGACACAGAAGATTCCTGAAAGAATACATTTAGAAACTGGAGAGAGAAAATGGATGGCTAAGAACTCTCCTGAGAAGACATACAAATGGCCAACAAACGTATGAAAAGATGCTCATCATCACTAGCTATTAGACAAATGCAAAGCAAAACCGCAATGAGATACAATCTCACACCTGTTAGAATAGCTGTTATCAAGAGGAAAGTAATAAATGTTGGAGAAAAAGGAACCCTCATACACTGCTGGTGGGACTGCAAATTGGTACAGCCACTATGAAAAACAATATGGAGGTTCCTTAAAAAACTAAGAATTGATCTAACATATGATCCAGCAATCCCTTTACTGGGTATTTACCCCAAAGACTTGACAACTCATATCTGAAAAAATATTTGCACACCAATGTTCATAGCAGCATTATTCACATTGGCCAGGGCATGGAAGCAACCAAAGTGTCCTATGATACATGACTGGCTAAAGAAGCTGTGGTACATATATACAATGGAATACTACTCAGCCGTAAGAAGAGATAAAATACTGCCATTTGCAAAAACATGGATGGACTTTAAGATAATCATGCTAAGTGAAATAAGCCAGACAGAAAAAGTTGAAAATCGCTTATCACTTATATGTGGGATATAAACCTAAAAGCAACAAACGAACAGGACAAACAGAGACTCATGACATGGACAATAGACTGGTAGTTACCAGAGGGTAGGGGGAAGAGGGAAGAGAGAGGTGCATGGGGTAAAAGGGGTCAAATATGTGGTGACAGAAAGAAATCTAACTATGGGAGGGGAACACAATGCAATATATATATATGCCTTACTGTTAAATTGTACGCCTGAAATTTACTGGATTTCGTTAACCAATGTCACCAAAAAATAATAAATTTTTTTTAAAAGGTAAAAAAACTAAACTAGGGAATGGAAGAGGACGTTTTATTATTATCCTTCTGTTCTTCTGAATTAAACTTTGTGAATAATACCTACTCAAAAAGAAAGTCTTGATTTAAAAAAAATCACTTCGGCCTAGGCAGATAAAAGTACAACAAAACAACCGAGAAAATCCAACTCTACCAACTAATAACTTGAAATTAGGAAAACAAGTTTCTATACTGATATCAAAAACTATGTAATTTTCAATGTATACTTTCACATGAAAAGGCCAACTTAAATATAGCAAAGTTTATCCAAAAGAAAATTGGAATCTTCTCTTAAGACCTTCAAAAACTAAAAATGAGACTTTCAGATTTTTCCTAACTTACATCTTAACATTTCAAAGACAGCAACCTTGAAGTTTAATATGTGTCCTTGCCAAATGTTCACTTCAGAAATAGAACTGATCACATTCTCATGACAATTTTGTCTTGGCTTTACACAATGATGTGCTAATGAAAATTTTAAATTATCAGATAAAGGTTATATGAGTTGTCCAAGTTACCAAACCAGACAATGGCAAATCTATGCTTGAAATCTAGGGCTGATGCTTGCTCCAATACATCATGACAGTTTAAATACATTAGGAACAGTCCCTTAAAACAACTACTTTTAACTACTGTTTGCAAACCCAAACTCTACAATCTAGTACTTAAAGCCTTAACCTCAGACTGTCTTTGTAAGCACGCTTCACTTACCATGGAATTAAGATAAAATGTTAGCTATTAAACAATTAGGTTGGTTACCTGAGTCATTATTTCTTTTTACTTTTTAAAATCCAATATTTTTGGAGAACTTACATATAAACACAGTACCATGCAGTAGAGCAATAAAGAAAAGATAAATGTCATTGGCATGATGGAAGTATTGTGATCAGAGTCAAACAAAACCATGAGAGAATTCTACTGAATATCTACAAAAGGTATAACCCTAAGGTATGAGAAGAACATGAACAGTATTCAGAATACAGAATAGAATGAAAGAAGAGAAGTAAATAAAATCAATTGATAGAACAACAGAAGAAGGTTGTTAACTTGAATCTAGAGACTACTCTGTTGAGAAACAGAGTTTTTAAAAAAATAAGACTTTTGGCCTGGCAATCAGGAGTTATAAGAAAGAATATAGTCAGTGTCCTAGCCAGAGGCTTTCTGAATCATTAAAAGAAAATAGGTTGCCAGAGAAGACAGCCTCGGAATTTTCAAGGTTCAAACCAAAATATTTTGGGATGATATAACTGCATTCCTACTGAGCAAGTACCTTTCAATACAAGGAAAGAAAATGAAATAAAAAAAATATAGAAATATTTTACATTAATATAATCCCTAATATTAATGTTTATAATGTCTTTGCATATTTAATTTATATATTTGTAACAGATAAGACAATTTTGCCTATTCGGGTAAAAAATTCAGCCTTTTACTTCTAATTTAAAACATATCACTAACTAGACTAGTGATTTTAATTTGAATTTCTCTATAAACAGTACCAAACCGTAAGATATTAAAATTTATCATATTTAATTTCTTAGCTATTTAAGATTTACTTTAACATTTGTGAAGGTTTGTCAGAAAATGAACTGTCAAATAGTGAATATATTAAAAGTTATAAAGTTAAAATTTAAGTTTGTAAAATAAAATATAATCAAAGTCCCTTTTTAAAATGACTGCTTAAATTTACTATATTTATCTAACAAGATTTTTAAGTTGAAACTGAAAGCCAGAGGAAAAATTAGGGTTTTAAATTTAACTTTAAAAAACTATAAATTAATTCTTAAAACCAAAGGAACTGCTGGTGGGTTTTTTTTGTTTAAAAAAACCCGCCTTCAAGGATACTAAATCCTACTTAAGTTCTACTCAGCCATCAATACCTAGGTCAAATTCTTCCTTTTCCATGAAACCTTTCCTCTTTTCCACAGATGTATCTATCCTATCTGTCCAATACTAAATAAAATAAATTTGTCTCTATCATTCAAACTGTTGGTTTATTTTATTCTAGTTATATAACTTACAATGAAAAACATTCCTCTTTTAGAAACATACATCTCCTACCCAAGTTCCTAAGTGCTTTCAGAACAATGGATCATGTCTTATACTACTCCGTACCTCTAAGAATATTACATACAAGGCAGTCCTAATCTATAGTAACCACTAGTAGTTGATGAACTGAATTTTAATAACCATAAATTTATTTTTAAATGCACTATTACCTCTGTTACATCCCAATGGTGTAAAAACTGATCCAAATCTGTAAGGTAAAGAAGCACAGGGGAAAGCTGTGTCTGGATGACGTGAGGGACTCCTCGGAGGCTCTGAAGCCAAGTCAACTCCTCTTTTGAAAACCCTAATGTGGATACAAAGAAAATCAAATTCAAAAAATAAAACACAAGTGACATTCTTCATATTTTTTTTAAAAAGAGATAACACATACCTTCGAGATAAATTGTTCTTTAAGCTACCTTTTCTCTGAATTTCTGCATTTCATGTATTTTTTTAAATGAAATGCTAACAATGGAGGCAGTAAAATTCATATATTTACACAAATGATGTGCTCTAACCCAATCTATAATACATCAATAAACAGGTTTTACCCCTTATATAGAGGGCTTTTCCACATTTACCTAAGAAGATTAGAAAGGTATAACCTTTCCAACTAATAGTAGGTTTAAAAAAGCAAATAAACAAATATATTCCTTCACACACGTACCAAACTTTAAATTCTTACATAATAGCTGTTCAAATGTTTTAAAACTCTCTATCCCTCCTAGATCTTTTTAACAATACATATGTAATTCCTTCAGCTACAAGTTACATAACCCAATTACAGTTGACCTGACCTACACAGACAATTTGCCAAAGTCCGTCCTGAAAGGTAGCTTTCAGAATGATCAGAATACCAGATGAGGGCTGACCTTAGCTATCTGCTTTGATGTTCAGATCACTACATTTCCATGAACACAGCCTAAAGCATCATCATCTAGTTTGAAAACCACATCACATTACTGACTCCTAATGAGCTTTCTAAAATCACAAAACCTTTTGATGGGTATTGTTAAAACACCTTCAAACGTGTACAACTAAAACTATTAAACATGTGGGAATCTACATTTATCTTTTATATAATGTTTATCTTGCTAGATTCAGCTCATTATCAGAACCAGTCAAGTTCTTTTTGGATTCTGTCTTTATATAAACTAAGTTTCCTAATTATAAGTCTTCAGAAAGTTTCAAAGAATCTCATCTTCATCACCCAAATATAAAACTGAAATGTTGAACTAATACAATCATTTAATTATTTTCTTTCCTTTTTTTTTTTTAAATGCCTACAGCACCTGGTATTCCAAGGTGGTCTCCCATCCAAGTACTAACCAAGCCCGACCCTGCTTAACTTCTGAGATCATACAAGATCAGGCACGTTCAGGGTGGCATGGCCGTAGTACAAACATTTAAAACAATAGTAATACTTATATATCTAATTATGATATTTCTAGACTCATTAATTTTGCTTTGAGGGCAAATGGAATGCAGAAAACAACTAAAATCTGATACTCTTCCTATCAAGTTGAACATTTTAAACATGTTTAAAATGGATATTCTGTTCGATTTTTTAAAATATGCAATGTGGCTTCTGGCTATCTAAATAAGTATGTCCACTTAACAAAGATAAGTAATTGAGAAATAAGACAAAGAAGAAAATGAAGAAGTAATCATGTAACATTCAAATAATCCCCAAGTTTTTGGTTCTTGTACTATGATAGATTTCAAAATGAATCATGCAGCTCCCTGCCTCAAAAGCCTGACAATGTAGGATACAACTATTCCTTCAAAGACTTCCACTTATTAATAAATAAAAATCATTCTAAGATAGATTTGACATTTTCAAAACTTCAAACCAGACATATGACAGTAAATCTTAGAATAATCTTTATACTAGGTTTTTTCCTTTCCTAAACTTGGCAGGTGAGTGTGGTTACCTGTAAGTGTTGAAAATAAGAAGCTAAAATAGTCCACATCACTCATCAACCAGTCTTTAACTGAATACTTCCATCCAGAAAATGATGATCTATAATAAACAATGGGAGAACTATTACCAGAAGTGACCAACTTGAAGACTCAAGAATATAACCATTTTTTTATTGAAAACAAGTCTGATTTAATAGCTTAAACAAAACCCACAGTATGTATTAACTTTATACATAAGGGCTCAAGTACATAATATGGAAAATTTAACTTCTAACATATTTATGTAAAGTTTCATTAAAAGGCATAATTGGTCCACATACATAGTATAACTTAGAAAATTTCCATACCACTTGAAAATCAGACTCCAAGGAGCCAAAATTAAGTTTTGCTTTTCAGTAGTTTCATCTGCTGTGTATTTACTACTTGATTTTTACCTTGCTTACTTTAAAAAAGTTCCAGCTTCCTACCTAAGCCAAAGTATCTTAATTAGGTGAAGAATACTTTCACTTAAAGCCACTCTAAGATAACTACGTGTTCCTATACTTTGCAAAGCTATAACTAGGTCTACTTAACCATAGTGCAACTAAAGTATTGGAAGGGGACTCAAAGGAATAGCTAAATGTAATGCAGCTCCTTATTTAATGCGGATTATCTGGTTCCTACTATGAGATCGGTTTCCAGTGACCCCTTTAAAAACACTCTTCAAAGTATGGCTAAGAAGAAGAGAGCAAATGTCAACCAGAAATACAGCAAAAAAGGCTGAAAATGATCAAATCCAACAAGCTGAGACTACAAATTTTATCACAGAAATTTGAATAAATGTCAGCCAAAATTAAGAGTTTCTAATTCAACTAGAAACACTTTTTTTTTCTTTCTGTTAATTGTATTTAATCCAGTGAAATTAGGAACTATGCCACCCAGTGGCTAAATGGGGTAGCAAATCCATGTAAGAGTCTATTTTGGACAAAAGACATGCAACAGGATCACACTGTCCATAAAATGATGATGCCCACATACACTGAGCAAGCCAGAACACTTCCAAGAGCAAAAGGGGATGCTAGTACTAATTATGCTGGGTCAAAAGAAGTAAACTGAACTCCTTCTCGCAGACGAGGTCATATAGTCATCCTACTTAAAACCAAACCAAATCTTTAGTCTAAGACTTTCTCTCTTCTTAGAGATTTTCATCTAACATTTATGTCTTATGTTTCCCAATCCAGCTGTAAATAAACTAGGGGCAGAGAGAATAGGACTGAGCAAAGGTCAGTGGAACGCAAGTATAATGGTATGAGGAAAAAGTCAAACTCTAGGCAGTATCCTGCTCTTAGATAAACTCTCTCTGATAGATGGCAGAGCATCAAACCTCTAAAACCTGAATTGAAACTTGATCTCACAGTCCAATTAATGTAACAGACAAAAATCAGAAATTATTAACAGAATATTTCAGGAAAATTAATCTGGCAACAGTGCACAAAATAAATGAGATTGATAAGCAAGACTATTGTAATAATAGATAATGAAAAAGCTGGCTAGTTTATAGTCACTGGTCACAGAGAAAAGGGGATATTCTGAAGAGAAAACCAAATATGAAATAACTCCAGTGTATGCTGAAAGGAATTAAACATTATTCTTAAATTCTGAATCTAGAAAAAGTGATACAATGGTAATGCCACCGGTCTGAAAAAGTTGAAAAGTCCTCATTTTTAGTATTATTTTTTTAAAAAGATAAGTTCGAATAGGAACAATACATCTATAGAAAGAGAAGGCTAACAGACTGTGCAAATATTAAAAAGCAAAATTTAACTTGGTGGAGTTTTAACTACAAAGATAATCAGCTTTTAATTTAATGATTATCAATCCTTACTATCATTATCTGTAAATTAATAAACTTCTCAACACCACAAATCTCCACAAAGACTTTTGAAAAAAATCTTTGACGAAAGTTAAGCATAAGAGTAACTGATGTTAATAAAGATAATATACCTTCCAAAGAGAATCAATTTCAAAGGGAAGTGTTCAAAAGGTGATTTTAGCTGAATGTTAAAACAGATCCTCCATTAGTTATATCAAAGGAATAGAGTGCCCTCTACTGGAAGATAACACAAAATCACTAGAGTTATAGAAAAAAAAATAACATTTTTTTTAAAGCCTAGCATTAAATAATTGCTTGCACTATCTAAAAAGCTGGGTTTTCTTTTAATTTCTAAGAAAGAAAAAAACATGGGAAACTAAAAAATGTTTAAAATACTTAATAAGACCAAGTCTCTCTAATGCACATGCACACAAAATAAACCTTGAAATTTTCACATGTAAACACCACATTGCAAATTGCTAAAGGGAAAGGTTATATCATCAGTTATGAAGTGCAATTTGGATGACCAGATTCAAATATATTACCTATACTAGTATGAAAATACTGGCAAACAAAGATAAAGTCTACTAACAAAATGAGCTATTTCTATTTAACTGGGATAGGGGATCTATAGCCACAAGGAAGCTAGTCTTTAAACTTGACAGCTGCGGCCTAGATCTCAATTTCTGCCTAACCATATCAGATCCCATTCATGAGCCACAATCAGTAATAAATATTGCTGAATACTAAAATATCATGCCTGATAATATAAGCATGAGGTGTTTAAGGATTCTTTGAACACTTGCAATATGAAACCCTATTAATTACAAAACCTTACATAGTAAAATGGTAAAGCCACTGTTGAAAACAGAATGACAGTTCCTTGAAAAGTTAGAGAATTATCACATGATCCAGCAATTCTACTTCTGCGTATATAGCCAAAAGAATAAAAAGCAAGGACTCAAACACATATCTAGATACCGATTTTATAACAGCATTATTTACAATAGCCAAAAGGTAGAAACGATCAAGTGTCAACAGATGAATAGATAAACAAAATGTAGTGTCTACATACAATGGAATATTATTCAGCCTTATAAAGGAAGGAAATTCTGACACATGCTACAACATGGATGAACCTTGAAGAGTTATGCTGAATGAAATAAGCAAGTCAGAAAAGGACAAATATTGTTTGATTCCACTTATATGAGGTACCTAGAATAATCAAAATCATGAAGACAGAACAATGTTTACTACTGGCTGAGAGGGACAAGGTAAATGAGTTATTATACAATGGGTACAGACACTCAGTTTGGGATGATGAAAAAGTTCAGGAGATGAATAAGTGGTAGTGGTTACACAATGTGAATGTATTTAATGCCACTCTACAGTTTTAACTGTCCACTTAAAACTGGTAAAAATGGTAAATTCTGTTATGTATATTTTAACACACCCGAGATTTCAAATGACTTCTTGTGAGTCCACAAACTTATTTCAACAGCTACATTAAATTCTGAGCTCTGAAAGGAAGCTCTGTATCACAATTCATAACACTAAAGGTTTTTTAAGCCCAGTACTCTCACGTGCCACTGAATCCTTACCATATGCTTTTAATAACTTCAAACCTTCTTCTAATCTACCTATAGAAATCACTAAATAACTTGAAACAGTCTTGCTCTACTGAACTTTATCTAGCAATAATAGCAGCGGTTTTAATTGTTGCATTAAGAGCAAATAAAGGTAATAGCAACATGTAATTTTGAAAGTGTTCTGTACTTCACGAATTGCAGTAGAAGGGATGGGGGAAAGGATTATACTTAAAATACAGCTCACTTGAGCATGCTACCTCATGTGTAGTATCCCAATAAGCATGGCAGCCAAACTTGAACTGAGTCTTCCCATAATACAGCAACGACTTAATCGAGAAAGCAAATCTGCAGGCAGACTGGGTAGAAAATATACAAGCTGGACCAAACACTGCTGAGACTCTGCCGGGAGAACCACCACAGTTCCTTCTTGTGGATCTAGTGGGGTAGGTAGACATATTAAATTCAACTATGAAAGATATACAAATCAGAGATTAAATAAAGCAGATTAAATGATTATTTTCACTGTTATGCTGAATTCTAACATATTAATTAAAGTTTTATCATAAAGCATATATGGACAGCTTAAACTACTTTCTAAAGTAAAACATAGCCATTATTTATTTAAAGATATATTTCTTTAACATTGTAATAACTTCCTAACATCCAAATGTCTTGTTTGAAATAAGAACTTTGATGGGGGCAAAGGGATTGGACATAAAAAAGTAGAACAAAAAAACAAGCACTTTTGCTAAACAGTGACATAGTATCAACCTAAAGCAAAAAACCTGTTTGTGTGTATCTGTATACGCACACACACACACAACCTACATATAAGCAATACTTAAAAAAAAAAAAACAGATTTAAAAATATACCTTCAAAAGACAGATACAAACCAAATGTCCATCGCTTAATAAGTGGATAAATGTCTTATTTCTGTACAAAGAAATATTACTCAGTAATAAAAAGAAATAAAATACTGATATATGCTTCAACATGGATGAATCCTGAAAATATTATGCTGTGTGAAAGAAAGCAGACTTGAAAGGCCTCGTATTACACAATTCCATTTATAAGAAATGTCCAGATCCAGAGACAGAAATGTAGGTTAGTGACTGACAGGAGCTGGGAAAGGAAGGAATAGGGAGGGACTACTAATGGGTACAGTTTCTTTTGGGAATGATAAAATATTTTTGAATTAGTGGTGATGATTGTACAACCTTGGAAATATGTTAAAAATCACTGAATTGTACATTGTAAAATGGCAAATTTTATGGTGAATTATATTTCAATAATAAATTATATGTATATATCCCAGAATGCTTTTGATATTTTTGCTTAAAATATGAAATAGTTCCAAGAATGAGTAAGAAGTATTTATACATGAAAGTCACACAAGACACTCATTATAATTAAATAAGTAATTTTGCACCAAAGATTCAAAGGAATTTTTTTAATACCTGAATTTTTAAATTTGTGAATAGCAGGTGGTTTAAAAGGCAATTTAATAATGCAAGTAGCACCTAAAACCATTAACCTTCTAAAACTACTTACTACTGAAAATGAATTAACTGTTTGACATTTGGTTTGGTTTTGGCAATTTAATCATGGTATAACTAATTTATAATAATTTAAAGGAAAGGCAAATCTAATAAGCTTCTCTTAGAAACTTCTTTCCTAAACTGGGGAAGACCAATGATTACCTACACAGTTAAACTCTTACCATAGATTCGGAGAGCAGTAGCTTGTAAGCTTTTTAGTAATTCTTTATGTGCTCTTGCTGCAGCAGTATGGATGATATCAATAAGCTGTGCTGAGAGCTCAGGGTTTCGGGAGCCAAGATGTGCAAGTTGCAATGGTAAACCAGCCAACCAACGGGATAACACTTTACTACGATATCTAAGAAAGGCCAAGGAAGAACAAAATAAAGTATAATTTCAAAGACAAGAGACATAAATTTAAACAAAAAAACTTAATGTACCATAAAGTGACAAGTCATCCACCAATAACACTATATTTACTCATTTAATCATTTGAAAGCCTAGGAGATTGCCAGCATCATTTATTCAGCTGTAGCATTTTCTAAGGTTTTACCCACTAAAAGTTCACATAATGTGGGACACAATCTAAATTGTATTTTTATCTTAAAGGACACAGACACTACTTAACTCTATGTGTACTATTTATCCTAACTAATGTTAATTATTATACTATATTAACTTATTGATGCATTCAATGTAGGGGTGTACCCACAACTAAATGGCTTTGAACTTATGTCACTGCAGTTCTTTAGTATACTTGCTAAAGCTCTTAATGTCCCCTTACTCAGGTAACAGCAATCACTGTTATCTGACCTCTGTTGTCACACAACCTGAATTTAAATCTCAGCTAGCTCTTTTACCCATTAGTTGCATGACACTCACCAAATTATTTAACTTAAGCTTTTTTTCTTCTGTAAAATCAGAGTTAACAGTACCTACCCCTCATGGTAGTAGCATGGGAATTATTTAGATAAATTATGAAAAACACCTGGTTCATAGTAAAGATTCAAATATATTCCAACAACTCCCTACGTATGCTGAGGTATCCCAAATCTCTATCTTCTAGCCTAACACAACCTCCTGTCTCAAATAAACCTCAAAACTCACCATTTCAAAAAATTAATTCCCTAGTTCTAGCTATACTCTGTTATCTGTCTCACCTGACAGCACCAAGCCAAGCCAGAAACTGTCATCTTCTATTGCCCTCATTCTTATACCATATGCCCCAATATGTCACTAAGGGCTAGTGGTTCAACCACCATAATTTTTATGGAAAGTAAAAGGCTATGACTGCTACAGTAAGTGGACAAGTGGAAACGTGCTCAAAGAGGCTTTTAACTGCTTAGTTATGCGTATAAGATTACTGGTACTATTACGTAGGCTTCTTCGTAAAATTTTCTCTCTCGTTAAATGCAACCAACTAAGATAATAGCAGTGAACTTTTCCAAAGATTTAATCACCCTATCATCTTATTTAAATAGGCTACGAAATAACTCGGTGAGAAAAAAGGCAAAATATATAAAACTTTACCTGACTCTGTAAGACCTCAGTTCTTCTTTTTGATAGATTTTACTGAAAAACTTTAGTAACAAAGTCCGAACTGGAAGGAGAAGGCCCCTCTGCTGATACAATGTATAAACTGCCTTGATGAGAGACTCTGTAACTTCTAAAAACAGAGAAAAAACAACTACATATGAATCAAAAATGTTTCTTCACCTGCCTCAAAATTCCTCTAAAAGCACAGAAGTAGTTTTCTTCATTCCTATACAAAGCAGATCTCAGCCACAAACTGCTATCACAAAAGTCCTATAGCAATACCCTATAGCAATATGGAAGTCAAACCAATCAGAGATTACAGTATAAATTTTCCTAAGGGACAACAAATCTAAGTAGGAATTACAAAAATTAGGATCTTAAAAAGGTGAATAAGATGGAAACCAAACAGGAAAGCTTTGTTTTTGAATAAGAGAATTAGGAAGTCACACTAAAAACTGACGATGTGACATAACTTCAAGCTAGAAGTAAGGAAGAGACAGGCAGGATTCATTCTATAAGGAGCAAAGGAAAAACCTCTCAAATTCTAGTCAAATTAGATCAGAAGAGGGTATTTTTTCATCATTAGGCTTGATGGCATTTCCTCTTTCTACCTCCTTTTACACCAACTTTGTAATCTACTAAAAATCTTATCAATTTACTTCAGAATGGACCCATCCATTTGAGAAAAAAATGCTCAGAGCCATAAACAATTTGTGTACAAGTAGAGAATCCTTTATAATTATGCTACCTAGCTACCTTTTATGATGTGAATGTAACTGACTACATGGAATGTTTGAAAGTTATCAATTCAAAGCTAGACCCTAAACAACATGCATGAGAGCTCCTCTCTTAAACAAAGATAAAGCAGTATCACCTACCTCTGTTTGGTTGTATCTGCATTAACCTCCATGATACCCCAAGCAATCTGTTCAGCTGCTTACTGTTTAGCCTATAGCCATCTTCAAGGGTCTCTGTCACAAATTTCCTTATCATTTCTATCCAGTTGGAATCCTTTTGCAAAGTTGAGGCATTTGCCAGGGAGACCATGATATCAGACAGTGTTAAATTCAGTAAGAGATGATCTACATTATTAGAGAGAATTGTGCAATGCTTGATGCTAAAAACAAACAAAGACACACACATCTGTAAAGTGTGCTATCTATATGCCTGTTTCACTTAGAATACTTAAAATAATCTATCGATGAGTAAAACAGTATTTCCTTCTAGAATAAACGACAAGTATGTAGGCAAGTTGTAGGACATTGTTTTGTAAATAAACCAACCATTATGGAATGAGCTTGTTAAGAAGTCATGAACCAGAGTGTATACTATTCAGTTCATTACCAAAGTTCTTATTCACACAGGAAGTATGGGCCCCTGTAACACTGCTTGGTAATCTTAGAAGTATAAGACTTGAAAACAACACACAGATTTGTTTAAAGCAGCAGATACTTATATTTAATGGAGGTCACAGTAGATCTTGACTCTGCTTCTAACTAATCATGACTTTTAACAGAATCACTAATTTCTCCCAGTTTCCTTACATGTGAAATGATCCAGATAAACACTATCCTGAAACAATTTGACTTTATAATTCACATATAAAAATCAGTTTTTTCTAGATAAACACATTTCCTTCAAAACTGAAATTTTGGAAAAACCTCAAACTTAGACTATAATACTCATTTGAGACTATAATATATTTAACAGCACAGCCTATTTATTTCAAGTTTAGAAAAATATTAAGTTGATTAAAATAAAAAATATCTCTAACTTAACCAATTTTAAAAGGAAAGCGTTAATCCTGGATTAAGCATGAGCAAGGAAGGACCCACAAATACATGGAAAGAGAAATAAAAGTAATCTGGTGCTATCAGAATATTAAATGTAGGGCTAGGAATGACAAATGAGCCTGGAAAGGTAAAATGGGACCAAATTACAAAGAGGACACTAAAATTAATTCTGTAGGCACAGGAGTAACATGGCTAAAAACTTCTGTCAGACAGATGATTCTATGGATGGAAAAGAAAATTATAAACAAATAAATTATAAAATAAATTATGAAATTATAAACAAAGTTATATGGCTATTTGTAGCAATCCGGGCAAGAGATGACAAATGCAAAAAGCAGGGTCAATATTGGCATTGACTAGAAAAGGGGACAGTTAGGAAGAATGAAAATTAGCCGGATTTGAAGTTTGCTTAAATGTATATGTGTGAGTTATGAGATGGTACTGGAGGAATCAAGGGTTCTACACTGGTGACTGGGTAAATAGAGATGACGTAGCAAAAAGAGGAGCAGGGATTCAGAAAATTAATTCCACTTTTGATATGTTGAGTATAAAGTGTCTCCGGTATAAATTCAGGCATAGACAACTCAGTGCAGAAGTCTGATCCTGGAAGGAGAAGTCTGAACTACTTAATAGAAATTACCCACATGATCACTCCTAGCTGCAAAAGAAGCTAGGAGATCTAGTTTCTATTTTGTATAGGCATATACCCAGTTAAAAACTGGAAATTCTATCATTAAGAAAGGAGAGAATGAAACCTGGGCCAGATGACTAGCAGTCTATGCCAGAAACCCAAATTTATTAATAGGTTATTTGCCAAACTACTCAACATCCAAAACTAAGGCACGTTTTAAACTACACCACATGCAAGCTGAATTGCAACATTTCTTCATCACAGGTAGCTTCAAGATCTACCCTCAGTTTATCTCAAGCACCAAAATCTATCACTATCTGGAAGGCCTTACAGGACATTGCAAACTTGGAAGAATTCATTCCGTACCTTCAATAATTTATACAAAAATTTAAAAACTAAATATACCGACTATCAATTCTATGAGGGAGGCAGGCCTCTGGGGAAACTCCAATTCTCAGTAATGAAAATGGAGGTAATCAGAACCAACCCTCTCCCTAAAAATAACCTTAAAAACTGGATGCAATAGTTTTTTTAAAGTCCCTAAAGCATGCAAGGGCTAGTAAGACAGAGAACATTTGCTGGGCTCCAAAATCTAGGAAAAAACAAAATCCCAACACCCAAGGATTAGTCCTGAGGATTTTTGTAAATGCTAAAACCAAAGACAAAGCTGCAAAAGTGAGGTAACCTTTTAGTGGACTCACGGAAAAGTCAAAGCCCAGGGCCTGCGGGACTTTATTATCCCAACTTCAAGCTGAAGCCTTAAAGGCTTCTCTTCCAGGGTAAAGGTGAACTGGAAATAAAAACAGCTCTTAGATAAAACTCAATCCCAGTTTAGCATCATCCCAGCAGTTTAAGTAACAATTCCTCCCAACTAGATCTATAGATTCAATGCAATTCCAGTCAAAATCCCAGCAAGCTATTCTATAGTTATTGATAAACTGATTCTAAAATTTATAATGGAAAAGCAAAAGACTTAGAATATCCAACACAAGACTGAAAAAGAATAAACTCAGAGGACTCGTACTACTCAATTGCAAGACTTATACAACTACAGTAGTCAAGACGACATGGTGTTGGTGAAAGAACAGACACACATAGGATAATTAAACAAAGAGCTTCAAAACAGACCCACAAAAATATAGTCAACAGATTTTAGACAAAGGATCAAAAGCAATTCAATGGAGAAAACATAGTCTTTTCATCAAATAGTGCTGGAACAATTAGACAAATTCTAGAATCGAAAAAAAAGAAAATACACTCAACTGATTTATGTTTAACTACACTTAAGCAAAACTAAAGAATTAAAACCTGAAAGATATGAGATAAAAGAGAAATAAGCAGAAGATTCAGTAAGTAGGTCTAACATACATTTAGCCTTTAAACGAAAAGAGAAATAGGATCGCTGCATGTAGTAAAAGATAAAAATTTTTCAGATCTCTTTAAAGACATTTCATTCAAGATCTCAAGATTTACGATGTCCACTGAATCCCAAAGGCAATTAATAAAAAAGAAAACCACACCTGGATACATCATTGTCAAACTGCAGAAAACAAAAGACATGGAGAAAATGTTAGGGGGTTAACCAAACAAGTACCTTCTAAAGTAGCAACAGACTCCTAACTGACTTCTTAACACAGCAATGAAAACCAGAAGAGTAAAGTGTAATTGTCAGGGTGCTCAAAGAAAACTGCCAAAAATAGAGTACTAAGTTCTGCTAAAACATTCTTTAGGAGAAATAGTACTTTTACACACACACACACACACACACACACACACACACACACCTTACCCACCCACCCCCCCCCCCAGTAGATTCTTAATGATCCTAGATGAACAGAGAAATACATGAAAAAAATAAAGAGCAAAAAAGGTTGGAAATACATGGATAGAGCTCAACTGGTGGATATGTTCTCCAAAATATTAATTTTTGCTTGAACACTCAAATTTTATCATTGGCACAAATACTGTCAGTCATTTCCCTGGAACTGATAGGCTCACTTTATTTTTGAGAAAATGTCTACCAAATACTCAAGTCTAAATAACCATAGTTTGTCTGTCAGTTATTCTTTCAAGTTAAACCATGTCCATAATAGAAAAACACTCACAAGTAGTATAATCACACAAATGTATTTCCTTCAGACAATCATTATTGTTTGGTATATAGCTGAAATACTTTATGCAAGCTAATATTAAAATTATGTGTTCTCCAGGGTCATGCCTTAATAAAATTAGTAATTTTTATTGCTTCAGTAAGGATATTTTTAAGTGAAACTGGCATGTTCTTTTAAACTGTGAGTGCATGGTGATGAAGAATACAATGGCTACTAGTACTCTTTGGTGCCACCGCCTTAATTCCTGCTAAGATACCAGCAGTTTTACCCACCACTGTTTTTCTATCATCAGTGCAAATGTCAGAACAATGAAAAAGACAAATAATGTCTTAATATAATTGTGAAAATAGTTCTAACCTAGTGGACCCAGGGGCCACAGACCACACTTTGAGAACTGCTATCTTAGATAAATGACATAAGAGTAAGCTGGCTAAAATGGGAGAGGGAAAGATGAACAGGCAGAGGACAGAACATTTTTAAGACAGTGAAACTATCCTCTATGATATTATCACAGTCGATACATGTTACCATACACATGGCAAAACTCATATAATGTATACTAAGAGTTAACCCTAATGTAAACTATGGATTCTGGGTGATAATGATGTGTCAATGTAACAAACGTATAACTCTGGTGTGGAATGCTGACAGTGAGGGAGGCTGCGCATTTGTGGAAGCCAGAGTATATAGGAACTCGGTACTTTCTGATCAATTGTACTATGAACCTAAACTGCTCTGAAAAATAGTCTATTAAAAAAAAAAAAGAATGAAATGCTGGTATATACACAACATGGATGAACCCTGAAAACATTATGCTAAGTGAAAGTAAGCAGGACAAAAAGAGATAAATATTATGATTCTACTTATATGAGATCTCTAGAATAGTCAAACTAAAAGAAACAGAAAGTAGAACAGTGGTTCCCAGGAGCTGCGAGGCAGGGAACATGGGGAGTAATTATTTAACGAGTACAGAGTTTCATTTGGGAAGATGAAAAACTTCTGGAGATGGATGGTAGTAACAGTTGCACAAACAATGTACTGAATGCCACTAAACTTCATGTTTAAAAATAGTTAAAATGGTAAATTCTATGTTATGTATATTTTGCCATAATAAAATAATATCCTTTGTAATTCTGTAATTCAACATAATATGAAAAATCTAGACATCAGGTCAAGAATTAACTGGGGGTGCATGAATAAGTGTGAAGACCACTGGCCTAGACCATTGTTGACTCCCCTAATTTAACTTAAGTTGCCCTACACAGGCTAACTGCTAAGTATTCATTTCCTTATTAAGTACAAAAGCAGCCTGTAGTCCCTAAAAATGAATCACAGGGGAATCTTAAAAAGAATAAGTTATACTGCAAATTCATTTTTGCTAAAAATTCCACAATTTCCCTATCTCAGCCTCTGCATTAACTCTTTTTTCACCTTTTATATTTTGTCACAAATCACTCTATCAGGGCAGCTTTCCCTAGGACTCTACTTCCCCCGTAAAAATATCAGGACTGGCTCCTTATTACAAACTCTTATATTATCCTAAACTCTTCCTTCATTAACTTTATCACAGTTGGTCACTGATTAAAGAATCACAGACGTAAGTATGTCTCCCTCATTAAACTGTATGCACAAGAATTGGTACTCCATCTCCTTTACCACTAAATGCTCAGCATGTAACAGTAAGTGCCTTGCAAATACTAAGTCCAATAAATTTATTGAATAATGATGGTATGCCCATATACTCTTTGATAATTTTCTTATATTTAATGGCCTACTAAACTCCAAACATCCTACTCTCATTTAGATGAAAATTATATATGGAAGCTCTTACTAAAAAAACAAAACACAAAAAACAAACCCACAAAATTCTATTCAAGAGTTAAAAGACTTCTGAAACATAACCATGGACCTGATTAAAAACTTCTGCTCTAATAAGAACATCGTATGTGGGAGGGAAAAAACCTAACATCTTGCTCAAGAAAATATCTCCCTATTTGATTCTCTGTCCTCTCCAACTCGATACTCCTTAATCTTTCTAAAACATAGTTTTGATGCAACCAAAAGTCTTCAATGACAAAAGGATCAAAGCTGAAAGATAAATGAATTCGAGACAAGAAATTACTATCAGCATCAAGGCTAGTGAATAGCAGAAACCAGATTTGACCCAGATCTGTCCCCATGCTCTCCCTCACCTAATCCTATAGCTTTCCTGTAGGCCATCTCCTCTAGGTGGTATAATCTCTCATCTCTTGTTCCATTTCTGCCTGCTAAAATCATATTCATGTCCAATTACTCTTCAATATAGCTTATCTGTTTATCCTAATATGATCTGTCTCTTCCTATGAATTCCCAGAGTACTTCTTATATATGGACACTTGTATACTGCCTTATGTTACATATGTAAATTCACTTTTCCTCCTGCCAGTTTTTGAGCTATTGTTTCTCAGCTTCAAATCCACCTTTCTATACTCTGCTTTGTGATCCTGGCGCTAGGACTCTGTGAGCCACATCTTTTCTCCTTTGCAGATGGGTTCTTCTTAGGCTCTGCCAATAAAACGGTAACAGAAAAAAACTGAAAAGCGATAGGAGGAAGGGATGCTCTCCTTTCTGTTTGCTTCCTAGTCCTGTTTTTGCTTCCTTTTGCTGCCAGTGCAACCCAACAACTCTTCTTCAGGCCAGCAGCAGTTAAGTCTAGCAGCCACAGTTGATTAGAATTGGAAATTTTTCTGACAGAGAATGGATATCAGCATCATGCCCTTAATAAACACCAGCACCACCTAGCCAGAACCTCCTTTGCAGAGTTCTGGACTCCAGCCCCAAAGGGCCCCTCTTCTGATCTCAAAGACATTAGCCCAGCTGACTACCAATCCCTTCCCAGCGGTCTGAGTTTTGGCTCCACAGTCTTTCCTCCGAACTTCTTCCCCTGTTCTCTGTTCTCCCAGTCCTTGACATAGCAGTCGCTTCCTGCAGTTGCTACCTCCACAGTACCTTACTGTTCTCTTGTCTGTTCAGTTTGTTAATATCTAGTTGGCAATTTTTATATCACATTCTGTTACAATCACTGTGTGGTTTCTGCCTCCTGACTGGACAATGACACTCCTTCTACCAATTTTATGACTTTTACCAATTTTACTGATTTTATGAAATTGCTTAGGAGAACAAGTAGTATACCTTAAGACACATCTGATTACCCCTATCATGAGATTTTGTAAGCAACCAAAATAAATATTTGGTGAATGAATAAAAAGCTCATCTTCCCGCAAATCTGCCTTATCACTTCTGAGCATACCCTTTGAACCCTGCTCAAACAGCCTCACTGATTCTCCAGGTAGTTTCTTCCCACTGGTAAATTTAAGAACCTTTGACAGA
Source organism: Pteropus medius (assembly GCF_902729225.1). Classification (NCBI taxonomy): domain Eukaryota; kingdom Metazoa; phylum Chordata; class Mammalia; order Chiroptera; family Pteropodidae; genus Pteropus; species Pteropus medius. The sequence goes on along the minus strand of NW_024341894.1, from coordinate 1,580,820 downwards.
CTTTAAGATCCCTTCAAGTGTTTGCTCATTTGGGGGAACTGCACTTTTAGTGTTCTAGCTTGTACCTGCTTATCAAGTTTTATTAGATAACTTGTTTTTTAATTATCTGCTCACTTGAGGTAAACATTTTAAATAGTTTCTAGGCTTACATTTTTTTAAAACTCCACCTTCTAATCCATATCCCTTTCTGTTTATTTTTGTAAAGAAAACTATTTTTTCTCCAATTACCACTCTTCCTTCAGGATATCTGACTGATAACATACTAATACTGATATTAGTTTCATTCCCAGCTTCCTCATATATCAGAGAACTTGATGACCTTTAGACACTCTCCTGGTTAGAGATAGTTATACAGTGCCTCTACCAAATAAACCACCCACTTCAGCAAATTTTATTAAAATCACATTTCTATAATTTGATATTTGATGCTCATTTATCACAAAACATTCACTTTACGGGTTTCAAAAAATAAAAAAAATAAAAAAATAAAAAAACTGGGGGGAAAAATTCCCAAGGCTTAAAGTGACTTGTTCAATATCAATCAAACCACTCCTACTTTTATTTTTATTTCGCAAAATATAAACACCTCACAGTGAAGAAAGTTCTGGTTTAAGGCTAATTATTTTCTGATAACTTCAAGTTAAACTTTTTTAAGACTGTACAATGGCAAAGAATTACAATACCTTTTATTTGTCTCTTTCCTTCTATGTTTGGTTATTTCTTTTAAGGAATATGGAAAATGACTCATAAAATGATGTCTGAAATCAATAAGATAATTCTTTCGAAGCCACGACTCCTATTAAAATAAGCAAAGATTAGAAAACCTACTAGAAAAAAATTTAAATAACCATTAAAACTTTAAGCAGAAAAAAAAACTTTAAGCAGAAATTTGACAATTTGTTGATATTCAACTATAAATGTACCATTATAATACACCTGCTATGACATAACATGTAAATAAATTTTGAAATCAGAATAAACTGTTAGGACATCCAATTTTCACCCACAGATCTTTTTGGTACTTAGTAACTACTTGCATTTTATCTGTTTAAGAGAAGAAAAAGAGAGAGCATAAAGATTTAAGAAAATCCTGAACTTGAACCACTAGTGCAATATTTACAAAATATACAAGAAAGTCTTCTACTTAGTGTTCTTTTTATACCATAACTCTATTCCCCAGCAATTCCATAATCTCTCATTAAAGGTATTCAACACTTTCATAAAGCAATGAACTCCTCTAAAATTCTTTAGCAGTATTTGTGAATGTATCATTCTCTTCTGCTTGAAATAGTCTAATTCCAGATTACAACACTCTTATTTCCTGCAATCCAGAGGACCAACCATTCCATTTTTCCAGGGACTGGGGTTTCTTGAGATGTGGGACTCGAAGGTGTGAAAAGTTAGTCACAGTACAACTCCTTTGTATCCTCTACTGGATTCTTCTTTTTCCTGGCCTATACATGTAGTCTCAACCTCTCTCGGACTTCTAAAAGGCATCTTAAATTTAACATGAATAAACTGAACTGTCATTTGGATCATAACACAGGCCTCATCCTTGCTCCTCTTTCCTGCACTATGCACACCAGCAGTCCTGCTGGCTTTACCAGAATCCAGCTGCTTTTCATCACTTCAAATACTAGCTACCATTCTACTCCAAAACATCTTTATCTCTTACCTAGATTACTGCAATAGCCTCCTAACTGGTATCTCTGCTTTTCCTTTTACTTCGCAGAAGTCAATTCTCTACAAAGCAGCCAGTGATCTTTTAAAACATAAATCTAGCTTCAAAATAATACAAGAAGGGAGAAAGAGAATAGGTGTGTAGGTAGAACAGGAATGGTCATCCATGGGATGATTTGGGCTCCACAAATTTGCTAGAACTGGATGGTGAGCACATTTGAGTTCATTAGTGTTCTGTGAATTCAAAATATTAAATAAACATAATTCAGATCATGCCACTCCTGTGCTCAAAACTCTCCAAAGTCTTTTCACCACAAGATAAGGAATTAAAATCCAAACTCCTTACCATGGACCACAGGGTCCCACATGAGCTGGCCACTCTCACTTTTTCGCCCTCATCTTCTACTATTCTCCCAGTACTTTACTTGCACAGGCCTTCCTGCTATTCCTCAAATTAGTTAAACTTGTTCTCAATTAAGTGCCTTTTACTTCCTGTTCCCCATACCTAAAAGGTTCTTCCCACAGGTCTTCACAAGACTTGCTCCTTCATTCAGTGGAATTCAAATATCATGAAAGCATTTCCTGACCACTTATTTTAAATAGCTCCCGCTCACTGTTTCACATATTCTCTCTATACTCTGCTTTATTTTCATCTTTCTTCCTAGTATAGACATTACACCTATGTTCATCATATGTCAACCCCACCAGATTATAAGTTCTATGAAGACAAGCACCTTGTCAGTCATGCTTATCACTGTATTTCCAGAGCCTAGACCAGAACCTGGCACACTGCAGAGCAGTGCTGAACAGGCCTTTCTTTAACGATAGAATTGTTCTATACCTATGTTGTCCAACATAGTAGCCACTAGCCACATGGAGCTACTGAACACTTACTATGTGGCTAGTGTGGCTGAGGAATTGAATTTTAATTAATTTAAATAGCCATATTTATAGATGCTCAAAAATCTTTGATAAATGATTGTACTTGACTGTTCTTCACAAATTCTAATCCTTATGGGAAAAAGACAACAGCAGTGAGACATATAAACAAAAAAAGTTGCAAGCATTAAAGACAAAGCTAAGACACAGCAAAATTTCTATAATGTATAATTATCATACTGACCCTGAAGCTATTAGTACAGGAGCCCAACTGAAGGTAAAGGACAGAGGGGAAGTAACAGTGGGAACAGTAACAAAAAATAAACTAAAATGAATTTTAACATCACCTATATAAGATACATATTTATACTTTGTCTCTAAAATAATAAATCTTATCCAGTTATTGTTATAGTTCAACATAATAATTTGCCAAGGTGAATCAGAGAATTTTACCAGTGGAATTTTACCAGAATTTTATCAGCTTTTAAATACCATTCCTATTTAAGTTAATCCCCATAACTTTATTTCAATTTTAGACAGTATTCCAATTTAGTATTCTACACAGCCTTCAACAGTCTATGCAAAACAGTCTTCTGAACTTAGTATCCTATGTTAATGAACTGCTAATAAATATGGTCATGTTATAATAGCATAGGATAATTCTAAAGCATAAATACCCATAAAATTAGGCAGTGTTTAGATCCTTTGACAGTGTTATCTGAATAATAGATGATCCAAAACTAGCACAATTAATAAATTTGCATTTGGTTCTACCTAATATTATTACTAAAGCAGTAATAAAAATTAATCAGTGACTATATATAACCAAACACCAAAATGCTTGGAGTTTTTATATCCCATCTTTCTAAAACTGAAGGAAAGACTAGGTGCATGTTGAGTATCATTACTTTTCATTTCTATCTTAGTCTTTCAGATGAAAACAGATTCAAGATTGCAAATAATATATACTTTTCTAAGAAACTGTATGCATTATTATTGTCACTAGCCTACATCACAGATTAACTGCCATAAAGGACAAGATTTGCTTTTGTAAAATCATCTACTATACCCCCAACCATGTTTGATTTCTTGCCAATGTCTACAATGAACCATAAGACAGGCTCGAAACTATAATCAAAATGCCATTCTATTTGAAAAAGCAATTCATCAAACATCCCTACAGACGATAAGTAATTGGTTAATAGAATAAGCTCTTAAAAGAAACACACACCTTAGTACAGTTACATAATGCTTATCAAGATTATCAAGTACTATTTTCATTTATCCCTAGTTTTCTTTTATGTAGCATACTGACTGATTGTAAAGTTCAGCTTGAAATAAAAAGAATTAAAACCAAAAAACTGCCTTGTCAGTTTTATATACATGTAGGCAACCTCAAGGTTTCACACCTGTCTAGTCAAAAGTCCTTGAAGAAATTCTTCTATAAACCAGATGTTTCAAGCTTTAAAGTACTGTTCCTGCAGCTGCCCTTTTTAACGTACTACCAAATTAATTTAGCACCAATTAAACTTACGGCTTGTTCTTCCTAACTTGCGCTATGTAACAAAACACTTAGAGAAAGCTGCCAGCAATTCTCCCCAAATGGGAGGTTGAATTTACTCATCAAGAAACATGTCTTTACTCTCAGCTTTCTAGAAAGAAACTGCTATGACTTGGAATTCACTTAGGTTAATTTCACTCACACCATACCTACAACCATAGCTTACCTACAGAAAAGGTAACTTTTAGAATGTTTTCTGACCTTACATCCTTTATCAAAACAAAAAAGCATACACTAAGCAAGTCTGTGTGTAGCTTCTCTAAAACACAGTAGTTTAAAAACAACTCAGGGTTGGCTATGAGATCTTCAGTTTGATTCATTTCTGCTAAACTTGGCAGTATGGCACAAACTGGAAGAGACTACTTAATAAACAACTTTTTTAATCCTAAAAGAGGCCTCCAGAAACTAGAATGTTCCTATATAATCAATCTACCATAAACAATAAATTATAACCCTACTGTGAATTATATCTAAAACAAGTGAAATCAAGTATATTAAGTTATGCATTTAACTTAAATTTTAAAAAATATTCAGATAATAATCTCATAAAACTATTTTAATTTGCTATTTGGGGCAAAAAAAAGAAACAAGTTTATAGTTAAACCCTGGGAAAGTTTTGGAAAATGCATAACCAATTAACAGTAATATGCTGATATCTAATCTGTCCATTTATGATAAAGGCATTACTAAGAAAATAAAGATTGCATTAGTTCTTACCAATTTATGGGTTTCATCATGTTGCTTAGAGAGTTTCCACAGAAGGGAAATAATATTAAGAACTTGCTGCATAACTTGCAGTGGTTCTCGTTCTATACCATTTCCAACAGAGGCAGCTAATTGCGGAGGCACAGCTTCAATCCAGCACTCGATTAGCAATGGAATTATTATCTCAATGAATCCTTTCAAGTTTTCAGTAGATGACAGGCCCTCATCCACACTGCCTAATCCTCCAAACAGGTACCTAATAAGAAGAGTGAAAATGAAAACAAATTTAATGATTAAAAATCATCACTCCTTAAATCTTAAAGTATGAGTAAAATGAAGCACCATGAATTGATAATTACATTAATCAAGACTAGTAAGAAAAATAGAATTCTAAGATGACAAAGCCAAGAGACTATTAAGTTTTACTTCTCATTAGGCTTTGCTAGAAATGAATTAATATTTTCAAATGACTTCTCTCATCAGTAAATAAAATCAAATCATGAGTAACTATATGAAACATGAAAGACAACTGCGTGTCTTCCCATCATTAGTCATCAATGGTCAGCAGTTATAATTCAATATAAGAAAACTGAGTGTGGACATAACTGAAATCCTTCTTACCGTAGCCTGAACTGTGAACTGACATTTGGCTGTGAACCCCCATTTTCATAAACCTGGATGTGTTGCTGGTCGTTGGCATGTTCCTTCCAGTTGATAAAAATGGACTTGCTAGTGGCATGGTTATTTTCTTTTTGTTCCTGAAGTCCTTCACTTTCTCTCAACCTACTGGATCCATCTGCCAAGGCCTGAAGGAATTTACTTAGTCTCACTAAGACTTTCAGCCTCCACTGCTGAGAAGTGAGTCTCCGATTAGGATTTACAGAAAGTATCCAGGACTGGGATCTGTCTCTATTTACCAGTCCTTTGGACAGCTGCTGATGAGAAATAAGTTCTACAAAATTCTTAAGCAATATACTGCTACGGCCAGTAATTAGATCTGGGTACTGTTCCAGCAGAATGTCCAAAACTTTTAAAGAGTCCTCCTGAATTCCTTCAGTAATGTGAGTCATGGCACTAGAGAGATGGGCACTTACCAAAGGAAAAAATGGAGAAATTTGTTCAGCTCGTATTTGGGGGGCCAGGAATTGAAGAAGTTGAACTGCTGCTAATCGTACATTAGCATCTTTATCTGTAAACACAGCAGTCACTTCACTTAATATGTTTGAAAGGTGTGCATCAATTATAAGAGGGTACTGAGACAAAAGGTCTTTAAGTCCAAGAAGAGCACTTTGTTTAACCCCAGCATTGTAGTGATGCATCTGTGATAGCAAATCCTATAAATAAAAATAAAAATACAGGTTTAAGGTATATACATGCAAAGATATACACACACACATATTATATCATTTTCAAATAAGCATGCTAAAACTATGTCATTTAAGTGACGCTCCTTGGGGAAACTGCTTCCATGAGTATTTCTAAATGTTACTCAGCTTTTATTAAAATCGGAAACATTGTTTTATCTTTAAAATAGTTTTAGCTTAAGAAAAATATTCATAATTTTTGGTTAGAATTTTCTCTTTTTGAAAATAACCTGCATGCAGGTTTAGGCACTTAGACACAGTATCATTTAAAGTGACAATAATCATCATCGCTATTTAAAGAACTACTATATACCAAATATGTGGTAGGTACATTCGTATACCCTTAATTTCACAGGCCCTTTCTGCCTTTTTTAAATGGTTTTTCAGGATGTGTAAGTATTTTTTCAGAGTATTACATTTGACAATTTTACTTGTGGAATAATTTACACAATCTGAAAAAAAAACATGACTTCAAACACCTTTTTGATATTATTTAACCTCTGCAGCTTAAAGGCAAAATTAGAAAATGTATATACTCACAGACTTGTTCACTAATATCCACAACAGCATTATTTATAAGATTCAAAAAGTAGGAACAACCAAATGTCCATCAACTGATGAATAATAAAGTGTGACATAACCATGCACTAGAATACTATCTGACAACACAAAGAAATGTAATACTGCTCTGATACATGTTATAACATGGATGAACATTAAAAACATGCTAAGTCAAAGACTGGTAAAAAAAGACCAGATATTATATGATTCCATTTATATAAAATGTCCAAAAGAAGCAAATCTAAACAAATAGAAAATATATTAATGGCTGCCTAGGGGGAAAGAATAGGGACTGACTTCTAATAGGCATAGGATTTCTTTCTCAAATGATAAAAATGTTCTAAAATTGGATTATGGCGATAGTAGCTTAACTATAAATATTTCAAAAACCACTACGTTATACACTGTAAATGGATGAATTTTATTATGTATAAATTCCATTTTAATAAAGCTGTTAAATTTTTAAGCGAAACTACTAATTAAACATCAACTTCATACATTTACTATGAACCTATAATAAACTATGTGCTATTAAGGGTTCAAAAATGAGTAAGACAGGATCTTATCTCAATGAACCACAAAACAGCAAGAAAATTGAAAGAGCAACAACTTGACACATTAAACACATCAAAAAGTTAAATGCATGATATTTCCAGATGATATAGTAAATCACCAAATAAGTATACGAGAGAGAAATCATGTGGATTTAGCCGAGCAAGTCTTTCTGAAGGTGAGAAAGCTGCAGTAGCAACATCAGATTTAGGTAACAAATGAACTTCAAACTTCAAGACCTATCGATAACTCAGAGTTAAAACAACTTTTCAAAAAAACACTAACATTCTAGATGACTTCAAAAAAAATCTAATTTTATCAAAATAATATTTATGATTTACCTTTATGTTAAGTTTTCTATTGTTTGTTGGAAGTGTTCCATCCTCTTTAAGTTGCTCAGGCAGATGTATAGTCTTTGTTTTAAAGTTTGTAACAGTAGCATTTTCTAACTTGGGCTTCTTTTTACCAACTTTTAGTTTTACTTTTTGAAAATCATCTTGGCGTTTTCTTTTTTTGGTCATTCTTGAGTGCTGAATGAAAAGAATTAATTTTTAAAAATGGATAAGGACAAGGATAAATTATAAAATTTCAAAGAAGGTATTTTTCACACTTACTTACTCTAACATGTATTTCAAATATGGAGAATCAAGGCCAATGGTGACTATACCAAAGGACTAAAATATTAAGTGAAAAATACCTTTACAAAGTTCCAAAAAAAAGCAGATTATAAAGCAGAGTAATTAACAGGAAGGCTTGCCAATGATTTGTCAAGGTTTCTGAGCCATGGAACCTGTTGTCAAGCAATGTACTATTGGAAACGTTTTGAAATTTTTTTGAGGGTAGGACTGAGAGGGTGGGCTGGAAAGCAGCATAGAGTTGCTAGAGATATACAGTATATACCGTGTATCTACTGGGAAGCTCCTGGCCCCTAAAAGCCCCCGAAGAACTTCTAGCAAAACAAAGTTTGAAAACGAATGTTATTTAATGCAGCCTGTAACAGCTAGGAAAAGTTTCATGAAACTAAGCTGGGTGCTTGAAAAATAGTTAAGATTCAGATATGCTGCAAGCAGAGTTAATGAGCATTTCATGAACCAGGAAAACGGTATAGATCAAGAGTAGGGGATAAGCTTGGTATAAGCAAAAATGAAGATACCAGCCTTTTGAACGGCAGCAAAAGTTCAGATTAGACAAACAGAAAAGAGTTTCCACAAAAACAAACAAAAAACAAGATAAAAAGGCAGTATAAAAGGAAGCAGTAATAAAGTGTAACAAAAGGATAAGGAACAAGACCAGCTAGGACACTATTATAACAACCCGGGCATAACTATGTCATCTTGCACTACATCCAAATCTTCCCACTTAAACACACAATCTTTGATCTATGTTTCCTACCCATTCCCAGGTCACTTCTTAAGTTCTTTTTATTTCTACCTTAGATTGTTCAATAGTTTCTCACTGGTATTCTTGTCTCTACTGTCTACTCTTGTCCATTTTCTAGAGAATCACCAGAGAGCTATTTCCAAACACAGATCTGACCAGGTTCAGGAGCTTTTCAGGTGCTCCCTTACAGTAAACTTCTTAGCTAGACATATCAGGTCCTTCCCAACTTCCTCTCCAGCTTTATCTTCCTACAAGCTAACCTCTATCTAAAAAACAGTACAAGTTAACCTCAAACTAAAAAACAGCCTCCTATACCTGGAACCAGCTCAGCTCTTCTCGAAGCCTTTTCCTTTTCCAAATAATGAATTCTACCTTCCACTGTACACCCACTAGAGTAGGTTAAGTATCTGTGGAATAAATAAAACTTCTCTTGGTCTATCATAATTATCCTATGTCCAGCTATTCTTTCAAAAGTCATAACGCTACACAAAAAAATTGAGTAAAATGAAGGTTTGCCTTATTGTGAATAATAGCTGATGCAAGCTCGGGCAGCTCAAGTTCCAGAAATCCAGAAGCCAATCACCTATGACATATTCAAATTCACACGATTGCAAGGTTTTACCAAATTAGAGCCCTATAGGTAGGATTTGGCTACATAGGTTAAGAACAGATTCTAGAGCCAGACTAATTACTCTACAACTTTCTAGCTATAGTTTAACCACTGTACTTCGTTTTTATCTACAAAATAGGGATAACTTATTATTTGTAAAAATACTCAGAACTGCTTGGCACATTGATAAATGTACAATCTATGAGCACAAACACGTATATTTTATTAAAATCTCAGAACTAATGCATGCCGAGCACAACATTAGATGCATTATGTATATCAATATTAAATTCCCTCAAAACCATGTGAGGACGGTGAACTAAATCCATTTTAAAGACGTGGCTCAAAAAGATGTCAGTCCTTTATTAAGGAGTTGATGAGGGATTCATACACAAAACAGAGCTCTGCAAAACCAGCTCTATGTTATACATTAAAATGGAATTAAGATGAAGATTGGAAAACTGAGTGGCAGAATGGCTTACCTTATTTCATTTATCCCAGTCCCAAGTTTTCATCCCACCCACATTTCTAGTATTCTAGTCTAAAAGCAACATCCTTTAAAAAGAAGGCCCTGATACTCACCTGGCCTCTGAACACAAAAATGGTTTTACTTAATTAAGCAAGCACTCTTGGTGAGCTTTCCCTACAATTTTATTACTAGCATACCAGAAAGAAAAATAAATCAGAAAAACCTAATGAATTAACCCTCCACCCTGCAGTCCTCTGTACTACCTTTGGCCGCTAATTACCTGATGGGTGTCCAACACACGGTCAAGCTTATGCCATATTATCATCCATCACTCGGTATTTGTCATAATGTTTTCTCTCCGTTAGGAAAATTAAGAGGGCTTATCGCCCTTTAGCTTTTTTTTTTTTTAAAGCTGGTAATATTATTTTTATGGTACACAGAGAATATTTTTATACTAGGAACTCTTAAAGTTCTATTAGCAAATTGTTATTTTCACTTAAATAAAAATTTTCATAGCACATCAAATCAAATCCAACTAAGCCACATTCACATTAGCCGGTATTGAAAAGAAGGTAAGCACTCCAGCCTCAGAGGCTGAACTCTCACATCTCTGGACCTACACAGATGAGCCCCAAAAGTTTTAAAACTGAACTCGATATTCCAACTCGGGGTCTTCTAATTTCAAGACATCTTGGAGCATATGGATTCTGATCGAACCAAATTGCAGCTAATTTGTTTGCCACCTCATTACCCTAATTTCCAAATTTTTCCCTTCAAAAAAAAAAAATCAAGGAGAAAACACACTGCACTCAGCCTTTGAAAATTTCTTCTCCAACCCCTTTTACGCTCGAGTTCCTTTAAACTCTACTGAAAGGGCCAATCGGGGAAACCAGACTTCTCTAAAGCAAATGTCCCAGACAGGGGCGACTCGATAGAACCTGTGGTCCAGTTCTGCTCAACACAGAGCGCTTAACCCTCCACACCTGGATGGCGAGAGGGCCGACCAGGAAACGACTGCTCATCCCCACCCCATCTTTAGTTCCGCATCCCAGAAGTGAAGACCCGTGGGTTTTTAAAAACTATCGTTTCTTCTACTCTCGCGGACCTCAGTCAGGACCACTGTTTGGAGAACCGGGGCCCAATCAACACGCACCGGCCTGAAAGTCTCTAAGACCTGAAACCGCTCGAACCCGCCCAGTCATTTAACGCGCTTCAAAAGCCCGCGAGCGCCCGCCTCCGCACTGCCCCGCTCCGCACCCAGGCCCTGCTCCTCTGCGGCGCGGTAGCCCGACCCCCGGGGGACGCATAACAACTCCGGCCCGCCCTGCACGCCTGGGCCGCGGACAGGGGGGCGACGGCCCTGCGCACTGTCCCGCGCCCCGGGAGGGCCTGGCCCCGACGGGCGGCGGCTGCTCACCTGAGGGCCTCGCGGGGACCGGAGCGCAGAGGCAGAGAGGAAGAGCGTCCGAGCAGAAGCCCAGGGAGCGACAGCGTGCCCCGCCGGCCACAGCCTCTCGCTCCCGCAGCGTGTTTTCAAATCGCCTCGTCCTCACGCGGCCGCGTCTCCTTCCGCTGCCCGGAAATCAGGGCCCCTCCTCCGCGGCCCTGCGCTCACGTGACCCGGGCCCGCAGCCGCGCGCAGCCGGGGAGGAGGGGCTCCGGGCGCGGTAGGCCCCGCCCCTGGGAGGAGGGGGCCTTAGCCGGAAACCCCTGTCACTTGGGAACGCGAGGAAGGACTGCACAGGACCCTAGGACGGGCCCGAGGGTAAAGCTAGGTCCTAGGTCCAGCCCGAAATTCTCAGGCCTGTGTGGTCCTCACGTCTTGGTTACCGCTGGTTGACTGCATGCCTTTTCTCCCTATGCTAGACCACTGTTCTTCAGACCTAAAGGCACATTCAAAGAAGAATATTAAGTTGAATTGAATTGAGAGACCATAGAATTCCTGAGAACATTAAACCTGGATAGAGCAATTAAGAATTAATTAACAGTGGGCAAAATACACCTAGTAGCTGGAGTCTTAGTTGAGGATTTTCCCTAATACTTCAGTTTCTCAGCACTAATATTCCTACTACTGAAATTAAGGGGGCTCGGGGTTATTAAGAGAGGGATTAAAATGCCTGGAAAGGTGATGAGAAAGCAAGGAGAATGGGTCTTTGAAGATAGAATTGCCAAACTGGCAGGTGGCATGGAGGAAAGAGTGCCAGGCATGAATTTTAGACCTTGATTCAATTTATCTCTATAGCTTTCTAGATATGACTCAATAAAGCCAACGACTGTATCGGCCTCAGTGTACTGGGTAGGCATTCAGAGCAGTGATGTCTGTGGTACCTGGGAGACGCAAGCACTGCAACTAAAACTATGCCTATTCTTTGATCAGAGATAAAAAGGCAGGCCAAGATGCCCATCTCTCCCTTCCCTGGCAACACAGCCATACAACCACAATCTGCTTGAATTCACATAAATATTTAGGAGTCATCAGCATTAGATAGTATTAAAAATTATGAGACGGGATCAGAAGATGAGAGGTTTCTTGCCCTCCAGACATGTGCCCTGAACTCCAGACTCATATCTAACAGCTTATTCAAAATATCCCTTGGATATCACTATACCTATCAAGGTAAGCATGTCCAAAATGGAACTCTGGATTTCCCCCTGAAATCCCCCCTCTGGAATTCTCTCTTCCTCCAGCTTCTTCATCTCAAATAGCAACTCCATCCTTCCAATCACTCAGGCCAAAATGTTTGGGGTTTTGGCCTGGCTTCTTTTGTATCTCATATTTAATCCATCAGGAGATTCTATTGACCCTACGTTCAACACATCCTGACTTCCACCACTTAACACCGCTTTTCTGGCTGCTATCATGATCCAGGCCATCTCATGACTGCTGTAAAGAGCCTCTGGACAGGTGTCCCTGCTTCCACCATCGCATTCTAGTGTGTTCTCCCTTCAGTCTAATACCAGCAGAGCAGCTGAGTGATTATTTAAAAATCTAGGTCAGGTCAAGTCACTCTTTGGCTCAAAACCTCTCAATAGCTCCTCATTTCATTTGCAGTAAAAGCAAGAGTCTTTATGATGGCCTCAAGGTCTACCATGTTCCCCTGCGTACTCCTCCTATCACTCTCTCCTTTTTCACTCTGCTCCAGCCACCCTTGCTTCTTTGCCTTTGGTGAAGTGGGCCTAGGAATGATATAGCTCACAGAAAGGCTGGTGACCTGGCTAAAGGAAGCAGCCTGTCTTTAGCAATAGCCAACTGTTACCATAAAGTCTCATTTTCAAGAAAAAATAAAAATAAAAACAAATCCAGAAATGTTTATAAGAAATCTGATCTTAAAAATTGGTAAGCAAGTACATTTTGTGTCCTACTTTAAAACACTGTGTGGGCCAAACAATATTTTTAAGAAGGATGAAAAGTACATACATAAAGATAGGCTTTTTCCAACTCTAAGATATAAATTCAATAATTATAAAGATTGTCCGCTTAACTGAGCCAGAATAGATCTCTGATAATAAGTATATAACTAATCAAGGTCTTTGACCCATGCCTGAAAAGCACGTACAATGAACATGCTTTCTAGAATGTGTAGGATATCCCATCTCCAAAATCTGGCCACACAAACCACTATATTACTTTCCTCTTCTGAGGTACTAGGGGTTAAGACATCAACATACCTTTTTGGAGGAACACAATTCAACCCATAATGGCCACCAAGATCTGTGTCTGGAAATGCCTATATTTCATCACCTGAACATCCTCTCTTTTCTGTCTATGCTCAGAAGCATCACAAGATTCTAGGTTGAGTAACTTACTACCACACTGTCTACCTAACCTTTGCAGCTTCTGTTTTTATACTGGAATTCCAGTTAATATTTGATTTGGAAATTGAGTACCACTGCTAAAAAGATTGAAACCTGTTAATCGAATAAACTTGATTTTATGATGTCAAGGCAAATAATAAAAGCATAAACGTATTAAACCGACTCTTATCTTATATTTCCAAAGACTCTTTGAAGAAAAGGATAAAATGAGTTCAAATTTGGTACTATAACAAGGGACAAAATTCAAATCACACGCTCTCAGAATTTATTGATATGATATATGCAAATTACTTGGCACAATGCCTCGAACACCATTAAGCCCTCAAAAAATGACAATTGATATCACTATCGATGATGTATCATTGGGCCCTCTCTGTACAAAATGAAACTTTTAGTCAGATTTCTTAGATAAAGTAACAGGAAACCAATTCTGCTTTTAAAGAAAAGAAATTTATTTAGAGAATATTGAGTAACATGGATGGTCAGGAAGGCTGCCCATTCAGGTTTGGAAAACAACAGGAAGAAGAGAGACCAGCCAAGAGGCAGGAGTACAACCATTGTTACACCACAACATCCATCCAAGACATAAAAATTGGAAACGAGGAAGTAAAATGATTTTCATCTGCAAATATGATTGTATACCTGAAAAAATAGCAACTGAAAAGCTACTACATACAATAAGAGAATTCAGAAAGGGTAAGGCAATATGAAATTAACATTTTGAAATCAATAGACTACACATACACAGACAATAATCAGTTAGACAATACACTTGAGAAGGAGGCCCCATTTACAATAGCAATCAGAACATAAAATTCCTAACACCGAATTAAAAGTTGGATTAGGGTACTCAACATCATTCTCCCTAAATTTATTGGTAAATTGAATGAGATCTGAATAAATATGTCAACAGGGTTTTCTTTCCTAGACCTACACAAGCTATTTAAAATTTGTATATGAATAATTAAACAAGCAAGAATAGCCAATAATCTTTTGAAAAAGAAAAGGAATGGGGGGTAGTCCTATTAGATATGAAAATATATTATAAAACTTCAATAATTTAAAATATGGTTTTGGCATATGAATAGACAGACCAATAGTAATTTGTGCCATTACCTCAACTCACAAAGTATAGAAATAAAACCAAAGAAACATAAGAGTTTAGTGTATTACAAAGACAACATCTCATCAACGGTAAAAGATAAATGGTTTGCACAAATAGGGAGCCATTTGGAAAAAAATAAAGTTAGGTCCATACTTCACGTTACATTAAAAGACATAAGTTTAAAAAACAAATCCAGCAAAAAATGGCATACATGGTAGAGGCTCTGTTCATCCCTCTGGCAACCAAATCAAAGTTGTGACGGAAACAAGGAGCAGCAGCAAGGAAAAATTGCCTGGGATCTGGATGAACAAGCTATACAACTAGGGAGAAATCCAAGAAATCACCCTGCAATGGCCAAAGGTAGGACAGGACGAGAACACAGGGCTGCCCAGTCTCCAGCAGCTGAGTGAGACAGAGGCTGTGGCAGCAGCAGCAACAGAAGTCTCTTAAAGGGGCCGTGTCCGCGAGTGGATTTTTGCTGTGACAGACCTCCTCGCTCTGAGCACCAGTGCCAATCTGGCTGCGCGCAGGGGCACCAAGGATTTACAGAGAGACATTGTTGGAGTGAGGCCCCAAGCAAGACTTGCTCTGTGCAGAAGTGCCAGCAGTATCTATTGTTCCCTGTTGAGCCCTTCCCCCTCCCAGTGGGCAGACATAGTGCCACCATAGCCCAGACATCATCGAACTGGATAAGAGAGGTCACTCAGCCCAGAAGATTCCCTGAAACCCCACCTCCCCCAACTCGCAACCCCACCCAAGCCACATCCAGGCGTGTCCTTGCTTAGTCAGGTTCCCCTCGCTGAGTAGCACCTAGACTCACACTGGAGGCAGCTGGCCTTGGTTTCTGGTGTGGCCTTTTGAGGCAACAACAAGCACAGCATCTGTAGATTGCTTGCTGAATCTTAACAGGTAGCTCCAGAGGGACAGAGGCTTGGGCTAAATTTGGCCTTCAGCAGAACTCCTCTCAGGACTGTGCCACTGGACACCTACTTCACAAATACACACTAATAAGACCGGGAGACTAAGGAACTTTGCTTAGTACATAGAAACAGACACAAAAAGGCAGCCAAAATGGGAAGACAAAGAAGCAGAAACCATATGAGAGAACAGAACAGAGATCCAAATATAACGGAGTCAAGTAATCTAATAGCTGCAGAGTTCAAAACACTGGTTATAAAGATGCTCAAAGAACTTTTGGTTAAATTCAGTGAGAACTTCAACAAGGAGATAAAAAACATAAAAATGGAAAAAGGAAATTATAAAAGGGAACCAGGCTGAAATGAAGAGCACATTACCTGAGATGAGAAGTATATTAAATGGAATAAACAAAGGAATAAACAGAGTGAATAAAGATGAGGATCAAATGCCCTATCTAGAGAACAGGAAAGCCAAGGACATGCAAACAGAATGGCAAGAGATAAGATGCCAAGACTATAAATAAAATTTAAGGAGCATATAGGACACTATTAAGGGTCCCAATATCCGTCTGATTGGCATAACTGAAGAAAATCAAGATGTTGAACAGCTGTTTGAAGAAATAACGATGGAAAACTTCTCTAACCTGGTGAAGGAAATGGACATTAAAACCCCAGGAAGCTCAGAGAATTCTAAAAATCAGGGATCCAAAGAGGCCCACACCAAGACACATCATAATTAAAATGCCAAAGGTTAAATACAAAGAAAGGTTAAATACAAGGAGAAAAACAGATAGTTTTTCTAAAAACGTATATGGGAACACCCATAAGACTGGCAGCTGATTTCTCAAAAGAAACTATGCAGGGCTTGGCAAAAATATATTTAACAGGACGAAGACCCAGGATCTGCGACCAAGAATAATTTATCCAGCAAAGCTATCATTTAGAGTCGAAGGACAGATAAAGAGCTTCTCAGACAAAAATAAGCTAAAAAAATTTATCACCACCAAGCCAATATTGGAGGAATGTTGGAGGGACTTCTTTAAGAAGAAAAAACATGTATCAAAAACAGGAATAAAGAATGGTAACAACTACATTCCTATCAATAAGTACCTTAAATAGAAAAGAATTAAGTGCTCCAACCAAAAGATAGAATGGCTGAAAGGATACAAAAACAAAACCTCTACATATGATAAGGAAGGGAATGGAAAAAGATATTGCTTTAATGGACCTGGAAGGTATTTAAGTCAGACAGAGAAAGATAAATACTCTATGATTTCATTTATATGCTGAATCTAAGGAATACAAAGAGGAAACTAATCAAAAACAGACTCATAAATATGATAGACAATTTAGTGACGGACAGAGGGAAGGGGTTTGGGGGGTTGGGAGAATGGGGTGAAGGGTTAAAGAAGTACAAATAAGTAGCTGATGGATGGTTACAAGGATGGGGAGCACAGCATAGGGAATGCAATTAGCATAAACACGGCTCGGTGGAGGGTCAGGGGAGGGAGGGAGCAACTAGGGGGATCATTTTATGAACTATATAGCTGTCTAACCAACGTACTGTATACTTGAAACTAATTAAAATAAATTAAGAAAGAGAATCCATAAATATCTTAGAAAACAAAATGAATGAGTTATTTTATGACTTTGGAGTTCTACTAAAACTTAAAATTTAAATGCCAGGAAAAAAAGAGTTTTAAAAATTTGATTACAGTCTTTTCCCAAAACTTTTAGAAATCTTCTACATGGTCAAAATAAATAAATAAATAAATGAGAGAGCGAGAGCGAGAGAGAGAGAGAGAGAGAGAGAGAGAGAAAGAGAGAGAAGTAAAGTCAAAAGATAAGACAAACTTGGAAAAAGATTATTTTCAACTCATCACAGGTAAAGGATTAATTTTGCTAGTATATAAAGAACTAGAAACTAAGAAAAAAGATCAAGTACTGATAGAAAAATATTTATTTCCGGACTGTTTACAGAAAAATATAAATCATTCTTACACAAAAGATATTCAACCTGAGTCATATAAAGAGAAATGCAAATTAAAAGTAAGATATGTATAGACAGAAATTTACTTTTTAAAATATTACATCATAAATTTTAGAACAATAAATTACACACAAAGCTAGCATTAATTCTTGAGAACAATAGGTGAATAAATATTAGGCCCACCAATTTGTTCAATAGTTCTACATGGTTTTGAAATTCTAAGATTAATTTTTAATGTTCTTACATGTGAACAATTGTATTTTTTTGTAAACATTATATAAAATAAAATAATGAGCTTTGACCATTCTTT
This sequence comes from Pteropus medius, assembly GCF_902729225.1. Taxonomy (NCBI): domain Eukaryota; kingdom Metazoa; phylum Chordata; class Mammalia; order Chiroptera; family Pteropodidae; genus Pteropus; species Pteropus medius. The sequence goes on along the minus strand of NW_024341894.1, from coordinate 1,562,921 downwards.
CTGTGTTTATAGTAGATGCATCCCTAATTCACTTGTTACAATATACATTTAATATAAAACATGGAATACAAACACAATAAATGTGTAAGAATGGTAAGGATATATAGGTAAAACAGTCACTCTTACTGGTAGAGAGTACAAACTGGAGCTTTTCAGGACACTTTTCGATGTGCATTAAAAAGCTACAAAACTGTTTACACCTTGGACTTCCACTACTAAGAATCTATTCTAAAGGAATAACCATATATGCAAATAAAGATTTATGTATTAAAAATGTACAAGAATGTTGATCCCATCAATGTTTACAGAGTGAAAAATCAGAAACAGTCTAAATGTCCCTCACTTAAGGAATGGTTATATATACTACAGCAAATCCGTAAGAAAAAATACACTCAAACCTTTAAAAAGAGTATTTTTAAAGAACATTTAAGGTTATGGAAAACCTTTAGTGGAAAAAGTGGACAAAAAAAGTTGATCAGAGGAATTTTCTTATTGTAGAAATAGTTCAGCTAATAAATGAAAAAGGAATTATAGAATTAAGACATTACCATTTTACAACCCTTAGGAAGCAAATGGATCTAGGCAATAATCATTGATAGCTGCTAAATCGCAGACCATAAAACAGACATTATGTACCTCGTTATGAAAGTACATGACACCACCTCTTAAAAAGTCTTGCTGAAAAATTCAAAACTGAATCTGATCAAGTCTAGATCTAACTACCAGTTTATGGAAATTAAGGGCAGAGGAGCATATTAACTGTACCACTGCAATGCAATCAGCCCAATCTGGATGTAGGAACTTCAACTAGACAACTTGGTTCCTTTTAAAATACTGTTTTATAGAAATAAAAAGAGACTGAGTATGAAGCTATAGATTAAGAGAATCTTAAACCATGTAACAACCAATTGCAATGTATGGATTTTCCAAGGATCCTGATTCAAAGAAAGAAACTATAAATTTTATATGCATGTGTGTGTATGTATACACAGCAGTCAGGGAAATATGAATACTTGATAGTTGATAATATTAAAGGACAATGAATAATGATAAAGAAATTATAATTATTTTTAAAAAGAATTTCCATGTTTTAGAAAAACATACTGAATCACTAATGTTTGAAATGATATGGAAATCTCTATTCTACCACTTTTTGGCATGTGACTCTGGAAACTTTAATCTCTCGAGGTCCTAGGTGTCTCAGCTATAAATAAGAACTATTGGAAAGACCAAATTTCTGAGACACAAAGGAAATATTAGTTTTAAATGTTAGTTAACGTACTGTTATCTTTCGTTTTACCTGAAATTATTATTGCACTTACAAGTAAGCTTCTGACAAATTTACTTTATCTCCAACAAATGAACCTATTGGAGGTTCTCAGAGTTTGATTTGTTATACAAGAGTCAGATTTTGATATTATCCTTAGGGATATTTATAATATATAGTTTTAAATTTTCTACATAGCAATTGCAAAATAGTTTAATTTTAATATTTCTTATCTGTTCATTTCAAAACATTTAAGTGGTTTTTGAAACTTGCCTCCCAACTAATCGATTTCATTGTGAGGTTTTAAAAAATAGTTTGAGTTAAAATATTTTATTAATTTTATCTTCACTTAATTTTTAGAGCCATTTTAGAGATATGGTTTTCCTTTTCATCATTATAGGTCATTCTATCTGCAAGATAGAAAGTTATTTGTGTTATTAATTTGATTCAGTAAAATTAACAAATGGAAATCTTTTTCTGTTCTAGGAGAGAAAAGCTCTCTATAAATATTATTTCACAATATCTCAATGAATCATTGAAATGAGCAGCAACTGTGTTGATGTTTTGAAAGAAAACTGAGCTCAGTGATACAGAGGTCTTTTTTGGGAAAATGCTGGTAATTTATGCCATTACCTTGATTACTTTACTAAAGTGCCTGTAGGGTCTGATTCTTAACCTCTGAAGGTTTAAAGGTTAGCTTGGGCAAGCTTAGAATAAGCTAGCATTAACCAAGCTTAAACAGGCTAGTGCATAAAGAGGCTAAGTGTGAATGTTTGGATTTTTAATAACAAAAATATACCCACTACAGAGACCAGAAAACTAAAGTTAATAAGCCTATCACATTCTCTCATAATGGACACACCTCCATGGGAAGAAAGAAAAATTATGACTACAAGGTTCAATAGTGGACATGGAAACGGAACAAACGGACTAAGTCAAATATCCTGAATGATTACTTGTAAGAGACCTGATGCACTCACTTTCAAAATTGGATTCGATTTGCCACTGAGAAAGTGATCTGAAGTTTTCCAAGTAAGTTTCTTCCTCTGAGCAGTGCTAAATAAGCATAGCCAAAATTTTCTTCAGGGATTTCCTTTTTCCTTTGTTTAAAAGACTAATCAATTCCTCTTCTGATGGACACATTCTTTAGCTATAAAAACGAATTCAATTTTAGCGTCAGTCATGTAGTTCTAGGAGCTTTTCTTTTCAACTGACATATTCCTACTTGAAACCAGTATAAATTGTACTTTAAATTCAATTTAAAAAAAATAGAATTTTTTCCCCCTTCTGTATGATTTCTATTTGTGCCTTCCTATTACCGCCATCTCCACACACACAGAAATCTGCCCCTGTAACATGATTGTCACTATTAATTATATGAAACCAGAATTGGGAATGAAAAAGTTTCCTTTTGATGGCCAACAGATATATGAAATGATGATCAACTTCACTAGCTGTTAGGAAAATGCAAATCAAAACTACAATGAGATACAACCTCACACCTGTTGGAATGGCTATTATCGACAAATAATAACAAGTATTGGAGAGGTTGTAGAAATGTAAATTGGTACAGCCATTATGGAAAACAGTATGGAGGTTCCTCAAAAAATTAAGAATAGGATTACCATATGACCCAGAAACCCCTCTCCTGGGTATCTACCCAGAAAAAATTTGAAAACATTTATCCATAAAGATATATGCACTTTGATGTTCATAGCAGCATTATTCACAGTAGCCAACATGGAAACAACCCCAAGTGTCCTTAGATAGACGACTGGATAAAGAAGATGTGGTACATATATACAATGGAATATTACTCAGCCATAAGAATAGATGAAATACTGCCATTTGCGACAACATGGATGGATCTTGAAATTATCATGTAAGTGAAATAAGTCAGACAGAAAAAGTTGAGAACCACATGAGTTCACTCAAATGTGGAATATAAAACTGAAAGCAACAAAGGCACAAGACAAACAAACAAAAACTCATAGACACAGACAATAGTTTAGTGGTTATCAGAGGGAAGAGGGAGAAGTAAGAAAGGGTAAAGGGGGTCAAATATATGGTGATGGAAGGAGATTTGCCTTTGGGTGGTAAACACACAATGCAATAATATACAGATGATATATTATAGAACTATACACTTGAAACCTACATAATTTTATTAACCAATGTTGTCCCAATAAATTTAATTTAAAAAGTTTCCTTTTGAATACTTAGGCAAACCAAAGTGATTTTATCACAAGACATAAGATTGTCTTAGAACTTCTGAGGCCTTGTAAGAACATCTTTATAATTTATTAATCTTAACACTTTTATTTTATCTAAATTCTAAATTTTTATTCTGTTTTCAGTGTAGACTTCAGATAATAGAAAATACAAATCCTCTCATTTGTCCTCACAGAATATAGGAAAGGACAAAGAAAATCTTCAAGCAAAATATTTTTGAGTTAAGAAAATCAATGCGCACACACATTCATACACTTATAAATATATGCACATTTATATCAGTTGCAATCTAAAACTAGAAAAAATATTTCAAATTTATGTTTTTCATTTTTTGTACTAGTTATTCTTTTTGTGTGAAATGATTACCTATTTATATTACATACGATTATATTACACACATATATCACATTATGTATGACTGCATATGTAATTACTAGGGACTAATAATTACAGATTAAGAAATCTACCTTGTCATTCAAATGGTTCACAGATATTTTCTATTTATACAGAAGCTACTTTCTTTGTAAAGCAATAAATCAAATGTTTGGAGTTGAGAGACCTAAGAATATTGTCACTCTGCCCTAACACGAGGACTATTCTTCAGTCCTCCTTCCTCCTTTAGAATCATCTCCATGACCCAGAATGGAAAATTACACCGAAGCATTCAAAGTTTAAAAAATAACCAGGAAGTTCAGGAAGAGTGAAGGGCACAAGTGCCAAATTTGTAAGATCATCTATTCAGGCTAATTTTTTTTATTTGTGCATAAGAGTGAAGTAAGTGGATCACATAAACTATATTACATATCAAATAGGATATAAAATATGATAACAGTATATGTATTATTACAGTATCTATATATATATATGTATGTATACACACACATACATACAGTAGCTCTCTCTATATAAACTATACCTGAAGAAGCAGTATGTAATGAGTGAGACAGCAGTGTTGGAGGCAGTAAAATTCCCTGTACTACAATTTGAAAGTCATGTGACTTTATTTCTGTACTTCAGTTTCCTCTCATCTATAAAATTTGGATGATATTAGTACTTACCTTATCGGGTCATTGTGAGGGTGAAATGTGTGTGTGTGTGTGTATGTGGAGAGAGAGAGAGAGGAAATTAGGTATAGTCCCTGTTGTAAAAGAGGCAAAACTTTACCTCTACTCATCTTAGGTTTTAAGTTGGGACTCTTAACAAAAATATTAACAAGAGAAAAACATTTTATTAATGTGTTCCTAAATAAAAAGTAACTCAGAATGGCAGCTTAGAATTCTGGCTTATATAGCATCCTTAACAATTAATGTGTAGGGAAATGACAGGACAAAGAAATGGAGCTTTATGCTTTCAAGGTCAGCAAACTGTGGGAAAGTAAATATATGGGGGAGAAACCAATAGAGTAAGGTTTGTTTGTAGATTTGTCTGATGGAATCTCTGGGCTGATCGGAATGTCTTCTTTCCTCCTGTATAGGAAGATTCACAGTAGAGTTTTATCTCCTGCTTTCAGAAAGAAAAAGGAAGGTCACAGTGTCCTTGCAACTGCTGTTTCTTAAGTTCCTTTTTGTGTAATTATATGAAGTGATGAATGTTAACTAAATTTATTGTGGTAATCATTTCACAATATATAGTATGCCAAGTCGTTATGCTGTACACTTTAAACTTATACAGTGTAATATGTCAATTATATCTCAATTAAACTGGAAGGAAAGAAATAACCAATGGCTCAAGTGGCATATTTTGGGTGGCATATTCTGATTTCCTTCACTGTCATGTAATATGACAACATCAAATGGTAGCAAGGAAGTGGAGTATCTTTTTTTTATCTTTTATTTTTATTTTTTATTATGGTGACATTGGTTAACGAAATCCAATAAGTTTCAAGTGTACAATTTAACAATAAGGCATATATATATTGCATTGTATGTTCACCACCCACAGTGGAGTATCTTATAGTATGCTGGTAGTACTATAAAATGGTATGCCCACTTTTGAAAACTATTCTTCAGTTTCTAATCAAGTTTAATATATATTTAACATTTGACCCAGCAATTCTACTCCTGGGTATTTACACAAGAGAAATGTAAACTTACATTATGAGACATTTTGTTCAAGAATGCTCATAGCAGCTTTATTCATACCTGGAAACAACCTAAATGTCCATCAACAGGAAAATGAATAAACAAATTGTGATATGTTCATACTATTCAGCAATATAAAGGAATGAATTGAAACAACAACATGGATAAATCTCACGGACATTACTTTGATCAAAGGAAGTCAGATACTAAAGACTATATACTGTATTGTTCCACTTACATGAATTAAAGAACAAGCAGAACTAATTTTTAGAGACCGAACAGTCGTTACCTCTCACAAGACAGGAAGGAGTGACTTGAAAGGGGCCTAGGAGACCTTCTAGGGTGACTGAAAATGTCTGGACCTTGACTAGGATGTGGGTTACACAGGGACATTTATCAAAATTCATCAAATCATTTTCTTAAGATCTGTGCATTTCACTGTTTTAAAAACTAAAAAGAGTTCTATCTTTATGGATTAAACAGCTACTTCATTTCTTTAATTAAAAAAAAATACTTATTTAACATTTATTAATCACTTACTTTATGCCAAGCAGTTTTACATACACCTTGTTACAAGCACCCTCATATAATCTTATAATGAGTCTATGATTAGATATTATTATTATTATTACCATACAGCAATATATTATATATTGCTAGGAGAGGTTAAATAGCTTAGTCAAGGTCACGCAACTAGTAAGAGATGTCGCTGTGGTTTGAGGCCTCATCACTTACAATGCTATCCTCTCTTCCTTACTTTAGACTGAGCTTACAATTCAATTCCATAATTAGAAGAAATCACGTTAATTGGAGTTCACTATTACGTGTACTCAAAAATTTTTTTTTAAATTTTGACATAATTTCAGAATTCTGACCTACAGAATCATGAGATAATACATAGGTATTATTTTAAGCCACTACATTTGTGATAATTTATTATAGCAGCAATATAAAATTATTACAGACGTCTTCAAACTGGGCATGAGCACTGCCAAAGCACTTCGCAAAAAGGATGATATTATAGTCCCCAAACATCTAGTGACATGCAATACCCTCATTAGATGTTAAATATACTTTTCAAAAAATGAAAATAATGTTTAACTGAAGGCATTTTAGCGGGGTGGGGGGGGGTGGGGGGGCAGAAAGCCACTCAAGCAACCCAAATTAAAAGGAGTTTTTTTGTAAGAATAGAAGAAGAAGTCTCATTGGCCACAAAGATAAAAACCTAGTCATTCCACAACGGAAAAGAGATCTGATAGCATTCCTGGAAAAGTTCCTTCAGACCTTTAAGCGAGAACAGAGTAAGAATAAATGTAAAAATAGATAACGTCAACAAATTAGTTAAAATTAAATGCTTTAATTTTCCCCCACACTGTACATTCATGGCTCATTTGATAAAGCCCTCTAAATCTGGTTATGTATAAGCTATGTAATTTAGGATTTAGAAAAAAATATCTAGAACAGTGACACTGGTGGGAAATAGAGGAGGAAGGGGTACAGAGTGGTACTTTGGATAAAGTAGAATTTGCAGATATTCATGACGGACTGGGTATAGTGGTGAGAGAGAAGTTAGAACCACCTATGATTCCCAAGATCGTAGGTCCTCTATATGCTACAGGAGGACAAATATAGAATTTTCATTTTCCTTATTATATCTACAATGTTCAGCACATAGTAGGTACTCAGTAAAATTATCTGTTGTTCAATGATAGGAAAGCACTGAATATTTTTTTTTAGCAGGGCAATGACATGGTCAGATTTGGGATTCAGATAGCTAGTATTGACAGCCATGTGGAGGATGAAGAAGGCTGAGAGGGTGTGGCAGACAGAGCTGTCTATCAAAACCCAGTCTCCTTCTATTCCCGAGCATACAGCTGGACTACATTTCTCAGCCTCTCTTAAGTTAGGTGTGGCACGTAAGTATGTTCTATCCAAAGGAATGTGAGATGGAAGTGATGCCTACCACTCCCACATCAGCGCCTTCAGACCAGGCAGAATCTTTTTCGACTTTCTCTTTCTACCAGCTTAAATATGGACATGATGACTCTGCCTCAATTGTACAAATAAGGAAAATGTCCTAGCAGATGGCAGAGACAAAGGATGGAAGGAGTTTGGACCCCTAAATTACTACATGAAGGAGAGTCACCTACTGACTTGGAAACCTACGCTGGAATGAGATCAGAAATAAACTTACTGTTCTTTAAGCCACTGAATTTTGGCAGTCTATTGTTTTCCTTTAACACAGCCATCCTCGCTAACGCAGGATGGGAGTCAGAGAGTGACCCTAGAAATAGGATTATTTTAATAACTTAGGTAAGAGATAATGAATATCTGTGACAGGATCAGGGGGTAGGTGAAGAAAAGATATGAAGATATTTATAAAATACACTCGACATGATTGTTTTACCTTCAAATGTCTTCAAATGCTGACACTTCTTTAGCCCACTACTGGGCTTCGAGCAAGAAGACTTCTATTCCCACAAGTTAACTAAAACTTTTCTTTCAAAAATTATTAGAGACATAGCCACATACAATTAACTTCTAGGGAAGAAAAAAAGAATAGGAATACAATTCTAGAGACATTGGGGAAACTTGATAAACAAACAAGAGACATTAGTGATAAGGAATAGACCCAACTGTTGAAATAATAATAATAATAATAAATAATAATAGAACGCAATAATAAATAATAAATAATAAAAGAACGCAAGTCCAATGTAATGATTTAAAATAGAGAAAGGAGTGGAAGGCTCTTAACTGTTTTTTTTGAGTCAGGGTACACTGGACATTTTAAAATATTTCTAAAAGATTATTCCCTGCTCCTCCCCCACCCTAAATAGAATTGTGCGCTATTTATAATGCCCCAAATTTAAAAACAACCTAACTGCTCAGCAATAGGAGATTGGTTAAATTGATTATAGTAAATTCATACAAGGAAATATTCTGCAGTGATTTAAAATTATAATATATGAAAAGTTAAGAGTGATATTAAAATTTTTAAAAGTTAAAACACATTTAGTATAGAATGTTTCCATTCATTTTTATGAGTTTGTAGAAAACAGTCTGGATGAAATCTCACCAAAATGTTAGAGGTAGTTATCTATGCTAGTATGATTAAAGGTGATTTTCTTTTCTTCATTTTTGTTTAGATAATAATTTTCTAGTTTTCTAAATTAACATGTACTGTTTGAGAAATTAAAATTGAAAATAAAAAGATGTTCAATATTGCTAATCAGTAGGAAAATGAAAATCAAAACCACAATGAGATACCACTTCACACAGATTAGGATGGCTACTATCAAAAAACACAAGAAAATAACAAATGTTAGTGAGGATGTGGTGAAATTAGAACCCTTGTACACTTTAGGTGAGAATGTAAAATGGTACAACCACAGTACGATGGTTCCTTAAAAATTAAAAATAGAATTACCATACAATTCAGCAATTCTACTTCTGGATAAATATCTAAAATAATTGAAAGCAAGGTCTTGAGTGATATTTGCATATTCATGTTCATAACAGCATTCTTCACAATAGCCAAAAGGTTTCAGAAGCAACCCCTGTTCATTAATGGATGAATGATTAAACAAAATGAAATATATAAATAGAATGGAATATTATTTAGCCTTAAAAAAAAGGAAGAAATTCTGACACATGCTACAACATGGATGAACCTTAAGGCCATTATGTTAATTGAATTGAAAGTCATGAAAAAACAAATATTGTATGATTCCACTCACATGCGGTAACTAGAGTAGTCAGATTCATAAAGACAGAAAGTAGAATGGTGATTACCAGGAGTAGGGAGAGGAGGGAATCAAGTTGTTCAATGAAAACAGTTTTAGTTTTGCAAGATGAGAATTATTCTCAGGATTAGTTGAGAATAATCATAACAATGTGAATGTACTTAACACTACTGAACTGAACACTTAAAAATAGTTAAGTGGTAAATTTTATGTTATGTATATTTTACTAAATTTAAAAAATATTGTAATTGAAAATAAACACAATTAAAGGAATTCTTTAAAGGAAAGTAGTATATGAGAAAATGGCTCACAACTACCATTTCAGAAAACCTCCCCTGACCAAGCCAGCTCCGCTGTGATCACTCTTATGTGACTTATCTATTTATTTTGTATCTAATTACTTTGATCTTTTGGATAAAGAACTCTGATTTTTTTTTTTATGTTTTTCATGAATTTAGATTATAAGCCCCTTCTGAATACACATCCTTTTCTACTTTCTTCTCTTCTCTGTAAATAATAAACAATTATATTTTGGAACTAAGCAAATTTTGAAAACTCAAATCTTTCATTGTGAAGTACTAGTGAGAATGTTTAAAAAGAAAAACTACTGAACACACAAACTACAAGTTTTGGACTTTCACATTCTCTAGTCTAAAGCATTCTTCTCAGGTCTGTTTGGTTGGAATTCCAGATCACAGTAATACAAAAGATGTAATTCAAAAATAAAATCTGAACTATATTTTCTTTTCTTTCTCTATATAATCAACTAGTGTGAATTTAATAAAATTACACTGAAATGTTGCTGGAGAAAGGGTTTAAATCCCTGTTTTACGTCTGCAATTTGCCTGAGGCTTGGTTGAAACTGTTGCCTGCCCTCTTACTCTATAATTCACCTCCTCTCCTTTCTGAGGTATTATATTGTGTTCCCTTCAGTGTGGGTCATCCAGGAAGATTGAAAGACTGAATGGTAATCATATGTGTATTCAATGCTTGCTGAAAATTTTTCTTCTATAAATCAAGCAAGAGTATAATACATTTAATAAAGAAAATTCAGTATACTATAGAGAAGAAGAAAGGAATGAAATTGACATTTGCCAAGAGTATACTTTATGCTAAACTCCCTGGGAGAGTCCACTTTAATATCAAGAGTTATTTGTTATATAACTCTTCAGATTATAGTGTTTGTTTCCTTGTTTGGTGTAGGAAAAATTATCTATTCATTATATGAGTATTAAGGGAAATTAAATTTAAATTTACTCATTATCATTGTAATATGGAACTAGCTACTATGACTTTACAGATCTTGCTATAATTAACTCAGTCAACATAAAAGACTAGGATATCTTCAGTTAATAAAAAAAAGCATTTATATTCCTTTTTTAAATCAATTATGGTACATGTAAAAATGAATGGTGATTATAGGAAATACATTTTTAAAACACATAAAACTAGTTTTTCCATGACTATTTCTTGAACCCACAACACTCTCCAGCACAATAAATTCATCTATTAACTTTTATTTGAAATTTGTTTAATTATTTTATCATAGAATTCTTATTGCAAGTATGTTAATGAAGTGGGAATATTGCCTTTCAATGAAATTTGTATACCAATTAGGTGTTATCTGAGGTATACTAGTGCAAATGTAGCCTGATTTTTTTTGTTACAATTAAATATTCACCATAATGGGATTTAAAATGCTTGGAAAAAAAAAAAAACACTGCTAAATGTAAAAACTATTTGTGCAATGATTTTCTAGTACCTTCCTCCTCAGACTGATAATAGCCACATTAGCACTTGTCTAAGCAGCATCACAAATTCTTTCTGGTTTCTCTCAGGAATAACAATGTTTCATTTTTCATCTAGAAACCCCATTAACCCAACTATATTACAGTATTTTTGCATTATCATCATTTCAAGTCATTTGCACACTGTACAAACATATTTACAAAAGACACAGTAACCATTTTAAATCATGGTTGTGAACCCCAAGCAGAAATATATATCTCAAAATGGACTCCTCACGATTAACTGGGCCCAGATTCATATCCAGAGTCTAGCAACCATTGCTGACAGAGGCCTCTCACACACTCTGCATTTCAGCGACAGCCACAGACTGATATTTCAGCCTCCTGAGTTAAGCCTTGCCTGTTTCTGTCTTCTGGATCAACCACTGCAGGGAAGCCCTGGTTTTGTCTTTCCACTAGTGGACTGAGACCTGCTCCATCCAATCAGAACTACACGAATTGTATCCTCATTTGCATATCTTTACAGACCAATCAGAACTGCACAATTTGGAAACTCATTTGCATAAAACAGACCAAATTAAGAACTTGGGTGGGAACTTTATAAATAAAGATCGAGTCCTCTTTCATCTTAGTGCAGCACAATTTAAGTTGCTACCTGAATCTGTGTCTCCCAGGTTATAACTCTTTATGTTCAAATAAATGCTTTTAATTTTTTACTATAGTCTAAAATTAATTTTGGTTTACATGCTTTTGGTCTTTATAAGGCATTCATATGTGGTATATTTACCAATACCTGACATTAAGGCATTTAGAAAATATTTTTTGATGAACAGACATTGTTCGAATGGCAGTCAAAAAGAGTGATTCAAATAAATCAACATTTAAATAACTTCCAAAGGTGAAAAAAGAACCTTCATTTAAAAAGTTCTTTCTTCTAATCAATATTTCTAAGAACTGCAATCTCTAATTCTAAATTGCTTTCAGTTTGACTTGCTCCTTCACTGTTTTCCCTAAGGTCGTTAGCATTTATAGCTAGCAAAAGGAATCAAATTCTCTAACCTTAACCTGACCATAGATAATTAGGTCATCAAGAGCCTTATTAAATTGATTATTCATATAAAAGTTTAAGTTGTTGCATTTCATTGCATAGAAATGATCATTCTAGAGTATAAAGATTTTTTTCTTAAATTAGCATGAGTAACCAGTTATCTGATTTAAAAAAAAAAACATTCTAAGAAGAATGACTCACTGATGATGACTTTACTACTTTCATCTCATTCAATGAATATAATAAAAGCTTATAGTCATCAAGTACTTAATTTGTACCATGCACTGTTCTAAGAGCTTTACCCTAGTCAATTTAATTCTCATAAAAATTCTACGAGAAAGCTACTATTATTGTAGTTTCCCAGACTCAGAAACCAAAATTAAGTAAATTGTTCAAGGTCACATGATTTGTAAATGGAGGAGCCAAAATTCATCCCAGGCCATTTGTCTTTGTGCTTGTGCTTTTAACCACTACAGTACAGTGTCTTTCAAATATCATATACTTATTTATTTTGAGATTGAATTACTGAGGAATTTACCACATTATGTTTGGCACCCAAAATATGACTGAAATGTAATAATGTTAAGAAAATTTATTTTAAGAGCAAATGAAACTAAAATTATCCATCACCATCTCCTTGGTACACCTTTATCTCTTGCCTAAAGCAAACATCACATATCAAACAGCACTCTTTCATACTAAGCCCAGGTTAGGCTTCAGAATCCTTCCCCATGCAACTTGATAGTTGGCATACAAGAGGAAACTTGTACACTAGACCTAGCAATATACTAAAACGTGCAGTTTAATATAGCAAGCATGTGTGTATGTTATGTTCCAGAGTTTTTCCTTCTTTTCACAGTGTATCTTAGAGAGAACTTACCAGGCCAAAGCAAGTTGAGAGGTCACTGCTTCCATTACTGACAACCTCATTTCATTGTATAATTGTTTGGAGTCAAGTTCTCTGAAAGCGGAGCCTGAAAAAGGAAACAGCATGCATACAGTTTACTGAGAAAGTGCTTCCAGGAGAAAGGGAACAAGGAAAGCAGCATAAAGCAGAAGCAACTGAGAAAAAATGTTGCCTCTACCTGATCACACTGTGGAAGCAGGAGCAAAAATTGCCACAAAGAGTTGGCCCCACCTGAGGCAAAGGAGCAGCTTTTTATACAACTGCATCAGCTCAATCATTGGCTGTGGGTTGCTTCTTGGGGTGGGAGGTAATCACCCTAGTGAAGCAGCTCCCATTGGCCAAAAGCTATCCTTTGGAGAAGGGTGCATCTGTGAGCCTTAGCAACCAACAGTCAGGAGCAGGGAATGGGTGTGCTGGCACAGAAACACTTAATTTTATAAATGGAATTATATTTTATGTACTTTTTACAAATTGCTGTTTTCATTTAATATGTACTACAAGAGACCTTGCTGCATAACACACATATTCCATTCATTTTAAACATACAATTGTTTACATTTTAATGTGAATACCTCTTAAAACTGACTTTACATATGTATCAAATCCTGAGAATGAGTGTGAGGGGCTTGGTAGAAAATCCCAGAAAGTATACAGAGGGACATTTTTTGAAGAAATTTACATTTTGGGAGGCACACAGTACAACTTAATGAGAAAAAGCACATCACTGTTGACTCTGAATCAAAAGTGATGCAGAAGAGTCAGACTCTCAATGTGAAATTGTTTTAAGAATTCCTTAACCTATTTATTTCCTTTATATTTTCTTTTCTATAAGTGCATAAAAAGTGTCAAATAAGTCAAAATGATTTATTTTACTAAATATAAATTCTACATAATAAGAAAGCATTGTGTCATGATTTGAGTGTAAGCATTATTTTTTTTTATTGACAGACAAAACAATGATGAGTCTTACAATTGGTGTCATATTAGAGTTAATGTAATACATTACTACATGGTACGTTAATGTTATAGCTTTTTAATACTTATCAATATTAATGCTCTAATAAACTCTCTTATACTTGCCTTTTGGTGTGCATGTATAAGTATTACTCTAGAATAGATACATAGCAGAGGAATTTCTAGGTTGAAAGGATTACACAGTTAAAATACAACTAACAGATACTGTCCTCCAAAAAGGTTATTTCAATTTAAGTAGACACTAATAATGAATGTATCAGAGTATCCATTTTGTCACATAGTGGGTGCTTTTTCATTAATACATTTTTTTGCTAACCTGAACCTGAAAAATGGTATCTCATTTAGTTTGTCTGTCTTTTAATTTTGCCTATGATTTTATGCAGAAGACAATTTTTACATAGTTAATTGCCATTCTTTTGTATTTGCATAAGGCATTCATCAAGATTATAAATGAAGTTCTTATATTTGCTTTTAGTACTTGTATAATTCCTTATGGTTAAGCTCCATGATCCATCTGGAATTTATTTTCATCTTAGTGTATGGTAAGGATTTGATTTCTTTTCAAATGGATAGACAGCTGTTTCTTTTTTTCTTTTTTCTTTTCTTTTTTTTTTTTACACCTACAGTATCTTCCTATGTGGTCTCCCATCCAAGTACTAACCAGGCCCTACCCTGCTTAGCTTCCGAGATCAGACAGGATCGGGCCTGTTCAGGGTGGCATGGCTGTAGATGATAGCTGTTTCAATACTCTTTATAAACTTGTATATTCTTTCCCCTTAATATTCTTACTTTTAATATTAATATTCCTACTTTTTACTTGAACTCTATTTTGTTCCTTTGTTATAATTGTTTCTTTATAGTAATGTACGTTTTTAATTACATATCTTTATAGAATGTTTTAATCTCTGATAGAGCAAACCCCATAAATTTGTTCTTTGCAAAAAATCTCTTGACAATACTTGAGCAATTCTTCTGAAACTTTCTGATTTCCTTTCACTGTGTTCTATCACTAGTAGTTAGTCATTTCACCTGATTAATTCTATTTCTAGAATCAAAACAGAACTGAGACGAGAGAGAGGAAAAATTGTACATGATATACTATAATAAAGATAGACTTAATTACTTAATGAAAAAAACCTGTAGTAGGATTACCTAAATCGTAGGTAGTGACAAATACAGGAAAAGAAGTGTTTCTTCAGAGGGAAGGTAGGATATCTTGGAGGAAGTCTTTAGAGAGATAAGTTGAGAGCACTAATTAGTTGTATATGACCTCAGGGAAGTCACTTAATCTCTCTGGGGATGATTCCATTTTGCAGATTTTCTTGTATGTTAAATAATAATGTTACCTAACTGAAGAGGGTCTGCCCACTGGAGGTACAGCAGAGCCAAACACTGAACACTGAGTTTAGCAGCAGAGAAATTAAGGCAATTTATTGGCAAGGTGCCAAGCCAGGAGACCTGTGAACTAGCACTCAAAATCTGAACTCCTGGATGGTTTTTAATCAAGCGTTTTTTGAGGTAAAGATGGAGGGTTAGGGGTTAGGGGTCACTGGAAAAGCTGATTGGTTAGTTCTTGAGCAAGCTTCAGCAGTTTTCCTTAGTCTGATTGAATTCCTGATGTCATCTAACTGGGTTGAAGAACTAAGATCATGCAAAATCTTAGTTCATAATTATGGATCCATGAATTTATCTTTAAAGAAAAAAGCAGAAACTAAATATCTTGTGACCTTTGTTCTTGTTTAAGCTTCATTGTTTTATGTTTAACAAACCATATTTTTCTACTCTCTCAAGCTAAGTATACTTTTAAACAGTTTTTTCCTGGAACTTGCTTTACAGGCAGTCCTCCAAGACATGACTAACATACTTTCTTAATCTTTGAAACATTTAGTTAAAGCCTACACCTACATCTCTAGACTCTATGATCTAATATCAAAATATGTTCACTGTTAACTGCCAGTTTCAGTAGAATTGAACTGAGTTCAGAGCATCATGCTATTAAAGTACAATGTAATAATTAATATTCCCAAGTCATCCAGGAAAGGCTTATTTCTATTCTCTGTTTTTTGTTTTGTAAGGTAAAGTAGTATATTGTGGGAAGGAACAAACTTTCCTCTACCCTCAAGTTTCTTCTGGCTAATAATCAAATAGACATGAGGCAGATTAGCGAGAGAAAATAACCAAATTTAATACATACATATGTATGGGAACCCCACATACATGAGAGAGCTAGTGACTCCATATGCAAGAGAAGTTCAGAGGTAGAAACAGGGATTGAGGTATATGAGACATTCTGAGATAGAGATGAGGTGATGCACTTTGAAAGCTTCAAAGGGTCATGGCAGGATGATAAGAACAGACAATTAGCAAGTAGAAGTTTGCCCTGCCCTATAGATAGTTTGAAAGAAGTTATCTCTGATCATTTCTCATGGGCAAGGCCTCTGATTGAAATTCTTCTAGACAGTTAAAGGGAAGGCCAGAAGTTTCTCTTGAGCTTGAGGTTAAAGTTGCCTTTCACTCAAAGTCTATATACCACTGAGGCACATCATGGAGTGGCTCCTTCTGAACCTATACAATATCAAACACCGATTTTTAAACAATAAATTATTATTGACGTATTGAATGCCTACTCTGTGCCAAGTAATGTCCTAGGCAATATGCTTTCATTGTGTCATTTAACTTACACTTTAATTAATTAATGATTTTTGTAATTTGTATAATTAGATCAAATAGGAATGGTTTAAAATAACATTATATATATGTTTCATTTCATTATAATAATAATGTAGTATTATTGCAGGAAATTAGGAAAACATAGAAAATCATAAAGAAAAAATACTTCTGTTACTCTGAGAGTGATCATTACCATGTTGGAGCATTATCTGTTGAATCTTTTATACACACACACATTTGTTTTGTTTTATAAAATTGAGATCAAAGTCAACAAATTCTTTGTATCCTATTTCTATTTCATAAAAATATGATTGTTCAATAACCGAATAGCATTCAATTTTGTAAAAGATTAGAAAATTTCTTATTGTTGTCCATAAAAAAAGTTCTGGGACCAGTGAAGCACACTTAAGTTACAGGAAAAATTCTCTGGGGCAATGTCTCAATTAAGGTCCCTGGGGTTAACAGATGGCACATTTTAGAAGAGAAATTTGAAGATGATTTAACACAGGATCTATTTACAAAGTTCCTTTAGTGGGCTGGGATTAGGGAAACCACAAGTAATAATATGTGATCCTGTTGCCACCCTTTAGCCATTAGCCTATGGGCATGAGGAAGGAGGAGAGAGCAGCACTTAAATCTGGAAACAAAGAAAACTTGGTGAAGACCCTTGCCTGATAAAAGCTGTAGGAAGCGCTTGGTTGAGGGAGCGGAGAGCAAAAACAGAACTACCACATGATCCAGCAGTCTCAGTTCTGGATATATATTCAAAGGAAAAAAAAAATCAGTACCTCAAAGAGATATAGGCTACCCATGTTCATTGCAGCATTATTCATTATCATCAAGATACCGAAACGACCTAAATGTCTGTTAATGGATGAATGGATACAAAAAATGTCTAATATATACAAAAAAAAATGTTACTCAGCCATAAAAAAGATGGAAATTCTTTTAATTGTGACAACATAGATGAAGTTGGAGGGCATTAGTCAACAGAAAGAGAAATACTGTATGGTATCATTCATATGTGGAACCTAAAAAAATAAGAAAAGAAAGCCCATTTTATAGAATCAGAGAATAGAAAGGTGGTTGCTAAGAGCTGGGGGAGGGGAAAACAGGGAGATGGTAAAAGGATGTAAACTTTCAAGTTATAAGTTCTGGATCTAATGTACAGCATGGTGACTCTAGTTAATAATGTTATTGTATACTTGAAAGTTGCTGAGAGTAGATCTTAAGCATTCTCACCACATACACACAAAAAGAGTTAACCACGTGAGGATGATAGATACATTGATTATCTTGATATTAGTAATCATTTCGCAATGTTTATGTACATTAAATCATCATGTGCGCTTTAAATACATACAAATATATGTGTCAATTATTCCTCAATAAAGTAGGAAAAAAATTTCAATTTTAAAAGAAATGTAGTAAGGAAAAGAACACACTAGGCAGTGGGAAAAGCAGATGCAAAGTACCTGAGGAGGGAGGGAGTGTTTAAGGAACTGAAGGGACAAACACACCATAGCGGAAAGACAAAAGGAGAAATAGAGGTAAAAGAGTGAAGACTAAATACCGAGGTCCCAGACATGATTTTATTTTGATCCTAAACAAAGCAGTCAATGATACATCACAGCATCCAACGACGATCGATCTAGGTACCAACCATCCACCATAGAATCTGATCAGGAACAGTGAGACAAAGATATGTTGAACTGTAACACCTGGTGACACACACACCGGAAGGGAACCGCGATGGACGAAAGTTTTGAACTGGAAACCATAAAATAGTCAATAAAAGAAAGAAAAACATGAAAGAAAAGAAAGAAAGAACCAAAAGAAACAAAGAAAGAAGAAGAATGAAAGAAACAGTTAGAGTTGAAAGAAAGAAAGAAAGAAAGAAAGAAAGAAAGAAAGAAAGAAAGAAAGAAAGAAAGAAAGAAAGAAAAGTTTGGTTGTTATATTAATGAGTTAAAGACTATATTTCAGAGATAAAAGAAGTTGGTTTAGAAGCTGAACAACGGGAGCAGAAACCATTTCTACAATTTAAGATTTGGTAAACAATTATTAGAGGAAAGTGATAGGCCTGGAGAGGAAGAACTGGGAGGGAGAGCAGAGGGTTGACATGAAGCAGATATTGAGAGAATTTATGCCAAAATGGCTTAGATTGCTGCAGATTTGAGAAACTATGCAGAAAATAGCATTGCAATAAAAATACTTTGTGGCAAAAATACAAATAAGCAAGCAAAACAAAAATAATTTTCTATTCATTATTTATTTTGTTGTCTTCTAGATAATAGCACAGCCTCTTGTTTCCATTCTTTAATCTTGTTTTTTAAATAAAGCTTGTGAGCTTTCCAAGTGATGGCCCTCTTTCTCAAGAATTCTGAGTATGTTGGGTCTGCCATTACCTAGTTACTTTGAACCAGTGATAATCCTGGGGACCACCATAGGAATTAATTGCCTGCCTTTAACAGACCCATCCCTAGCTTTTGCCTCTCTGTTGAGTGCCCCCTTTCCTCATATTATGATGGAGTATTCTAATCCACTAGAGTGTAAGCTTCTGGAAAGCAGGACTGACATAACCCTGACATAAGTGCAGATGGGGTTAAATACAAGTGCCCTGGGAAATAGAAGAGAATGCAATGGCAAGCCTAGAGACAACCTGGGTACCATTGCCCTGATACGTGCAGACTTGAACCCTGACTTAGGCCCATTTTCCCTCCTACTGCATTATGTATTCTCCTGTATAAATGTTTGGGGTTGGGTTGTGGGGGGGCGGTTCAGGGATCATCTCTCACATCTCCCACTCCATCACTTTCACATGTTCTGTTGTATCTATCAAGTGAAGAGTCCAGAAAAGACAGCCTTCATACCGGATTCCCACACATAGTAGTTACTAATACATATTTCTGGAATAAATGGATCTGAGATGAAACACTTATGCAGTGGAAACTTCTTGCTGCTCCTTCCCCACGAAAAGCCTAGTATCCCCTATTCATTCCACAAGGCCAAAGACTGTTCGCATCTCTATTATTAGATGTTTTTACTTTTTTTTCAAATAATGCAGTAAAGTTCATGCCCTTTTTTCCATATGTGCAAATAGTATTCTCTAGATACCTAAAATTGCACATTTTAAAATGCTAATAGCTCCTGTGCCCCCCCAAATCCATAACCGCAGTCTAACGTTAAGAAAAACTCAGTGACATCCATAAAATACCTAATACTTGTACCGTCAAGGTCACACTGAACTAAAGACAGTACAGTGTTCGCATGGAACCTCCCCCCCAACACACACAGTTTCTCCTATTGTTAATCTCTCATATTAGTATGGAACCTTTGTCACAATTAATGAACAAATGTTGATACATTATTATTTACAGATATTTATTATTATTATTATTATTATTATTATTATTATTATTATTATTATTTTATCCATTTTGTTCGCTGTCCTGCAGTCAGAATCTTTCTTTTTCTATATCCAGCTTGGGGCTGGGAAGAGGAACACTGATAACATTATTATTAACTGAAGCTCATACACCATGTTCAGATTTCCTTAGGTTTGGCAGTCTCTGCCCTCGGGAGCTCACAGCCTAGGGGGAGACACATCCCGCAAATTAAAACACAAAACAAAACAAAACTCCGCGATGAACCCAGCATGGGAGGGTTGGCCGTTGCAAGTAGCATGGAGTCCCAAAAGAAAAGGGGCCTATTTCAGCCTTGGACTGACCTAACTCCTATCCACAGCCGCCAAAATCCCTTGTGACAGATGCATTCTTTTGTTGTTCATGGAAAGGAAACAGTTTTTTAGGAGCTCCTCCGCAAAGGTGGGGAAGAGAACTCAATCAGCACAAGGATGTCAGCACAGAGAACAAGGGTGGGGAAGGCGGGGGACACCCCCGCGCCCCGCCCCGAGCCTCCGGGGAGGCCGGCGGCCGCCGCTCGGGGAGGTGGCGACGGCGCGGGGCCGCGCTCCCGCCCTGCTCGGCGCGGACCGCACCGCAGAGGCTGGCGGCCCGCGAGGGGGCGGCGGCTCCCGGGCTTTGTGGCCGCGGCGCGCGCGGCGGGGCCTGGCCGGCCGGGGGCGCGCCGCCGCCGCCGCCCGGCGCTCCGGAGCCCACGGCCCTCCCGGAGGCCCAGCCCGCGAGAGGAGTGGAGGCCGCCCGCGCTCGCGCTCCGCCGGCCCCTCCCCCGGTCGCCGCGGCCGCCGCGCCGCCGCCGCTGCAGGTAGGAGGCTGCCCCGCGGGCCGGGCCGCTGCGGGCGGGGGCGGGGGCGGGGGCGCGGGGCGCGGGCCGGGCGTGCGGGGACCGCGGGCCGGCATGGCGGGCGTCCGGGCTCAGCCGCCGCTACCTCTGCCCTGCAGGCCGGGCGGTCGCCTTCGTGCGCCGCGATGGGACTCGGTGAGTGGGGTCGGCCTGCGGCGTACAAAGCCTCGGGGCGCGGACCTCGGGGAGATGCAAAGGTGCACCCGGCGTCGGGGATTCGGGACCCTCGGGCCGGGGGAGCCACTTGGGAGGAATCTAAGTGATCCGCAGAGCCTGGATCTTACCATTCCGGGGTCCCCACTGTATGCCGGGCGCTGTGCTCTCTTTCCCATACTTGACTCATTTAAGACCCCTTGTTCCCTGTCCAAGGGTGTAATAGGAGGGGTCCCTCCTTCGGAGGCCGAGGGCCCAACATCACATTGCTGCTCGCCTGACCTTGGGAAAGCTCCTCTACTCCGAGCCTTGCTCTGCTTTTGTAAATGGGGGAGCGGTGGAGTGGGAATGGAGTGCGTGTTGTAATACCTACTCCCAGGTGCTATTGTGGGAGAGAATGTACGTAAATAAATATAGCTAAATTTGAGCACTTTCTCTGTACCAGGCCCTAGGTACTAAGCAGTTGACATGAGTTATCTAATTAAATCATCACACTGGAGCTATGATTAGTTACTGTAAATTGCATATTTCATCTTTATTTAGGAGTAGTAAACTGAAGAATTTAGACTCCCTGTTCTGCTTCAGAAGGTTGGGTGTTTCTTAGGTGTGGTAACATTTAAGATTACAGATGTTCCTGCAGTATCAGGAGAGTGGTTATAAGATGCAGGGATATATTTATTACACATTAAAAAACGGAGGTAGGATAATATCAGCATTTCGGATCAGTCGGTTGTGTTACCAAGGAAATTGCTGAATGTTAATTCAAAAACACAGTTCCTGAGTTAGTACTGAGGGCTGCTATGGGCGTTTGGTGCCAGAGAAAGACAAGGGGTGGATTGGGGAGAGAGGAAAGGATTCTGAGTCTCTGGAAGAGGATGTGGAGGAAGAGACTAGGATCTACCAACCCAGCATCATTCTGGACCAAGATTCCATCCTGCCCTTAGAGACCAAGCATCCTGTTGAGAGTTTGGGGGTCAAGGGTAGGGGGTGAGTAAGTAAGCAAGAGGAGGGATGCTGGGGCAAGAATGGTTTGTCTCTTCCTATGCCCAGGCCACTCCAAAAGTATTCAGATGAATTGAGAGCCAGGTGATTGGGTATCTTGAAATGTCATTGTCCCTTCTTGTGATTTTGAAATTCTTTTAATGTGTTTGAGGAGATTGAGACAACCACTAACCCTAAAGGTTGATAAAAATGCTTAAATTATAGATCTAACTGATGTTGCGAATGAGTGAGTTTTGAACAAAGTTCACTTGGTTAGAGAAGCACTGAGCCTGAGGAGATTATTTTAGGGTTCAGTTCGGAATGGGGAGAACTGGAAGACTTTGGACCCTGAAGAAGGAAGAGGAAGGCAAGAAGCCTTAGGGACTATACTAAGGGGAAAGAAAGTAGAAGGAAGAGCTGAGGACTTCACAAGACCATCTGCAGAATACCTAAGCAGACTGCTCAGCTCTCAGCTCCCAAGGAGGCATCTTTTCTTATCCTGATCTGTGACCATTTCTTATTTGAGTATTGTGGAAGGTCAAGGTTGGATTCAGGCTCACTTTTCTCCTGAGTAAGCAGGAAAGGCTTCTTGGAGAAGGGTTATTTTAAAACCAGGCTTGAAGGAAGGAATCTTTGGGCACATGGTGATGGTGAAGGTAGAGAGCAGCATTCATAGTGGAAAGAGCAGTTGCTTTTGAGATAGAGGCAGTTTGGGGTTTGAATCCTAGCTCTGCCACTTCTCAGCCATGTAGTTATTTTTTTTGTGAGTATGAAACAATGCTTTTTTCAAATGCCAGGTAGGAAGTTCAGTAAGCACTAGTACCCTTTTCCCTGTCCATGGTGACATTTGTTCAACTTACATCTGCTGAGCACCAATTGTATGCTGAGTCATATGCTTCATGCTGGAGATACAGAGATGTGTCAGAAATTATGTATTCCCTTAGGAATTCTCCAGTCCAGTGGGGGAAATGGACACAAAGAACAGATTAAAAAATATGGGGAGTGCTGCAGTTTAGTCATATACAGCTGGCAGTGAGCTCACAGAGAGGTAACTAACTCATTCTGGATAGAAAACTCAGGGCCAATCTACCTCTAACAAGATGAGTATGAGATCTTATGATTGAGGTTTTGAATGCTACACCACCCCTAGCTTTTATCTTTTTTGCCTTTATCTTGTCTTTGCCCTGATATTCTCTCTTTAAAAAAAAAAAAATCTAGTTGCAATGTGTGCATAGTTTGTAAGTTGCCTCAAATTCATTTTAGAAGGAAGCTTTTACAAATATAATACACGTAACAGCCTGAGCATTAGTTGAGAAAGGCTTTACAAAAATTACACAGGGGTTGGACCTCGAGGAATGAAAATGAGCCCTTTGTGGACTTAGGGGTAAAGGATTCCAGTTAGAGGAAGCCCCCATGTACAGAGGCCAGGAGGACATGGCAGAGTCAAGGGCATGAAGGTCAGCTGGGTCTGGCTGGGATGAAAGCTATATGGAGAGGTGGGGTGGAGGGCACTGTAATCAGGGCCATATCTGGAAAGGCCTTGAATGCCATGTGGGGAGTTTGAACTTCATCACTTAGGTAGTGGGGGAGATGTCAGAGGTTTACACGCCAGACTGTGGCATGGTCACTGTGTTTCTTGAGGATCCCTCTGGTAACTGTGTGGAAGAGGGGCTGGAAGTTTGAGAGATCATTTTGGGAGACTAGGACCTGACCCTAGATATGGGCAGTGAGGATGAGAGAGGACAGAATAGATATTAAGGTAAAACGTATAGTAGATCTTGATTGGTTATATGTGATTGAACAGCACACTGGTTTCTGCTTTGGAAAGCTAAGTTGATGTGGCCTAAATCATCAGAAATCAGGAGCTTTGGGGGTAGGGGAATAATTAATTTGTTTTTGGCTATGGAGAACTGGAGATTTCTGAGGCGCTCACAATGGACAGCTACATAGAAGTGGCCAGTAGGGAACAGGAAATGCACGTAGTGCTGAGGACACAGCATGGGGCTCACACCTCTTCTTTCTTTGAAAAAATCCCGAGAATCTACTGGGTGCTGAAGAGACAAATAAAACATGTTTCCAAGCCTCAGGAGCTCCGCCTCAGGTAGGGGAGACCCTGTGGATATGGATAGGTCGCGGTACAGAGTAGTTCTGAGTACTACAGTAAGAAGTAAACACTTGGGGCCCTTGGCCCAGAGATTTGAGAGCTGATGGTTGTTGCCTAAGTGGTGGGAGTAAAGAGAGTCCTCATAGCCGAGGAGCAGGCTGGAGTGGGAACGCCTACATAAGAGGACTTTCTGTATTGTAAAAGCGCTTTCTGTGGAGAATACTTCAGTAATGAGTCCAAAGGAATTTCAGAAGAAGTTAGGGGTGATTGAAATTGAAGAGGAGATGGTTTAGAGATGGAGCCGTCAGGGGGAGGGAAGGGGTCAGGGCATTTAAGAACCATCATCTGGCTGATAAGGGAAACTGTGAGAGTGGAAGGATGGGAGGTGAGAACTTTTGCCTTAAACACAAGGCTGGTTCTGCTCACAGTCACACTTAGACGCAGATGGTAAAAATAAACACTTCCAAGTTACAGGACCGTCTGGAGTGGGTGGTGAAGGGGAAGAGGAGGCAGCACATTAGAGGAAGCAAGTTCCACGCTAGATTTTCGACTGGAAAGCACCTCCGAAGGAAAGAAAGATGACGGGAGAAGGCATAGGTGACCATCCTGGGTAGACAGGTCTGAACATGCGAGAGCAGGTACCTGAAGGTGTGCACAGCAAGTCATGTCTGATCACTCTTACCTGTAGATAACATGAAGTCATGAAGGCATCAGAGTTGTAGTAAGGCTCTTAAGAATCTGGAACACAGTCCAATAGTATTTACAAGAAGAAGCCAGGAAATAATTTTTGTTATGATAAATCCTGTGTGAAAGGAGAAATTTAAAATAGCAGAACATCTAAATATAATTAGTAAAAAATGCAAATGGCAAGCAGGTTAGTTTCAACATATATTCCACAAAAATTTATTGAGTGCCTATTGTGTACCAGGCCGTCCTTAAGGAGCTGGGGCTACAGTAGTGAACAAGAGATCTGATCACCTGCTTTAGACATTTCACCTGGAACTGCTTAACCTACAGAGTTAAACCTGGGTATGGGCCTTAAATCGACTAAAGCAGGGGTCCCCAACCCCCGGGCTGCGGACCAGTACCTGTCGATACCTGTCTGTGGCCTGTTTCGCACAGCATGAGGTGAGCGGCAGGCATGCGAGCGAAGCTTCATCTGTGTTTGCAGCCACTCCCCAGAGCTAGCATCACTGTCTCAGCTCCACCTCAGATCATCAGGCATTAGATTCTCATAGGGCACTGGTCCTGGGTTCCCAAAAGGTTGGGGACCGCTGGTAAAGTGCTGAGATCACTTTATTCTGTTGCAATGGTCTCCTTCATTGGCTGGGAGCTCCAGAATCAGAAATACCTTCTACGCATATTTGGCAGAGAACCGCGGAAATCAGGCTGCAGAAAAACCATTGTAGCAGCAGTGCTGAGAGATGGCAGATCCACAGGGAAGAAAGGGGACTTGCCTAACGTCACAAAATGAGTGTCAGGATTGAGAGCAGTGCCCTTGAGTTTTCAAATGGAATAGTGGGGGAAGGCTCGCGGGTCCCTAGCGAAGGGGCATCTTCACAGTGAGAGGCTTCCAAAGAGAAGATGTGGGGGCATGAAAACATACAGTGAAGTTTCACTTTTAGGTCCCCAGGAATCCTCCTATTTTTCTCTGATTCTCTGTTTCCTCATCTGTAAAGTTAGAGGATTGGACTGAGTTCTCTTTTTAGTTATAGCAGGGTAGGATCTATGTTGCTCCCCCAAAAGGTGGCTTGGCGGATGCTAAGTCAGGAGACAGAGTCAACAAATCAGGATAGGAAATAGCCTTTCATCTCTTTAGAGCAAGTTGATCACGCATAACCCATTTCCAAGTCTCCCTTCAGGGAATCGGTGCCATTATTTTGTGTCCTGCTCTGTTCTAATGCCAGTCTATTCTAATGGGAATAAGATTCTTGTCCTAGATCCCTTCAATCCTGGAGGAGTGTTCCTGGGCATATCTTTGCCACTGTGGTTATCACACTGCCTTGTCACCAGGCCATCCACAATCTGCTGTGTTGTGTTGTGTCTTCATTGCACTAGGATCTCCTTGATCTTAAGGAATACCCCTCTGGTGCCTGCCCATTTGGTGCTAGGTTAATCCTCACGTGTCCTCTTTGTCTCTGCTTTCTCTTGATCTCCCACCCTAGTGTGGACACGCACATGTCCCGGTCATTTCTTGCTTTGAAACAGCCTCTGGTGTGCACCTCCTTTTTTGCGTCATCATCCTAACTACTCAGAGTCCAGGGCCTTTCTTATCAATTATTTATCTCAGTGATCTCCTTTACTTCTCTGTTTGTATCCTACACATTCTTAACAATCTAGTTCAACATTCTTCTCGTTTATGAAGAATGCAAGCAACTTCCCTCCTTTGAATGCCCTAGGCCCTTCACCCTCTATTATGGTGTCTGTTTCAGTGCACCTGGCATTTTAGTTATTAGTTTCTGCATGGCAACGCTTCTTCCGGGCCATAGGGTTCGGCTTGTCTTTGTATCTCCCACATATTTTAGGACAGTACTGAGCCTCTATCAGGGGTTTATTACATGTTTGTTGAATTGTGTGACTAAGAAATAAAAGATCCAGTAAGTATTTGAGTATAGAGACAGTCTCCAATTTAATGATGTTTTTTTATTTTACTTTACCATGGTGTGAAAGCAGTAAGCATTCGGTGGAAACTGTACTTTGAATTTTGATCTTTTCCTGGGCTAGCGATCTGTGATACGATACTCTCTCTTGATGCTGGACGGCAGCAGTGAGCCTCAGCTACCCTCAGCCATTCAATCACAAGGGTAAAGGGTAAATCACCAATACCCTACAGCGTACTGTGTTACCAGCGTTTTTTGGATATTGTATTTTGTGTTTCGACATCCCATCCTGTCTGCAAAACACCCATCTGTGTCTCCTGCTGATGAGAAGAAGGCAATTACTCTTGAAATGAAACTCAAGATAATTGCCCAATGGCAGGCTAATGTAAGTGTTGTGAGCATGTTAAGGTAGGCGAGGCTAAGCCATGATGTTTGGTAGGTTAGGTGTATTAAATGCATTTTCGACTAATGATATTTTAACTTACAGTGAGTTTATTGGACTATAATCCCATCCTAAGTCGAGGAGCACCTATATATTGTGTATAGTCCACTATTCTACTTCTGGAAGCAGTTTAGTATGGGTGGGAGGGGTGGAAAGAATTAAATTTATTGAAGCTTCTGGTCTATGCTTCTTTCCTACTCCTATTGCATGACAGCTGTGCAGAGAGAATAGGACACAGTAGAGGCTATTAATCCCATTTTACAGATGAAGAATTGCAGGTTAACTGACTTGCCCAAAATCACAGTTAAGTGGGTGCCGAAGTTGGGATTTGAGCCCAGGTTTTCTTCATCCAGTGTCTCGGTTCATTTCATTTCACTTTAAGAGCGGTAGTTCGTTAATGTCCTGGTATCTGTATATAGTCTCAGTGCCACAGATCTTCAGTCCTGGTTCCCATTCTGAATGTTGACTATAAAGAACTCCCTCTTTCAGGAAGGGAGGGAGAAGTAAAATCTGGCCAAGTTTCTCTAGTCTTTGCTCAAACTTTGGGACTTAGTTTAAACCTTCATGGACTTAAAATATCATTAGATGGTGTATTAGTTGGTGTATTATTTTATTATGGGCTGCCATAATAAAATACCATAGACTAGGTGGCTTAAAGAACAGAAATGTATTTCTCACAGTTTTGGAGGCTGGAAGTCCAAGACCAAGGTGCCGGCAAGGTAGGTTTTATTCTGAGGCCACTTCTCTTGGCTTGTAAGTGGTGCCATCTCTCTGTGTGCTCACCTGACCTCTTTGTGAGCTCTGGGACTTGGGGGAGAACAACCTCTCTGGTGTCTTTTCTTATGAGGGCACTAATCTCCTCCAACTAGCCTTATGACCTCATTTAACTTTAATTACTTCCTTAGAGGCCTAATATCCAAATACAGCCACCATGGGCTGTATTCAACATTAAGTTTTGAGGAATACAAACATTCAGTTACAAAAGATGGATTTTTATACTAGTTGGATAGTAAATGTACTTATTACATTCTTTTAGTGGTTTAGTCAATGTTAGCGATTTAAGAAAATGTGCTGGTTATTTCCTCTTTGTTCTTTTATCCTATTGGAATCATGATCTTTTATTTAGCCCTGTCCATGGGCCTTCACCTAGCTCAAGGGGGAATTTCCATTGCATTTGGATTTTGCTATTTTATTTGACCATTTTACCTTAATGCAGTTTTTAGTGTACTACTGTTTTATCATGCATCATAACTCATTCCGTGCATAGTGGGCAGTTTTATGCCTATATCAGAATGTATTCATTCGCTAAGTGTTTGCTGAAGGCCCACTGTGTGAGGGTCATGGCTGCTCATTGGACTACAACCATGCATGAGAATGGGTAGCACTCCGCCTGGCAGAACAGCGGAGAAAAAAGATGATCCATATGAGCAGAGTTGCAGGGTGGGGAAGGCCAGTCTCTTTCTAACAAAAGCTGATGCAGCAGGGAAGGCTTGTTATATTGTCATCTATAAACAATTATGGACATTGCTGAGTAGTTTTAAGCTAGAATATGCTTTCTAGCCTCGAAGTTTCTGTTAATAAGCTTCACTTGGAGACCCCTTTGAGATGTGCTTGTTTACTTAGGACTACGAATCAGGTGCTCAAGCACAGTGTCAGTGTCCCCCTGAGGAATGGACCATATTAAAGCTCCGTATTATCTCCACAGTTACTTTTCAAACATATATTCTTATCAGATCAACAGTGGAAATTTTTTCAGAGCTCTGGTTGGCGTGAGAGAGGTACACCTGGGAGCGGGGCTATGGGCTCTAGGTTCGGGACATAGTGGGAAGAGGTGATGGGGCAGGGAAGGGAGGGGATGAGCCCCTGAATGGAGCCAGACAGAAGCAGGCACTGCTCCCCCTAAGCTGCTCTCCTCTTGGACCTTTCCCTGTTGACATATTGCTACGTTATTTGACACGTACTTTGAGCAGAGTTCTAGAGGCTGTCACTAGGTCTGAAAGAAGAGAGCTAAGCGGAGCAGAGAGCGGCAAGGGCATCGGCGTAAGACCTGGGTTGGAATCCTGGTTCTGCTGCTTGTTGTTTGTGTGACCACAGGCAAATCACTGAGCCTCACTTTTCTGATCTGGGAAATAGGAATAATAATTAGTTAGTGGGGATAAACAGCCTACTTCATTAGGCTTCTGGGAATCCATAGGGGATGTTTAGGGTACACTGTCTCATACCAGAATTCCTTTATAGCCCTGTGGAGTGTAACCACATGGCCCAGGGAGGCCTGCTGCTCTACAAAATGAAGCAAAGTAAATTGGTAACTCCGGATTTACTTAGCTAGTGATTAAATAACAGTTTAGTTAATAGGCTATTAATGGTCCCTAGGTGTTGGTAATTCTGAGTGTTTGCCTTTGAAGGGCAGTTGTATAATTTCATCTGGTACTTTAATAACGTTTTTTTTTTTTAACAGAAAATAGTGTAGTGTAACAAATGATACTCTCAGGATCTATTTTGGGGAGGATTAAATAATATAGTGCATATTAAGCACCTAGTATAGTGTTTAACCCACAATGTAAGGCTCAATAAAAGTTATCTGCTATTATTATTGCTGTTATTAGAGACTCAACTGGCCACACTTAGGGCAAGATCCTTTGTGAATGTAGACTCCCCACGAGCTCACCACCACCTGGTGGCAACTATTGGTACTGCACACATTGTGAGAAGAATTATTAAATTGCTTGTGAGTAATTCCATGGAGTTTGAATTCTACAAGTATAACAGGAACTTTGTTCGGAGTGTGGCTTACTTGCCTGAGAGCTGGAATTCACATATCATTAAACGATGAAGTGACATTTTTGACCTCCACAGTTGGCATGAGTTTTTAAAAATGTTAATGGCAAAAGAGTAAATGAAGTGGGGAAATAGACATGGCTTGTGTGCTATTAATAGGAATGTAAATTGGTACACGATTTCCGGAGGACAGATGGTGATGTAACAGAAGTCTTAAGTGTTTTCATCTTTTGTGGCAACCATTCTTCTTCCGCGAATATACCTGGAAGGAATAATCAAATATAGAAAAAAAGATTTATTTAGAAGGAAAACACATATAATACATATTTTATATATAAGAAAATCATATATCTTATTATATATAAAATAGCATTACCTATAATAGAACAAAACAGAGAACAATCCCTTTTTCATTTGTGAATCAGATACTAAATCCTTATAGCAGTAATTATTAAAAAGGGTGGGGAGATGGGGCACAGTCGGCATATTGACATCTCTGGAGGCAGAGGAGTTGGGATGCGGGATGGGATCAGAATCTACTCTGGGAGCTGTGTGGTTTAAGAGAATATTCATTATATCTATTGATTTCATAATGAGAATGATAGAAAGTAAAGTTGGACACAGATATCTTAGAAGATAGAGATAATACAGAAGAGATATAGGGGATGAGTGTTAGTAAATTTCAGTTTGGGGAACATTGATTTATAGGAAATAAGAGTATTGATGAAGGCAAAAAATTTATTTTGGACCTTCGGGGAAGAAGGAGCATGGATTAGGTCATTGTAGGAACATTAGAACTATATGATTGAAGCACAGCCCTGAGAATTTAGGGGCGTAGGGACACGTCTCCAAAGATAAATTTCCCCTCATTTAGCTTTGGCCAAGACCTGAGGGCCAGACCACCTTTCACATGTATCTAAATATCTTGAGCTTTGATGCCGGCTATGCCCATGATGAAGGTGAGGCAGGGTATCTGGTATGTAGACACACTGTGATCACAGCAGTTCATTTTAATCTTAACTTTTGGGAGGAGAGGGCGCATGGTAGGAGACCCTGATCAGCTTCTGTTGTCCTCATGTAAAGCTCATACTCCTTGACCTCAATTTCAAGGCTCTTTGATTTGGCCTGGTCCTCTCTGGTCTCAGGCCTAACTGATTTCACCTGGTCACATCTTCAGTAACCCCTCCCCAGACACAGTGTGTGAATAACTGGCTTGTAATAGTATGATTTTTAAATTAGGATACCATACATTTAAAAGCCACAGCCCTTTTCTTCTCCTGCTTTTTATTATGAAGCTTTTCAAACATGCAAAAAGATCAGGAGAATAATTTGATGAATTTTTGTCTATCCTTCACTCTTGTTGATCTTTAAGTGTCCCATTTTTGGCCGATGGGACTCCTTTCAAGTTTCTAATTCTTTTGATATGGGTTGGTCAGTTTTAAATGAACTACATCATCAGTATCTTGATGGTTGCCTGTTCTGAAAAACCAGAGGCTTGGAGAACATAAGAAGGACTGGGGCATGTTGGTTCTTTTCACAAATGGAAACATGCAACACTTACTTCATATCTGTATTCATTGTCACTTAGGGACAGTCTGATCATAATGTGTTTGAGAGATTTGATAGGAAGCTTCTAGTGAATAAAAGATGTGAGAAAAGCGTAGAGTCACGAAAAGCACATAGGTTCAGTGGAATAAGACATTTCCTAAATACCTATTGTGGGAAAGATGCTGGCTTTGCAATGGGGTGAATGGCAACATGACCTAAGGGAGTTATGGCTGAGTCACCCAAGGAGATAGTCGTGATTCTGAGAATACCAGACTATTTGAACTCACAGAAGCAGAGTAGAAGGGTGCTTACCTCCTGAGGTGGAGGGTAGGAGAAATGGGGAGATATTGGACAAAGGGTACAAAGTTGAAATTATGTAGGATGAATAAGTCTAGAGATCTAATGTGCAGCCACAATGACTGTAGTTAATAATTCTGTATCGAATATTGGAAATAATCTAAGAGAGTCCATTTCGGGTGCTCTCATCACACACAAAAAGGTGATTATGTAAGGATATGATATGTTAATTAGCCTGACTTTAGTATTCATACATATGTATATATATACCCAATCAAATTTATGTATGTTAAATACATACAATTTTTATTAAAAATATAAAAAGGTATGTAGACTTTAATAATGGAGAAAATGTAGTGTCATTTTGGATTTTTAAATATATAATTGATAACTCTTATGATAATATATGAGCAAAGACTTTGTTTTTAAAAAATTAATTTGTATTTTATGGTGACATTGGTTAACGAAATGAACAAAGACTTTAAAGGGCTATGCGTAATAAAAATGGCTATTAGTTGCTGTGTTAAGGGGAAAAAATAGAAATACCAGACTATCAGGACAGTCCAGGTTCTTGCCTTCTCAAGTTGTCATCTTTGTGATGTTGGGCAATCCATTTCACTTTAACTGGCCCTTAGTTCTCTCAACTGAAATGAGGGATAAAGAAAATGTGATATGTATATTATATACATATCACATGTGTACATGTATTATTCAGAAACACTCAAAAAGAAATCTTGCCATTTTTAACAACATGAATGGATTTCAAGGGTGTTATGCTAAGCGAAATAGGCAGAGAAAGACAAATACGATCTCACTTATAAGTGGAATCTAAAAAAAAAAAAAAAGCTAACTAACTCATTTATCCAGAGGACAGATTGGTGGTTGCCAGAGGCAGAGGTGTGGAAGGTAGGCAAATGAGTGAAGGTGGTCCAGAGGTACAAACTTCTAGTTATAAAGATAAGTCCTGGGGATGTAATGTACAGCATGGTGACTAGAGTTATTAATACTGTATTGTTTATTTGAAAGTTGCTAAGAGAGTGGATCTTAAAAATTCTCATCACAAGAAAAACTGTTGCTATGTGGTGTGATGGATGTTAACTGGACTTCTTGTGGTGATCTCACACATGTATATCGAATCATTATGTTGTACAACTGAAACTAATGTCATATATCAATTATATCTCATTAAAAATTCATGAATGGATAAATAGAATTGCTATGTCCATAAAATGGAATATTTGGCAGTGAAAAGGAATGAAGTATTGATACATGCTACAAGGTAGCTGCATCTTGAAAACATAATGTTAAGTCAAAGAAGCCAGTCACAAAAGACCTCATATTGTATAATTCCATTTATAGGAAATGCCCAGGAAAAAAAAAGAGGGGTGTTGGATTTAATCTCTAAGTGCCCAGGCCTTTTCACTTCTGAAATCATATATAAATTATTTATGTAGGACTGCACTTTTAAAAGTGGCCCAAGCCTTCGTTTTAAAGATGAAGATAATCATGCTAAGCAAAATAAGTCAGAAAAAGTTGAAAGCCACATGATATCTCTCATATGTAGGATATAAATCTAAAAGCAACAAACAAACATGACAAGCAAACAGAGACTCATGGACATGGACAGTGAATTAGTGGTTACCAGAGGAGGAAGTGGCAGGTAAATAGGGGTAAAAGGGGGTCAAATATTTGGTGATGGAAGGAAATCTAACTCTGGGTGGTGAACACACAACGCAATATGTATACAATGTGCTGTTGAATGGTACACTTGAAACTTATTGGATTTTGATCATTGTCACTCTCAACAATTTTAATAAAAAAAAAAAAATAACTGAGGTTCCTCTAGGAACATGGACATATCCAAGGTCACAGACATAGTGATGGAAATGTCAAATGTTTTGGGGTGATTTCTAGATGATTCTGATATCTCGATAGTGTCTACATCATCTGTTATATTTGGTTATACAGTGGCTTCTCTGGTTTCAGCTGTGACAAACCGAGAAAGCTGTTTAAGAGCTGCCTAACATTCTGAATTTGGGGAAAAATCAGTTCCCTAACACGAAGCAGACCTAAATTAACAAATTAGAATTACACATTGAAGTTCCACAAAAGATGCTCAACTTGCTTTTTTTGCTGTTACATACCAGATATTCACAGAATGGCCAGGAACCTACAACAAAGGACCTACTTGAACATCTACTTTGAAATAAAACCCTATTCCTAGTAAACTTCTGAATGTTTTCCTGAGAATACCATAAGTCAACATTAATGGAAAAGAAAGTACTACTGTATTTCAGACAAGGGAATCAAGCCGGGGATTATGACTTTTAAGCAATTTGCTTGCATTTTTGTTGCTGGAGTTTGTAATTATCGTTTCAAACTTCCTTTTACAGGATAACTAAGGGCCAGGAGAAATACAGTGGAAAATGCAAAACAACGAAATTATAAAACCGGCCAAATACTTCTCAGAATTGGAAAAGAGCATCCTGCTTGCTTTAGTAGAAAAGTACAAATATGTGCTGGAATGTAAGAAAAGCGATGCGCGAACTATTGCACTCAAGCAACGTACGTGGCAGGCGCTTGCCCACGAGTACAACTCTCAGCCCAGTGTGTCGCTGCGGGATTTCAAACAGCTGAAGAAGTGCTGGGAGAACATCAAGGCCCGGACCAAAAAAATTATGGCCCATGAAAGGAGAGAGAAAGTGAAACGGAGCGTCAGCCCACTCCTGAGCACCCACGTCCTAGGGAAGGAGAAGATCGCCAACATGCTGCCAGATCAGCTCTACTTCCTGCAGAGCCCTCCGGAAGAAGAGCCAGAGTACCACCCGAGGCCACAGCCCAAGGTATCGGTTCCTGGGCCCGGCTTGCCTGTTATCACTGGGTACCTGTTTGACATTTTAATTTTAAAATCCTTAATTTTAAGGGACTTTGTTAAAAAGAAATTGTTCATAATAACCTTGACTTTCCCAACTGAAAATCTTCAGATTACATAGAACATTCAGATCCTATAGCACATAAAACAGAAGTTCATGTTTATATCCTTGTGCTGTCTCTTAAAGCTCTCTTTTCTCTATTATTACTGAAGAATAAGGAAAAATAGGACTATATTAATAAGTTGTTATTAATGAAGTACCTTAATTGCTCATCTCAGCTTATCTCAAATATATTAAAGTAGATTTTTTTAAAGATTTATTTCATTCACTCGGTCTTATTTTTTTCACAAAATGTTTCTCTTGAGGACCTATGATGTGCAAAGTATTGCATTAAGTCATTCTAAAGGCCACATTAAAAAAGTGAACTATTTCAAACTTAAGAAAAGTACTGAGACTAACAGAGCAATCACCCATTTGGCATTCACCTAGATTAAGAACTAGCATTTCTACCCATTACAATATCGTCCGTCATCCACTGTTTTTTTGGTTTGTGGCACTCCAGGGAACTTGAGAAATTCTGGAAAAATTTTACTTTCGTTTTAATATACTTTCATTGAAAAGAGAAAAATACATCATATAGAATTCTTAGAGAAGAAAAAGATTATCATATAATCAAGGATATCATGGTAGTGTGTCATAGCTTTAAAAGGTTGGAATTAAGCAGCTGTTGAAATGTCTCCAGGCAAATGAGGGTTGGAATGCATACAGATAAATTGCCAGTTAGATAAGAATGGCCAGTTAATATAAAGATTCACTATGGTTTTTAGAAGATACACCTCGAAGCAGAGAAATTTTCCTGGGGAGGCCAGAGGGCTGCTCGTAAGGGGCTCCAAGGACTCAGCAAGCATTTGTCTAGGAAAATCTGATTTTTGGCTTCAAGATGAGACATTCACTTATTAGTGTCCCCAGAAGAGATTGAACTCAGAGGGATGGGCTTAAAAGTCACAAGAAACTGTCTAAAACCAAGAATGTTATCCATGTGGAGTGAAAAAGATAACCAAGTGAACTGAATGCACATTTTGACGACCACATTTCTTCCCCTGTAGGCAGATCATTCTGGGAATCTAAATTATGGTCACAAGTTTGCTTGCTGATCATTTGACCAAGGTTCAGTGCAGGAAAATAGTTGGGCGTCCATAGGAATTAATGTCATAAACCTCATCCATCATTTTCCAGTGTAGGGAGCCTGTATCTGAGTTTTGATTCATGAGTTCCCAAGTCAGGGTACCTCCCAGCAGACAGTGTTTCATAGGCACGGCTAACTCTCTCTCTTACTCCTCCTCCTTGCCGCTTCTGTGGCAGATGGGGCCCACTGCTGATTGCTCTGGAGATGTTTATAGCTTCAGCCAGTTACTCTCCATCTTGCTTGCCTTAGACCCATCCAGTCTCTGTGAGACAGTGAAGAGACTGGAACTGGGGGAGGGAGGCTGGTGAATCAACAGGGCTGCTTTTCAAATTGCTGTTGTTTCCTGGGAGATGTTGCTGAGGAAGATGCTGGTGTGGAACACTTTCAGTTCACTTTGCAAATCTTTGATCTGGATTATTGTGTATTGATTTTGTAGCGTTATTCTAAAGGGACAGTCTTATTTCCCCATTTTGAAATTTTAAGGTAAGATCTAGAAAGTTCATTCCACTTTTTTTTTCTTTTTAGAAGAAATGATGTAATTCATTTATTCATAAACACAAAATATAAATTTCTAGCAAGAAGAGAATAAATATAGATTCTCAGTCCTTGTAGTGACATTTGCTAGAGACTTACTTGTAAAAGAGGTTTAGTTTAAATTTGATGTTTGTACATATATGACACATGAGGCTTCCTTTTTCCTGGTGATTATTAAAGAATAGCCAGAGGCCGCCTGTTCCTTTTTCCAGGTCAAACCTGGAGTGCATTGGAGAATCTTGGTGCTTCGTCAGCTGGTAAATGTGTCCAAAATAATTTGTTAACACTGGTAGATAAGGTACTGGAACTCATTCTATATATTAAAACAGCTTTGAGTTTACCCAACTCATTTTGTATTTAATTTACTTTCAAGAAAGAAAAGAAAGCTGGAATTGTCAATTATCCCTTCTGGGTCTTGGTGGAGAAAAGGTTGAAAACCTGCAATAGGGTTACAGCTCTCATTACATTGTGTATATTCGGACACATGGAGTGTGTGTGTGTGTGTGTGTGTGTGTGTGTGTGTGTGTGTGTGTGTGTGTGTGTGTGTGTGGTGTTTTACTTTAGTTAGTATCGCTAACACTGCACTGTCCAATACGGTAGCCACAAGCCACATGAAGCTAGTACGCCGTTGAAATGTGAGTAGACCAAATTGAGATGTGCTATAAGTATATATGCCATTTCTTGAAGACTAAGTACCAAAAAAAGAATGTAAAATATCTTACTAATATTTTTATATTGATTACATGTTGAAATGATATTTTAGATATATTAGATTTAAAAATATATTGCTACAATTAATTTCTCCTCTTTTTACTTCTTTAATGTGGCTATATGAAAACTTAAACTCACATATGTAGCTTGTATTATAGTTCTCTTGGACAGCACTGTTCTAATACCTTACAGAGTACCTTTAACAGAGTACCTAAATTAGGTGCTCAGAAATTTGTTGGCATCTAACCAGGATAGAGCCTAACAGTATTCCACTAGAGGCCTCCCTCCAACTATTTTTTGTGTGTGTGTGAGATGATTTCAACTTAATCACTTTGATCACTGTACCCTGGTATCGTTAGCTTTGTCAGTGATTTTCTTGAAATGTACATATGTATTTGAACACAGTAGTTTTAAAACCTAAGTTTAACACTTAGGAATGTATTTGCAAAAAACCCATATTTTCCCCTTACATATATTAAAACACTTTATAGCCTATAGATTTATGATATGTGATAATTTTCACACTTATCTTTCATTTTAAGACAAGTGGGATTATCTTTGGAGAACAGGTTTGCAGAACAAACTAAGGGAACCAACAAAATTTGCTGGAAGTGGTCAGGAGGGTAGGATGACTAAATGTCAATATATTTAAGCAAACTAATCTTTCAAGTAGTACTCAAATATCTTAAGAGAATTTATATTTAATTTCATATGCCATTATTTACTATAAAACTGTACTTGAATAATGCAAACTTGGGTACTCAAAGCTATAATTAAACAACACAATCATTCCAACCCTATTCTTTTGGGGTGACAACTTGAGTACAGGGCACTGAGTAATATTTCCAGTCATGGCACACTAGCATCATTGATCTGTGAAAAGCCCCCTTTTTGTGTTACTGATATGTTTATTTTCTTTCATTATCTTCTCATACACCATAATCATCCTAATGTGGTTGTGTATTCTCTCATATGTTCTTTTTGAAAGCATGTGTTGCTTTTTTGT
The DNA here is from genome assembly GCF_902729225.1 of Pteropus medius. Taxonomy (NCBI): domain Eukaryota; kingdom Metazoa; phylum Chordata; class Mammalia; order Chiroptera; family Pteropodidae; genus Pteropus; species Pteropus medius. The sequence continues at coordinate 1,524,768 of NW_024341894.1, read as the reverse complement.
ATGCATATATTTTAATTTACATAGATTAAAAATTGTGCTATATACCATTCTTTTTTTTGATCAGTTACATTCCTTTTATTTATTTATTTATTTATGGTGACATTGGTTAACGATATACCATTCTTTTTTGTGTGCCTTTTGTGCACTTAGAATAATTTTCTCAGATCTATCCCCACTGCAGTGTGTAAATCTAATTTGTTTTAGTTGGTGTGTAATATTCTGTAGTATGCTTCTACCACATCTTACTTACCCATTCTCTCAGTCAGTCCTATTTCCTTTGTTCTGTTGAGAAGAGTTGGGTTTGGCCTGAGCAGCTTCCTTCCCATTTTACTGCCACGCTAGGTTTTTCCTGCAGAGATTAAATTTACTCGAATTACTCAAATGACCCCCTTGACTGTGTTCTTCCTTCCCAGGAAAGCCCTTAGGCCTTCATATTCATTTTGCACAAGACTAACTTTGTTTTCTACTCTGGGTGGCTTTGTTTTACCTGGGAGAGAGATTACACGGTGTGTGTTTACAGCAGGTTGCCATTCCCAGGATAGCTTTTTTCCAATTAAGGGAAGATCCTACCCATCTAAACACTAGTTTCCATGCATTGGAGCTAATATTTGTGTAAAAGTTAATTAACAACTCCATCAGGCTTCTCCAGTTTTAAGCCCCAGCTTCTGCCAGTCTTCTTAAGAGGCCTGGCTATTTTTCTTTAAAATCTCTGTGTTAGCACACATTTAAACTAAAAAGAATCATTTTTAAAGTACAGTCATTTCTCTGCTCCCAGACAAGGACATAATGTCTTCATGTTCATAGCTCTAGAGAGAAGTATGGAGATCAAAATTTGGAATATACACCCATATTCTTAATAATAGGTGGTCTCGTAGTGGCTACAACTTGGAGGCTGCATTTTAAGATACATGAGTGATCAGCTGAGCAAGTAAAGGAGTGAGAGAGAGGCTGGTGTAGTTGAGCTTGGATTTTGGAATGAAGAAGACGGGTTAGAATCTTGGTTCTTTTGACTTGCCAAATGACTTTGGATATTGTGTTTGTTTTCTATAAATACTACCTCCTGCAGAGGGTTGTCGTAAGAACTAAATGAGGTAATACCTGTAAAGCACTAGCCTAGGGTAGCCTAGCTACCCCCAAAATAGTAGCTGCTGTCATCAACCCCATCATCAGGTCCCTGAAGCTTAGAATTGTTGAGATAAAAATGAGCATTTAGAAATTGGGAGAGATGAGAAGAACTGTGAGCTCATGAACTCAGGAGTATCCTTTGGAATGAAATCAAAGAGAAAAGAGGCTAAAGGTACCAAAAAATATCTGTGTCTAGACTTCAAAGAATGCAGTTTCAGATCTGAGACTAGAAAGGAGAAAGATGAGGTAACCCTATTTGCAGTTAATGCTCCTGTCTGAGGGACCCTGTTCTTAAGCATTAAACCTTTCCCATTCCTTTGTCCTATACCTCGGCTATCCACTCCAAACATTGTTCTGTCTACACAGTTGTGCCGTGTTGGGAGGGATGTGACCCAATGCAGCCAATTCATCCCCCACACCTTTCTAACATGCCCAGCAGTGGACCAGGCCCTGTGCTGGGTTCTCTGTGAGGATGAATAAGAGGTAGTCTCTGTCTTCAAAGTATTCAGAGACCTGAAAGGGAGGTAGTTAAACTGCCAGTTTTTAACAAGTTCTCTGCCAGAGGGTAGGCCCAGGAGGCCGTGGCAGCATGAAGGAAGGACATGTAATTGAAGCCAGAACCATCGTAGTTGGGAAAGAGTCCTAGGGAGATATTTCCATTGTCTCTGGATGACACAGAAGTACTCTTTAACTCTCTCTTTCAAAAGTAAGATTTTTACCTTTTCTTTAACCTTGATTAAGGACTAGTTATGGTTGTTACCTAACCCCTTGGAGTGAAATAATAAAAACAGTTGCCATTTTCCTTTTATTAACAGAATACTATGAGTTAGGTTTCCCCCAGTAGCCATTACGGTTCCCAGCATCCCATCTTCTACAATAATGGAGTGGACATAATAATGTAATCAACTCTTGTGTATAAATTGATATTATTTTTCTTCAAGGGGCTGATTCTCATTATTGGAAGTGTAAAGCTTCTCCAGAAAGCCTTGGTTTCACAGCTAGAAGACTGCATGGGTTAGTGGAGTTAGTAGTTTCCTTGTTGAAACTCCCTAATTGATACTAATGTCGTTGCCCTATAAAAATAGTAGTGTAAACGTGGCACCATCGAAAGGAGCATTCTTTCGTATCCATATGTTCTTTTCCTCTTTTGTTCCAGGCTTCAGCCAGTAAATATTTATCAGGCATTCACTGTGTACAAAGCAAAGTAATTGGTCCCAAAGATAAAAGAAATGAATAAGGTATAGTCCCAAAAGAATACTAGTATGTGTTAAGTGCTGCAACAGAAAAGTATAGAGAAAGGAGAGAGCTGAGGTTTCACAGAGCAAGTGGCATTGATCCTGAATGAAGTAGGAGTTAGGGGGGAGTTTGAAAAAGGGAGACTGGAGTAAGAGTGTGTGTCTGAGTGAGGGGGTGGGTGCCAAATAGTGAGCCCAATTCTAGGCTGAAGGAACGGTGAGTCAGAATGATGGAAACAAGCATGGCCTTTAGGACTGTGAGTAATCTGTGGTAGAGCTGAAGAGTGCACAGGGTATTTTGAAGAGTAAGACAAGAAAGATAAAGGAAGGTTGGATCCAGATTAGGAGGGTTACTTAGGGTGGATTGCAAACAGCCAAAGTTAACCTCGGGGGAATATTAAAAGGTAAGAGGTGGGTGGAACAAGAGTCTGAGCCCTGAAAGGAGACTTGAGAGGGAGCAATCAGAGAGGAGGCTGTAGAAAATTTAGGAGAGAGTGACGGTTCATAAGCTAATAGAGGGAAAGAAAATTCTAGGATTGTCAAGTGCTAGGGAGAGGTTATGTAAGGGGGACATTGAAAAGTGTCTTTAGGATCTGAATATTGACCCCCAGATGGCCATGTTAGAGGTGGTTGCCAGATGTAGGGAACTGAAGAGAAATGGTGTGCTGAGGAAATTAAGCCAGGAAGTGTAGACTCATCCATCAAGAAAGAACATTTATAAGGTGACTGTCCAGGGGAAGGGTTAAGACCTGTGACCAGGAAACAGAGCAGTGGTGCCCTTGTGGACATGCAACATAAGTATTCATGGCTGAGTGAAAAAGTGAGAAAGGGAGAACTTAATCTGAACACCCACCATTGGCCTTGCACTGTGGTCTTCTGCTCTTTCGGAGTTTTATACACTTCAGTTCAGAACTTATATCAACATAACAAGGTTCTCCAATTCTCGATGAGCGCGATCCACTGTTCCCGTACTTCGCAGTTCTAGAAATGACATGATGAAACACTTTATCGTTACTTCTTAAGAGAAAACTGCCTTGGATTTATGGGTTTTAAAAAAGTCAGGTGTGGCAAGGGTACCTGTAGACATGCAGGCCAAACCAGGTGCTATTTTAGATACATCCTGTACTGGGGGACCCTGTCATTGAAATAGGATGATTTACTCTCTGCCTGTAAAATCTTTGAACATATGTTTTCTGCTACTGTTTTTCAGAATCATTTGCTGTTTCAAATAGAGAACTGTGCGATGATGAGAAAGAGTTCATACATTTTCCAGTATGTGAGGGGACCTCTCAACCTGAACCCTCGTGTTCAGCTGTCAGAATAACAGCCAATAAAAACTACAGGAGCAAAACCTCTCAGGAAGGTGCTTTAAAAAAGATGCATGAGGAAGAACACCATCAACAAATGTCCATCTTACAACTGCAGCTGATACAAATGAATGAGGTGCATGTGGCCAAAATCCAGCAGATAGAGCGAGAGTGTGAGATGGCAGAGGAGGAACACAGGATAAAAATGGAAGTTCTCAATAAAAAGAAGATGTATTGGGAAAGAAAACTACAAACTTTTACCAAGGAATGGCCTGTTTCCTCATTTAACCGGCCCTTTCCCAATTCACCCTAAGACTGTGGGGGTGGCTCCCTTGTAATTAATCTGTGTTGGCAAAGAAAGTCTGGAACATGAACTTGCGGTCAGTAACCTGTTACAGAGCTACAACTAGGAAAATTAGAATGGTAGTAGTCACTTATTTAAGAATACATTCAGGTAAACAGCTGCACCCTATGTACCCCTTAAGTGGCAAAGAAGCTGTTACAGTCTTCTGAAAATTATCACGATGAGTGCTATAATTCTGAATGTAATGTCTCTTAATTAGAATTCATACAAGAACCATGTGTGAGTGTTGTTGTTGTATTTTTTTTTTAATCAAATGCAACAAAGTGTGGCTATCCAGGAGTGGCTGATTTTTTTTTTTTTTTTTAATAGCAGACCTTTTCTATTCAAACGAAAGCCTTCCCATTGGAAGTGGCTGTCCCAGGAGGACACGTGTTTCTCCGGTGGTGAAGCGGTTGCTCCGAACTTGCTAGAGGTCTTTAGAGACCCTCCATGAGAGCTGCAGCACCTTGTTCTTTTTTTTTTTCAGTGGCATCCTCTCAGTGTGGATTTTCTGATTTTTAACAGCCCAGTATTCAAAAGGATATTTTCTAATGTGGCTCAATAACTGCCTTTTAAGTACTTTCCCCAAAGAGGAGTTCAAATATCTCACCGACAAAGGTAGCTCTGTTGGAACTAGGGATGTAGCTTTTTGAGGGAGAAATGTTCATCTAGATTTCTACATTCTGTCATGTTTGTTTCATTAAAACGAAAGACGTGTAATTTTATAGTCATACTGTGTATGTTTTTTAAAGGTGCTGCCTTCCCTCTGTTAATGGTTTGTCTTCCCTTTGAGTTAATGGTTGCCCTCGTTTTTAATCTTTAGTCACCCAAGGAAAGGCCCTTCCCTCACCATGCTCCTGGTGCTGACTAATAGTAATGCTGTGTAGTTTACATTATGCAGTTAGCATTGGGCTTTTACAGACTCTATTACCAACGTATTTTGGAAATACAGATTGATAAATGGATATTCTGGTTAGGCTGTGATATAGCTTCTCCTGTAGCGTACTGTTAAGAACAGCCCCGGGGTTTTAGCACAACAATAGCTGGCAGAAGCAAGGTGACACATAAAGGCCAAGGCAATTTCTGAGAATGAAATTTCAGGCCATGCAGCGGGGAAGGAGGAGTACATGTAGCAGAAGCTCTACAAGAAGTGTAGGACTAGGAGTCAGGGTCTGAGTTCTGAGCTTGGTTCTGCCTCAAGTGCTCAGTAACCTTGGGTAACTCCTTTTAATCTGTGGCTGTGGTCTTTCTTCTTCATAAAACGAGGGAGTTGGTCTAGAGAATGTTCAGAATCTGCTACAACTCCTTGACTACAGCGTGGTTTGCATAGTCTTGGGTCCTGCTAACAGCATAGTTGTCTGAGGGCTTGGAGCAACAGGGAGCGATTATTTCCTGTGTTGGCTAAGCTTCTGTCCTTCATAATTTTGGAATTTGGGTTTTAGGGACTGTAAGTTCAGTCAGATACACAAATACTTGTTATTTATGCACTGTATAAAGTTAAATGGCTATCGATTTATTTTTAGACATTGATCATATTTTAAATACCTTAGAGGAACTGGTTATTTAGAGAAACCCTGTGAAGACTGGTCTTCTTTGAAAGAAAGGATACTTTTGTAAGGATTTGTGTTCTTAGTTTTTACCAAATGGATGTTTTAGTGAAGAAGCATCTGGATAAAGTCCCAAGCTTCAGTGGTTAATGGGAGACAGAATGTGATTCTCCATGCCCTTACCTCCTTGGGAACACAGGTGTGAACTGAAAAGTTTGCCTTTGCTTCACCTGTTGGTTCATCTGCAAATCTTGTTACTATGCAGATTCTGGAGAGGGGTCTGAGATTCTGCATTTTTAACAAGTGCCAGGTTGTGCCAGTTCCGCTTGTCTGGTCACCACGCTTCTGTGTAGCAAGATTTTAGAGGACCCAATGCTGTTTTTACTTATTCTGAAACAAAACAAAACAAAACAAAACAACAAAAAAAAACCATTGAGGAGTTAGGCACATTTTTGAGTACAGCAGAGTGTTGGGTGTTATTCTCTCAGAACTGACCACTTAAGCACATAAACAACAATATAGAACAAAACAAAAAATGCTCACACATATAATGGAACTATAAAAGCATCAAACTAATCCTAACTGAACAAATCAAGGATAATTAAGCCAGCAGCCTAAAGTACCTTGTTCTACTGTTAGTGGTATTTATGAGTTTCTAACAGTAGTTTTCAACCTTGGCTATGCATTAGAAACAGTATTTTATGAATAATTAATCTCAGTGGGTCCAGCTACCAGAGGATTCTGATTCATTTGACTTGGGTTGGGGCCTGGTCTGCTATGGTTGTCAGCAGCTTCTTAGGGGATTATGATACATAATTGAGATTGAGAACCACTGTGTAGAGTTCACAGATGTGTCTCATTTGATCCTTACTCCTGTGAGGTCATGCAGAAGTGAGGAAATAGTGCTCAGAGAAGAACCACCTGGCACCAGGCCCTTAGCTAGTGAATGGCAAAGCAGAACCTCTGTCCCAGGTCTCTTGACTCAAAAACAAATAGTCCCATCTGCCTGCCCCTACTCCATCCCTCAAAGCTATATTGTGGATTTGTGTTGTCCTAGAGTCGGATCACACCTACAGGGTACTTGTACTGCCTCCATTCATGCACAGATACATCCCAATTCATTTCACTTTTGAGCAGTTTTTTACCTGAGATGGAATTGCAATAACCATTTCTTGGTAGCTGATGTAGAGAATTGACAGATAAATATTAAGACACAGTTCACCATCCCCCACACCCTGCCAAATCATCACACTGTAGCCCAATAGGAGAGGTAAGGCTTGCACACAGTCGTCATGTACTTGATCAGTGCATGTCTCTCGGAGCAGAGAGCTAAGAAACTCGAAGGAAGGCCTCCTGGAGGAGGTGGCATTTGAGCTAAGTCTTTAGAGTTGGCATTTTGGCAGGTGGAGATTTGGAAAGGAGAGGAACTTCGCTAGATGCAAGGACCCGTTGACCATTCAAGATGTGAGACCTAAATGAGAACATGGAGCAGTAATGTGGTCAAAACCGCTCCAGAAAGATTAGAGGATGGAACCAAGTTCAGATAAATCTGGAGTCTGAGAGACAAGGTAGGAGGGTTTGGCCCTGGTTGGGATGAGATGTAGGAGGAACCTGAGGAGGCTGTAGTAAAAACGAGGGAGACCAATGTGAAGGGCAATGCAGAAGTGGAATCAGGCTTGGCAGTGGATTGCTTTTGTTGGAGAGGAGGGGTGAAGTTTTAAAGCTAGATGCCTGAAAGAATGATGCTGCCACTTGAAATAAAGGAAGAAAAGGGTGCATTTCTGGCTCTGACCTGTCTGAAGAGAGGCCTAGACCCAAACTAGTGCGATTGCCTCACACTCAGCCTCAAACGCCAGCACCTCCTCTCATCTCCTTTTTGGCTGTCGCCTCTTTGCTCTGACTTCTGTCTCTTCAGCTGCTGGTGCCTCTTCCACCTGTTCATCTGACACTGTAGCCCCTCCCTGCTGGGTCCTTGTCACCCCACTCATTTGGTACTGCCTCTGCCATCAGTACCTCCATGGCAGCTGGTGGCACATCAGTCACCAGCTCTTACAATGGCTTTGCACTAGAAAGATCAGAAAATATTATTTCTTTACTTTTAGCTTCAATTCTTTTCTAGACAGTTGGCATCTATGAATTTTAGTTTTTTGTTTTTTGTTTTTTTGAAATGTCCCATATTGTATAAAGGAGCACTGGCTGAGAGGGGCTGTTAACTTCTATGTCTGCTTATTGCAGCCCCTTTACAAAAATCAAACATGGACTCCTACCCTATTATGCATCAAAAATTTAGGAATATTTTAGGAATTTTTCAGGCAGAATCTTAATATGCATTGGCTTTTTTTTTTTTTTTTTTTTTTTTTTAGAAGAAGAAAGAGAATAGATGGAGAGAGATGGTATGGTAAGAGAGTGCATTTGAGTTATCAACAGCCTCTGCAGTGTCAGGTCAATCACATCAGCCCTTGGCCTGGACCAGGGGAAAGGAATGGCACTGCCTCCTGGGAATGTCAGAAGGACCTGATAATTACATTTGGTAAAGTCATGAAGAGTGGCTCTGTAATGTCATTGCTAAGAATTACCCTTTTAATAGCATTTCTGGATGTCTGAGCTTTTCAAATGGAATGACACTTCTTTTCTGCTGTGGCTTTCCTTTCTGTTGGGCTGCTTCCCAGCGAGCCTCCTGTTCCTCACCCTCATTTTGATAATTAGCTCATGTGTTTTCTTCTGTCTTCCTCCTTCATGTGTTTTCTTTTGTCTTCCTCCTTCCCAGCCCTGTTTCTCTAACCTCTCCTTCTGTACCTACAACAACCCCAGTCTTCCCTGTTTCAGAGGTATGGTCATGTGAGGGAAATATTTGCCAAAGGACAGTATATTCAACATCTGGTATCAACAAGGTGATGTGTAGCCTTAGATTGGCCAGACTATCAATGACTTGCTTCAATGCTGCATTCGCTACTTTTGTGTTGGTGGGACTCAGAAGCTGTGGGAAAGGTCATCAGTGATCTGTGACTACAACACATTCTTTTCCTAATCGTGCCATATGTTATGCCCTTCAACACAATTCACTAATCTCTGCCTCAGTTTCTGCATCTGTGAAAGTGGTGTAATACTTATCTACCTCCCCTGAATGTTGTGAAGAGTAGTCTATGTTAGCAAAGCACTTTTGAAATAAAGAGTGATGTAAAGCATTTTAACATTATTGTTGTCATTGTGATATGGATGTCCTCCTGTAGAGATGCTGCCCTGTGGGGGAATTACTTAGGTGTACCATAGTTTAGGAACCCCCAGTATGGAAAACTTCCATAACAGATACAAAGTGTGATTATTTTCTTTGTGAAAAATTTCAATATGGCATTTCTTTAAATAGCCCTTTGGTGCCTTTAGAGATTCGATTTATAGAAGAGTAATTTACATAATTTTTAAAGAACACATCTATTGAACTTGTATTACCCAATATAATTATTGGATTTGCAAGCTGAGTATTAATCTAATGGTAAAGTTTATCATCAATAGATGGGAAACTTCAATTTCTACATTATCCAGATGCCCAGATTGTGTGTGAATTTTCTCTCACTGTTGCCGTTGATTGGAACGGGTTTGTTGGGGGGAAAATTCCAAATCCTATTATTTAAGAAATTGGTTAGTTTTAATCAAAAGGATATTTGTTATAGTGGAAATGCTATCAGTAGCAGGAGAAGGTAAGATTCTAGATCCTTTTCTGTTCCATCATCTGGTTCAGCTTCCAGAGTAACCAAGAAGAAAACTCAGGCTGGTGCTCTGCTGGTGAGGTGCATGTGGATGTAGATTCTTATCCTTGAGTCTCAAAGAGTGTCTCTAGGTGGGCTGGTGTTATACTTTCTAGAGGCCTGAAGGGTGGTGCTCTAGTCACTCAGCCACTGGGAAATCTGGAAGGTAGCTGGGGCACATGTACTTTCCTGTAAAGTCATTCTGAGCCCCAGGCTAAAGGGGTGGGAACTATCCAAGGGAAGATCTCATTGCGACTGCAGAAGTGCAGGAAGGCAAGCCCAACTGCACATTTCAAATTTCAGTGTTATATCTTCTTGGCCAATGCAAGTCTCATGGCTGAGGCCAAAGTCAAGGGGAAGGAAGTAGATTTCTCCTGAAAAGGTGAGGTAAGGACATGAATATTTTTGCACAACAATTGAATCTATCACAGTATCACAAGTAGGAAGGGAACTAGTAGGATACTAGTGGGATTATAAATCAAGGAACAGGGAATCTGGGGTGAGGGTGTTAATGTATCCCTGTTTCTTATCTTTTACTGAAATACCCCTTCTTTACTTTTTCTCTTTTGGTGGGGAGAGGGGGGCTTTAAAATAGTTATAATAATAGAATATATGTCATAGGGATGTTGGATTAAATGAGTGAAATATATTTAGTTCTGTATACTTAGAACAGTGCCTAACACATAAACACTTAAGTTGTTTTTTTTTTCTCTCAAGTCATGTTGGCTTCTAAATGGGGCCAGAGTGATTTGAACCCAAGTGGCCTGGCTCTGGATTAAAAATCCATGCTTTTAAGAATCAGAATACACAGCCTTTCTGTTCATATCCCGAATTAAAATCTTTGCTTTGCAAAGAACATGACCTGATGAATGTTAGACCGTCATCTGTAAAATACCCACTTTCCGTGATTGCTATAATGACTACGTGAGAATACAAATATGGAAGTCATATAAACTATAAAATCACCCCCCCAACCCTAAACCTCTCTTCTGATATTCTATTACGAGAGAATCCAAGACTCTCTTCTCCCACCACAAAACTTCATCTAAATCTCTCCTTCTAGCCTCCGCACGCTGACACTCCCTGAACACACTTTGCAGTCTCTGGGTTTCAGAGCCAGGCTCTGTGAAATTACTTCTGTTGATCCCTCCACCTGTAATACTCTCTACAACCCCTTCCCATCACCTACGCTGATGAAGCATCACCTATTGTTCAAGGTCAAGTGACACCAGGACACACTCCTGGAACGTGGGTTCTGGTCCCAGCTTTGCTGATAACTCACCATGTGATTGAGGGCAAGTTACTAGGTCTCTCTGGATATTAATTTCCTTTTTGGAGGAGAGGATCTCTAAATTCCCTTCCCCTGCTCTAAATAGTCCAATTCCGAAGTTAAACTAATCTTTTCAATTTACCTCATGTAACCCAAGTTTTCAATTTAGCATTCTCCTTAAAAGATAATGTGTACATAAATAGAATTCAAATGCTTCATCCAAGTGCATCAGCCCCAATGTTGAAAGCACCATTTGCACAAGTTATTGATATTACCATAATGATTGTACTTAAAACAGTTTATAAAACAATCTAAATATAGTCAATACAAGAATTTCTATATAATGGGCACAAAAGGGTTGTTGTTTTTTAAAATATAATTTTCCAAACAGAAAGTAATTGGCTGCTGTTTAGCTGTTTCAAATTGCCCAGTTCTATAGAATATAGAATACTTCTTTTTTTACAAATTGCCCTGCTCTAAGGCAATAATATGCCCAGAATATGTAGATTTTTGTATATCCTTTTAAAATTCTTATCCATTGATTTTAATAGATGATATTTGTTTTAAACATCTGGGGCTGTCTAAAAACCTACTTCAAATGGAAGGAAAGAAAAAAATAGGTTAGCATTTATTTAACATCGTCTGTGGGTCCTAGGCATATTTGTTTATTCTTTCATTTAATTCTTAAAATACTCTGCAGGAGTAGGTAATATTGTCCATATTTTAAAGATAAGGAAATGAAACTTAAAGAGGTTAAGTGACTTACTCAAAATCACATACCTAGTTCTGGAGATGGTTGCACAGCAATGTGAATGTACATAATGTCACTGAACCGTACACTTAAAAATAGGTAGAATGGTAAAATTTATGTTATTTTATCACAATAAGAAAGAAAAAAAGTCACATATTTAGCTTAATTAGATTTGGATCCTGAGTCAGTGTGCTTTGGTTCGTCTCTTCATGGCATGGGAGAAAATAAGCACTTTGATGGGCTGGTTATGTTCATCAAGATCTGCTGGGACTGTGGAGCCAGAAACAAGGAGAAGCAGAGAGAAGAGCTAAGTGAGGTTAAAGGCATCAGCAACGGCAAAGGTGGCATCCGAGTTCCATCTGACAGCAGGTAGAGAATCAGTGACCAAGGTAAAAAAGAGAGGTCACCAATCAGTCTTGCCATTTAAATTAGTGTTTCTCAAATAATAATGTGTATAGGAATCACCTGGGTAGCTTGTTTAAAAAATGCAGATTCAGATTCAATGTGGGATGGGGTTAGATTTTGCATTTAACAAGTTCCCAGGTACTCATGGTGTTGCCTGTTCATGGACCAAACATTGAGTAGCAAGTGTTTTAGATAACAGTAACCCCCGTGGCAGCTCTCCAAGTGTCGTTTTCAGATCTCTTGCACGGGAGAGTTGGGGGTGCTTTCACAAAGCAAATCCTGAGCCCCAACCCAGACCTACCAAATCAGAAACTGAGGGCAGGATGGGAATCTATACTTCTACCAAGCTTCCCAGTTCCTTGTCAGGTATACTAAAGTCCGAGAATCACTGCTAATAGGACATCACCGTGGCCTGGTGACAAAATCAATTCACTTGCATCCCCAAATATCCAGTTTATAAAGCCTTTTACATCCTGTTTCTCCTATACTTGTACAGCAGGCTAATGAAGGGGATACCATTAGCTTCACTTTGCAGATGAAGAAATTGACATCTCCTCCAGTGGCTAAGTGCTGGACCCAAAGACCTCCCGACTCTCAGGAAAGTTCTTTGTATTATTTCATGGCTCTCTCTTCCACTTTACCATGTCTCCACTTATACTTCTACACAAATTAGAAGTTCTTTTGTGTTAAAAAGCTTTGCAGAACAATTTTCTTGCTATGATGCTTTTAATAATCTCCATCTAATTTAGCACATTAAGAAGCACAGTTTATGCTTATAAACATAAAGTTATCCAAGGCCATGGCAAAATAAATGTTTGAAATAATGAAGAAATAGACTGCATTGGGTTTTTTTAATCATTTTTTTCACCTGGATATATATCACTTGCTAACGGTTTGCTTTTCTCTTTTAACTATTTGAAAGTTGCAGACATTATGACCCCTCTAAATTCTTCAGCATGTATATACTAAGAACATTCTCTTACACTACCCACAATGCCATTATCACACCTAAGAAAATTAATATTAACTCAATACCATCTATATGTAGCCTATATTCAAATTTCTCCAGTTGTCCAGAATGCCTTTATTGCCCTTTATTTTCTTGGTTCCAATCAAGGTTTATTGCATTTGGTTGTTTTGGCTCTTAAGTCTAATTTAATCTAGAACAAACCTCTCATATTTTGTTTTTCATGACATTGTTTCTTTTAGTCCAGGCCTTGTCAATATGCCCTACATTCTGGATTTATTTGATTACTTCCTTGTGATTAGATTCAGGTTAAAGTCCTTTGGCAAGACTATCAGATAGATAATGTCATATGCCTGTCATTGCATCATTTCAGGAGCCAAGTGGTCGAAAGCTGTTCTACCATATTGGTGAGGTTAAATTTGATCACCTGGCAAAGGCGATAGCTGCTAGCTCTCTCCATTATAAAGTTATTTTTTTTTTACTCATAGTTAATAAGTTACCCGTGCGGGAATACTTGAAGACTCCATGAATATCCTGTCTCCAACAACCTTTCACTCAATGGTTTTAGCATCCATTGATGATTATTCATAATTGTCATTTCATGGGGATTGCAAAATGGTGATTAAATCAATTTTTACCACTTGCCAGCATTCATATAGAAAGAAGATGTGCTGAAAAGCAAAGTCTCCACTTGGCCCAACTTTCTTGAGAAGCCTTCTCCCTTAGAACTCTTTTGCTGGAGGTGAGTAATAGGAAGGGTAGTTTTTTCTGCAATGCTGATAAATGCCCACCTGAGAGAAAAGGCTCCTATCTCCTCAGCACCTGTGCTTCTCTGGTGTCTGTCTCTGGTCTATCTCTACTGAGCTCTGCTGTGGAAAATCCCATGCTTTCTCTCTCCTTATCACCAATGACCACTTCAAATTTTTTCTACCTTTCTTAAATCTGACCCCAAATTTCTGTGTAGTAGAGATGTGGGGGGCAGTAATCTGGTTGAAAGGGAGGGGCTGGGGTACTTGATGTGGTATCTGTTATATATGTTGCATGTTCTAAATCAGTTTTTTTCAAAAAAGTAACTTTTTATATAAGAATGAGAGAAAGCATTTGCCCACATCAAAGACAATGATGAAGAGTGGGGTGGAAAGGCTAAGAGGGAACCAATGGAGATTATGGTGGCATCAAAGCTGCTTTAAGTTATCTTTTGATGCAGCCACTATCCACACCCACTATTCCCAATCCACCCTCCCTTCCTTTCTCTTCAGAGATCACAGAAGACAGAATCCAGTAATTTCCTCAGTATCTCAATATTATATCTACAAACCCACCTTCATCTGCCTCCATTCTCTCTACCTTCCATCTTGTTACAAAGAAAATGTCTTCACTTAAAAATTCATCCCTCCATCTATGCTTTAAATTCCACCCCTACCTGTCTTCTCAAGAATCTTATACTACTGATTACCATTTTTCCTGTGTTGCGTATTCAACTCCCCCCACCCCACTAGATCTTTATCATCAGCATTTAAATATAAGTCTCATCTTAAAACGTCCATCCTCATCCCACAGTCACCTCTAGCTTTGTTTCTTTTCTTTCCAGCCAAGCTGTCTAAATATTCTGTCTCTACTTCCTACTCTTACTCATGTCTCAAACTCTGGATTCTGCCCCTGCCATTTTACCAAATGGCTCTTGCTAGGATCCCCTATGACTTCAAGTGACTGTTCCATTGAACGCTATTCAGTAATCATCTCGCCTGACCTCTCAGCAGCATTCGACTAGCATTTGACCTGCTTTTTGAAACATGTTTTGTTCCCTGGTCGCTGTGACACTTTTTCCCTGGTTTTCCTCCTATTTTCTGGCAGTTCTTTCATAGTTCCTTCCATTGCAGTTCCTCAGGGCTTCAGCGTAGGCCCTCTTCTCTTCTAATTTTATAGTATCTCATGAAGTCATCACACCCACTTCCATGACTTCAATGAATTCATCCTCTGGTGATTCCCACACTTTTATGTCTAGTGTAAACTCTTATGAGTACCAGACTTAGAAATCGAGCTGCTACTGGACAGCTCGGTTCTGCTGCATCAATGGCCCCTCAAACTCAATATGCCTACAACTGAACTCATCATCCTCTGCTCAAACCTACTTTTTCTCCAGAGTGAATATTTTAGTAAATGCCACTGAACCTGGGGATGACTCTGGCTTGACACTTTCTCTCTTTCACCTCCCACATCTAGTTAGTCACCAAATTCTGTTGATTTTAACTACTTAATTTAATTAATTTACTTGTCCCCATCTTCCCTGGTCTAAGCCACAATCATCACCTCGACTGCTAAATTGCTCTCACATGATTTTCTTAGGTATGTTTTGCCTTTCCAGTACATTCTGCACACTGCAGCCCAAGCTATTTTTTTAACAGCTTTATTGAGATATAATTAACATACCTTACAGTTCATGCATGTAACCGAATGATATTTTAAAAACACAATTCTGAGCAGGTTATTTCCTGTTTATAAAGTAAGGATCAAGTCTAAATCTGTATTCTGGCTTAAAAGGTCCATGTATGATCAGCTTTTGCTTCCTGGAGTCTTCAACTTCATTATTTTGTGTCATTCTCCTCCTCACTCTCCAGGGTTCAGCCACAGCTGCCTTTTCTGTTTCTTGCCATATTCTTTATTTCATTTTTGAGTATGGAACTTTCTTCATGGAATACTGTTTTCCCTTAACCTCCTTCATTAGTCTTCTCACCTTAGCTTAAATGTCACTTCTTTGGGGAAGTTTCCTTAATACCTCCAACCACTGGTACATTAGGGGGTCCCTGTCTGACGCTTTTGCACATCCTTCGCAATTATGATTGTTTAAAGTCTGACTTCCTGTTAGACTATAGGACAGGGACTGTGTCTATCTTGTTGACCTCTGCATCCTCACTGCCTCACATGGTCGCCTGGCACACGTAACGTAAACACTGCTGAATGAATGTTGGATGAATAGTGCTACTGTCACTGCTCTCCACACCCTGCCCTTATCCCTGTTCCCATTGTTGTTGAAGCCTTAACTGCCAGAGCTGCCCTAAGTCTTAACCACGACTGTTCTGTGTTGAGAGGAACAGCTTTCAGAACATGGTCTTGCTGTTTCATCGTTACAACTCCCTTCATCAGGAACCCAGACTAAGTGCTGAGTCTAACTGTATTGACTCTGGTGCTGAGTCCTGGGGCTGTCAGACTGTAGGGAATAATTTTTAACTGGGAGCCCAGGGAGAAAAGTT
Organism: Pteropus medius; assembly: GCF_902729225.1. NCBI lineage: Eukaryota > Metazoa > Chordata > Mammalia > Chiroptera > Pteropodidae > Pteropus > Pteropus medius. Next base: position 1,508,824 of record NW_024341894.1, on the reverse strand, counting down.
AGAAAACAACTGACATAATTCAAGTTCACATGTACTGTAGAGATGAGTTGCTATATACAGTAATGTGTGGATGGATACACACATGTAAGCGTGCATGTACAAACACAGGGCTCAGCTGTCACACTCAAATATGCATGCACACATACTTTCAGAGGCAACCTGATATATACTCATTCCTTACATATGTACGCAGAGTGTAAAATGACATATGCTTGGCACTTATGCATATGTACAGAGGCAAGCTGATATACTCATTACATATGTACACATGCAGGCAAATGACATATGCTCAATACATATGTATACATACAGAGGCAAGCTGACATACTTAAATACACACAGTGGTAAAATGTAATTATTTAGCTCCATTTGACTCACTCTAAATCCTCCATGTACTTAACTCTTTGCTTTATCCGCTTTCATGATCCTTAGCTCAGTGGGTGCCAGGCTCTTGGCTCTAACCTCGCATCCTTCCCTTTGACCTACCAGGCAGTTTGCTGCAACTTTTCCTCCCAGTAGTTTGGCTGCCTCTGCCAGCACCAGGCTGGCGTCTTGCAGGCATCTAGCAGCCAGCCAGTTCAGATGAGCCCTTTTGCCAGCTGACTTTAACTGCTTGGGTTTTGTTTTGGACTATAGGCTTTGTAGTCAGACAGACTTCTCAGTTCGAATTCCAGACCTGCTGCCCATTTGCTGTGTAACTTTGGACAAATTACTTAACCTCTCTAAACCTCAGTTTTCTCATCTACAGAATTAAGATGGTAGTTGAACCTTTTCCATTAGGTTTTTGGGAGCATTAATTAGGTAATACATGTGGAGCTCTTAGCCTAGTATATACATGCAGTTAATGACTACTGCTACTAATAATAGCTAACATTATGTGCTTACTAATCCACGGTTACTTCTAGGCAATTATTTATTGAGTACTTACAATGTACTAAACATGGTTTTAAGCACTTTACCTATACAAACCCCTTTTATCTTTACAATAACCCTATTAAGTAGATAAAATTTTTATCTCCATGTTACAGATTATGAAGCTAAAGCATAGAGAAGTTAAGTAACCTGACCAAGGTCATAGAACTAGCAAGTGGCAGAGTTAAGATGCACAACCAGATGGTTCAGTTCCAGAGCCTTAATTACTATGCTCTTAATTACTATGCTCTACCTCTTCCCATTTATGTGTGATTGTCTTTGTCAGAGAAGCTATTTCTTTGGTACAATCCTCTATAAGTTAAGCCCTTGAAGAAATTTTTGAATTGCAGCTGAAAATTTCCATTTGCTGAAAGATGGAGAAATACCTTAATTTTTATTCAGAGCGATACTGAACAATTGAATGACAAGAAGGCCTGCAGGAAAAACCCAGAGATGCCTCCTTGGTCTCTCTACCCACTCACAGGGACTGTTTGGGTGAGAAGTCTTTCAGATTGACAGAATTACAGTGGTGATACCTGTTCTCCTCCAGGCAGAGGGAGGCTACCTCTCTGGATTCCATGGCACTTTTTGTTCAGATATCGGGAATCCTTGCCTCCTTGGCCTCTGCCTAAGTATGCAATTGAGGACCATTAAGGGGATGTGGGTAGCAATGTGATCACAATAATCCATGCATGCAATCAAAAGAAGCCTCCATAAAAATCTCCTGCCATGTTGGTAGGGAGCTCAGGATGGCTTGTGCACACTCCTTGGTGGCTGTGGTCTTAGTGGTGCCAATCTTTGCTCTATCTTGTATCAGGTGATGATGTTTCTTCACCTGCTCATGTCAGTGATGTGGTGGAGCTTTGGAATTAGATGGAGCCAGGTGACTCCAACTTCTTGGCTTTGAAGTTTGGGTAGTCACTTAACCTCATGAACTTCATCTATAAAATGGAAATAATACCTACCAACAGGGTGGGTGGAAAGATTATCAACAAAAAATATGAAGCGCCTGGCAGTACCTGGGATGTAGCAGGTCTTCAGTGAATTAGTTACTATTGCAATGGCTTGATCCAACATTTAGTTTCTCCCATCAATATTATTATCATGGGGTCTCTCCCCTACTAGACTATAAGTCCTGTGCGAAGCTGGAACTTTGTTTTGTTCACTGCTGTTTCTCTGCATCTAGAACAGTGCCTAGGTCATAGTAGGTGCTCATTAAGTATTTGTCGAATCAATGAATGAAGTTTAAAACAAGTTGACCTCGCCCTCTGTCCCTACAACACTGGACAAAATGCAGACCCTTCTCCTCGCAGGCCTTTTGTTCATGGTGTTCCCTCTGCCTGGAACACACCCTCTTCACTCGGTTAACTTCTACTCACCCTTCTGCTCTCAGCACAGGTGTCACTCTAACAGGTAAACCTCCGACCTTCCCCTTCAGAGCATTTAACAACATTGCTGCAATTTTACTTTTATTTATATAATTATTTAATATTTGACTGTAAACATCAGTAGGACAGGGACCAGGTCTGTTATACTCACCAATGTATTCTCAGGGACTAAGAGTAGACCTTCAGTACAAACTTACTGAATGAATGAATGAATGTCTTTATCCATGCTTTCTTTCTTTTTTTTTTTTTAAAAGACCTCTCTCTCTAGGAAATGGGGTCCAATATCTCAAGCTGGGCCACGAGTCAACCCCAGGTTTGCACCATTGCTGCACCATAAATCATCTCAGTATTTCGGAACTGAGCTCAAGTTCTATGACTTTCTCCAACCAAGGCCAATTTGTCAGTCCCAAATTGTCTCATTATCATTTATTGGGGCTTCATTATGCAGCTAGACCCTCCAGCAGGAGGTTCTGAAAAGCCATAATTTTGTCTGGGCTGGGAGTGTGGTGTAGGATTTGCCATTTACTCCTCCCTCACACCCCCCAAACACACATACACATACATGCTCCATTTCTATTTAGTGTTCATCACACTGAGTTGTAATTGTTAATTTTCAGATATCCCTCCCTTCTAGTCATCAAGGCGGGATTCTCTCTTGTCCCCAGAGGATACTGTGGTGTTCAGCATGCCGTAGATGCTCACGAAGCTTTCTTGAAGGGATGCAGCATTTTCCATGAACAGAGCTTTATTTAGGACAAAAACTAACTCATAGGAAAGGGCACTACCTCTGGCTTTTAAAAAACATCTGGGCCAATCTCTTTTTGTTTAATTTGAGTTGAGTTTTCTGTTACTTGGAACTGAAAACATTCTGACAGAGCATAAATAATGGTGTTCAAGTATAGGATTTCTGATAGGTTATCGTTCAAAAATATTCATTCTGTATTCACTCCTTCTCACTCATCTCAAGTAGACTTCCCTACTCCTTGTCTTTGAGCCCAGCTATGAGACTTGCTTTAGCCAGTGGGATGTAAGCAGACATGTACAAGCAAGGGTGGGAAAAGTGCTTACACAGTTGGGCATGTCCCCTTGCACCACTGCCATCTCCATAAGAAGAGTTCCCCCCTGGGTAGCTGTCCCCCACTTCAGCCAAGCCCTAAAATGAATAATACTGAAGAAGATCAAAGCTCAACCTGCATACAGGAGCCAAGCCCAGCAGAATCTACAGCTTGAAGCACAGCTGTTCAGTTAAGCCCGAGCCTAGATCAGTCAACCCCAGATCTATAAGAAATGAATGTTTATTCTGGCACTCAGCTGACATTTTGTGGTTGTTTATTAAGGAGCAATGACCAACTGATCAAGGTTAGGCCAGAGGTTTCTAAATCAGCAACACATTTGAGTTACTTGGAGAACTTTAATATAAATAAGGGATACTTGAGTTTCCCCCAGAATGTCTAGAGTGGTGTTCAGAACTCTACATTCTTTAAAATACTCTGGGTGGTTTTATGTAGCAAGCCTCACGCTCTTTGCTATCTGACATTGGGGGTTACCAATATTAGAGCATGTGATGGGGATTGTACTGGATGACCACTAAGATTTTTTTCCTCTCTGACATTGGATGATTGAAATCAGAGAAATCTTGTTTCTGAAGTACAGTCTTTTTCAATTTGAAAACTTTTGAGAAATCTGTGTTGAATTTTTCTTACCTAATTTGGAGAAAGATGCAGATATAAATTATTTTTTGATTTATGGCCACAAGAGTTTTTGCTTTTTATTCAAGAGTTGTCTCCTCTTAGTATTTCTGCTTGGGCTATGGTTAGTCAAATGAAAATTAAAGGCAGACAACTGGGGCTGGGAGAGCCAAGACACAGGGTAGGAAAGAAGCACAGGGGAGGTCAAGCTGACCAGAGAAGCTGCTGAAAGAGTGGTCTGAGAAGAAGCCCTCAGCTGTGGCTTAGCAGTCAGGAACCTGGGATCACACCTGATTCAGAACCCAGAAGTTGAATTTTGGTTTTAATAACTGCCATGTCACTGCTAACAGTTTTGAGGTTTGAAGCAAATCTTAATAAAATGTTAAAAATGTGACTTTATATAAAAGCATCATGAAAGTATAATTTAAAAGGAAATGACTTTTTAAAATATAACAATAAAAATTTTCATTGCAAAAAATTCAGACACTATAGAAAAATATAAAGGACAAGTATCTATTACTCATAAGCCCACATTTCGGAGTAATCAGTGTTAATATATTGCTGTATTATTCTTCTTGACTTTTTTTCCCATGGATATGTACACACATATGGATATTTTAGGAAAATAGGATTTTCTTATACCCATTCATTAGTATCCTGCTTTTCTCCATGACCGTAAACACGAACTCAGTCATCATTGTTAAAGCTGCATAATAGTCCATTGTACAAAGAGGCACCATACTTTTTTTCCCATAGATGGACATATAGATTATATTTACTATTATGAAAGGTTGTGCTGAACATCCATATATACATTTTTGTGTGCTTGTCCAATTATTTCTTTAGGGTAAATTCCAATATGTGGAATTGTTAGAGTAAGGGGTCAACCTATTTAAAAATTTTTTGATACACGGTTGAATTGCTTTTCCAAAATGTGTAATTAATTGTTCTAGGTTTTGCCAATTCTTTTCACTATGGTTAATCATCTACAGGAAAAAAATGTGGTTTTTATTACTAGTGGGTCTAAATTTATTTTATATATTGTCTGTATTTTATGTGCTAAAACAAGTCAGTTTCCCATTTATTTACTATGTTAACATTTTCTTCTTGATTTATAGTACTTCTTTATATTAAGTATATTGTCTCTTATTTACACTGAAAATATTTTCTCTAATGAGGCTTTGCTTGTGGTGGCTTTTCACATCTTTAAAAAATTTTATGAATTAAATTTATGTTTTCAATGAGATTTAAAAATTCCATCTGAGGCGAGTGGCAGATTAATAGAACAAAAAAGGCAGAGGACTTTTAAACAATTCGATCCATAATTTTACTGCCTATGGCTGGGTCTCACTTATCATGATGTGCTAGGAACAGCACTGCACAGGGAGTCAGATCACTTTACCTGTCTGGGTCTTAACTTCTTCAACTGTAGAATGGGATGAGAATGAAAACTCCCCTGTAGCGCTGCAAAAAAGAATGGGAAAGAATGCAGGTAAAGAGCTTTATTCAGGTCCTATGTAGCAAATCTTTTCTCTGTATTAGCTATTGTTAGCGGGAGAGGGAAATATAGAATCATTTGTTGACAGCACAAATGAAATCAGAAGGCTTTGGGTAGAAATGAAAGATAAAGACTTATTCAAGGGTCTCAGGATTTGCAAACCAGAACAACGACTAGGCAATACTAACAGTGATCCAAAGAAGAAAGAAAAATCGAGGGTTCTTATAGTAAAAAGTACGTTCTTGAGGAGAATCAGCCCTGGATTGGTTTTAGACGCTAATCCTTTAGATGACCAGTAGTCTGAATAATAGATGTAAGGTTATGTGACATTCTGGATACGTAAACATTCTTTCCTTAGTCTCTCAGGTGGTAATCAAAGGGTAATCTGTAGGTTTGACATAAATCCCTACCCAGGACTGGAAAGTTCAAAAGTTTGTTCCCAGACTAGTTAACACAAGAATAGAATCTTTTTCTCCTACTTCAATTTACTCGATTCTAGTAATTCAGTAGTTTGATTATAGTGACTCCCTTTTATTTCTGCACTCTAGTCCTTACTTTAAAACAGGATTTTAAATTCAGTTGGTATTTGTGTAAATAGGGTAGGAGTGGAGATCCTAGAAATTTAGCCATTTACCCCCGTTTCTAAAAATAACATAGCTAGAGTCAGAACTTGGGTTCCAATTTTGTTCTTGCCCGTTTCTTGGCATGTGACCTTGGACAAGTCACCTTCACCTCTCCACAGCTCAGTTTCTTCACCTAGAGAATAGATAATAGACCACCTGCCCTTCTTTCCCAGCCAGCTGCTGGGCGAAGGAAACCCTTCAGAAATGCTTTCAAAGGACAGCAAAATGTCTGTTAGAGTAATGCCTCCAGAGCATCCTTGGCGCCGGCCGGCCCACCGAGGCCGCACCAAGGGGCGGTCGCGACCCCCGCCCTCCGTGCTCCTGCCCCGCCGCAGGAACAATAGCTCCCCTGGAGGCGGTGCTGGCCACGGGCGGAGGCGGAGCTGTCTGCGTGGGCGCTGGGGGTGTGAGCGGGGCGGGGTCGTAGCCACCCCTCCCGCCGGCGGCTCTGTCACGCGCCCCTCACCGGGCGGGCTGGGGTCTTTGTGACGCGGTGGCTACGGCCGCGGACACAAAGGGAAGGCGAGAAGGCGAGTGAGGGGCTGGGACCGCCTCCGCCTCCGCCCCCGCCCCGCGACCCCCGCCCACCGCGCGCGCACCCGCTCGCTCCCCCAGCCTCGGTCTCCCCTACGTGGCTCGCACCCTCTCGCGCATCCTCGCGCGCCCGCGACCCTCGCACGCGCCCAGACCCTCCGACTCCGTCCCGGCTGGCGGTGGCCTGGCGGGCGCTGCGGATGGGGCGGGGATGCTGAGGGTCTGCTCCCGGGCGCAGCGGCGCGGCTTCTAGGAGGCGCCGAGGCAGCGGCGGGGCTGTGAGCGCGGCTGGATGCCCCGGGCCTACGGCCCCCTGCGCTTCCCGCCGTCCAGGGGAGCTAGTCATGGGTGCCGCGGCCGCTGAGGCGCCGCTCCGGCTGCCTGCCGCGCCCCCGCTCGCCTTCTGCTGCTACACGTCGGTGCTTCTGCTCTTCGCCTTCTCTCTGCCCGGGAGCCGCGCGTCCAACCAGCCCGCGGGTGGCGGCAGCGGCGGCGGCGGGGAGTGTCCCGGCGGCAAAGGCAAGAGCATCAACTGCTCAGGTAGGACCGGCCGGAGCCTGCCCCTGCCCCTACGGCCCCTCCTTCCTCCCGGTTACTGCGGCCAGGCTAGGGAAGGCCCCGGCGCGGGGGTCCCGGGGAGCTGGGCCCGAGGGCGAGCGAGGGCGGAGGGCAGGGTGCGAGCGCGCGGTGCGGGCTTGGGGACCGGCGCTGGGGATGGGGAGTGGCCGTGCGTGCGTCCGTGTGTGTCGAGTAGCTGAGCGAGGGTGGCCCGGCGTGTTGAGAGGTGGTGAGGCCGGGACCCAGCGAGGCGTAGACAGGCGGCCAAGGCTCCGGTGTGATCGTGGGTGTGTACGCGGGAGCGCGTGTTCGTGTTGTGAAGGCTCATGGGAGGGAATGCTGCCCCAGGCCGGGATTGTGCGTGTGTGTGTGTGTGCGTGTGTGTGTGTGTGAGTGAGTGAGTGAGTGAGTGACGGTGAAGGGCCAGGCTGAGGGCCAGGGGAGTGACCATGTGCTGGGGAGGGCACTGGTGACTCGGAGGGGTCGTGTGAGTAAAGGGAACCGGAGATTCAGAGGGACGGATTGGCGATGTAGAGTCGCTGTGCGTGTTTATGTGTACGTACGTGTATATATATATTTTGGGTGTAGAGGTGGGCACGCTGGGGGCTCGGAGTGACCTCGGGACTGTGGATGTGAGCAGCGAATAGTCCTGGGGCCCAGGAAATGACCCTATGTTTTTGTTTGTTGTGCGTGGGTGAAGCCTGGAGCTCAGGGATATGCCCTGGGATATGCATTGAGGAGGAAGGATGGGGGGCGGTCCTAGAATGAGCCCTGTTTGTGTCGATTCAGAAGGAGCGAACTAGAGTCATCCTGTGTAGGGTTTGGGTAGTAGAAAGAGATAATTAGATCTCGAGCATTGCCTCTGTTTAGCGAAGTGTAATCCTGGGTTATTAAGGTGTGTGGAAAGAGGAGACCAGTTCCGGGGGAATGATCTCGTATGTGTGTTTTTAGGTTTTGTTGGATGGCCGGAAGATTGGCAGCAAAGGGAGCAAGGGAGTGACCTCTCCCCTCAGTCTAAGGCCTGACCCCCCTTCCCCGCCCCAGCTGTTGGAAACAAAGAGCCTGCTGGGGCTCTAATGGATGAGACTGGGGAGGAGGGTATTCGGGCAGTTAAGTTCCCTCTGCCATTCAGAAAGGGTCTCAGTGGAGCCCTGAGGCTAGGAGAGGCATCCTGGTCTCTTTTAGGGGTGGGTGGGTCCTCTTGGAGCTGGCCTAGCAGATACTAGTAATCTTAAGCCACAGCCTTGCAAACTTCCCTTTTTATGAATTCTCAGTTCTCTATTTGTCTTCTTTAAGGAGGTGGGAGAAGAGGCATGGGAGGGGAAAGAGGAGGATGGACTTTAGGCCACAGAGGATCCTCTGGCCTGCCTGCCAGACAACCTTTGTACCTTTGGGATATTGAAGGGGCATTGTTTCTGGGGGAGTGGAGGGATCAAGAAGGCCTCAACACAGACTCTTATGTTACCCTAAATGAAGAAGACCTTTGGCTTGCTGTTTAGGTTTGAAGGTCTAAAACCTTAATAATTTTCATAGTGGTATGTTTTATGATGGGGAAGGGATTTATTTTGAGCACATTGAACAATGGCATGTCCATTAAAAGCTTTTCCATTCATGTAATAACTTTTACTTTATTTTTTTAATGTTAAATGGGATATAGGATAATCTTTAATAAGTAATCACACAGTAGTGGCTGAGAATAAAAACCATTTGTATTTTAGAGTGCTTTATGGTAACAAATATTGGTTATCAAACTTGTGATTATACCATGTCAAAATATTTTACTGGCTAATGTGCTGTGGTTATCTCTTCTTGCTAAGCTGATTTTACCTTAGCAAAATAATAATGTTGATGGATGTTTTTGTGTATGTCTTCTGACTCTTTAGTGAATAGTACACATTTTAAGAAAGGACAAAGAGGGTTGGAAACCCATGTGGTATGGGAAAAGGTGACTGATTTGGGGATCATGGACCTTGCTAAGCCGCTGTGTTATTTGGATCAAGTTACTTAATTTTTTTAGTTTCTTCTTCTCTAAAACAAGGACTTGGACTTAATATCTTAGCCTTCTTTCAAGGATATATTGATATATCGATACAAATGTCAGCAAATTAGGATCATCAAATAAAATGTTTTCTAACGCTAAGATACACTTGAATAACTGAGTCTAAAGCTAGAGTTTTAACTAAATGACAGTTGTAGATTTTTGTTATAACTGGTTTTAGGATGAAGATCTGGGAATGATTCATACGGAAAAAGTATTTTTTTTGAATTGGTTAATTAAGAACTAGTAATCTGGTCTGGACATATGCATCTATTAACATTTTGAGACTGTATGTAGATTTTTTGTAGCTTTTAATACCCAGGTATTTCCCACATAAACTAGAGTTTACTCCTTTGCATAATTGAGTTTTAAAACCTAAATGCTGGCCTTGATTCCCTGTCGATTTTCATTTTTGGCTTTGGACCCTCATTTCAGCCTACTCTAACCTTTCTGGAGCCTGATTCTGTAAGGTCACTCACAGCTTTGTGGCCCTTGCAAATGTGAAGAGCAGGTCTATGGCTTTATTAAATTATTAGAAGTTGTGTAGATCATGGGAAAGGATGGAATTCTGTGATGTTATTGGAGACTTCCTTCCAAATAGGTTGATGTTGATGCATTAACCAACCAGATATTCAACAAGCTACGCATCCTCTTAGTAGAGTTTAACAGATTTTTGATTCTGCTAGTCAATATTTTCCCATTTTTTTCACTAGCTTGTTGTCAAAAGATTCTGTCAGATTGCCTTGTTAGAATCAAATATGTATATGTCTGTGTTATTCTCCCTTTTTCCATTTTAGTAATCCTATGTAGCAGCAAAGGTAGCATAGCCTGCCTTAATAAAGACATCACAGTGGCTTTTTCTTTTTATTATGTCCAGAAATGTATTTACCTATTCTAGAAATTTTCAGGGAATATGTGCCAAGTTTGCCCGTAGATGTTTTTCTGGATTCGCATTTCTTCTTTACTGAAAATTGAGAATGCATTCTTTCATTTTGGTCTTTTTGGCATCTTGTCAAGATAGCTTAGATAATCAGCAGTCAGAACTAAAAGTTTCTTCAGTATCATGGAGTGTGATTTGTTTGAATCAAACAAATCCTTTGAGCTAGCTCTGTATTCTGTTACTGTCCACTCTCCATGCCACTTACCTTAAATGTTAGCTCCCTTTTCTAAGAGTTCTACCTTTCCCGGTGTGAAGATCATGCTCCATGATGAAGATAATCAGAGCAAAGAAGCTAAATGAGTCTGCATTTGTCTCTGTCATCTCTTGATATTACATCTTCCCCTAAGCAGCAGGCCCTTTGTTTAGCTCTTATTGTTCTAAACCAGCTTTTTTTTTTCTTTTTTTTCTTGTCCTCTTGCCTCAGTCCTTCAGTCATTCTGGACTTTGTACTTATTGCTTTGCTTGTTTATCTTATTCATATTTATTCTTTTAATATCTGACTTATTAGAAAGTTCCCTGTTCATTTAAAGAGAGAAGAGTTTGGAAATACATGGTTCACGTGACGAAAGATGAACTTTGAAGAGAGATCACCTTAGACATTGACATTTTTTCTCATTTGTAACATGAAGGTAATGATAATTGTTCCTTTTGGCTCTAGGGCAGTGGTCCTCCAACCGTTTTGGCATCAGGGTCCAGAGCTCCTATGAGAATCTAATGCCCAATGATCTGAGGTGAAGCTGAGGTAGTGATGCTAGTGCTGGGGAGTGGCTGCAAATACAGATGAAGCTTCTTTGCTTGCTTGTGCCCGCCGCCTCACTTCTGCCCCAGCATTGGCGACCCCTGCTCTAGGGTATTTGAGAAGAAGGAGGAAGCTAAGTATGTGAGATATTACTATCTTAGGGAATATGGTTAAAGAGGTAGAAAAACATACTGAGAGACCAGTAAGTTTCATTTGGTGATAGAGATAAGGTGAATTTGAACTAGGTTTCTAAAATGTCATGGAAGTTAGAAGTGTGTCTTCTGGTTTGTGACATGGTAGTAAGGCTAGTATAAATGGATAGTATATACTTTAGATTAAGAGAAGTGCCTTGTTAGTGGCAATTCAGGATTATGGAGAATAAAAAGCAAGTTTTCCCTCATTAGCATGGAATCTTGGTCAGGGCACTACTAGATCCTTGGTTTGTAACATGTAGGTATTTATTAATTTATTTAGTCAACCTTGATTGAATGCCTATTTAGTGTAATCTAATATACTAGATGCTAAGGGAAATTTTGTATATGAAAAGCCATCCCTATATCTAAGGGCCTTATATTTCTAACGGATGTGGTTATTAGCCTTTTGTAGATATATACAGTGGAAATTTCTGTTTAGCCCATCTGGGCTTTTATCTCCTTCCCCACGCCCCCCACCCCCGCCATCGGTAAACATTTATTGAACAACAGACAGTACTGAAAATTTTTAAGGTGTATCATTAAGTGGTTTTTAGTATATTCACCAAGTTGTACAATCATCACTACTACTAATTCAGAATACTTACGTCACCCCAAAAAGAAACCCTCCATACCTATTAATAGTCATTCTATGTCTCTCTCCCTCCCAACCCCTGAAAACTCCTATCTGCTTTCTGTCTCTATGGATTTGTCTCTTTTGGACATTACGTATAAGTGGAGTCATATAATCTGTGGCCTTTTGTGATTGGCTTCTTTTACTTAGTATAATGTTTTCAAGGTTTATCATGTTGCAGCAAGTATTAAAACTGTATTCCTTTTTATGGCTGAGTAATATTTCATTGTATGGATAATACCACATTTTGTTTATCCATCAGTTTATGGACATTTGAGTTGTTTCCATGTTTTGGCTATTATGAGTAATGCTGCTATGAACATTCATGTGCAAGTTTTTGTGTGGACATACGTTTTCAGTTCTCTTGGGTTTATACCTAGGAGTAGAAATGCTGGGTCACATGGTAACTCTGTTTAACATTTTGAGGAACTGCCAAACTCTTTCCCAAAGTGGTTGCACTGGTTTACATTTTTACTAGCAATGTTTGAGGGTTCCAGTTTCTCTACATCCTCTCCAACACTTGTTATTGTCTTTTCATTTATAGTCATCCTAGTGGATGTGAAGTTGTATATCAGTGTGGTTTTGATTTTCATTTCCCTAATTACTATTGATGTTGAGCACATTTTCATGTACTTATAAACCATATAAATGGATGTATGAATGAATGCCTTATTTGGAGAAATGTCAACTCACATCCTTTATTGGGTGTGATTTTAACATTCTAAATTAAATATGCCTTTAGTAAACTCTGTTAACCAATTCCCACAGCACACATGCTCAAATTGGTAGCTTATCTCTGGTTTGCCTGTGTCTCATTTGATTTCTCTGCTTATCAAGAAAGAGTCAATTGTATTGCTTCTTAAAGTTATTTATACCAGGGATACTTGTGAGTATAAATTGATAAGTATTACTCAAATTGATTAAATATGAATGTAGAGAGAGTCGTTCTTATGAACTACTTTGTAAGGACTTGATAAAGGCAAGAGACTAAAAGAATTGCCTTTCAGTGAATTAGATTGTGGTCAAGACAACTGAAAGAAGGTGGAGAAACCTTGTAAATATCTGGAAGGATTCTGCTCCTAGAAAATTTTACAAGTATTTTTTTTTTTTACAGTCCCCAGTTCACTTTAAAGGAAAGGAAAATAGACATTGTAGATAATGGATTATGGGTGTGCCTTAACTGCATTTTGCAGACCCTCACTCAAAGAAAAGGTCTAGGTGCTGCATGGGGGAAATGAGTGTATATTTATATGTTTGGAGTTAAAAATGGTAAAATATGTACATATCATTTCAAAATGATATCCTGCGTTACCTGACTTTTTTGATTAATTGATCAGTGATTACTTTTGTATATGTTTGAAAAGAGGGTTTCCCCTGTACATGTGCCCTAAGGAAGATACGATATGGTGCTAAGACAATGAGTAATTCTCATTTGTAGTAATCAAAAACAGTTTTCCTGAGTAAGTGGCACTTGAACAGAGCTTTACAGGCAGAGTGTAATGCGAGCTTGAGACACCAGACATACTTACCGAGGCCTTTGCTGTTGATGTACCTTTTTCCTGGAAACTTCTTGTCCCAGTTACTGACCCCTCAGCTCTTTCAGTTTTTAAGGTCACTTTCAAAAGATGCCTTTAAATTGAAGCCTTTTCCACCTTTCACCCCCTCTGCCTCTCTCCAACCCTGTTCTTCATTTATGCTTTTTTTCCTGCTCTAGAGCAACTTCTCCTGTGTGACGTGTGATGCCTCCTCCATATAGCAACGTGAGGGCAGGGGTTTTGTCTGTGTGTTCACTGCTATATCCACTGTGCCTTGAATGGTGTCTGGCACAAAGTTAGGTTACATATTTCATGTTCATGGAATGAATTAATGACTGAATGAACACAGAAGCTGAGGAGAGTTGAGAAGGGTATTCTAGGCTGAGGGAATGCGGTAGAAAAGTCACAAAGATGGGACAGTGAAAAGACTATTACGAGATACTGGGATATGGGGTTAAGGCAGGAGAGTCACACTTTGCCACCATATAGTGGAAGGCCTTGAAGGCTGAGCTGAAGATTTGACACTCACTCTGAAGACAGAGTGAGACTTTTAAAAGGATTTGAATGACAGTGGGGTTTTAGATAGCAAAGTCTGAAATTGGTGAAGATGAAAAGAAGGAAAGAGACAGGGAGCATGGTGCAAGATAACTGCAGAAATGGGAGGACTTATTTGGCCTGCACGGTGTTTTAAAAAATTGCATTGGTTATTAACCATTAAAAATCTGGAGGTTTCACTTAAAAATCTGGATTTCAGTCTTTCCTTCTAAACTTAGAGGCATTGGCAACATTGGGCTCTTGTCTCTGCATCGCTTAAGTTAGCTAGAACGGTCCAGTGGGGCATGAGCTCTTTGCCTGTCCTCACGCAGCTAGCCTTTCATTGAACTTTTTCTCTCTTCATTTCTGGAGCTCCTGCTATAGGAGGCGGGGCTAATTTGGGGTAGAGAGCCTGTTTGGAAGAGAGTCAAATTGGTGTATGTTTCTTCCTGTATGCCTATTATTCATAGTCATCAAGTTGGATGCAAATCCTTATTTCTGCAGTGCCCAGCCCTTCCTGTCTGAACACCTCTCCTGTCTGTACTCCTTGCAACTTCTTCTGTACTGTTCTTTTCAACCTTTTCCTTGAATCCACCTCCTACCTCTTCGTATCTGAAAGCTACCTTGCTATTTCTGATTATCTCATTTCCTCGAAATACTCTCTAATGATGTTTTTATGTCAATTTTCCTTTATTTTATATCTTAGTTTTATTACTTACCCTTTTTCAGCTTTCATTATCTTTCTCTTTCTAAATTCTTTAGGTGGCAATAGGTCATTATGTTTCTTTTTCCTTTCCACTACAGGCATTTTTGATAAAATTCCTTTCATCATTGTTATAAAACATATGGATTTAGATAGGTTTAGATAGTTTGTTTTGTGCTTCTGTATTATGGTCTAAGAATGTGTTGTGGAATTTCTAGGTTTTTGTGTTAAAACTAGATGTGTCTCTGGGTCCTAGTATGAGAACAAATTAGGTGACAGATCCTTGTACTCCAGAAGAGAAAGCGTTATTTCCGTGGCTTCTCGGTCTTCTATTATATAACTATTAATTTTACTTAAAATTTCTTATTTTGAATTAATTTCAAACTTAGAGAAAAGTTACAATAGTGTACCCAGATTTCCCAGTTGTTAAGATTTTACCAGATTTACCTTATAGTCTTCTTTCTCTATCTGTCTGTCTATTTTTTTCCTAAGCCCAACTGCCCAGTTGGCCCCTACCAAGGGGAATGGTTTAATTTATGCTTTATGTCAGTCTCTTCTTTGTTTCGTCATCTCCAGTTACAATGATTAGGTTTATTTTTCAGTTTTTCAGTATATCTTCTATTTTTGTTACTCTATTTGGGACATAAACATTGAATTTTATTTTGTTCCATTTTTTTTGTCGTACTTTTTATTTTTGTGTAGGGTAGATTTAAAGTATCTCCTGAAGTCATAAGGATACCCATCCTTTCTGGATTTGTATTTGTCTTTTAGTTTTTAAGTGTTAGGATTTGTTTCCCAACATAGCTATAGACTATTCTGCTTTTAACTGTTTATTTTAAATGAAGTAATTTTGATTTATCTGCTACTGTCCATCATTGTCATCATTCTTTAGGGTGTACAATCCAGTATTTTTTAGTATAGCCATAGATTGTGCGTGCATTGCCACAATTTTATAACATTTTCTTCCTCCCTCAAAGAAACTTCATGTTGTTTAGCAGTCACTCCCCAAACCCCACTTCCCCAGCCCTAGGCAATCAGTGATCAATCTTTTGCTGTATATTTGCCTATTCTGGACATTTCATATCAATGGAGTCATAGAAAATGTGGCTTACTGTGATTGGCTTCTTTCACTTAGCATCATGTTTTCAGGTTTTATCCATGTTGTAGCATGTATCAGAATTTCATTCCTTTTTATGTCCCAGTAATATTCCATTGCATACACACACACACACACACACACACGCCCTCATATTGGTTATTCATTCATCAGCTGATGGACATTTGTGATGTTTCCATTTTTTGGCTACTATGAATAAGGCTATGAACATTCCATACAGGTTTTTGTGTTTTGACATGTTTTCAGTTCTCTTGGGTTTATATCTAGGAGTAGAATTACTGGGTCACATGGTAACTCTGTGTTTAACATTTTGAGAAACTGCCAAACTGTTTTCCAGAGTGGCTGTACCATTTTATATTTTCATTAGCAATGTCTGAGGCTTCCAGTTTCTCTACATCTTAGCTATTATTTGCTGTCTTTTAAAAATTATAACCAACTTTGTTTTTCTAAGTTCATACTGTTTATCTCTCATTTTCCCTGTATACGTATGTGGTTTCTTTAATGGGATTTGAATTCTCAATTTCTTTTAAGCCGGGTTGGAAGATAATGTCAACCCATTTACTCCCTTTCTCCTTCTCTCTCTTTTTTCCATTGTTAGAAACATTATTTTAACAGAACAATTTTCATTATTTCTGCTATTATTCCATTATTAGCATTTCTCATGGGAGAAATGAGGCATTTAGGAGTTGGCCTACTTCTCATGCACTTTGAAATTCTATGTTTAAATCTTAACATTTCCTCAGTATTTGCTTTTAGTTTATTAGATGATTTTAATCCTTTGTCACTATTTGAATATAATATATTTCTTTTTTACAAGTGTCATGTATTTTTCATGGCTGAGTTGTTTCATCATTTTTTGAAAAGTCATTTCGGGTTCCAAAGTTCTTAACATATTCTGCCTTCAAAAACTTTGGCAGGTATTATGTTTTCAGTCACAGCTCTATTTCTCTCATTTTTGTGCAAGTAATCTGAGTCTTTCTTTTCCATAGTTTAAAAAAAGAAAGAAAACACATCTTTTTTCTTTGTTATAAAAGCACTATTTGTTGGATATAAAAAACTTGAAGAATATAGGAAAATATAAACGTGATGGATATAAAAAACTTGAAGAATATAGGAAAATATAAACGCCACTCTCCTCTGTGATACTTAACATTTATGCTGATTATTTCATTTTATACCAGAAAAATTTTGAACTATTTTCTTGATATTAGTGTTTGCTTTAGCTTTTTTGTTTAACCTGGAGACATTGGTTTTCACAGATCAGATCTCTTTTTGGAATTTTTAAGTTCAGTTTATTTCACCTTGTCAGCTTTCATCTAATATTGTTTGCAAGTGAATCTGAACTGCTGATACTTCTGTATGGTTCTGTTTTTTTATAGTGTAATTGATGTATGTATATTTATTTCACCTTGTCAGCTTTCATCTAATATTGTTTGCAAGTGAATCTGAACTGCCGATATTTCTGTATTGGTTCTGTTTTTTTTATAGTGTAATTGATGTATGTCTGTATGTATTTATTTATTTTTTAAATTAAGTTTATTAGGGTAATATTGGCTAATACAATTGTATAATTTTCAGGTGTACATTATCATTTGACATCTGTATATTCTATTGTGTATTCACCACCCAAAGTCCATTTTCCTTCAGCTACCATATATTTGATCCCCTTTACCCACTTTACCCTTCCCCTACCCCCCTATATTTGACCCCCTTTATCCTGTCTACTTCCCTCTTCCTCCCCCGCCCCACTAGTAACCACTAGTCTGTTGTCCATGTCCATGAGTCTCTGTTTGTTTGTCCTACTCATTTGTTGCTTTTAGGTTTATATCCGACATATAAGTGATATTATGTGATTTTCAACTTTTTCTGTCTGGCTTATTTCGCTTAGCATGATTATCATGAGGTCCAACCATGTCGCAAATGGCAGTATTTCATCTCTTCTTATGACAGAGTAATATTCCATTGTATATATGTACCACAGCTTCTTTAGCCAATCATCTATCGTAGAGCACTTTGGTTGCTTCCATGTCCTGGCTTCTGTGAATAATGCTGCTATGAACATTGGTGTGCAAATATTTTTATAGATATGAGTTTTCAAGTCTTTGGGATAAATACCCAGTAGAAGGATTGCTGGATTGTAATTGATGTATTTGGAATTTCTGTTGTTCACTAGTCATCTCAGTCTTTTAGTGTTCAGTGTTAATTTTTCATAGTATTTTTTCTCTTTAAAATGATTTGAGATAATTTTTGGGTAGTGCAGTTTTGTTAACCATTATTGTTTCCTTCTTCCAGTTCAGACCATAAGTGAATCCTAGTACCATATGATTAGACCTGAGCTTCTTTTCTTTTTAATTCTTCACTGCTTTACAACTATCTGCTGAGGTTTAAGATTGTCATTTTAAAGTTTTGGTTTTAGTTGTTTCAACCAAAGCTATAAGTATTTTTTATGGTTCCCATTGCTCTTTTGTAAAGCTCTCACTTGGTCTTTGCAATCCTAGGAGGGATTATTATACCCATTTTTACTCTAGAGAACTGGGATTTCTCAGAGACATTTAGTGCTTTGCCAAGGTCATATAGTTACTTAATCAAATAATTGGAAGTTCTTCAAGTCTGAGCTTATTCTAATTCACCAGAGTTTTGTGAAGTCTGTTTTAGGTTCTCTTTAAAAAGAATAAGTATCAGGTTCTCTAGTGCTAACTTGCAAGTGGTTTTGTAGATCTTTGTCTTTGTGAGTGACTTCCCTGAATTCTGGCTACCTCCTATTCCACTTAGTGTTGCAGACACTAAGGAGAAGTTGTTAGAAATAGAGCCAGAGGACGATATTCTTGTGTTTAGATTTATTTATTGATATTTAAAAAATTTTGATTTAGGAAATATGTTGAATGTACTTACAAAATCTTAAAATACATATGTAAACATGTATATGTTGTAAAATATAAACTAGATTATATCTCTCAGTATTATTTTTTTGCTTTACAATGGATCATGATCTTTCCATATCAGTATGTGTTTCTACCATATACTTTAATTTTAATGGCTGCATGGTATTTCATCAGTAATTTATTTAATTTCCAAAACAGCTCGTTTTCCATTTCATTGTTATAAAAAATTTTGATGTTAACAATCTGGTACATATATTTTTATGTGTTTTTCTTCTATCCCTGTCATCATTTCCTAGAAATAGAATTGTTGGGTTAAAGGATAAAGACAATTAAAATTTCAGTATGTACTGCTAATTATTCCATGAGAAGTTCTGCCAATTTATAGTCTCAGAGTTGGGTTGGGCACTCATTTTTCCACACCTTCTCCAGGACTGTGTTAATTAAAAAAAAAATAGCTGATCCTTAAGATAGCACTTATAATGTGTTATGCACAGCTCTGAGTGCTTTCCATATCTTTATTTAATGCTCCGTCAATAGTATGAGATAGATAACTGTTGTTATCCCCATTTTACAGGTAGGGGAATGGAGGCATGGAGAGAGTGGTAAATTACTAAGGTCACAAAGCTGATAAATGACAGAGCCAGGATACTGATCTCGGTGGTCTGGTTCTAGGGTTTGCTCCTTAAACACCAAATTATAATGCCTGTTTGTTTTTTTATTTCATTTTTAAAAAATTTAATATGATTTATCTGATATTTAAAATTATTTTTAAGTTTTATTGAGGTAGTCACAACATAAAATTTATCATTTTAAAGTATATTTTAAAGTAATTCAGTCGTTTTAAATATATTCAGTATGTCGTGCAACTATCATCACTATCTGCTGTGTAATTACAGAGCATTTTCTTTACCCGAAAAGAAATTTCCATACCTATTTACAGTCAGTCCCAATACTCTGGCAACCACATACAGACTTTGTGTCTTTACGGACTTACCTATTCTGGCATTTTATATAAATGGACTCATATAGTATGTGGCCTTTTGTGTCTGGCTTCTTCCACTTAACATATACTTTCAAGATTCTTATGTGTTATATATAGTGTGTAATTATTTTATCTGATTTTAAAAGTAAAAAAATAATAACTGATCCTTAATATAGCATTTATAATGTGTTAATGCACAGCTCTGAGTGCATAAAAACTCAAAGAATTCAGAAAAATACAGAATTAAGGAAGAAAAGTTAAATTCTACCAAGAGATAACTGTGGTTCATATTTTGGTATATATACCTTCTAGATTTTTTTGATAAGTATTAAAAAAAAATAAAGTGTGTTATACATTTTTGAAAATCTGCCTTTTAAAAAATACTTAATGTATCATATCAGGAAATGTGGAGATTCATCATTTTTTTAAATAACGGCAATATAGCAGATTTCGTGTATGGGTCTGTGAGAAGGAAACACACAGGTTAACCAGGTTGTCAGAAATAGGAGTAAGGAAATGGGTATTGCAGTTCAAGACCTTTGGTTAGGGCTGGATAGGGCTAGAAAGAACCTGAGTACATTTAATACCCAGCTAGGGATCTAGGTCTTTTTCTTTCTGACCCTGCAGTAGATGGGATGAGTGTCTCAACACAGTGGCATTTAGAACTGGAGTGGGTGTTGGGATGGAGAATTTGACAGCATCAAAGTGGCGTTTAACAGAGGTTAGTTTGGCAGTAGTATCTAGAATGGGATGAAAAGTATTGGAGTCAGACAAGTGTGTGGCATATGTGAAATTTCTCTAGTTAAATATAGCTTAGAGAAGTTTTAGTCATCTCTGCTGTTAGTGCTTTTTAACATTAATGTAAACTCCCTTTGGTTGTGTGTCATGAAATATCAAATATAGTTTATTTCCCCCTCATATCTTTATAATAGGAGATAACTAATATATTGTGGTTAATTTAGTAAACAAGTTGAAGGGAATTTGATTTCTAATTCATCTCATTTGCTGGGACTGAAGTCAACATTTACTAAATCTATCATTTGACTTTACCCTGAAATGTCTTTTCAGTGATTTGTGTCATTAAGGGTGTCCCTCAGATTGGCCTGGAGAAAGAAAATAAATAAATCTTTGTTGCATACTTGTTCGTTCTAGGCACTGTTGCTTTTTAGTACATATCTAATCTTTACAATATCTAGGGAGGGTACTATTATTCTAAAAGGCGAAGAACTAACATGTCTGTGAACCTGGCCCTGACTGACCCCCATACTAACGCTTTGTTGTCCATCATGTTCTAAACTGTTTCTGGAGTTGTGTTAGAAATCACATTTGAGTTTTTCCCCCCAATTAAATATAACCATATACAAATAGGAAGAAATCATCCCTTGTTCAACTGATGTAAACACAGTCCCTCTTACTATTTTTGTTTTTCCCTTTCTGAATTTTCTTATATGTGCTTTTTATATACAATCATAGTGTGTGTGTTAGATTTTGTCTTATTTTTCCACTTGACATTCATCAGTCTATTTCCTTATTGCCACATAAAATATACACAGCCTTTTAAGTAGCTGTATAATATTCCATGACTGTACCGCATCATTTCCTGGTGTGGGATATTTTAAATGTTTAAATATTTTAAATATACTTTCAGTGTAGAGATTGTAGAACTGTTTCATAGACAATTTTGGATGCAGAATCAGGGACAAGCTGGGCTTGTTTTGGAGGTGAAACCATCCAGCAGAGGTCCTGCCAGGTTGGATTGGTGTGCTTTTCTAAAAAAGGGAAGGTTTCCCAAATACTGTTAACCTGTAGACAATGAGTATAAACCCATTGAAACTGGGTTATTCTTAAGAACAAGGTGAAAAGTTCGAACATGTCTTATGGGGAGTCAATAAGAAATTATCTAGAGATAAACTAAAGATTTTACATGTTGGTAAGTATTGTTGGTAAGCATTAATTTATAGGACTTTGCCCAGTGTGCTCTGAAGACTGGAATGGCACTGGCAAAAGCAGATGAGATGTTTTTAAGAAGGTTGGGGAAAACCCAGTTTGAAGGCTGGCAGTGGTAGGAGTGGATGAGACTGCTGAGAGAGAAGAAATAAGACGAAATGCTATTGGGATGGCTGAAGGCAGAACATTTTTATACACAGTAGGAGCCTCCTTGTCTTGATGCCTATAAGATTCTGGTAGTTGGTTGGTTAATCAAGAAAGTTATTTAAAGTGGGGAGTCACAAAAATGATTCATAAATGCATGTAGCGTTTTAACTTAAAACCATAAATTTATTAAACAACATTTTGAATGAAGGCCCCCAATTTTTCTTTGAAAATAGTTGGAATTTCTCCTTTCTTGAATAAATCACATTTCTAATACATTGATTACAAATTCGGTTTTAATATCTTTAAAAAGGAACTGACAGTCTTGTGGATTCAGAATTCTAGATTTTTGCATCTAATGCAACAGCGATTTTTAAAAGCAACTTGCATTTCTTAAGTCTTTCATAGCATTCTTTCATAGAATTCTTAGGTATGATAATTAGGTTTGAATTCTTCATATATTTTGGATATTAGCCCCTTATTGGAGATTTCGTTTGCAAATATCTTCTCCCATTCATTTGGTTGCCTCTTTGTTTTGTTGATGGTTCTTTTGCTGTGTAGAAACTTTTGAGTTTAATATAGTCCTAGTTTTTATTTTTGCTTTTATTTCCCTTGCCTTTGAGGTCAAATTCATAAAATCCTCTCTAACTCCAAGGTCCATGAGTTTAGTACCTATGTTTTCTTGTACCTATGTTTTCTTTCATAGCATTCATTTTATGAAATGTTGAAACCACATATAGTAACAAATACATTTGGCACGCACAGGCTAGATAACATCTATGACTGACTCTTGAAGCACAAGAGCAACTTTCCTGGTTGCAGCTCAGAAACTCAAGACTGTTCTAGAGAGTGACCTTGAGGATTCATTGTATCGTGGACATTGGCTGATATGTTTTACAGAAAGCGGCACACTTTGTTTAATCTGGAGAGTTAAGTTGGAGATAAGTTCTAAGAGTGCTGTGCTGGTGGTTTTATTCAAAATCATCTGGCTTTTGAAAATAATTGCTAAGTGGTACATTTAAATTTAATTTCTTTTCTCAAAGATGATGTTTTCATTGTATCTTATTGTAATTTTAAAAAAACCTTGAAACCAGTAAAATTCATTTAAGCCTGGAAATGGCTTTCAAAATTGTAGGAAAAAAAACAAAAAAGGGAAAAAGAGTGAGTAAATGAGATGTCGAAGAGTTGGGGATATAATCAAGATGATTAGATTGGAAGATGAAGCCAGGAGTATCAACTGCTGTAGAAGGGTCAAGAAAAGATTTGGAAGAATGAGAAAAAAAGCTATCAGATCTTTAGAAAAGAGTTTTGTTAGGAAGAGGGGAAAGTCAGGATTGCTGGAGGTTAAGTCATTATTAAAGGTGGGGCACTCACTCAGAGCAAGGACTAGACGTAAACTTGGAGGCAATATATTTAGGTCATTCTGTTGAAATGAAAAATAGCTGTGATAATGTGCAGAGACTCATTTTCTTTATAGTGTTTGTGTTAGAGAATTAAATGTAAAGTCCTTGGTTTCTTTTATAGTGGCTCTCAATGGGGGCAGGGGTTTGATTTCACTCTTCAGGGGACATTTGGTAATGTCTGAAGACGTCTGTTGCTCTAGCAGTGCTACCTACCGACATCTAGTGGGTAGAGGCCAGAGATGTTTGCTAAACATCCTCCTGTGTACAGGGTAGATCTCTACAGCAAAGAATTATTTAACCTAGAATGTCAGTAGTGCCAAGGTTGAGAAGCCCTGAGTTGGATCTTAACATCTTGCAAAGTTTATTCACTCTTGGCTTGCCATAAATGTTAGCTAAGTTGTAAGATCCTCAGAACTACCTTCTGTTTAATGGAAGGGAAAGTAGAAAAGTCGTTATCATTCTGGAGGGCTAATAGGTCTCACTTTGAACTGCAGCTTGACCCTAGTTAGCGCTGCCAAAAATTGGAGATTTTGGCATCTCAGGTTCATAGTATGTAGGGTTCCTTTTCCTAGTATGTATTGTTTCCCAGCTTTGAAATGTTAATGAAAATTGAGACAAATTTTACATTTAGAGAATTGTGTAATGGGCAGATTTGCAACTAGAGCAAAATATTTTCTGTTTGAGCCACTCTCCTGAATGCTTCTTTGTGTAAAATATTTCTATTTGGAAAACTGTTTTTTGAGAGCCTCAGTAATGGCTCATCCATTTTGCTGAACTTCCATCTTGGGCTCAGGAAGGCAGGTGTGTAATCATCATCATCATTGACAGGTAGTAGAGTACCCTCTTGACGCCTGGTACTGTATAGAATACTTGAAAAGAAATAACATTCAGAAGATGATCCCAAAATAGAATTCCTCTGTACTGAGTTTGAGCTAAGACAGTGGTTCTCAAATTTGTGAGGAGTCAGAGCACCAGGAAGTCATGATGCTCTTGAGAAATTAATTTTATCACGTGGACTATGATGTAGCACAAAATTATTTCAGCTTTTGCTTAGAAATACTTAAATTTACATGCAATCATTATATCAGGATTGTGTTTAATTACATGTGTCAATGATCTGGCAGTAGTGGCTTAAATGATAAGAGCTTTCTTTATGTGTTTGTTTATTATAATAGTAAGTCTGGAGGGAATGAAATCCATGATAGGTATGGTGATTCCATAATTCTTGTCTCTTTCTAGATTCTTACTCCTGTCTTTTTGGTCTGCCATCTTTATTTTTATTTATTTATTTTTATTTTTAATTTTTTTAAATAATTTTTTTATTTTTAATTACAATTGGTGTACAATATCATATTAGTTTAAGGTGTACAACATAGTGATTAGGTATTTATAAAACTTACAAAGTGATCACCCTGATAAGTCTAGTACCCAGGCATAGTTATTACAATATTATCCACTGTATTCTCTATGCTATGCTTTACATCCCTGTGATTATTTTATAACTACCAATTTGTACTTCTTAATCCTTTCCCCCTTTTCACCCACCCCAGTCCGAACCCCCTCCCATCTGGCAACCATCAAAGTGCTCTCTGTATCTGTGAGTTTGTTTCTGTTTTGTTTGTTCCTTTATTTTGATTTTTAGATTCCAGTGAGTGAAATCATGTGGTATTTGTCTTTCTTTGTCTGGCTTATTTCACTTACCATAATACCCTCTAGGTCCATTTATGTTTTGCAGGTAGCAAGATTTCATTCTTTTTTATGGATAAGGAATAGGCCATGGTATATATGTATATGCCACTTCTTTATCCAGTCATGTATTCATGGACACTTAGGTTGTTTCCATATCTTGGCTATTGTAAATAATGCTGCAATGAACATAAGGATGCATACGTCTTTTTGAATTAGTGTTTTGAGGTTCTTTGGTTAAGTAACTGGAAGTGGAATTGCTGGGTTCTTCTTTGTTTCTTGTTATAGCCTTTGTTTTAAAGTCTATTTTGTCTGGTATAAGTATTACTACCCCAGCTTTTTTTTTTCCTTTCCATTTTCATGAAATATATTTTTTCATTCCTTTACTTTCAGTCTGTATGTGTCTTTCAGTCTTCAGTGAACCTCTTCAGGCTTGGTTTTTTTACCATCTTTAGCTTGTAACTTTCGTGTTCATGCATGTAAGATAGCTGCTATAACCTCGGGTATGGGTTTTCTCTCCAGGCAAGAAAAGAATGGAAGAATGAAGGAGGAAGGGACAGTGCTATATGAACTATGGCATGGAGTGAGGAAGTTAGGGAAATACGGATTATTTAGCTGAATACCTTGTTTTCCTGAATGAAATCGTGGTTCCCTTACTAAGTAAGAAGGAGAGAATAGATTCAAAGTAGGTTGTTTGTAGTGACTGCCACAATAATGAAACATTTAAAAATATACAGTCATGAGCATGTGGCATTCATGATTGTGTGTTTTTATAAAATACTGTTGGAATTTTTCTGTTCATATTCTTTACATTCACTGAAAAGTTTTGTTGATAGCTAGCAAGGAAGTAATCTCAGATATTGAAAGTTTAAGACATGTAAGTGAAGAAAACTCTTAAAATGAGAAAATTCTTTCCATTGACTTCCCTTTGCAAATGAGAAAATGAAACTCTTATTTTAATGAAAGCACACTCTAGTCTAGGACCCCAGTTTCTCTATGGAATGTGATTTAGGAATCACTGATTATAATATTTGTATGTACCATTAAATGACGTGTGTCTCTACTTTCCTTAGATAAGAACATTCTCTTTTCTCCTGTCATTCTTGATATGATTCGCATGTTGTGGGCAATTAAAACATTCTTTATTTTAAAATGTATTTTCTGAATTTTGCATAATGTTCCTATATTAGTCTTATTAAATCAGAAAAAAGGGTCTTTTAATTTTTCAAGGTCAGTGCAAGTCTTGCCATCTTTGACACTGTACCCTATGCTTCAAATCTATTTTTATCTTCTTCTTGAAATTCCTAGAGTGATTATAGCCTGTACAACACAATTCTTCTCTTAATTATGGACTATATTGAATTCACCACTAATTGTTCCATATGTTAGCAAGACCATAAGCTCCTTCTTACGTATTTTTCTGTGTGTCCCAGATTATTGGCATAGGATTAGATACATAGATACTTAACTGCTTCTGATCAACTAATCATATTTAACACATTAACACATGAAAATAACATGGATTTGATAGCGAGATATGCATAAAGTAAAACATGACTAATCAGTGTAATCAGAATTTCATGACTTTCACCCTTTCCTATTAATATAGGACCTCTAGCTCCCCGAGAATACCTCCCTCTCGGTTTTATTCTTGCATTCATCAAAGGGCGTTTCATGTGTGGGCTCACTAATATATTTTGGCCACTACCACATGGCACATCTTTTTCTTCTTGTGATGTTTGCTGCCTTGTAGTTGCATAGTTGTACCTTCCTTTAGATATCAGAAATACCTCTGTGCCTGATACTATCACCTTGGCCTTGTGCTCCAGGTGTGCGGCTGATATGCTGGGGCCATTGAGGTGTTCCAGCCCCTTTTCTCTCCTGTTGTTATATTTTGTTATGTGGGCATCAAAGCAGAGCTCTTTATATCTTGTTGCTTCAAATCTTTTAGTGAAAATCATTCTTTAGTTTCTTTGTAGCCCCTGTCTCTGTCAAGATAGGCCTTTGGGGCTGGGCTGTGGGAGCAGCCCAAGTGATAGACACTTCCCAATGCTTAGGACACTCCTCCCACACAAGGCTTTGCTTTTTGGGCCAAGCTTCTCTGCCTCACTTTAGTAAAGACAGGTATTCTCCCACATGCAAACAAGTAGTTGAGCAACCCTAGGCCTCCAGACACAGGTGAATCCTAGTGGTGGGGATGGCTTAGGTTCTAGATTGAATCCCATTTTATTTTTAAAATACAACAGATTAAAGCATATTGTAACTCAAAGAATCTCAAGCCAAGGTAGCAAGTTGTAACTTAGAGCATGATCTTGACCCACAGACAAAATGAAAACTTTGCTTATTCTTGCTTAATATGTCTGTTTTGAAACCCAGTGCGAACTTAAGGCTACAAAGAAAAGAGAGAAATGCACTGTTTTATTTCTGAAATTATGCACTTCTTACAATTGGTTAAGCCTGTAGTTGAGCAAAGGTATTATACATTCCTATCCTCTTTTCCAGAGTGGTTCTTTATTAACATTTAGTTATCTTCCTTGGGTTTCAAGAAGTACATTAGACAATAATTAGAAGCAAACCTGTGTAAGTTCCCAGTAGGACTGAAGGTAGATAGAAAAAAAGCAAACCTTACACTTTAGATTGAGCCTCAAGAACTAATTCAAGTGGTAAAGGGAAAGAGGGATGACTGAGCAAAAATTGGGAGACGAGCAGAACCAAGAACATAAAGCCTGCATTGCCAAGGTGAAAGGAACTAAAAGATGGTCATCTGTGCCTGGAAAAGTTTGTAAAGCAGTGAGAACAACAAAACAGGGGAGGGGTATTGGTTTCCTGTTGTTTTGAGTTTCTGCTCATGTCTGTTTTGTCGTGTATGCTTAAACTTTAGAGTAATCCAATTCTGTGTACCTGAGATCCATTTAAGAAAAGAGAAAACAAATTTTTGTAACCTCTAGGTATATAAAGTATGTCTACCAGCTCTAGTGTAGTGTTTGGTTCAGAGAGGTTACTCAAATAAGCACTGTTGACTGTCAGCTCCGTGGATATTTAGGTACTTGACGGCTAGCTCTTTGGAGGGTAAGCTAAGAGTAGGAGACCCAAAACATCATCGCAGAGCAGTGAGAACAAACGGGGAAGAGAGAGGCAATGAAATGTCGCTAGGACAGATGTCACTAGATACAGAACTTCCTTGACCCAGTTTACTGAGGAGTCCTGCTTTAAAATCTAAAGGTGATAGACAAACAGGGATGAGAGATCACTAGAGAAATGCTCCTGAGATCTGCTTGCCAAGACCTCATCTTGATCTAGAGCTGCAGGAAACCATATGGTCTTCCCAGTCTCTCAGGTGTTGAGTAGCAGTCAGAAGCTAACTTAGCTCTCTCTGCTCTCAGACTCCTGTGTTCACCACTACACTGGGATGGGTTTTTAAAACAATCATTTGATTTTTGTTTGCTTAAAGACATTTGTTGTAGCTTTCATTCTCCATACAGAAGATGTGAAAATTGCTTTGTAGTGGTTCTTACCCAATTCCACATGATTGGCAGTTTTACTTAGTGTTATCTTGAAGCAATTTATTAGGTTTCTTAGAAAACTTAATTTGGTGCTTCAAGAGCAAGACAGTCTTGGAGCAGGAGCAAATGACCACAGAATGCCAGCATTGTTGATTGGCTCTGCTTCCTGTGGTAGGATAAAATTAAACTGGTCATTTAAAAATTTTAAGTCTAGTAAGATTTTGAATCTCTTTAATTTTGTACACATACATGCTCCATATATATTTATTGTATGAAATTTATATTCACTTTGTAATTCTTTTATAATTAAAAGAGTTTGTCTATAGAGTGAATACTGATCACCCAGACTTTATTCTGGGTACCAAAAGAATTAAGATTCTTTTTAGTTCTTCTTCCCTTTTCTTTTTTTGATGCCTACAGCACCTGGTCTTCCTAGGTGGTCTCCCATCCAAGTACTAACCAGGCCCGACCCTGCTTAGTTTCTGAGATCAGGCGTGTTAAGGGTGGCATGGCCGTAGACTAGTTATTCTTTTTTTTAAATATCTTTTTTGACTTCTGAAGTGATAATTGAAAGTGCTTAAAACTTTTTATCATATAATATTTTATATAAACAAAATAATACTCCTAAACAAAATATTGTTTGTTTTTTCATGGTTTTGAGCTTCTGTATGAATAGTATCATTCTGGATGTGACTTGCCTTTTCTTTATTTCTTTTTTTATTGAGGTTTAATTGATATATAACATTCTATTGGTTTCAGGTATACAACATAATGATTCAATATTTGTATACATTGTATAGTTATTCTTATTTGTTATCCTTAAAAGTAGCAATCACTAGAAAAATAATCTAAAAGGTTAAGTAAAACAGTAGTAAGAAGATTATCTTAAGATCTTGGGGGGCTGAAATAGAAAAATTCTGTAGATTTACCTTTTGAAATTACTTGAAGTCCTGATATTTTGAGTTTTATTTTGGTTTGGGTTACTTTTAAGCATATTCTCATTGGGGAATCCTGAACTTGTGTTTTGTGTATTATGTCTTATTATACTTGTGAATGAGATGCTTAACATTTTAAGGATTTTTTAAAAATTATTTATACATGTATATTTGGATACAGACATATATATATATATATATATGAAACAATTTTTCCTCTTTTACAGAATTAAATGTGAGGGAGTCTGATGTAAGAGTTTGTGATGAATCATCATGTAAATATGGAGGAGTCTGTAAAGAAGAAGGAGATGGGTTGAAATGTGCATGTCAATTTCAGGTGAGGAAACCCAACCTATTTTGAAAAATTTTACATTTCTCATATTTTATAATTCTACATTTTTCAAATTAAAAAACTTAAAACACCTCGAATCCCATAAAGAAGTTGAGTTCACAGCCCACTAGTCCTTTTTCTGTCTGGTGAAGTACTGTTATTTGTACCTTTTTCCATGCTTCTTTGCTTGAACTTAGAGGTCAGTCTAGCAATAATAGATGTGAAAATACTTTGAAAAACATATTAAAGTTCTTATTCAAATGTAAGGTATAATATCCACTAAAAAGAAATAAGGTGCAAGGTGCAGTAGATGGTCTTATTTAAAATGTTGACTTTTTTCCCCCTTCTCTTTTTAAAAGTCTCTTTCCCTTCCATTGTTATTTGCTGCTGTCTCATCTTTTTAGGCCAAAGAACGTGACTGACTTGGTGCCCTTTGCTTTTCAGGTATTGTTTTAGTTGTGATTCTGTTGTCTAAAATGAAGTCAAAAGAAGGGAAGCAGAATGTGTGCTGCATTCAGTTCTTTCTTTTTGTTCATTATCTGTGATTGAATTATAGTCTGGTTTCAGAATGTTGCTCACAAGGTGGTCCCTGATTCAGGATTTGAGATGAGACAAAAAAAGAACTAGAAATTTTTTCCACTCATGATCTTATTGTAATCATACCCGCCATTTGAATTTTAAGGGAAGGAAAGGATACAGAGATCAGGGATAAAACATAGGAGAGTCAGTAACTGTAACTTCAGGCAAGTTTCTGTATGGTCGATCTGAAAACAGAAGGCATATTTCCTACCCTTTCTTATGATATTGTAATGAGAATCAAAATCAGAAAGAGAGCTTATATATGAAACCTCCGAGAAATATGAACTATCATATTGTTTATTTTTATTAAAGGAAATGGAGAGTGTAGGTATGTTATTGTCCAGTCAGAGAGGTTCTCTATGGTCAAAATGGGCTTTACAATCCATTATTTATTCACAAAGCCAACTTTGATGTGGCTAGCTGATCTTGTGCTCACCCCTACGTGGTTACTCATGCAATAGTCTGGCCAGTACGTTGTGTCTGGCTGCCCTGTTTCCTCCCCCAAACTCTCTTAACAGAGATTGTAACTAAAGTGGGCTTCTTTCCTTAAAAGGTGTTGTTATGCAGGGTATACCAAGCCCTCATCAACTTTTACTTTCTGTTTTTTTACGTTAGATAATTCTTATTGAACTATCTTCAGGTTACATCAGTAAATCTTTTCTTCTGTCATGTCCATTCTTCTCATCCAGTGAGTTTTTACCTTCAAATATTTTATTGCTAGAGTTTATAGTTACTATTCATCTGATATTATAGTCTTTTCATTCATTGCAAGTATGTTTTCCATGAGCACAGATGTTATTGTTGCTTTAAAATCATTGTTAGCTAATTTAAACATCTGGGACATCTCAGGGATCATCTCTGTTGGTCTTTTCATTTTAGAATAGATTGTGTTTTCTGTTTTCTTTTTTATAACTTTTGATATTAGAGTTATTTTGAATTTATCCTACACGTTGTGAGTGATAGATATGTTTTAGAGTGTTTGAATTCTGTTTTGTTACTCTGGAGAGTATTGTTATTTTCAAAACAGTTAATTTGGCTGAACTCAATGGCAAACTGTCTTCCTTTTTGTGGCAGCAACACAAATATCAGTTCATTTCTTTTAGCATTAGCTGGGCTGTTTGGCGTCTGCCCATGAGTGGTTCGGAAGTTAGCCATAAATTTGGTCCGAATTTATACCCAGAATCTGGAAGTTCCCACTGAGACTCTCCTTTTTGGGATTTTCTCTCTCACTTTCCAATGGACCTGGTGGCCCTGAACTCCTCCCTCTGGTTCTTCAACCCAGAAAACTTATAGGTTTTTTATTAGTATTTTGGCCACCCCGTGCCAGGAAGCCTGGGACTGTTCCCCTCTTCCAACTGTCTTATATTTCTTTAGGTTAAATTTCTTGATGTGGAATTGTTGGGTCAGTGGGATGCTCATGTGCAGATTAATGTTCTCACCAGTAACACTATATTAATATATTAGACTGTTTGTTTCCTCTCAGCCTATTGGTAATGGATTTTGTCAGTCCTTTTAAATTCTGTAAATCTGAAAAGCAAAAATATTTTTTTAATTTGCATTTGATTACCAGAGATATTGAAAATGTTTCATACATTATTGGCTACATTTTTATGAATTAATATTTCATATTCTTTGCCTGTTATTGGAGTATTTTCTTTTTCCTTATGTTGATTTGTAGAGATGTATGTATGTATGTGTACATGTATGTGTTGTACATGATATACAGTACATTATTTGAGTACCTGTATTGTTTACTGTGCTGAGCATTTGATATTCATTAACTGTTCTAAACATTTTATATATACTATATATATTCATTAACTGTTCTAAACATTTTATATATACTATATATAAGTTTATATAATTCATAAAATCTCATGAGAATCTATGATATATATACTATTTTGATATTTTTAAAAGAATAATATATGCCCATAGTAAACAACTTGAACAATATTATAAGAATATATATAATATAATGAAAAAATGTCTTCCTTGCACTCCATACTACCAATTGCTCTTTTTTAGAGGCAACATCTGTTATTTCTTATATTTACTTCTAGAAATATTCTGCATCTTATACAGACATATATCTGTTTAATTTCCCTTTTAAGTACTAAGTCATATAATAGAATTTACCTTAGAGATGGTTCCTTTTCAGTTTATATAGATTACAAAAAAAAATTTGTATTTTAAAGAAATTATCCTAGTGTCATTTTAATTTTTTTGATATAAAGCTTAAAATTTTCACATCATATTTATGTCTTTGTCCTTATGATTCTGCTTTTTATTCTTTGAAAGTCTTTCCCTGCGACTCTTAAGATTACAAAGAAATTGCATTTTGACCTTTTAAACATACTTGAACAGCTAGAAACCCTGTCATGATCTGACTCCCTTGCATTCTTACCTTGTGGCAAAGCAGGAAAGGGAAATAAAAGTTAGAGGAGTTGAGATCAGTAGACATTTCTCCAGCGCTTATTTGGTGCTAGTTGCTCGGCTAGCTGCCAAGGATATAAAGATGTTTAAAGGTAAGTCCTTTGCCTTGTAGGAGCAACTGCCTAAGTGCTTACGGCATGATTTGATCCTATTGCTGAGTGAAGCTTCTTTTGACTACTTTGCTTTCTTATAAGCTTATAAAGGTTTTTGCCAGTTTAAGAACAATGGCCTCATCATAAGCCCATTAAACATCAGGACGCTTTAGCAATATCTTTCAATTCATTTTAAAATTTTACTTATGATTCAGCATGCTATCAGTGTTAATATAAGCTTTCTGGGATGTAATTTTAACATATTTTAACAAATAACAAGATTTTACATACAGTCTAAAATTATTTTTTTTTCAGTCTGTGAATAAGAGCTATTATATCTTGCCACATTCTATAAACAAAGCTACTTTTGTTAATTTTTTACAAAGAAAAATGATCAATATTGCATCTTTCCATTAAAACGTGGGTAATACACAAAGAGGAGTACCTATAACTTTTTTCCTGTTTTCTTTCTTTCTCTTTGTTCTTTTATCTGGAGTCCTCTGGACTATATGTCTTTCTTCTTGAATTTATCAGTGTCTACTCTCACTAGGTGTGTGTGCATGTGAAGAGAGAGAAAGAGAGAGAGAGAGAGAGAGAGAGAGAGAGAGAGAAATTGGTTGGTTGGTTCGTTGCTTGATTGGTTGATTGCTTGATTGATTGATTGATTGATTGATTATGGAGGCTGAGAAGTCCCACAGTCTGCTGTCTGCAAGCTGGAGGCCCAGGAGAGTTGGTGGTGTAGTTCCAGTTCAAGTCTGAAGGTCTGAGAATCAGGTGAGCTGATGATGTTAAGTCCCAGTCTGAGTCTGAAGGCCAGTGAACTAGGAGAAGAGCATTGTTTCAGTTCAACAGTTAGGCCGAGAGTGAATTAATTTTTCCCTTCTCCACCTTTTCATTCTATTCAGACTCTCAAGGGATTGGATGGTCCTAGCCACATTGGGGAGGTTACTTAGTTAGTTTACTGATTCCAATGCTAATCTCATCCAGAAACACCCTCAGAGACACATCTAGAAATAATGTTTAATCTGGGCACTCTGGGATCCAGTCAAGTTGACACATTAAGTTATCCATCCTAGCCTCTTTTTCTTATTTCGTGTATTCAGCAAAGTTCCTGATACATAGTAGGTACACAGTAAGTATCTCCAGAGTTGTACACTGCTGCACCTTTAAAAACTACTTCAAATTACATTCTTCCAGCTAAAGAGAAGATACAGAGGAGTTCTTTCGCCCAGCAAGGGTAGAACTATAGAGGAAGGAGACCTTAAATTAGAGTCAGTACCTTAGGTTAAAGTCAGTGCCTAAATCAGGAGTTGCATGTTGTTAAAATTGCCCAAATCCCTTAATTTGCCCATAGTATAATGAGAGGTTCCTAAGAGAGACCCCCTGGAAACAGACTGACCAAGGAACAGCAGGTCTACTTCTCCCATCTCATGCTCACTCCCAGGTATGTGCTTGTTAGGTAGGATTTCAGGGACATCGCCTGGACTATTTTAAGCTTCCTGCTCACTACCACCAAGTGGCACATGACTTGAGTGTGTCGTGGTTAGAGTACTCACTTGTAATGGATTGTGGCTCTTCTACTTGTTAGCTATGACCCCGAGACAACTACTTAAAACTTAGAAATGATCACAGCAATTAGCAAAACCAGCTAATGTTTACTGAGAATTTACCATGGCTAGATATAAATGCTAATGGTGAATTTCTCTTACTTAATCCTCATAACTTTATTAGTCGATACTATTATAATTCCCATTTTACAGATTGAGAAAATGGCACTGATACTAACCCAGAGTCATATGGGTGGTGGACCCAGGACTTGAACCCAACATTCACTTCCGAGCCCAAGTCTCAGCACTAAGTCATGTGCCTCACGAGATTGTTATATTTAAGTTATGTAGGACATTGGAAGTCGTAGCTCCTGTTTACTAGACAGAAACTCTTGAATAATGTTCGCTATTACCTTAGAGATTCTCAGCCATACTAGACTTAATGACCCTTTTTTATAACCAACAATTAATATTCATAGTTTTTACTATTCTTTAATGAAATTTGTAGAATATGTAACCTACGTAAACATATAATTTAAAAAATATGATGTATAATTGCAACGTAAAGGAGAAATAAAAATAATATATAGTAAAATAAATCATTTTTCTATAAATAAAATAAATCATTTTACCATAAATTATTCAAAATATAAATGCTTAGGGATGATTACACTAGAAGACAATATGGTAGATGCTTACTTATAATGAATGTTTGGATTTAATAAAGATCGGCACAATTTCATACCAGAAATACTTGAAAACAAGAAAGTAGAGGTATGGTGGATGCTAGAATAAAAACGAATATTAGGATGTGTTATAACAGAGCAGGCTTATTTGTATGTGGTAAGTGTTACCATAGTTCCTACATGAATGGCTAGAGAAGCATTTAAAAATTGTGTGGTATGTCTTTGTTGTGTAGAACTGTCCTTCCCTTTGTAGAACATCTAGCATCCTTGGAATCCATCTGCTAAATGACAGTAATGTTCTTTTATCATTATGACAACCGGAAAATCCTCATGGGGCACCCACGTCTCAGGGATGATATTTGCACCTTCGAGAGCACTCCATTAAGAACATCATTAAGCATTAGTTGACCAGGGTTCGGTTGAATAGCCCATAGACTTAGCGCTTGATGTCTTGGAGCTTATGGTCTCCTTTGCTAATTATGCATTGTGTAATTACAAAGTAACATATTGACTCATGCAGACATAATACAAGTTATTGTATACATTTTAGAGAAAGAGAATCAAGGAATGTGATCCATGAAAAATTGGAGCAATATAGAAACGCTTTCCCAAAGTAAAATTTTAATTAAAGTTGATGTAGGCGTGCTAATAATGTATAGCAAGTTAACTTGGTTATGAAATATTCTATTAGAAATTGTTTTTACCAGTGCTTGACCTGTGGTAACATGTCATATTTATGGTTCAGAAAGTAAATCAACCACTTAAATGATAAGAGTAAATCTTATTCATTGGAGAAAAATTGAGAAATACAGAAAATCATGGAACTAAAAACCATGACAAGTAATGTGAAAAATTAATTGATGTTTTAGTCCACGATTTAATTTATGAATATTTATTTTTTCTAAATAATTGAGATTTTATATGTAATTTATTTTTGCTGTATTTTTATATATATGTATGTATTTTAATTTGCATTCAGTTTTGTGGACTAAATAATACTTTTAAAAATGGCACAAAATTCTCAAAAGTTATATATGTGGTATTATTGTCTGATTTTCACCTAATATCACGTTATCTTTTCCTGTCACACAGTGTTCTTTGACAAGGTAATTCTCAATGGCTGCAATATTAATTTCTTGAACAGATAGAACATGCTTGTTGGATATTTACTCGTTTCTATATTTTTGATATTAATACATTTCTGCTTGAAATGGTTGTAGTAAATTTTTGTCTACAATAATTTCTTTCAAATAGATCCCTAAATAAGTAATTCTGAATCAAAAACTACTTTCCTTTTCAGGACTCTTGAAATCTACTGCTAAATTATGTTCTTGAAAGGCTAAACCATGGTTGAACCTAGAAGTTATTATGCTAAGTGAAATAAGACAAAGGCAAATACCATATGATTTCACTTGTATGTGGAATCTAAAAAACAAAGTAAATGAGCAAACAAAACAAACAAACTCGTAGATACAGAAAAGAAACTGATGGTTGCCAGATGGGACAGGGGTTTGAGGCTGGGTGAAAAAAGGTAAAGGGATTAAGAAGTACAAATTGGCAGTCTCATAATTGTCACAGCGATGTAAAAGTACAGCATAAAGAATACAGTCAATAATATTGTAATAACTATGTATGGTTGTCAGGTGGGTACTAGACTTATGGGGGGGTCACTTTGTAAGGTATATAAATGTCTAACCTCTATGTTGTACACATGAAACTAATATAATATCGAATGTCAGCTGTAATTAAAAAAAATTTTTTAATGGTTGAACAAGTGTATATGCCCACCAAATTGAAATTTTTGTTTGTTTAATAGCCAATTTTATAAACTAAAAGTAGCATCTCATTTTAGTGTACAACTCTGATTACTTGTGAAGGTCAGCATTTTTAATATATTCATTGGCCATTTGTAAATTTGCCTTTTGTCCATTTTTAAAGTTAATTTGTATTATCTTTTTTTAGTAATGATAACTCGTGGCATATTATAATGTTTTCTGCACGTTTTAGAACTAGTTGTTTATGATCTTTTTGATATATAGAAGTTTTAAAGTTTTAAACCTACAGATCCAGTGTCATTTCTCAAACCTGTGTCACCTTTTTTTGCTCTTCTGTCTTATTTCTGCTCATCCTTCAAGGCCCAGTTCACAATTTTGTTTTCTCTGAGAAGGCTTTCCTTGAATACTCCAGCTTACAGTAATAGGTATTAGATATTATCCTTATCGTCTTATACTTTTGATTTAGTACTCAATCTAACTTTACTAAATATATTTTAATTTTTTTTCTATTTGTATGGCTCTCTAACAAGATTGTAAGGTCTCTGAGAACAGAGATCTTGTATTTCTTTGTGTCTTCTATAGCATTTACCTTGGGACTTTGTGTGCTAGAGGTATTGAATAAGTGGATTTTGATCCTAATAAAATGACATTTCATAATTAGTACTTTTTACAAACATTTTCAAGAATTTCCTCTTATGTTATCTCACTGGATCTCTATAGCAAGCAAATGAAGTAGCTAGGATAGGGATTTTCATTCTCATTTTTATGGCTACTTGATAGTTATTTTCATTGTGAATGTGGAAAAAGGTGTGAAAAAACAGTATAACTCTCCTTTTTTAAAACCAAATAAAAGAACAAACTCTTCTGTAGTAGAAGTATGTCATAATACTGTGGTAGTGCATTCATGAATATGAAATAAAACTCTTAATATTCATGCCTAGTTCTGAGAATTTATTTTTGTTTCTTTCGCAGTGCCATACAAATTACATTCCTGTCTGTGGATCAAATGGGGACACTTATCAAAACGAATGCTTTCTCAGAAGGGCTGCTTGTAAGCACCAGAAAGAGATAACAGTAGTAGCAAGAGGGCCGTGCTACTCTGGTACGTGTGATATTCTTCTGAATAAATGTTAGAAGTGGTTGTGCCATAACATCTAAAAGGAAGTTAACCAGTCAGAGGTGTAATCCAAGAATAGCTTTCTGGATCGGCAGTGGTTGTGTGGAGAATGGAGAACTCTTTTTCGTCCCCATTTCATGTTGTTTTTTTAACCCTTGGTGGTCTCGTATTGACATGTTATTTCTCAGTATAGTTTTAATGTTTAATGCCTTTTTTTGTGGGGACTTTGCATTTCTTTTGCCTATGGTTTGACTATTAGAGTAAGATTTGGGGTGGGAAATGATCTGGGACCCATTTTGTTGATTTTTATTTTTTGGTTAAGGGGAACGGGTGGCATCCCAGGATCTGTCTCTTCCCCAGCTCTTCTCTTTTTATATCTTCTCTTTTCTGTCAGCCAACCCTTGTCACCCATCTTCTCCCAGTTGTTTGAATTTACGTTCTTCTCTTTTCCTTTTTGAGTTGGTAGTGATTAAATTTGGAAGTCATTAATGTCAGTTTTTTACTTGCATTTGTGTTTGGGGGCAGTGATGAGGGTGTGGTATTTAAAATAATTATTTGAAGGTTAATAGTATAGGTCAAGACTCTTCTCATATGATGCACTCCCATTTCCTTTCTTTGTATTGCATTGACCGTGTTCACAGATTTTATTGGGCGCTCCAATACATAAGTGATTGATTGTCCATGCAGTTGATCTCAAACTCCAGGTTCACTAATATCACCTGACTCAAAGCCACCACATTACAAGGCAGAGTGGTAGACTGGAAAAAGTGCTTGTACCAGGGTTAAAAGACCTGCCTTTAACTCCAGCTCTTATTCACTGTATGCTTTAAGATTGAGTTTAAGCCTTTTTTCTTCTGTGATATCTTTCTTTCATGGCATCTCCTGGCAAAGTTTGTTCATACTTTGCGCATATCTCTATGTATATATATCCTCCTGTATTTCACTTCTCCGACATATCTGTTTCCAGCCAGATCAGTCTTTTCTCAACAGGAGGGCAGTATGCCCTGCTTAGGGAGGTACATCATAATCCCAGGTTTGGGGTGGGGTTGTGTGGGAGAGAGAGGTGTGTGTGCACACGGAAAATAGAATATACATGAAGAACTCAACCTCATTATCAGAGTATTCACACAGTTATCCAGCAAAGGCTCTCTGCTCGACCTGCAGAGAAGCCAGTACTATGACATCAGCTTTTGAGAAAAGACAGAGCTTTATTGTGAGGTGGACTGGCAAGGAGACAGGAGACAAGGCTCAAATCTCTCTTCCTGATCAAGGGTTTAGGGTCAGGGAAGAACGGGCAGGTGGTATGTGGAAGTTCTGGCTGGCAGGCTTCAGCATTGGATTTTCCTGGATAACAGACCCTTTGCTTCTGAAAAGATTCCGGTGCTGGAGTTCCTGTCGAGTCCCAGCACTTTGGTACCTTGGGAGAGTGTGAAATGTTGCTTCCAGTGTTATTGAAGGTCAAAATTCTCTCCTCTGCACGTGCTTCAGCTGCATGACATACAGTTTTGTTCTGTCGTTTCTGAATAACAATTCAGCATTTGGTTAGAAGCAGGATAAGACTAGTCCGAGTTGGTTCTGTGGTTACAACAACATTTAATTTATTTTGGAATTTTAAATGACATTATAGGAAGGTGTGAAATATTATGTTTTTAAAAACTGGACGTAGGTTGAAAAAAATTTATTCCTGGCATTTACCATGTTGTCTAGCACATAATATGTACCAGTCAGTGTATGCAGAATAGAAGGAAAAAGAGAGTGTTTTCTAAGAAAATTTTGGTCATCAAAACAATTTCAATGGAGTTCCCATCTTCTCTTTTTTTTTTCTATTTTTTCACTCTCTATCTTACTACTCAGAGAAGATATAATTTTTTTTTTATGATCGATTAACCAAACTTGAATGTAATTTTAAGACTTTCTATAAAATTCCGAGAAGATTTTGCAATGGGTACTACATAAAATAGATATTTTTCCAATTCCTCCTATTTCTGCCATATCTGGAAATTGAATGATTGTCTGAAGGAGCTTGAAGGGAAGGGACCAGCATTGTTATGGGCATTGTCCCCCACTCTAGAGAACTATTTGAAGAACTGGAGTGGGTTCTCTAGGATATCCTCTCCCTGGGAAGTGCTGGATAAAGCATCAAGTTCTTCGCTTGCCATCTCTGCTTTTTTTACTGCTGTGTGCTGACGGTATTGTGGCAGTATTCTCTTTTCAGTATGCTCTGTGCCATATGTTGGTTCTTTTAAGATGATAAAATAAATATTTTACATTCTTTATATTTTAGGCTGGCTCCTTGTTGGTAACTTTGAGGGAGGCTCTTTAATTTCACTCATAACATGTCTCCCACCTACATCTTGATAAGATTCCTTCTGGTTAGGTTTCCTGGAGGATGTTAATTTCATCCATAGTAGAAAACCTCACCCCCGAGCTTTTTTGCTTCTGAACCTTGGGGCCTTTCTTAACTTTTGGCTTTGGGTTTTTATCCACATTTTTCATTAAGAAGATTTTTAGAGCAAGACCCAAAGCTCTTTTTCTTCCCTTTCTAATAAAAGCAGGTTATACATTATTCCTCTCAAGCTTTAACAAAATTAAATTTTTCTTCTACCTTTTAAGTGAGTTAATTAAAATATTTTCTATTTAGCCATTTACTTTACAATATTTATTGGTCTTTACTCTGTGCAAGGCGCTTGAATATTTTTTGAATGGGCTACAACAATGTATGAGGTGTAGATGATTATGTATCCAAGGAATTTACATTTGGAAAAAGGCACAAAATAGATATAGAAGAATAAACTGTTAGCTATCCAAGAAAAATGAGAAAAGGGCTACATGAGAATGGCTATCCCAGTTTGATTTTTGATAAAAAATTTTACTATTTGATAAGACAAAATTTCCAGGAAAAGTGTTCATATTTATTTACTTTTTGTTTTTCTTCTTAGATAATGGCTCCGGATCTGGAGAAGGAGGTAAGTTTGAAGTACTCCTTAAAGGACATTTCTTTTCTTTCACTTTTTAAAAAATAGCTTTATTGAGATGAAATTCACATACCATACACTTTGCCCATTTAAAGTGTATAATTCAGTGGCTTTTAGTACATTCACAGAGTTGTACATTCATGACTGTGGTCAATTTCAGAATATTTTCATTACCCTAGAAAGCAACTCTGCATCCCTTAGCCATCACCCCAACCCCTCGGCCCCCCTTAGCCCTGGCCTTCTTTGTTTGATGCAGTTATTTTTCACCAAAAATTTGCAGTCAGACGAAGAGGAAATAAATTGAACTTGCACTAAAGTGCCCTCTCCTTAGAATCATCCCCACAGGTGATGTTAGCTTGGACCAGAGTATTTATAACTCTCTCCCACCCCTTGTTTACAAATTTTTGTTCATAAGGAATTTTCAGGGTACCATATTAGAAAAACTCTTGAATGAGTTGTGCATAGCAAAGAGAAGACTTTTAGAGCAACTCTAGTGGAATCTAGAGTTTAATTTGAACCATTGAAATTTTGCTGTTTGTTTTCTGTTTTATTTTACAAGTATATGAATTATTTCTGCTGTTTGAAAAACTAATATTTGGCAATAGCATCTAACAAAGTTTACTCTAAGTTACCAGAATTAAGAATGACTAATCTATTTCATAGTTTAATGAGGCCGTAATTCTTAATGGGTATGTACTGTATACGGAATAACCTTTGAGGTACTATGGGAGTACACTAAAAGAAAACTTACTTGGTAAAAGCCTACTTATACAAATTAAAACTACAGTTATGATTTTTTCAGCACTATCTGAAACCTTACTCCATACTTCCACATTTCATGGAATCCTAGAATTTCAGAGTTGTTGGGGACTTTAACGGTCACCTAGAGAGTAGAATAACTGCCCTGAAGAAGTTCAAGGATGACAGTTTCAGCTTTAAAAAAATGATTAAAGCTGTCCAACAATACAATTTGATTTAAATGGACATGTTCAAGCAGAAACGTCATATGTGAAGGATCAGATCACAAGTTTTAGATCTTAGAGCTGTAAAGGATTTTGAGATAATGTGGTCTAGCCCCTGTGGTTAGATATTCACTTAGGAAACTGTCGTTCAAGAAGTGGAAGTTGTTCTCAAAATTAGCTCACATAGTACAAACACTGGATGTCTTGCCCTACAGATGTAGGTTGACAATTTTTTTTTTAGGGAGTATGAGTTAGAAAGGCTGGTGTGCTCAGATTAATACACAAATATTAGTGAGCTAATGGTGGCTGTATAATTTCTAGATCTCGTGATGTTTCTGAGGCCTTTGGTAGAATTACTTAGGATTATGATCCCTGGAATCTATTTGGGAGTTCATAAGAATTTGGGGAGGATTTCTACTTAAAGTGTAGGCGGACACCAAAAATTGCACGTTTGGAAGTATTACCAAACAGGCGTATTAGATCTGTGTACTTGCCTTTTAACACTTTCTCCTACTGATTGATGCCCCCTGAATAAGGTATTCTTTCCCAAACCAGACTGAGAAATTTCTTGAGTAAACTATAATCCCTTAACTGGCCTCAGAACTGATGTCCCTGCTCAGTTTGAAATTGTCAGGTTAGGGTTCACTCTAGGAGAGACCCACAAAGGAAGGGTTCCCTAAAATGTGGGACATGAGCTAAGCTGGGGGCTGGTGGTAAGTACTGTTTTTTGTGCTAGATCATAGGAGTGCCACACACTTCTGCATTGAGGGGATTTTTCGCTGTGCTAAGTGGCAAAGCAGAAAAAGGGGGCAAATCTTTTGTAAAGAGACCCCTTTTGGAAATTAAAAAAACAAAAATGAAATCTCTGGAATTATCATTTTTATGCAGTTAGAAAGGCAGGTGTGAAACAGATGTGAGGAAAAGGTGATGGTTGTACTCTACTGTGTTTAATCACTTATTTGCTAACCAGCCTTGCATAGGCTATTTCATAGAGTAATTGAAATTTAGTAGTGGACTGAATTATTGCTCATGTTTCCCCTTCTCCTCTTAAATAATGTTATATGATAATTCTCTTTAAGGCAGTTAATTATTAAAACTTACCATGTTGTTTCTTTGTGCATAGGTTAAGGGATGTTTTTTTGTTAGCATCAATAATTTTTTACCTCACAGAATATGCTGTACTCAGTATTGGCAACATTTTTGAATAGATTTGGAAAGTGATTATTTTCAAGAGCTCGGGTACATTTTCCCCAGAAATAAAATAATAGCTGCTGAAAACATGAAGCATACTGGGAAAGGATCCCAACTTTTGGTTGAAAATTTAATTTTTCTTTTTAAACAGAAGAGGAAGGGTCAGGGGCAGAAGTTCACAGAAAACACTCCAAGTGTGGACCTTGCAAATATAAAGCTGAATGTGATGAAGATGCAGAAAATGTTGGGTGAGTTGATTGAGGACAAGGGATAAACTTGGAGGTTAATCATCAGCTTTATTATATTGCAGAAAAGTATTTAACCTGCTTCTGTATATTTTGTGTTTGCCTTCTAAATTTTTTTGTTTAACGCTAGCCTGTTGATTTATCTCTTAAGATTAATATAATAATGTAGTCATTTAAGTCAGTTTAAGTGTTTTATATTTACTTTTTTAAGTGTTATAATTTAGAATGAGAGCCCATTTATAATTTTTTTGGTTATACTTCTGCCTGTTTTTTCATTGATAATTTTATATATTTCATACCAAGGGCTAATTTTATTCACCAGAAATACTCTTATTCTGCATTATCCTACTATTATACTTTCAACTAGTTTCAGTAGTAAAGTTTCTTTTTAC
The DNA here is from genome assembly GCF_902729225.1 of Pteropus medius. NCBI lineage: Eukaryota > Metazoa > Chordata > Mammalia > Chiroptera > Pteropodidae > Pteropus > Pteropus medius. The sequence continues at coordinate 1,465,382 of NW_024341894.1, read as the reverse complement.
ACAAAAGCTTCTTATATTTCAATATACTAAAAAATCCAAAACTGTTTCAAAATTTTAGATCATAGTAAATACCTATTATATACTAAGTAAAACTTTTTTCTAGAAATCCCACGTGCACAGACTGACTTTATGTTCTTTTATATTCTCATTCAAGTCCAGCCTTTAACTAAGGTAGGTTTTGTAGCTGGACAGCATTGTCTGTCTGTCCAATTTTCCATCCATTCCCTATAAGAAATGGTGATGCTTGGTGTAATAGTAACAATAATATCAACACATTCATGTTTTTTCTTCCTTTCATCAGGTTCTTGTTTATTCCCAGTCTCAACCTTCTTTCATCTCCCTATGGTGCTTGCCTTTTACATAGTTGATTCCAAAAGCTTTAAATGCTGACTTCAGGACCGTATAGCACAAATGGATCTTCACTTTCTGAATTTCCCCCTAGTGCCTATTTTAAAACACTTATTTTATAGAGATTTGCTCTTCTTTACTCATACATATTTCCACTTTGTATTTTCCAGTCTTATGTTTTATTCAGCCTTAAATGCATATCTGAGCCTTTCACTGAACAGTATGTGCTTTAATTAGCATTCATGCCCAAAGAGATCACACCATTTTTAGTATTAAGTAATGTTCAAAATTAGCTACTTGGATGGCACTTGGTAAAATTAATGTTTGATAATTTACTTGTTATATATTTCAAATTAGGTGATAATTGGCAAAAGACCAGTAATTCAGTAAAAAATGATTTCAGCACAACCTAAATTTGCTCTGTTTTTGCATGGTGGTCCTTGGGTTGACTGTGTCCATGCATTTTCATCAGAGTGGTTTGATTTGGAAAAACATGTCTTCCAAAGTAGATATTAGTGTGTAGGACAAGAGAGAAATGAGCAATATGGACTTGCAGAGAACAGGTAATAGACGTTGTTGTGTTCATTTCTCTCTTATTGTGTGTGTGTATGTATGTGAGTGTGTGTTTGTCAAGATTTAGTTCTTTTCAGTGTTTTTCTCAGGACTGTTTTATAGTAGTGCTCAGAGTCGAAATAGCAGTCAGGATTGATTGGCTTGGTCTATTGATCTGTTTTTATTCCTTTGACAGTACCTCTATTCAGCCCTATTTTATACATTTCTCTGCTGTCATTTTTTTATCCCTAAATTGAAAGAGATCTGTTGTTTAGAAGTAGAATAGATCTCACTTAGTCTCAGAGGCAGCCCCAAATATGACATCTGTATGTGTAAAATACACATCTTTCTATGAACACCTCCTCATGAAATAATTGGCAGCCTATGTACTAAAATCATTTTGTGTGTGTGTGTTTGTCTCTTTATTTGAGAGCTTGTAGCCACTGTTCTTGCAGATATAGGCTCCAAGTGTCTCTTTATTTGAGAGCTTGTAGCCACTGTTCTTGCAGAACAGCTCCATTGTTCTTGCAGATACAGGCACAGACCAGGGGAGGGCTTACCAGTAGTAAAGAGCATGCAGGCTAAGGAGCACAGGGACTGGGGCTGGCAGCCATATCCAGGCCAGGAAATTAATGCAATAACAGGAAAACATTAAGGAAGCAGTTAGTACCTTTACCTAGACAATCAGTGTGTAAGCTAAAATGGCTGATCCTATTGTGGAAGGAGATAAAAGGAAATATTAGGAACATCCGATCTTTTAGTCTATAAGACGTTTATTACTGAGTGCGGGTTGGGTTTAACAATTTAAATGTATCTCAATGGTTCTTGTAATTAAAAAAATTTTTTTAAATGGGCCATAGTACCAAGAAAGCTATATGAAAGATATGTATCTCCTTCAAGGCGCCTTCTGTGTACTCTCTATGGTTGTCACCAGGTAAATAGTACCATGCTTGTCTAAGGGTAATTTTGACCCCGCTAGTTAGATCTTTATGTAGAGAAAAGTGAGAGATGCTAAAATGTGGCATCAGTTACTAAGCCTTGATTTTTATAGAAAAGCCTATTATTTATTAAGAAGGTATATAGTATTTTTATTAAAAGATAAAATTTTAGTTATTAAATTTCAAAAATACAAAAGGTCTTACTTATAAACCAAGTACTCATAGTATGACTTAATTATTATAAACTCTACAGGAATCGGAGAATGTTAGGTTTAATAAGATCTTAAACTTTATCTTCTAGTCTAATCCTCTCCCTTTACATATGAGAAAACTGAGGACTAAAGTCAGAGGGTTTTATGAGGTGGATTCTCCTAAGTTCTAGTACCGTTTTTCTTACCATCTGCCTCTCTGTATTTCTTTTTTATACCTAGAAGGAAAGCTGTTATCTTTTTCCTATGTCATGGACTGCTTGATGACTTTTTGAAAAACAGTTCCCTCTTCTGCAGCTTGGTCCCAGCTTTGAATTCTTTACTTCTTTATCATCTTTTGGTCACTCCGAGTACTGGGTGCTTTTAAATTCTTTGTTTAGTTTTTTTAATCTTGACTACCACATGCCAGTTTATCGGTTTTATTAGTGACTTTCAGACTTTTTTGACCACAACTTCATCAAAGAAATACATTTACATTGTGACCTAGCACTCATGTACAGATTCACATGGTCATAATACATATTAAGTAAAACAATATTCTGTGAAATAATATTTACCTTTATTAAATGCGGTATACTCTAATATTTTCTATCCTGTTTTCTTAAAAGTGCTGGTAGTTATTCACCAAATTGACGTCATAATCTGCTGGTTTGAAAAATACTGCTCTGTAACATAACTATAATAGATATGATATTTCATGTTATTCTTTTAGCTATGAGTATTCGTTTCAAAGTATTTTGTCTTTCCTCATTTTGAAATGTCTTTCCTGTCAGAAGAAATGTTATAACCTATCTGGTTCCCAAAGGGCAGTTAAACTCTTTCTCTCACTTTAAAAAACTTCTTTTCTTACTAATAGTTTTTAAAAATCTGGCATTTCTGGGGAAGAGATACGTGGTACCATGTAGGTTAATTTCCTGCTGATATGAGAAGTGCTGAGTTTTTATTTAGCTACTTAATTGGAAATTGATTTAAATATAGTCTTCCTGTACAGAGTATACAGAACATATTTTAGCAATATTATTGTTACTTATTATGTGTTACAGTTTTCAGACATAGTTACATAAATTATTTTTTCAGCTATTTATGGCAGTTCTGTTTGATGGGTAGGGCAAGGAAGTGTTACCCTGGTTTTACAGGGGAAGCTGAGGTCAGAGAGGCCGAATGGCAGCAGAACCAGAGTACACAGGTCTTACAACCAGGAATTTATCCATTATGTTGTGCACTCAGGTGTAGTAATACCATGATGATCTCAGAGGCCACTGACATTCTTACTGGTGGTTGTTTCACCCCTACATGTAAGGCTCCATTCTGCTTTGTGTTTTGGGCTCTTATATCTGGTTTTTAAAAATAATTTTTCTTCTTCCAAGTCAGGCTCTAAGCTGCAGCTTCTGGGTGCTGCCAGTGTGCCTTGTCAGTGAGCCTGACTGTAGATGACCTCAACTTTTAATGTGCTTTTCTGCTTCATGGAACAGGAAATAAAATGCTTGTAGGAACTATATCTAATGTAACAAGAAGTTCCAAATGTACTATCAGAATAAATAGGTTCTTCTGAGCGAAGTACTTGAACTTTATTAATTATATGTATTTTCTCATCTGCTCAGTGGCTATTTTAAATTTTTTATAATTTGAATTATTTGGGCATCTGAGAGGCTTTTTCTCTTCCTTCTTGAACCACACTGTGTCTCTCCAGTGACATTATTGGCTTTGCATGGGTTTGTGATGGCTACCCTCATTAGCTTTACCTTTTCAATTTACATGTAGGGTGGAGTTTCAAGAAATTGACTCCCAAATAGGTGAGGTTTCAGGATTCCATTATGACCATTGTGGAATACAGTGGTTAGACTTTCTACTTAGTTTTAAAAGTTGGAAACAGAACCTGCTTTACAAGAAGTTATATTTCTTAAACTATATGTTCTTAGCAATCACATCTCCTTATTTACTAAGCGGTATTTCTAATCTGTCCAGTGCTGAAGTTATTGCTGCAAGATAGCCATCAGCCATTTGTCTGGACAGTGGGGCCAAATAATCATAGAACTCCTTCACATCAGTATCTTAAATATCTGACCTAACTCCCCTGCCTACTCTCCTGGTTTGAGGAGTCTGTAGAATCATCAGGCATAATGTCAGTGCAGGTGAGTTCTAAAAATCCTCACATTCTTTCTTTTGAACTTTGTCTGCAGTTCACTTTATGGAAATAGCTTCTGCTTTTTTGCCTCTTTGATGTCAGTCTCTTCGGAGGTGCTTTTTCTGTTTTTTTCCCCTGAGTGATGTAAGATCTCAGAGTCACTCAGAGAATCATGTAGATGTGCAATATGACAGACAACACTGATAAGCAGTTAATCCACCAGTTGGGCATCTCTGCCATTTTTTAGTACAATTGTCTGTTTTGACGCAGATTGCTGGTCAGTATCACAGTCCGATGAGTCTGTCCCTCAGAAGGTGCAATGTAGTCTTTTCCCATGTTTAAACAGAGAATTAGGTTCTATATCTCCATCCTCCATTATGTCCTATTTTCTGGAAGCTACATATACTTTAAAAAAAAAAAAGAACCAAAGAAGTACTTTTTCTACCATTATCTACTCTTCTATTCTTATTTCTTCCTAATCAGAGATGACAGTAATTTTTGTCATTTAACTGCCTTACTCTGGGTATATAGAATAGTAGACTTTTAAAACTAAGTTTAATAAACTCCTACCGTGGCCCCTAAATTATAACGGAAAAATAATTGTATGCTGTTTTTTTCCTTTTGTTAACAGGAAATAAATGCTATCAGATTTTATTTTATATAAAGGATAAATTGAATGTTAGCAATGACAGACTCCTTTGTCTAGAATTATCTTCCTATAGCTCTACACAGTTAGCTGTCAGTAAAGATTTCCTTTGAGACATTTGTTTTTAAAATGCAGTATCCCCTAACCTCTTGCTTTTTTCTGAATGCTCTGTTATTCTTTGATACTTTGCCTCTGTTAATTTTTTTTTTTCCTGGAGTCCCAGCCCTGTTTATCTACTTGTTTAATTCCTATTCTTCCTTCTAGACTTGGATGAAGCATGACTTACGTCAGAAGTCAGCACCCTTCTTGGAAGCCTCCCTTACTCTCTTCTGCAGCCCCTATGAGTTAGGTGGCCTTATTCTGCGTCTGTCCTTGGTCTTGAGAAACAATCTCTGCATAGCACTTATTATACCGTTGAGATCACTAGTAGATTGTGGGTTCCCTGAGGACAGGAACTTCGTCCTGCTGATTTCTATGTTGGATGAATTTGCCATAAAGTTGGGTATATTAGGGTCTTTGGTGAACTCATGGTAGTTCACACTATGGGTTTATTATTCACTTAGAGCTGCACACTGGATCATTTTGAGGATTTGATATGAGTGAAAAAAGACTAGTATTGTACTGAACTTGTTGCAGGCTTCGTTCAATGTTTGTTAAATCTGAATAACTTCACATGAATTATTTTAAGCCAGTGTTTTTCATACTGCTAAACTTACCATATTGAGAGGATTAGCACTTTCTATGTAGGGCAAGGAGAAAGGGAAGGGAAAAGATAGGTATTTTTCAATAATAATAATAATAATAATAATAATAATACCTTCAGATGTGCATAGTATTTGAGGACTTCAAAGGGCTTTTTACAAAAGCTTATTTGATTCTTTCACCAGTGTTACAAGGTATTATCCCTGTTTTAAAGACTCAGACTTGTGATTTGCCAAAATCTTAGAGTTAAATCATAGCAGTCATTGAATCATTTATTTATGTATGCATTCATGCCTTTGAAATTCACAGTATTAGAAATTCAAAAACTTTAAAAGGCATTACACTAAAAAGATCCGTTTTCCACTCTGTTCCCCAGCCACCCAGTTGTCTTTGCCAGAGGCAGTTACTGTGATCTGTTTCTTATTTAATTTCCCAGAGATATTTTATGTTAAGAGCAAGCAAATATGTAAATATATTTTCTTTCTTTGCCTTTTTTAAGCTAATGACAGCACACTATACATATTGGTCTGCTCTTGAACTAAAACTTTTATTATAAAATGTACATTGCATACAGAAGTGTTTAACACATACACATGTAATTTAAAGAATACTACATCTATGTACCTAACACCTGGGGTACAAAGTAGAGTATTGCCATATTACCAGTACCAGCCATGGAAAGAAAGGGCAGGGGTGCCACTGTTACATGAAGGTTTATAGAAGATGATACATTGAACAGTCAGAACCTGGCCTTTGGCTTTCCAGAGAGTTTCAAGATTCCTTTTTGGGATAGTCAGTGGGCGAGACCATGAGTGACTCATGGGAAACATAGGGCTCACTATAGTCGAGACACCTGTAAGGATTCCAGTGTCACCAGGTGTGGATGACTGACAGAAATGGACTGTTTAGTGTTTTCTACTTCTAATCTCAGAGTGGACTGTTTAGTGTTTTCTACTTCTAATCTCACCATAGCTGACTTCCAGCTAGTGCTCAGGAGGATGCCAGTTAAATGAGTGTGCTCATTTGGTTCTGGCAGTAGGACACAGAGGAGAAAGTAGGAACTTCATCACCATCTGGTCAAGATAAACCGAATACAGATCAGAATCTAGACCAGGCTTACCTGGGCATTCTGTGCCTTGGCTAAAAAGATGGCAGAGTTACACTAGATGTTTTGATAATGGCAGCCAGCAACACGACTGTCTACAGAGTGAAACGATTTCATTGTGGACTGGTTTGCCCTTATCGCTGTCTCCCCGGGATCTTCCTTAAGTGTTTTGTGTTTTCTAACAACAATTGATTCTCCAATTCTATACCAACTGGATGGCCTACAGTTCATTTCAATTCGATTCAGTTCATTCTACTTGGAGTTAACATTAGACCCCACAGGTTAAGGGCTCAGACCCACAAGACTGTCTCCACTTTAGACATTAGCTGCGAATGAGGCCCCTTGCACTTCTGCCCAGCGTACTACTAATTTGGAGGTTCTCCCAACCTCCCCTCAGGAGGTTCCTTACAGAACTGAGGAAAGAGCCGTGAGTTATCTTAATAGCATACAGAAGACTCTTTCCTATTGAGGGAACTCAAAGTTCCAAGTATTTAGGAGCTCTGTGCCAGGAACAGAGGACAAAGACCAAATATATATTCCGTTATACCACAAATACCCTGTAAATTCCTTTACCTTTCTCCTGTATAGGACATACTGTTTCTTGTATTTTTTTTGCCTTTAACTTTTTGGTTTTACTCTCCTATTTTAGCATATCTTTTAGTAGCTTGTTGAGAAAGAGTACAAGATGTAAAAAAATTTTGAGTCTATTTGTTTGAAAGTGTTTTTATCCTACACTTAATACTATAGCTTGGCAAGTACGTATTTCCAGGTGAGAGTGTGTTTCCCCTCAGGATTGTGAAAGCATTGCTCTGTTGTCCTCTAGCTTCCCGAGTTACTGCTGAAGTCTGAAGCCATTCCATTTTCTGACCCTTTGTATGTGATTTGTCTATTGCAGCAGCATCTTTTGGTCCCCAGTGTCATGAAAGTTCAAAGTGTTACACCCTTTTCTAAAAACTTGCTGACTTCTGATTTGAGAAAATCTCCAGTTAGTTCTTTGATGATTTCCTTTCCTCTCTTTTTATTTCTGGTACTTCTGTTACTTGGATGTTGGGCATCCTAGATTAGTTCTTTAATTTGCTTTTCTCTCCTGTTTTCTTTTAAAAATTGTTTTTCTGCTGTGCTTTTTGAGAGATTTCTTCATCTTTATCTTTTAGTACTCTTTTGGGTTTTTCATATCTGCTGTAATTTTTAATTTCCAAGAGCTCATTTTTGTTCTCATAGTGATCCTTTTTTATAAGCACCCTATTGTTGTTTTATGATTGCAATATCTTTTTTTGTGCCTGTGCATTATTAGTTGGTATTCTGTCTGCTGTGAGGATGAGATTTTTCTCTTATTCATTTTTATTCAGTAAGTTATAATCTGTACTTTTGTTTATTTAAGGTTATGTGGCCTTATAAAATAAATTAAGGAGTGTTCTTTTCTATCCTCTGGATGATATTATGTAATAATAGAATTATGTTTCTCGAATGATTGGAATGAATGGGTTCATAAATTTTCTTTTAAAAAAACACCTGGATCTGATGCTATCTTTGAGGGATTTTTTTTTTTTAAACAACTGGTTTCATTTCTTTAATAATTATAGTACCATTCAGCTTCTATTTCTTTTTTGGTAAAATTTGATAGTTAATATTTTTAAAAAGTTACTTATTTTACCTGTTTTCAGACTTGCCTGGCATAAGGTTGTTTATAATCACTATTATCTTTTAATCCATAATTCCCATTGAACCTCAAGTTTTTTTCATTCCTGGTAATGGTTTTTTTCTTTTTTTTCTCATCCTGCTTTGTCAATTTAAAAGTCTTTTTCAAAGGACCAACTTTTGGCTTTATTGGTCTTCACTGCAACTTTGTTTTCTATTTTTGCTGAGCTATATCTGTATATATTTATATTTATATTCATGTTCATATCTGTATCATCTATGTTATTCCCCTCCCCCTTTTTTTCACTGGATTTATTCCATCGAATGCTTTATTAAATGAATGCTCAGTGATTTAATTTCCAGCCATTCTTTTAAGATTTGAGAAAAAACATGAAGGAAGTGAGGGATGGAGCCAGGTGGATATTTAAGGGAAAAGTGTTCTAGAAGGAGCAGAAGCCTTGAGGCGGGTGTTTCCCTGGAATGTTTGAGAGAAAAGTGAGGCCAGTTTAGTGAAAAAGTCTTTCATGATATAAATTTGTGAAAAATAACTACTACTTTCATTTGTCACTTTCTATGCCGAGATACCTATTTTATGTAGCAGCCATAGAGGAAGAGAGAACACTGTCTCAGCCACTCACTGGTTTTGTGGTTTTGGGCTTTTTAAGTTCCTTCACATTCAGTTTCCCTATTCATAGTTTGTTTCTGTCAGGATTAAATGTGGCAAATGTGACTATTCCCGCACAGCAGGTGCAGAGTAAATGGTTGTTAAATGTTTAGAATTTGTCATATTTACTGAAGTGGTTTCCTTCCACTTTAGTGCACACTCCTGAGCTTTGGGCACCTGCTCTCGACTAACTGTTGAGAGTCTGCAAAAGCCTGTAATTGCTGTCATCAGCGGTATCAGTGGCCTCTGGAGTCTGATGTTGTTGTTCTCTGCTCATTGTGTCACTAAGCTAGACTTTCCTTGAGGTGCTAACTTCATTTTCTTTCCTCATGTGCCATTGAAAACGTAGTGACAGTTAGTTCTCACAGTTCCTGGTCTTCTGTGCAGCGCGCCACCCCACTGAGGAGTGGCGACTTTTTCCATACGCTTGATCAGGGCAGTTCCTGTTTGAGCCGCATTGCCCACTGCTGAATCACTTCTTTCTCCTCATTGAATTGGAATGGCATCTTGCTTTTGTTCCTGAGTCTTTTCTTATTTCTGAAACAGTTTCGTAATAGCTTTATCCATTAGCCACCACATCTGTTTTATTGTCATTCCAGTTTTGTCCACTTTTATCCCTTAAACCTGGGGTTGGCAAAGTTTTTCTATAAAGGACCAGATGAAATATTTTATGCTTTGCAGTCCACATGTGGTCTCTGTGACATATTCCTCTGCCACCACCAACTCTTTAAAAATGTAAAAGCCATTTTTGACTTAAGCTAGTAAATATTCTTCTTATGAATTTTTAATTCTTTTGGTGCCTTAATTTTTAAATCATGAAATAGAGCATATTTTCAAAAGTTTATGAAAAATGTACACATTTGGTTTAATGCACAAAAATGAAACAAACTCTAGCGAATCCTGTCTCCCAAGCCAGAAATAGAATATTATCAGTTCTTCAGAGATGTCGCCCCAATTTCCTTTTCCAGTTGCATCTCTGCCACCCACCTGCTATACTGCATTTTGTGGAAATCATTTGTTTGTTTTCTTTATAGTTTTAGCACATGAGGTAAATCTCATAATAATATATTACTGGCTTTTGATTGATTTTGAACTTTATGTAAGTGGAATCATACTGTATGCATCTTCTTTTGCTCATCGTTATGTTTTTGAGATTCGTTCATATCAGTGCACATAGCAGTAGTTCATTCAACTTTGCGGCTTATTGAATTCAGTTGTTTGACTATACCAGATATATTTATAGTCTATTTTTTTACTGTTGATGGACATTTGTGTTTTTTCCAGTATTTTATTCTCACAAATAATGCTGCTATGAACATTCCTATTCATGTCTCCTGGTGCACATGTGTAAGAGATTTTCAAGGGCCTTACTTAGTAATGAAATTGTTGGGATGTGCAAGTCTAGCTTTTCATCGTAAGACCTGTTTTCCAAAGTGGTTGTACCAGTAAGCTCTCCTCTCAGCAGAGGAAGAGAATTACTTTTGGTCCTTATCCTTGCCAATACTTGGTATTGACCTTATTCTCAGTTTTTTTTTTTTTTTTTTTTAGTGAATATTTAGTATCTCATTGTGGTTTTAATTTGCATTTTCCTGACTATTGAACAATTGAGCAAACATCTTTTCACATGTTGTCCTTATAAGCTTCCTCTTTTATTCATATTTATATCTGTTTATTTCCTATTTATGGCTTCCTCCCCGTACCCATTAAGTTATATACCTTTTTTAAAAATTAATTTTTATTTATAGAGTCTAGATACTGATTATTTGTTGGTTATTGGATTATACTTATTTTTTTGTTTGTAGCTTTTATTCTGACATTCTTTATTTCAAAGTTAAATTTATCGGTCTCTTATGTTTGATCCTCTAAGCCTTTTGTAATTTTACCTTTCAAATGTAGGTCTTTAATTCACCAGGGATTATGGAAATCTTCAAACATACGGAAAAGAAAAAATAAATAAATAAAATGGACCCCCTTCCCACATATCCATCACTCAGCTTCAAAATATCTAATTTTGTTTCACCTGTTCTTCCCTCCCCACATTTTTTGGGGAAATATTTTAAAGCAAACTATCAGCATTATGTCTTTTCTATTGTAAATATTTCAGTTTTACTGATATTATATCTGCTTGATTTATGACTGCAGAAAGGCATGTTAAAATCTACTATGGTGCATTTAGCTATTTTTCATTGTAGTTTTATCAGTTTTTGCTTTATAGATTTTGAGGCTATCTTAAAATGTTTAGAATTACTCCATCTTCCTTGACAATGGAATTTTTTATTGTTATGAGGGGACCTTTTTTCCTCAATTCTTTTTGCTCTGTAGTCTCTTATGTCTGATATTAGGTATATCAGGTTTTTTCTATTCCAGGTATGGTATATCTCTCATTATCCTTTTATTTTCAACTTTTTGTATCATTAAATTTCTTTCCATTTTTTTTTTTACTGTGGTAAAATAAATATAACAAAATTTACCATGTTAACTATTTTTTAAGTGTACAGCTCAGTGGTGTTAAATACATTCATAATGTGTTACCGTACTACCATTTACCTCCAAAACTCTTTTCCTCTTATGAAACTGAAACTCTACCTATTAAAAAAAACCCCGCCATTTACCCTTTACCGTAGCCCATGGCAACTTCCCATATCTTTACGTTTTAACATGTATCTTATAAGCAGCATATAGCTGGCTTTTGTATTTTTATCCAGCCTTTCTTTTTTAACTCATAAATTTAGTTCACTTAAATATGTTATAGATACTGATGTATTTTTTTCTATTATTTTATGCTTTCGTCTTGCTCTTTGTTCCTTTCTCCTTTCTTGCCCTCTATTGGATTTTTTCTCTCTCTTACTTTCAGTATTATGGGTGTTCCTTCTTTCAGTGGTAACCTTAGCAATTTTAACATGCATATTCAACTTATCACAGTCTAAAGTTCATCAATATCTTTGTTTTTCTGAAAACACTATAATTTCAGTCCCTCAATTTGGAGGCTATCATTATAATGTATTTTAATTTCCTATTTTAAAAATATTTAACCATACAGAGCATTGTTGTTGTCTTATATAGTCAGTTCTTTTTTTAATATTACATATTTATATTTTTGTCTTTCATTTGTGTTTGCATTTCAAACTTTCCTTATGGGATCATTTTTCTACTGCCTTCAGAATTTTTTTTTTTACTGACAGCGGGTGACAAACTCAAGTTTTTAATTCTTCCAAATTGCTTTTATTTTACCCTCATTCATGAAAGGCATTTCCTTTTATATAGAACTTTGTTTTATCTCAGAACATTGTAGATATATTTCACTGTCTTTTTGGCAATCTGGCTTCAGTATTGTTTTTGAAGAGACTTGTCCCTCTTATTCTTGCTTCTTTGAAGGCAATCTTTCTCTTTTAGGCTGCTTTTAAGATATTCTTTTTTTGTTGTTATAAACTTTCACTGTGATCTTTCAGTGTCTAGGTTCTTTTTTAATAATCTCATTTGGATTTAATAGGATTCTTGGATATTTAGATGATCTTTTTTTAGTTTTAGAAAGTTTGAGGAGAAATTGCTGAGACTATTGCCCTTGCTTCATTCCTTTCACTCTTGGAACTCCAATCAGATTTTTATTAGATCTTGTGACTTTATCTTCTATGTCTCTTAATCTTTTTTTTTTTTTTCCCCAAATGTTCTGTCTCTTTGACTCACTGCTGTGATCCAGGTAATTTCCTCTGATCTATCTTATAGTTCACTAATCTACCTTTACTTTATCTAATCTGCTGTTAAATCTGCCCATTCAATTTTTTAAAATTTCTACTAATCACGTTATTTATTAGAAGTTCTTTTGGTTCTTATTTAAATTGGCTTGCTTTCCTCCTAGTGTTGTAATTCCTTGTTTTTTTTGTGGGTATGTGAGTGATTTTGTGTGTGAGCTGCATATTTTTCTCAGAACTGTATCTTGGAAAATGTTTGTGGTCTAGGATAATAAAATTGAATTTCTCCAGAGATTGCATTTGCTTCTGTCAGTTGCCTAGGGCCCCTTGCACTCTTTGACTCTTAAAATAAATTCTGGGCTTGAGGTTTTTTAGAACACCCAAGTAGTATTTTAAATTGTAGTTTACCCATGTGAAGGCTGGCTAATGGTTTTGAATTCTTAAGGGATATGTTTTTCTTCCCATTCTTCAATGCCTTGGCACAGGGCAGTGCTTTTTCCACCCCCTTTAAAAAGTCCCCATGAACTGTGGCAACTCATTTTTATTTTATACTCTCATGCTGAAGGCTGTAGCTTTTTGAGATACCAGTTTTTCTAGGATCTCTAGACTTTCCACCTTATGTGTGTCAGTATTCTTTGTCTTCTGTTTCCAGGGGCCTGCAAAGCCAAAAAAGTTGGTAATTGAATTTACCCAGTTTGACAAATACCTTCAAGGTGAAAATCAGCTTTAGCAAACTTCAGTTGACCTTTCTCTCTTCCTGTCTTCATTTAACTTTGGTCATGCATATTTCTTGCTTTCTTGCCAACTTATGAATGCATTGGAGAAAATGTTTAAAAATACTTTATCCAGTATTTTTTGTTTCAGCAAGAGAGTTAGTTTAGACTCTTAGTCTACCATGTTTCTAGAAACAAAAGTGTCTCTGTGTTTATTATTATGTTTTTAGGCAACCCTTGGTTGATGTCACAGATTGCAAGGACCTTGTCAGTTTACAATCCTTGATTTTTTATTTTTTTTATTTTTTACGCCTATAGCATCTGGTTTTCCTAGTTGGTCTCCCATCCAGGTACTAACCAGGCCCGACCCTGCTTAGCTTCTGAGATCAGACGGGATCGGGCTTGTTCAGAGTAGCATGGCCGTAGTGTGTTTATTATTTTTATATTCCTAACTAGATTTTACTGTTCTTAAGAGGAGAGACTGTGCCTGGGACTCCCTTGGCCTTCTCTGTAATGCAGTCTCAGTGTTCGGTGGACACTCACTTATATAGGTAGATGTACAGCTTTTGCGGGCTTCCATTTTACATGTTTTATATCTATTATATTTTTAATCTTTCCAATTATTTGGTGAGTTTAGTATATTATTATCACCTCTTTTTTCACAGATCATTAGCTAAGACTTAGAGGAAGACTCTGGACACAAATCTGGTAATTAGTCTAGGATTTAGATTCATGACTTTCATCTGTGTTGCTTTTTAATTAATGTTGACATTTGGTATTTCCTGATTATTGTACATAGATATGAAAATTCTAGAGCAATTCCTGGGTTAATAATATCTGGATGAATTTATCTATAAATTCTCACTTGAAAGAAATTGTTAGCCAACCCTTCACTTTGCTTAAACTTTCATCAGTGACTTAAAACAATATGTTGACTTCTGTTACAGAAAGCAGAAAAAAAAGAATTTCTCTCCTTTGCTGTTGTAGCATTGTGAAATACATTTGTTGTAAAATATAGCTAATTTTTGTCTTTTGCTACAGGTGTGTATGTAATATAGATTGCAGTGGATATAGTTTTAATCCTGTGTGTGCTTCTGATGGGAGTTCCTATAACAATCCCTGCTTTGTTCGAGAAGCATCTTGTATAAAGCAAGAGCAAATTGACATAAGGCACCTTGGTCATTGCACAGGTAAAATCCATTTTACTTATTCATAGACCTGTCCTTAATATTATATGTGTGTAATCTTATTGTACACTTTGGTAGTGTTCCACATTTGTAAAACGAGAAATCTTTGATGCTTTATTTTCTTTTATTACTCTTTAGAATTTCTGTGTTGTTACTAATTTAGAGTTTTGGGGTTTTTTTTCATCTTTTCAAGGCAGAAACCATGCTTTTTGGTTGTTTATTTAGTTACTAGATTTGTAGATGCATTTATAGTTCTTAAAGATTGTCTCAAATTTGTAATGATTATAGCTGTTTAAGAATTAGTCAACTTATTTTAATTATAGCAAAACTATAAATATTGCCATATATTTCTTCATCTTTTTTTCTAGAGCATAATAGTTTATTTTCTCTCTGTAGTTTTTTGCCCCTCCATATTGTTTATTAGAGCTTTTGGTGCGAAATCATAGAATGTAAGGGAAAATTATTACCTTTAGTTAAAAGTTCTTTTCATTTTTGCTTTTTGCTATAGTTTAGAAACCATGATACCAACTAAATGCATTTTTTTCCATCTCTCCTAGAAATATTCAGTCACTAAAGTCAGGGGTTCTCAAACCTCCTTTCCTCAGTAATATGCACATGGGCTGGGATAATGTATCATTTCCTAGTAACACACAAGGTCCAGGCATGTTCTCCTGGACTAGGATTGTACATCGTTCTTGTGTACTAGGTCTAATAACCCTCCCCTCAGGCCCTCCCTCTTTTGGACTTATTAAAGGGATATGTTTTTATCTACGCTAAAGGAATAAAGTTGTAAGCCAAAGTATGGTACTTTACACTGGTAACAAATTATTTGTGAAATACTGCACAACAGATTGCAATACTTCTGGTCTAATCTACCAAAGAATACCTAAGAAACTCATCTGAGGATTTCCAAGTGGGGGTCAGGGGAGGGTAAAGTAGAGGAAACCATTTGTTGATATAGGCCCCTTGTAAATAGACAGTCCACTTAGCTTTGATCTTAAAGAAGTAGCATGGTTGTTTTCTTTCATGGAGTGGCATTTAGAACCTAGGTTTAAAGAGTAGCTTAGAGAAAGAATATTTTTTCAAAGGAGCTGGTATGTCGTTCAATGGTACTACCTGGAATTTCAAATTCAGAACAGTTGACTAAGCTTGAGAATTTTGTTAATTGAAATGTATACAGATTTAGAATTCTTTGGAATTATTGGGCCTTAACTTTTATCTTGCTTGGTCCTTTCTATAATATTTCCATCCATACCTAACTATACCTTCCCTTTCCTACCCCACTGTGTATTGGAAAGGTGAAGCTTGTGCATCCCAACAGGTATTTATACTTCATTTACACTTTTCTCAGTCCAAATACGATTCACCAGTGGGGAGTCATTTTTATAGTAAATTTGTCTGACAACACAGCCGAGATTCCACATTTATCTTAATCTGTTATGTTTCCAAGGAAACAGTGGTAGAAGGTAAATCTTGAGACCTTTGTCACTTGGAGAAATGATTAATCCTTTCTCTTCAGGGTATGTGTTATTTTAGTTTATACAGGGAAGGCTTTAAAGAGATGACATTTGAGCTGAAGTCTAAATGGAATTAGACTGTTTATCATGCAAAGCATGTGCACATCTGGGATGCCCTGAGGCCTGAGATAGAAATTGCACAATAGATCAAGAGAATGGTGGAAAATGTGAGCAGGATAAGTGGAAGGACCTGGAATGTTTGGAATATTTGGGAGTTTCATAGTGTGACTTTTAACACCATCTGTATCTTAATTTGAAAACTTTTCTCTTATAGACACAGATAACACTAGTTTGTTGGGAAAGAAAGAAGATGGACTACAATATCGACCAGATGTGAAAGGTACTGAATCATGATTTTCAAAATTTTGACTTACTATTGAAATATGGTCACTAGCTGTCCTTAGTAGTTCTATTTCTATTATAACTACCCTTCCAACTTTGCTCTGTGTAGCAATATATGCTATACAGTTGATTATTAGGAATAATATTAACTGAAATAGCTAAGGTACTTCTCATTTTACAGAGTGCTCTCACATATGCTTTTTTAAATTAAAATTTTTATTGAGATAATTGTAGATTCACATGCAGTTCTAAGGAAGTCTATAGAAAGTACCCTCATGTTTGCTTTTAAAATCTTCTTTACTTCTCTAGAACCTACTGTTTATTTCTCCAGAAACTACACTTGCCCTCTCTGCTTGAACTCTTTGCCTAATATTCATCCTTTTAGTCTCAGCTTAGAAGTCATTTCCTTTTAGGAGGTACTCCTTGACCCTTAAATCTAGATTAAGTACCCCTCTTGTGTGCCTCCGTATCCAAGCACTTAAGCACTCTAATCGTCTTTTTACACTCATTTGTATCCCTCTCTGGGCTGTGAGTTCTGTGAGGACAGGAAACTGTATCTTTCTTGGTTACTTCTATATTCCTAACTCGTAGCAGAATGTCTGGCAAATACGTAGATGCCCCATACTCGTCAACAGAATGGATGCAGCTCAAAGAAGCTGTAGGATGTATTTGTACAAAGTCTTACATGTAGTAAAGGTCAGAGCGGAGATTAGATTCCATGTCCCTTGACCTCAGTCTAGTGCTTTATCACTTTTCTTTTTCATATCCATTATTTTATTTGATTCTTATAACCACTCTGAGGGATAAGGATTGCTGATGGGAACATCGAGGCTCAGTGAGGTCATATCTTGTGAACCAGAACAAGTCTAGATTTTGGGGCTCCTAGACCGGGCTTCTATATAATTGCACTTCCCAAAAGGCATCTTTTACTCATTTGTTTGGTTATACTAATGCACATATTTCTTTAGATGTCTGATCTACCTCGTAAGCCTACTTTCTAAAAAAATATGTAAAATGGTAATAATCATAGTACCTATCTCATGGAGTTTTATAAAGATTATCTGATATACTCCTAAGTGCTCAATAAATGGTGGCTATTATTATCATTGAATAATTTGTTATTTCCCTCATTTGAATCATATCAAACCTGAATCAGTTATATCCCATGAGCCCCTAAAGTATCAGTTTCCTATGTTGATACAAAGTATTATATTTAAGATGAGAAATCTCCTGTATTCCCTATAGGAGACATAATAGATCAGCCCTGGTTTTATTTTCTACACTGATAGTACACAGGTAATAGGAAGGCTATTTTTCAGTAGGTAAAAGCTCATATTTTAGGCAATTTGGAGAATTACGTATGCCTAAAATACTCATCTGCCTTTGATAAAATCACAGGGATAATTTAGTGCCTAGGACACTTGAGATACTAAAAATTCTTAACACGTAAGAATTGATCTATAACTCAAGTGAAATTATCATAATCAGCAGATATAATTTATTATGTGCCTACTTTATACTGGTCATTTTACCCAACACTATTGGTGGATAGAAAGATATCTTAATTAGTGTGATACCCTCTTATACATGACATCCATCTTTAAAGAGCTTGTGATATAATAAGAAATGAGTATTACCTACTTCTGTCAAAGTAGAAATTGGCTATTGTCATAAATGTGTGGTTAAAAGTGTAAAGGAGATTCAGAAGAGATTACTTTTTGGTGGTGGAGGCGGGGAGGTAGTGAGCATCTGAGAAACCTTATGGAAGACGTGGAATTTGAGCTGAACCTTGAAGGATGGTTAAGATTTAAACAGAGGTCAAAAGGATATTTTAAGGAGTATGAAACATCATGAATAGAAGTTTGGATATAAACATGATAGGATGTATTGGAGAATGGTAAGGAATCCTTTTTTGGCTGGAAATTAGGGTGCTTAAGAGGTAACTTTATTCAGAATAAATTTACAAGGCAGTTCTTGGATATAGAGGTGATAACTGAAGTCCCGAGAATGAGTGAGAGAGACGATAGAACTCTATTGTCTAGTATAGTAGCTACTGGCCAAATGTGGCTATTTAAATTAATTAAAATGAAATAAAATGAAATGTTTTGTTTTTCAATAATACTGGTCCTATTTCATGTATTCAGTAGCCACAATATTGGGCAGCACAAATACAGAGTTGCAGAAAGTTCTGTCAGACAGCACTGTCATTTAGAAAGTCAGGGAGGCCTAACTTAGGATGAAGCAGAAAGAGAATCCAGAGGAAGAAACCAAGAAAAATAGAGTCGCACAGAAGCCAAAGGAAAGCTTGGCTAGTGGTTTATAATGCTGCATACAGGTATTAGAGGATGAGCATTGAATATGAATACAAGGGGGTCATTGGTAGTCTTGGACCAAGGAGTTTCTGTAGAGTAACAAAGGCGAAACCCAAATTGTGAGAGTTAAGAAATGTTCTCATATTAAGGAATGAGATCAAAAGGTAACTAATTCTATTTTGTATCTTTAACCCATTTACTTTTATTTTATCTTTTTGTTCTCATACGCGTTTGAAGGAGGCCCTCAGTAAATATTCGTGTCCCCAGTACACAGCCAAGACTAGGTATCCAGGCAAGGATCTAGGGATGGAGGCTACAAAGTGAAAAGCAGGAGCACAGCATCGGCAAGTCGCTGGACCTATTTTAAGATAGTGCTCAGCAAGAAAGGTCTTTTAAAGTTGAGCCCTTGGGGAAGAGTGCTTGTGAAATGGAGCATTTGAATGTCTAGCACGATGGCTGAATTAGTGCTTTTCTTGGGCCATAGGAAAAAACCGTTGGTAAATATTGAAATTGTAGTGTTCGAAGCTTTGTTGTTGATGCTGAAGTCATAAAGGATATGAGGTTGAGCATGGGGTGTGTGGGAGACGGGGTTATGTGACATTTAGAAACCTTGATTTATAGAAAATTTCCAACATCTAAGACCAGAATAGTGTAATGAACTTTCGTGTAACCGATACCCACCTTCAGCAGTTAATCAGCACTCATTCTTGTTTTGTCTGTATGACTTCACCCACTTGATTATCATTATTCTTATTTTACGGGCATTTTTTTTGAGGTATAATTTACATATACCGAAATGCACAAATGTTAGCTATCAGCTTTGACACTATACCTTATCACAATCTCTAATATTTCCATCTACCCAGGAAGTTCCTTTGTGGCATATGACATTTTAATGTGGCATTTTTATCTAAAGATATTTCCATACAGCCATAATACCTTTTTATTATCAATATATTTTTGCTTCTTTCCTGAGCTCCAATTCACCCCACCTATGTCCTCATTCTCTCAATAATCCCTACTCCTGCTGACCAGGGATACCAGAGATACCGAGATATCTATATTGCTATTTCCATTAGTTGGTGACTGTTGTTTATATATCTTAATACAGCTCTTTAAATATGCCCTTTTAAAAATGGTATTGATGAATTTTGCCCCATCCAAAGGTAAGACTGAGCCATTTGCTAACATCATTGAAGGAAGTCTGAAGGTGTGTGTTGTGGAGCACGGTGGAGCATCATGATGAGGATGATTATAAGGCTGTAGGTGGATGGCACAGACCCCTAAGAAAGGAGGGTTTTTGGGGGAGAGAGTGGAACGCTGATCTGGAGGTGACAGGTGGTAAGCACAGCAGGGGAAGGAAAGGGGATGTAGGAAGTAATCTTCGTATATCAGAGAGGAGAATTTCTAAGGGAATAGCTGAGGTGGATGAGTGTATTCACATCAAAAATGTTTCATAAACAGAGTGGAAGGGCTAGGAAAGGAAGAGTTAGGGTTGGTGTGGAAGACAGGATTTAGAAATGATAGAGTGGGAGGTGTTTGAAGGGTAGGTAGGAGTTTATACCTAGGTAGTTAATTCTTTGACGGGGTCTGAGATGATTTGGGTTAGGGAAGGAAGTATGGAGGGATATGTTAGTGATGAATCTTGGGTGGGATGCAGTGTAGTATAGTGGAAGCAAGAAAGAGTATATTGAATTTTTTAACTGTAGGGATTTGTACAAATAATGAACCCTAGAGAGTTACTGATGCAGTAATAATATAGTTGTTGTGGCCTCAACATTTGATTTTCTAGGTACATGTCTTGGTTGTTAATATACCTCCTCTTGCTTTATTTGAGTCATACACTGATAGACCAGGACGGATAGCCAGTGGAACATGCCTTTGCAAATAAGCCATCTGGTGCTCGGTTTTCTTATAACATCATCATTTAGACTGTACTCTCCTTTGTATTTGAAAACACTGCGGCTGGTGGTGGATTTGTTTCTGAATACTTCTGTGGGTGGAAGGAGCCACTGGGTGACCAAGTACACTCTGTGTATTGCACACACACAAACACTGTTCAGAGACTAGCATTTGCAGCTGTTGTTCCCGGAGCCTGTCACCACTTGCCTGAGGGCATTGTTTAGATGGGACCATTCTGTGCCCAGTTCTGCTGTGGTTTCTGAAACCTTGCTTTATGGTATTTTTAAAGCCTTTTCATTTTTTCTTTTGAAGTGATTAATTTACTTGGCCTCGAGAGCAGGTGCTTGGACATTCTGCCTTTGTCTTTTCTGTACGTACCTCCCAGGGAAGCTTGGTGGAATAATAGTGTGATGGGTAAGAGCATGTGTTCTGGAGTCACACTTGGTTTACACTTAAAGGCTGGGTGGTCTGACTTCTCTGAGGCTCAATCATCGCATCTATAAAGTGGGGCCGTGATATCTACTACCTAGGATTTCTCTGAATATTAAACGCTATGATGCCGAATTCCTTATTGACGTTATTATGGTGATTGTTAATACTTTTGTTGATAGCCTGGCTGTGTTCAAAAGTCTTTCTGTCTATAGCATGTTTAATATGATTCATGAGTTACTTCAGTAGGATATTGACTCATTTGACAGTTATCAGTTGAGCACCCTACTATGTGCCGGGTGCTTTCACATATTTGTGTTATTTAATATTCATCACAGATGAAGAAGCTGAAACTGAGATTTTGTGGCTCTTGTATATAATGGCAGGGCAAGGACTAGAATTCAGACTTTCTGACTTCTAAGCCCTGGTGCTCTTTCTCTTGTAACTCTTCCAGAATTCTGTTCTGCTCCCTTCCATTCCTTTCTTAATTTTCTTGAGAATATTTAATCTTCTCTCAGCTATCACCTTGGCGAAAATTTGTTCTCTAGCCTTGATCTTTCTTTAAGTGCTAGTTTTATATTTTCAGTGGGTCTTTTTCATTTACATTTTGTTTGTATTGCCTTTGCCTGAAACTCCAAGAACTACAACAGTGCCTAGAACAGAACAGGTGCTAAGAAAATACTTTTTGGATGACCATACGTCTAAATTTGATCTCAACTTACTACATTCTCTCTACTGAACCTCCTGATATTAGGCTCACATTTAGCGTTCCCCCCCCCCAGTTTTTAAAATTGTGGTGAAATAGGCGTAAAATGTACCATCTTAACCATTTTTGAGTGTACAGCTCAGTGGTATTAAATATATTCATGATGTTGTGTAATTGTCGGCACCATCCATCTCTAGTACTCTTCATTTTGTAAAAGTGGATCTATACCCATAAAACAATAACTCCCATTTTCCCTAACCCTCAGCCCTGGCGACCACCATTCTACTTTTTGTTTCTATGATTTTCACTACTCTAAGTACCTCATGTAAGTGGAATCATGCAGTGTTTGTCTTTTTATAACTTATTTCAATTACCATAATGCCTTCAAGGTTTCTCCATCTTGTAGCTTATGTCAGAATTTCCTTCCTTTTTAAGGCTGAATAATATTCCATTGTATATGCCACATTTTGTTTATCCATTCATCTGTTGATGGATTCTTGGGTTGCTTCCACGATTTTGCTACTGTGAATAATGCTGCTACGAATGTGGGTTTATAGCTATTTCTTTGAGACCCTGCTTTCAGTTCTTTTGAGTATATGCCCAGAAGTGGAATTGCTCAGTCATATGGAAATTCTATTTTTAATTTTTTGAGGAAATACCATACTGTTTTCCACAGTGACTGTATCATTACACATTCTTGCCAGTGGTGCACAAGACTCCTGATTTCTCCGCATCCTTGCCAACACTTGTTATTTTCCGGTTTTTGGATAGCACCTAATGGGTGAGGTGCTATCTTGTAGTTTTGATTTGCATTTTTCTAATAATTAGTGATGTTCAACATCTTTTCATGTGTTTATTGACCATATGTATATCTTTGGAGCAGAATCATTTTATATAATTCTGTATTAAGAGCATCTTCAATAAAGGGGGCAGTTCTCTTCTACTAAGTGCTTAAATGTACTGGGGTTAGTACATTTAAGAGTGGGCACTACTCTTAAAGATAGTTGTTGCAAACTATCTAAAGGATGGGCCTGGGGAAGTATGATCTTAAGAAAAAAATGGATGGGCAGTGAGTCAGGGGGTGAACAGACATGGGGAAATATCTGCAAAGTCGAAGAAAGATATTTCATTTAACATATGGAAAGTTTGACAATATTGGAATTAACTGTATTATGTTGAGTTTCTTACCTCTGGAAGTGGAGAAAGAGGATTTAGGGGTTAATACTACAAGGATTCCTTTATCAGACCAGGTGGCCTCTAAGGACCCTTCCAGATCCGAGTTTTTGAGTGCTTTTCAAAAGTATCTTCAAGCCATGTTAATTTTGTCCGCATTTCTAATATCTATTCCTACTGCTGAGCTCTGACCTTAGCTTTTCTTTGTCACAAGTTTGGATTATGTAGTAACCTAATTGTCACCTGGTCTTTCTAGTTCTCCTGCCCCTATATCTTACATGTTGGTATCCAATTTTTTCAACAGCTTTTTGAGTCTTTACATACCATTATGTTAAGGTATGCAATTCAATGTTTTTAGTACATTTACAGAGTTGTACAAGCATCACCATAATCTAATTTTAGATTGTTTTTGTTAACTCCAAAAGAAACCTCACACCCATTAGCAGTCACTCCCCATCCCCCTAATCACCAGTGATAGGCAAACCACTCTCAATTTTTTATGTAAAACGTGGTGGTCATTGTGATGCTCTCCAGCTAGAAAGCCTCTAGTGTCTTTCTTGCCCATATGATTAAGAGAACATTTCTCACTTGGAGTTAAAGTTTTTCCATAATCTTATTTCACCTTATTTTTTCCAACTTTAACTCATACTACTCCCCCATCTGAATGTACAGCTCTTTGTAGGTTCATCCACTACCTGTTCTTGAGAATTCTGTCTGTTATACCTTCCCTTTGATTTCTGTTGTTCCTCTATCTAAATCTATCTATGCTTTGAGACCTAATGTAAGTCCTACCCTATCTATGAATCCTTTCTTAATGTCCTCTAAAGTGAGTTGTCCAAATAAATGAGTAAGTAAGTAAGTAAGTAAATAAATAAATAAATAAAATAAGGTGAGTTATCCTTTCAACTGGAATTTCATAGCACCTAATATTGTAAAACCTTTTGGCATTTAATTATAAACTGCTATGGGGGACCCCTTTTCTTGTATTGTTAAGCTTTTCATGTGTACGTTAGTTCCCTAAATTGATTATAAGCCTCTTAAGGGCAGATAGCATGTATACTTTTTAAAAAATATTTCTTCTGTAGCTTTGCCGAGCATATGGCTGTGCACAGAAAATAGTAAGCAAGTATAATGGGATGAATAGTGTTGGCATTGAGAAGAATACTGCATTTGGATTCTGTGACAGCCACAGACTTCATAGTCTTTTTTGACATGTCCATGTTTTATATGGCTTTGCTTTGTTTAGAGCTTGATGCCACATTCTTTTATTGATTCATTCAGTAAGAGCTGTTGGTGCCGTACTTTGTCTCTTAATTTCTCAAAATCCTGTTCTTCAATTAGTTACCTTTTCTTCATTGCTGTCATATAGCTGAATTCTCTGATAGCTTTTAGCTTTGCATTATTCTTGAAATTTCCTGCTGTTTATACAACTTTTTTATGTTAGATTAGTACTTTATCACAGCCTCTAGAGACCTATACAATCCTATTGTTAAGCACATTATAGGACTTTATTTTTATAGGTTGGTACATAACCTCAGTCTCTGTAGTCCCATAATTATATACTTCATCGTGTATCACACCATGAAAGTACTATGTTCTGAGAAGTTGCAGGATGATGAGTGCTGTGGGAGACAGTTGCGTTCCTTAAGTCACTATGGCTTAATTGCAAACATTGAATAGCACTTTGAGCTTGAAACCATAGCAAGAAAAGTACTGTGTTCTAAGTGTTAGGAGTCATACAGAAATGAATAATACAAATGTCTAGATTCTCAAAGGAGCTCATAGTCTCATGGTAGATACTGTTTAAAAAACCTAAATAGTTGTAAGACAATATTATGAATATTGTAATAGACTAGTAGGTGTTCAGGAGCATAGCAGCCCAAAGGAGGGCTGGATTTCTTTTGTCATGGCAGAATTACAGTTTGGGAGCTGGAGGAGGCCTTCTAAGCCCTTCGATGACAGGATACGTCTTAATTATTTTTCTATCCCCAGCACCTAGCAGAGCACCTTATATATTATATGGAAGATGATCAATAAATGATAAATGAATAAGTCAGCTATTCTGTGTTGCCCAGTGTGGTAGTGACTAGCTACCCGTGGATATTGAATACTTGAAATGTGGTGAGTCTGAATTGAGATCTGTTGTGAGTATAAAGTGCTCACTGGATTTTGAAGACTTATTTAGGAAAAAAGTATAAAATACCAATTTTTAAATTAATATTGATTATATGTTGAAATGATCTTTATTTGATATATTGGGTTAAATAAAATATATGATTAAAATTAATTTACCTATTTTTACTTATAAAATATGGTTACTAGAAAAGGTAAAAATTACATATGTGTCTCATATTATACTTCTGTTGGATAATGCTGATCTCATTTAACTCTGTTAGAAGTGATTTGAGCAAGGTCACAAAATAGAGATATCCTTAAAATTGAGAATTTACATGTTGGAGTTCTTAAATTCTAGTACAGTTTTTTTTTCCTAGGCATAAGTTAGTACAATAAATACATAAATTATAAAGTAAAATGGCATCAGTTTGGTCTTGTTAGGGATGACATAATCTCTGCTTTAGTTATCCTATCAATGAGGTTAATAATTATTAAAATTTTTCCTTTTTATATGTAAATTTTAATCTCCGGAAAATCTGCATTTTTACTTCTCAGTCCCCACCCCCCACTTGACACCTTTGTACCCACTTCTCCTTTGCTCTTCTCCTTTTACATACATGTATGTGTTTACATACACACTTACATATGTACGTACATCACATACACACACACAAACAGAGCCTTCTGTTTCATTCCTTTGTTTCCATTAACATTCTTCAGATTATATTAGCACAATTTATTTGTATTTTGGGGAGATAAACCTTTGCTGTTACATGATGTGTTAGCTGGTTGTTTTAGTGTTATTGTGCATTCATTATCTCACATAATCCTCTCAAAACCACCTAATTTTACAGTTATGAAATCTCAGGCTGAGAGAGTGGTATGCTCAAGGTCACACAGCTAATAATGCACAGAATCTGTAAGTGGAACTGTAGATAGAAACAGCAGGAAGCCTGGGAATTTTTCCTACACATGGACAGGCGTGTAAACATTGGGGAGCTCTGGGTCCGTACAGTTGAGGATTAATGTATTCGTGTACATTGCCAGAAAGAACAGGCCAAAAATCCATTCCAAAGTGTGTGAACGAGTATGTGTGAGTATGTGAGAGAGAGAGCCAGAGAAGGATAGAGAGAGAATGAATGAATGATTTTGACCTATTTTGAAGACTGGGTCCCTATGTCTTCTTCATCTTTCCTGTCCCTTTCTGTCTTTCCTTCCTGACCCTCTTCCCATTTCTGACAGTGGAATTATTCACTACACTTGCATTTTCTTCACTTCAACTCAGTTCAGTTCAAATCAGTGTACCTAAGTCTGAACAGATGTTCATCAGTATGTTTACAGTGGTTTTCTTTGGATAAAGGGATCTCAGGTGATTTAAATTTTTTTTCTGTCCTCTATATTATTTGAATTTTTTTACATTAGTGTATACTAAGAAAAACTATGTAAAAAGAATAGCAAAGCTATTCTATTTGGAAAAAAATCAGTATGTTTGTTAGTTTTCATTCCAAAAATAATCCTTTCATCCTAAAATTTCAGAATACCATAACTTGCTCTCTACCATTCCAGCGTTTTTTGGCCTCAATTTCATAGCCTCCAGGTAAACGATGAGAGTAAGTCAATCCTCCAAACGCCAATGTTGTATATATCATCTCTCTGTCACAGAGGTGAGCTTTCTTTTAGAAACTAGCATTTATTTCTTTAACAAAAATGTTCAGTTTTTTTTTTTTTTTAATTTTTGGCAGATTGTTTTTAAACAGCAGTAGCTCATAGTGGTCACATCCTGCAATTATTTTCAGATGCTTAGAGTCTAAACAATCTACCTGCTTTGTTTGTAGCATAATGGGACCTTGATTCTTTCTTATTCAGGCCCCTATCTGATAAATTTCCTTTCCAAATTACCCAGCAGAGTAGTAAATTTATTTGTTGTCTCAGAACCTTTGAAAAAGTCCATATTTCTTTCTTAATTTGCATTTCACTACTTACTGACCTGGTTTATATTCTTTTAAGATGCTAGTGATCAAAGAGAAGATGTTTATATTGGAAACCACATGCCTTGCCCTGAAAACCTCAATGGTTACTGCATCCATGGAAAATGCGAATTTATCTATGCTACTCAGAAGGCTTCTTGCAGGTAAGTCAGTACCTCCAGAACAGAGGTGATACATTTTTCCATCAGTGGTCACTGCTCTTTAGAAGGCAATGAAATGTGGACGAAATGTTACGAAAAGTAGTGTTTATTTGCAGTAGAGAGGTAAAAAAATTAATTAGCATCATTTGGAAAAAATTGGCAAATAATCTGTAAAAACCATGTATTGGGGATTTGAGAATATGGAATTTACATTTTTAATAGAACATATTTTTAAATATAAAAATAAATATGCCATATTCCAACACTATTTTGGTTTTTGGGCAATCTGTTACAGAGTGGTTGAGGGACTAAAGAATGTGTTAAGAACAGAGAACATGTAACTCAAATTATATACTAGAATAGATTTCTAAAAATAAGAGGATAAGGATGTAGAACCAGGTGTGATGTGCGAGATAGAAATGGAAAAGGTGTAAACCTGTCTGATTCCAGAGAGTTTATGTGACTTGTTTAGGGTCAGGAACGAGTTGGAAATAGAGCAGGGACAAAACTAGAGCTCAGATTTCCTGATACTCAACCTAATGACCTTAGTGCTTTTTGCTGTTCTGTCTACCAATTATACTTCTTACTGATAGTACAACTCCTCTCTCTCAGATTGGTCTAGTTAGGGAGGTACAGTTTCCATAGACAAGGGGAGATTGCTGTTATTCTGCCCACTCCTGCCTCTTGCAGTTTGGCCAGAATCCTTTTTTCCTTTCTTAGTTAAAACATCAAAACATGGAGAAATATTATACCCTTTATTTTGTTCTATCAACTTAGAAGCCAGTGAATCTTTCTCTCTGAGAAGTAGAAGAGGCTGTTTGCAATCAGGTTGCCTTCCCTCTACTTCTCTAGCTCCTTTCTGACTCTTTCATTTTCCTCTTGATGAAAAAACAAAACAAAACACCAAAAAACTATTAAATAGTTGTTTATTAAATGTAAGCTTTTGGGATTTTTTCTGATTGAAAGTTCTCCTGGTCTTTGAAGGAGACTAGCTACCCCCACCACGTCCCTGAAATTTAAAAAATACAGCTACGCAGACAAGAACAGGCCAGTTTTAAAAATTAATTACTTAATATTGAGATATAATTGATATATAACATTAGACCAATTTTAAAACAAAATCTTACAATGGATTCCTTGTGTGTCTCACTGTGGCATACATATCTTGATAGTTCAGATTGTATTGTCCTGTTAGGATGGGACAGCTTTCAAGATACCTAAGTGAGGAATAAGAGAGCTTGATGTCCTGATAATGAAGTGATAACCAGGTCACTTTGTAGTATTTTAGTAATTGACAGAAAGAAGATTGAATAGTATAGTGGTTAAAAGCATTAGAATCAGATGGGCCAATTATTGGCTATACTCTTTGGAAGTTACTTAAAATTGCTAAGCCTCGTTTTCCTCATTTCTAAAATTATAATAATAATAGCACCTCCTACTATTGTTAAAATTAAATGAGATAATATGTCAGGTGCTTAGCATGATGCCTGAAACACAGTATGTATTTAATAAATAGTGATGATATTAGACTGTACATTAGGTTAGGGACTCTGCCCCATGCCTAGCATAGAACCTAGCCCAGCAGCTACTCAGTAACATTTTTTTTGAGTGACATATGATAATAATCAACTTCTCCCTTTTTTCCAGACCAGAGGTGTTTCTTAAAAAATCTCTTTCTGCACACTTACAACCCCTAAAAAGCACTTGACCTTTTTCTTTCATTTAAGTATTTACAGTGTCTCCAAGAATAAATAACATTACATGCATTTTTACTAGTAGGTGGGTGTATCTGGGCAACAGTAAACGGGCAGGGATGGACAAACTTAGCCGCAGCCCTATTATTTGGTTAAAATCTTCTAGCATTATCTCATTTGTTGGTTTGTTATTGCTTGCTTCGTAACAAATTTTGTCTGGCACTGGGGTTTCAAATTTGAATATGTCAGGGATCCAGGGAAACTGCTTTGAAAAAAACATGCAGGCTGGTAGAAGAGATTGGCGAGTAATAAGCAATTAAATTTAATATGAAACATGCTATTATATAGATATACAGGAGATGATTTGGGGCTGCTGAAGGGGATGGGGGACATTTTGGGAGGAGGGGCAGGTCTTACAGGAACATTTGTGCGAACCCAGGAGCTTGTCCTTTATTTTAAAGGCAGTGAGGAGCCATTTAAGGATTTTAGTAAGAAAGATGTGATCAGATCCGAAAGCCACTCTGGTGGCTTTGTGGAAAATGGATTAGGAGACTGAAAGTTATGAAACTATGTATTAGTAAGAAGTGAGAGCCTGAACTCAGTGAAGGAGTCGTAGTGGGACCAAGATAAGTAGATACATTACAGAGAGACAATAAGGCGGTGGAATCCATAGGTTTTGGTGACCTATGAGGATGAGGATGTGGGGGTTGGTGGAGGGTAGTGGGGAGGAAGAATCAAGTGAGTTTCCTGGACTAAGGAAAAATCGAGTGAGCAAATACAATGGGAAGAAAGAAGAGATTTTGGTGGAAGATGATGTATTCAGTTTAATATGCTTGATTTCAGGTGCCTGTAGGGTATCCACTTATGGCTGTCTAGTAGACTACTGGTTATATATTGGTTTTAGGACTCATGAGACGGATGTAGGTTGAAGACATACATTCAGGAATCACTTCATCTCTAGCATATTTATTCTAGTTCCTACCCTGCGATCCTTCCACCCCTCTAGGCCTCCAATTTATTGATCCTATCACCTTTTAGCATCCCTCACCCCCTGCATGGCCTCATCCCTGCCTTGTTCAGCTTAAATTCCATGGTCAATCATTATACTCCCTTGCTTCATCATACTTACTTGACAAAACTATAATCTTGGTCTATGCCAGCCTCCCACCTACTGTGTTCCTCTACCCGTACAGCTGAACATGGCTATTGTTGAAAAGCAAACCACCAGCTTAACTCGTGTCACTGATGTTTATATTCAAAGTGGAACCTACATGCTGCCCGGCAGTCATTCTGTAACTGTGGTCCATTCGTTCTCCTCCTTGCCTAGATGTCTGCTTTATACCTTCACCCGCTTCTCTTCTGATTGTCAATACCTCCTCTCTCATCCTCAGTCTTGGCGACGATCTCGTTTCTGAGTTCCCTGAGAAAACTGAAGCAATATGAAGAGAACTTCCACATACTTTTCACTATCATCTACTGTCAATTCTTCCCCTTTTCTTCATATATATATATATATATATATATATATATATATAAATGTATAAATATATTTTTACATATATTTATAAATATATTTTTATTTCTTCTATCTTGCAAAAAAACCCCACATTCTTATTCCCACCAGTTACTGTCCATTTCTTTCCTTCGTAGAAGAACTCAAGTGAGTTGTCTACTCTTCTTTAGTTCCTCATTTCTTAGCTCTCTTGAAGCTACCCAGTAAGTAAGCTTTTGTCCTCAGCACTTCACTGAGAGTGTTTTTGTTGCTAAATTCAGTGGTCAGTTCCTAGTCTTAAATTACTTTTGAATGATCCAGTAGCATTTGACATGATGGATCCCTCCTGTGCAATACACATTCTTCACTTGGCTTCTGGCCATTCCTTTTGGTCTTCTGGGCTGGTTCCTCTTTTGCTCCCTGACCATTTATTGTTGGCGTGCGCCAGGCTGCAGTCCTGCTCCTCTTCTGTAGTGATTCCATCCAGTCTCAGGGTTTTACATGACAAATGCTGCTGATTTCTAATTTAAATTAAGTCCCAGACCTCTCTTCAATGTGACTTATTGATCCCTCTCCCTCCTTAACATTTTCACATGGATGTCTAACACCTCAGGTTCAGCAGGTCCTAAGCTGATCTCCTGATCTGAATCCCCTCCCCTAAACCTGCTCCACCTTCAGCCTTTTCCATCTCAGTTCATGCCAAATCCATCTTTTCATTTGCTCAGACAAAATACCTCTGATACATCTTTGACTTCTCTCATGCCCCATATCCAGTCAGTTGGGAAATCCTACTGGCTCTGTTCCAGAATATATCCAGAACTTGATTACTTCTCACCAATGCCACTCCTCTTCTTAGTCCAGGCCACCATTTTTTCTCTCTGGAATTATTGCAGTAACCTCCCTGATTGTATCCCACGGTCAATATTCAGCACAGCAGCTGGCCTTTATTTAAAAATAAAGGTCAATTCATGTCATTCCTCTGCTAAAACCCTTTCAGTGGCTCCTCCATCTCACTGAGTGCAGAACTCCAACACAGTTTGGCCCCTTCACCTCTGTCTTGGTCCCCTGCTTCCCTCCCCATTGTCTAGCCCACTCAGACACACTTGCTGTTCCTTGGAGACACCACGTACTCATGCTTCTACCTCAGGGCCTTTGCACTAACTTCCTTTGCCTGATATGCATTCCTCCCAGTTTTCTACATGGCAGACTCCCTCACCGCCTTCACATCTTTACTCACATGTTACCTTCTTAGTGAGGCGACCCTGACTGTCTTATTTAAAATTGCAATTCTCCTTTCCTGGCTCATACCTGACACTCGTAATTTCCTTTCATTCTCTCTCTGTGAATAATACGTATCGACTTGTCATGTTTATTGATCTTCTTTCTTCCAGCTAGAGGGTAAACAGGCAGGGATCAGTATCTATTTTGCTCACTGATGTATTCCAAATGCTCCCTACAGTACCAGGCACATGCCAGGTACTCAATAAATGTGTTAAATGGATAAGTGAATGAATTGGCACTTGAGGCCATGGGAGTGAATGAGATTACTGTGGAGGATATGTGGGATGAAGGATAGAGGGTAGGGTACCAAATGCTTGAATCTGCCTTTAATAAATAGCAGATGAAGAAGTAATAACTTGTAAGTTAATACTCCAGATATTTAGAGAGTATAACCCAAATTCAGTTGCAGAAAATAATATCCAGGGAGGATTGCCTGAATGATATAAGGCTTATCCATTCTTTTCAATATTCTGATTTTAATCTTTGGATTAAGCTTAACTCAGAGAGCTGCAAATCTAGGACATTGTTATAACTCCCTGTGGAACTGTTTTTATTTTACTGAGCTTTGACTTTTGGCCATTAGCCTACCATGAAAGACATTATTTTAAAACTTCTATGGGACTTTAATGTAACTGTGTTGTTGAGGATGATGTTCTCTATATCAGAAAGTGCCCTTTTAATGAGGACCAGTGAGATAAAGTTCCCTTTAATTTAATAACAATAGTAACTGTGGTTCCTTTGAACAACTGGTTTGATTTTTATTTCGTGGAGATTGTATTTTGTGTCAGTGATCTTACCACTTTCTTTTCTTTCATTCTTTTTTTTTTTTTTAACAATCCAATGGTTTTTAGTATATTCGCAAAGTGCTGCAATCACCACACTCAATTTTAGAACATTTCATCACCCCAAGAACAAGCTCCATTCCCTTTAGCTGTTCCTCTCAAATTTCCCCATTCTCCTCAGTTTTAGACAGCCACTGATCTGTTTTTTTTTTTCCTCTAGATTTACCTATTCTAGACATTTCATTGAAGTGGATTCATATAATATGTAGTCTTCTGTGTTTGGCTTCTTTCACTTAGCATGTTTTCAAGGTTTATCCATGTTGTGGCATGTATCAGTACTTTGTTCTTTTTTATGGCTGAATAACATTCCATTGAATGGATTGTATACCACATTTTTTTAGAAAAAATTTATTTCAATTAGTTTCAAGTATTTATACCACATTTTTTAATTCACTTACCAGTTAATGAATATTTGGATTGTTTCTACTTTTTGGCTAATAATATTAATGCTGCCCTGAATAATTGGTTGCAGGTTTTGTATGGATATATCTTTTAATTTCACTTGGGTAAATTCCTAAGAATGGAATTGCTGGGCCAAATGGTACCTGTATATTTAACTTTTTGAGGAAATTCCAGGTTATTTTCAAAAGCGGCTACACCATTTTACATTTCTTACAGTATCCTTGCCAACGTTTGTTATTCTCCGACTTATTGATTCTGGCCATTCTAGTGAGTATGAAGTGGTATCTTACTGTGGTTTTGATTTGTATTTCCATGATGACTAATCACGCTGCTATCTTTTTGTGTGCTTATTTGCCATTTGTATATCTTAATTTGGAGAAATGTCTGTTCAGATCTTTTGCCCATTTTATAATTTTTTTGGTCTTTTGTTAATGAGTTGTTAGTTTTTTATGTATTCTAGATATGTCTCTTATCAGATATATAATTTGCAAGATTTTTCTCCCATTCTGTGTGTTATCTTTTCACCTTCTTGATAGTGCCCTTACGTACAAAAGATTTTAATTTAGTTCAATTTAAGGTTTTTGTTTTTGCTGCTTATGGTTTTCACATCTAAGAAATCATTGCCTAGAGTTATGAAAACTTCTTTCGTTTTCTCAGTTTTATGGTTTTAGCTCTTACATTTAGATCTATGATCCACTTGAGTTAATTTTTGCCTATGTTGTGAAGAAGAGGTCCAACTTCATTTATTTGCATGTGGATGTCTAGTTGTCCCAGTACTATTTGTTGAAGAGACTCTTTTTTTCCCATCGTTTTATCTTAGCACCGTTGTCAAAAATCAGTTGACTGTAGATGGACGAGTGTATTTCTGGGTTCTCAATTCTAGTCTATGGTGTATATATCTACTTTACTACTTTTTTTTTTTTTTTGGTCTGCTGGGAAACTTAGAGCTCAATGTGAAACCTTCTGGCAGGTGTGTAGGAACCTCAGAGATGAGATTGGTGTACTCATTATCCCTGGCTTCCCCTCTTTCATCCCTGCCTGCAAGTTTTTTTGTTGTTACATGTACTTTATTAAAAAGCTTTTTTTGAGGGGGGTGGGTAATGAAGTGTGGGACATCAGTAAATACACTATCCTTACACTTCTGTTGATCAGTTCCATTTGAAAGCTAGCTAATTTATACATTGCACTTCTGTCAGTTGAAATTGTAAATTTTCTATTAAACATCTTAAATGTTTTCCCCTATCATATTATTATTATCAGCTTATGTTGTTGCCTTTTAATTTACTTTTAATTGGAATTAGATAATTTCTAAGATTAACACCTACTTGACTGCTTGTCTCCATTTCTGTTATTAATAACTTATTTTCATCTCCCTCCTGCATCTTAAATGATTACATTATGTACAGTGAAAGGTGTCTTGAATATAATTTGGTGCTATGTTCAAAGAACTGTAAATGTTTATACCTATTTATTCAGTAATCTCATTTCCAAGTATCTAGCCTAAGGAATAACACTAAATATTGAAAAGCATAAGGAGAGAAAGTGGCGTCCATGGATTGCAGTACCTACAGTCAGGCTGCAGCCCAGTGGGGCTACAGTGCTCTTACTGCCCAACCCACTCAAGGATATGCACAGACCAGCCAGGCATATGGGCAACAAAGTTATGGAACCTCTGGACAGCCCACTGATGTCAGCTGTACCCAGGCTCAGACCACTGTGATGTAAGAGCACACAGCCTGTGCAATGTCTTATGGACAGCCTCCTACAGATTATACTACTTCAACTGCCCCCCAAGCATACAGTCAGCCTGTTCAGGGGTCTGGCACTGGTGCTTATGATACCACTACCACTGTGGTAACTACCACTCAGGTTTCCTATGCAGCTCAGTCTGCATATGGCACTCAGCCTGCTTGCCTGGCTTATGGGCAACAGCCAGCAGCCTCTGCTCCTGCAAGACCATAGGATGGTAACAAATCTGCTGAGACTAGTCAGCCTCAATCTAGCACAGAGGATTATAACCAGCCCAGCCTGGGGTATGGACAGAGTAACTACGGTTATACGCAGGTACCTGGGAGTTATTGCATGCAGCCAGTCACGGCACCACCATCCTATCCTCCTACCAGCTGTTCCTCTGCACAGCTGACTAGGTATGACCAGTGCAGTTTCTCGCAGCAGAACACCTATGGGAAGCCTAGCAGCTATGGACAGCAAAGTGGCTATGGGCAGCAGCTGCCCACTAGTTAGTAATCCTACAGCCAGGCTCCAAGTCAATATAGCCAACAGAGCAGCAGCTACAGGCAGCAGAATTCATATGGACAGGACCACCCCCAGTAGCATGGGTGTTTATGGGCAGGAGTCTGGAGGATTTTCCGGACTAGGAGAGAACCTGGAGTGTGAGTGACCCTGATAACTGGGGCAGGGGCAGAGGAGGATTTGATGGTGGAAGTGTGAGCCGAGGTGGGCGGGAAGGAGGACACGGTGCAATGGGCAGCACTGGAGAGTGAGGTGGCTTCAAGAAGCCTGGAGGACCCATGGACGAAGGACCAGATCTTGATCTAGCCCATCTGTCGATCCAGATGAAGACTCTGACAACAGTGCAATTTATGTACAAGGATTAAATGACATTGTGACTCTAGATGATCTGGCAGACTTCTTTAAGCAGTGCGGAGTTGTTAAGATGAACAAGAGAACTAGACACTCCACGATCCATATCTACTTGGACAAGGAAACAGGAAAGCCCAAAGGTGATGCTACGGTGTCCTTTGAAGACCCACCGACTGCCAAGGCTGCTGTGGAGTGGTTTGCTGGGAAAGATTTTCAAGGGAGCAAACTTAAAGTTTCTCTTGCTCAGAAGAAGCCGCCAATGAACAGCATGTGGGGGGATATGCTGCCCTGTGAGGGCAGGGAGATGCCACCCCTGCTCTGTGGAGTCCAGGGCCCCAAGATGTCCTGGGGGACCCATGGGTCGCATGGGAGGCCATGGAGGAGAGAGATGGCTTCCCCACAAGAGGGCTTCGAGGCTCCTAGGGCAACCCTTCTGCAGGAGAAAACTCCAGCACCGACCTGGAGCCTGGCAGTGCCCCAATCTGGGTGTGGAAACCAGATCTTCGCCTGGAGAACAAAATGCAACCAGTGTAAGGCCCCAAAGCCTGAAGGCTTCCTCCCGCCACCCTTTCTACCCCCAGGTGGTGACCGAGGCAGAGGTGGCCTCATGGACCAAGGTGGTCCTGGTGGAATGTTCAGAAGTGACCATGGTGGAGACAGAGGTGGCTTCTGTGGTGGCCAGGGCATGGACCGATATGGCTTTGGTGGAGGAAGATGAAGTGGCCCTAGGGGTACCCCTGGACCTTTAATGGAACAGACAGGAGGAAGAGGCGGGCATGGAGGACCTGGAAAAATGGATAAAGGCGAGCACCGTCAGGAACACAGAGGCCGGCCCTACTAGATGCAGAGACCCCGCAGAGCTGCACTGACTACCAGATTTGTTTCTTAAACCAGAAAATATTTTAAATTTATAATTCTGTATTTATAATGTTGGCCACAACATTATGATTATTCCTTGTCTGTACTTCAGTATTTTTCACCATTTGTGAAGAAACATTAAAGCAAGTTAAATGGTTAAAAAAAAAAAAAAGAAAGAAAAAACTACACATTCACCACACCTAATTTATAATTGTGAAAAATGAAAAATAATTTATTCCTAGATTTAGAACAAGGAATAAATAAGTTAGCTCTATTTTAGCCACTGAATAATAGATTATGCATCTATTTTTGAATGAAGGTAATAAAGACTATTGAGCAACTTTAATGTGATATAATGATAGAGGAAAGAAGCACTGTGTAAAATAGACATATCAAAAAGAATAAAAGGCAATAACAGAAATGGCAATTTTTTTCAGATGGTGAGAGAGTGCCTGATTTTTTATTCCTGTTTAAAATTATTATTCTTTTGTATCTTTTAATTTTAAAATCTAGAATTATTGAAAGTTGTAATTCTCACAGGAATCTTTTTTTTTCTCCTTTTCAGATGTGAATCTGGTTACACTGGACAGCACTGTGAAAAGACAGACTTTAGTATTCTCTATGTAGTGCCAAGTAGGCAAAAGCTCACTCATGTTCTTATTGCAGCAATTATTGGAGCTGTACAGATTGCCATTATAGTAGCAATTGTCATGTGCATAACAAGGTAGGTGATGACCTAAGAAATAATATCTTTAAATCAGAGGTGTGGGTAGCTCTTAAATTAAAGAAGAACCTTGAAGCACACTCAAAATGGTAGGGGCTTTAAGTCCACCAGTCTATTTAAAAATCCTAGTATCAGTTCATTGACATTCCATGTGGATCTGCCCTCTCCATATCTTGCTTCTTTAGAAGATGGACAAGAACTCATTCCCAGGGTTACAGGTCTATCTAGGCTGCAGGCAGAGAGAGCATGAGAATATTCAGTGGCATAAAAGAATTTAGGGATCTTAGAACTGTGTGGCAGTTCTGAGAACTGCATTCAGGGACAATAATGCTAGTAGCAGAATTTTTAGAATGGTCTACACATGCACCAAAGAGCCACATTGAAAGTTTTTAAGCCCTGCAAGATGTTTTATGCCCTAAGAATATACTTTATTCATAGTAAATACAATAAGAAAGGAAGAAACCAGAGGTTAAAGAAAACTACTTTTCTTATTATGTCATTGTCTTAATGTTATTTCATTTTCTGGAATACAGTCATAACTATTAAGCTTTAAAATTATCTGTCTAAACTAAAACTATTGGAGTTTCTCATAACTAAAACACCAAATTAGGTTACTTAGAGTGCAGTTGGCAGAAAACAGGTATTTTCCATACTGAGTAGAAATATCTAAGTCAGAACTGAACTGGACCTGAGAAAAGTCAAAGCAAATTGAGTTCATATTGTCTTTATTCTTTCCAGCCTCATGTCTCTTCTTGCTTACCTCTTCCTTACCTCCTTTGAGGTATGGTTTAGAAATCCCATAAACAACATCTGTATACTCTTCTGCATTATTCTGGGCAGGGGATTGGAGTACATCAAGCGCAGATATTGGCAGGCCATAATGGATTTATGGCTCTTCTCTCCAAGGCTGGATAGAGGCCAGACCTCCAGTAGTCTCAGCCATCTGGAGCTGAAATGATAAATCTAGAAATGATAAAAAAAATTGTTATCTGAGTAACAGATATTTGTTATAAAATTTAGGCACTAAAGTCAGTGGACTTTATAGAACAGAAGATGTGCCCTTAGGCAAGACTATTGAGTATAAAATTGGGCAGTTGATTAAAAGTAGGGACGTAATGATATAAAAAGTAATGACAGCAGAAAGAGGAGATGGAAAAAACATGCAACAGCAGGCCTGTCCATGGCTGTTTAATATAGGCTCAGAGGTTAAGGAATTTGTGTATGGTCGTTTGTGTGTGCTCATCCAAACCAGTAAGTGGAAATGCCTGGACTTGAATGCAGTGCTGCCTGATTCCCAAACCATTTTTCTTTTCACTGAACCATCTAGTGGAAGGTCCATGTTGTGTCACTTTGGGAAATAGATTTGCCAAGTGTGACCACTGCATGGAGAGCAAGGTTCACACTTGGTTTTGTAGCAGTTCAGGATTTTGAACAGGGGAGGAATTTCATACGAAACATTTTTTTCAGCATTAATCTGAGGGTCATTTGCAAAAATCATTGGAGGAAAGGAAATGTGAGGTCGGGGAGACCATTTAGGACATACTTAGAGTAAAGCAGAAGTTGGGTAATAAATGATTTGGAAGGTGAAAGAAATAAGGTAAAGGTAAGGGAAGATTTTGAGGCCACATGGTAGTGTCGTCTTTAAGAAGGTCCAAGGATGTTAGAGTCAGTGAGATGCAACTTATGAGTTCAGCTTCATTCTAGAGGAGTGAGGAGACAAGCCCTGGGATGGGAGGTACCTTACCCAAGACCGTAGAGATGGTTAAGCCCTTTTACGAATCCCAACCCAGCCTTTTATCCAGCTCTGAGCTTCTGTTCTCAGTGTGCTATAATCTTCAAGTATTAAATTAAAATGACCTGATGGGAAGTCTTCAAGTTAGTACTCTGCAGTTTGTACCCCAAACCCATTTGCTGTCTTCACAGACACTTAGACATCACAGGGTATTATTAACTGTGTTATGGTATTTTCACTGCCCACCATCTCCGTGACTGAAGGGTCATTTCATTGAGTTTATCATAGATCTTTCCTTGAGGCCTGCCTTTTTATTGTGGTATTTTCTCCCCTAGACTATCTTGCTGTCTTGAATTTAGAATATGATAATTATGAATTTTTAAGGAGTGCCTCTCCCACGCAGTCCATTACGGAACAGCTGTTCACTTATCCCATGGTAGCTGTTACATGTGAGGAATCTTCCTTTAAAAGGATGTTCCCCTGACCCACTTACCAAGGCCGCATGAGTAAACTTTTCATCTTTTAGGTTTGGAATCTTCTTTCATGTTTTTAGACTCAGAATAACAGATTGGCAGGGACCTTGAATACCATCCTAGCCCTTAATTTATGGATGAAAAAACCATAGCCCCAGGAAGTTGGGACTTTTCCAAGGTCATGGCGAATTAGTGACAGTTAAAGAGGTCGCTTGACCTCTCAACCAGTTTCTCCATTTATGAAATAGACATGATTCCAGCACTTTTCCCTCAGAGTATTTTTATGAGAATTAGGTAAAATTTGTGAGAAACAGTGTATAAAACGGAGCTATTACCATCGACGCTTTTAAATCAAGGCAAAGCAGTGTTCTTTGAATAAAACCATGGAACTTTAGGAGTACTCACCATCTCAAGATTTTATTGCATTAGTTTATAAATTCCTTGCTGGCGAGGTTGGTCCAACTCTTAATATTTTATATGTAGGAAAAGGAGGTTGCACAGCTAGTTTTTAGCAGAGCTCAAGCTCAGAATTGTCAGGCGTCATCTCTCCACATAGTGTAGCACAGCGCTTTGTGCATAGTAAGAGCTCATATGTTTCCATTCTAGTGGGCAGGCACAAGTGTAGCCACAACACAATGAGATTTATACCACGGTAGAGAAGCATGTATGGTAAAGTGAGAACAGAGTCCAGGAATACCCCTTATCCCCAGCACGGCTGTTCTTTATTGGGTTTTGTGGTTTGCCCAAGCAGGGTATAGAAGGACTTCTTTTGAGTCATTGTCTACAATCTTTAGGTATTTCCTATGTATTCACATCGGAAGTTAAATAAGCATATTTCTTCCTGATTTCTCCTTTCATCTAAACTGTTCTTGTCATCTCGGGAGGAAAGTATGTAGGCCATGATCTTTTCTACTGTCACGGGTTTATATGTTATCAGTCACTGTGGCAGGGAGTTTGCTGGGCCAGAGGCAGGATGAGGATTCCTCTTGGGATGCAAGTCAGTAGTAGAGACCCCAGGAATGAATTTCGTTTGTGTCCATACCTGCATCATGTATCTAACCCTCTCATCTCCCAGCTTTGTCCGGAGGATGGCCGTCTGATGTGTCGGGCCTCGTCTTGTCTTGCATCAAATAGCATCCTGTTTCCTTTTCATGTGATGATATGCTATATGGCTTTATGTGTGAAATGTACACTACTTTGGAAACATTTGAAATATCCTCAACAAAATGACATTTTCTTATCTTCTTTTTTAACTCAACAGAAAATGCCCTAAAAATAATAGAGGACGACGACAGAAGCAAAACCTAGGTCATTTTACTTCAGATACGTCATCCAGAATGGTTTAAAATGATGACTTTTATATTTACACTGACCATGTGATGTACATTTATTATGTCTTTTTTTAAAGAATGGAAATATTTATTTCAGAGGCCTTATTTTTGGACATTTTTTTAGTGTAGTACTGTTGGCTCGTATTTAGAATATTCAGCTACGACAGTTTTGGACTGTTTAGTAGAGTTTGTTTTCTGTTTTTAAATACAAAAATTGATTTCACAAATTTGTACCACATGGTAATTCTAAGACTTGTTCTTTACCCATGGAATGTAATATTTTTGCAAAGATGGACCACTTCACAAATGGTTACAAAGTCATACCCACTTCTTCCACAATGACCACAGCAAATGACCAAGCATGAACTAAAGGTAAAGATGTTTACAGATTACTTTTCTTACAAAACAAAATTTAGAAGGCACTGTGTTTAAATAAACATTTAAATGTTTTCGAGATTTAGTAACTGATTTTTTAGACACTGCCTATCGCATGAACTGTAAAGCTGTGTGTGTTAGATGTAAAATATTTATAAGATGTATGGACTGGAATTTGATTATTCCTCTCTTTGAAAAGTAATTCTGATAATTCAAAAAAGTATCTGGTAGTAATGATGGAACAGAGATCACTGAAAAGTAGATTTAGATATTGTGGAAATAGTATAACAAACAGATGGGAATAAAGCCTATTCTTTCAGTTAAACCACTTTAATACACAGTAATTTTTAAAGAAAATACTTGCTTTAACATAAATAAATTGTATCAGTGTTTGTGAATAAAATGCAAAAATGATTGTTAATGATTGGTGCTCTTGAAGTGAGCTTAAAAATTACCTAAGACCTCTATCTAAATTCATCCTGTAGTAATAGCTATACTAATAGATAGTGATGTTTAAAGATCTG
This sequence comes from Pteropus medius, assembly GCF_902729225.1. NCBI lineage: Eukaryota > Metazoa > Chordata > Mammalia > Chiroptera > Pteropodidae > Pteropus > Pteropus medius. The sequence continues at coordinate 1,423,910 of NW_024341894.1, read as the reverse complement.
CAGTGTGAGTAGAGTGTATTCAGCTGTTTAACATGTAGTTTAGATATTCAGAAGTATGCATGTAGAATTTAATATGTTCAAAATTAAATATTAATTTTAATATTTGATTTGGAAAAGCATGTTATAATATAATGTTTTCACTACATGGTCTCTTTTGGTGTGTTTATTTACTACATTCTTTGATATTGATATGTCAGTGCATTTAATATATGAAATTAATAGAAAAAGCAGATTTTAGTTCAGAATTCCCCTTTGCTTTTACAAATACTGCTGGAAATTATCTAAAGACAGAAACTTCACCCAACATTTGGAGTTTGCAGTTTTGGTCATTTGGCTTCTATGCTTAATGTTAGTAACATGGTGGCTTTAGTGAACTTTTTTGAAAAAAGCTTTCCTCTTCCATACACGCAGTCTTATTTGAGTCCCTTAGTCAGTCGATAAGCATGTTTGGAACAGTCCCCAGTGCTTTGCAAGGGTTCATGTTGCAGAACAGTCACGTATGGGTATTTGTAGTTATAAATACTTGACCAGTCTCCAGGGGTGGGGCTTCCAGCTCTTTAAACAACCCTGTCACCTGTTTAAGCTAACTTTTTGCTCCAAGTGCCAGCATTGATCGTGGTAGGCCACCTTTCACTGAGAAATAAATAAAATGGAACATAACGGGTCTGCTTCAAGTGCTGATAAGATCCACCAGAATCGCCTGTCAAGTGTAACAGATGATGAAGACCAAGACGCTGCCCTTACCATTGTGACTGTGTTGGACAAAGTTGCCGCCATTGTGGACAGCGTGCAGGCGAGCCAGAAGAGAATAGAGGAGAGACACAGGGGAATGGAAAATGCCATCAAATCTGTCCAGATCGACCTGTTGAAGTTTTCCCAGTCACACAGCAATACAAGCTATGTCATTAACAAGTTGTTTGAAAAAACCCGAAAAGTCAGCGCTCACATCAAAGACGTGAAGGCCCGGGTGGAGAAGCAGCAAGTTCACGTTCAAAAAGTTGAAACGAAGCAAGAGGAGATAATGAAGAAGAACAAATTTCGTGTGGTGATCTTCCAGGTAAGCCTGCATTTGAGTTTACCCTAATTGCTCCTGCAATCCTTCAGCTCTTTTAATTGCCAACGAGTCCTATCCGAGGTTTCCAGCGTTGCATCTTAAACTATGTATATGTATAGGTATGTATTCGTGTAGTGGAATTCTGTATCAGCAGAGACCTCAGTGTAAAACCATTTCTATGTTAACATACTATCATCAGCATTTTGAACCTCTGAACCATTTTGTGTAATATGAACTCTGTGGGTCATGGCTGAGGCTATTTCTTGCTTTCGAAACTTAATATTGGTAAGGTTTTTTTCAGCATATCAGCCATATTAGTGTGATGCCCTCTCAGAGACTTTGGAATGTTAGAACTAGAAGAGACCTGAGAAGCCTCTAGTTTAAAACACCTTTGAACTGTATAAAGAAGGAAACTGAGGACTAGTAGCTTCACAGTTTGTGTTTTTTATTATTATTATGGAGAGCCAGGAAAGCCCTAAACAGTAATATATAAGCTTTTCACAATATAATCTGTGTATTGGAATTTTTAGATATGCGTCACAATAATAAACTATTTCATAGTGAATCAGGCAATTGTTATTTTTCTTATTATAGTTATACAGAGTCACATAAGTGATTCCTTATTTTGATTACAAAGTCATTTTACTTAGCTGATTTAACGGTTTTTGTGTGGCATTGTATATTGAGCTAAGTTGCTATATTACTGTACCATTGACACTCATATTTTTTGAAATAGCATATTCATGGGAAATGCATAATATCTATAATATATTTTAAAACACTTACAAATCAAAAGGAAAAAGTTAAACTCTCCTGTCATGGTAGAAAAATGAGAAAGTCATGATCAGACAGCTCACAAAAGACAAAATAAATGAGCAGAATTTCACTTTCACTTCTTTAAATATTTGTAATTACTAAAATATACACTTGAAGGTTAAGGGTGAGAAAACATAGCACTTCAGTGTTCTGCTGATAGGAGTATTAATTGGTACAACATTTCTGGAGGGTGGTTTTGTGAGTGTGTATTAAAAACCTTAAAACTTCACAAACCTTTTGGCCCCAAAATTTCATGTCAAAGAATTTGTTCTAAATATAAAATCGGTAATGTATTCAGGGATGTTTGCTGGTGTACATATACAGTGTTATCACACTGTATTTTTAAAATGGATTGCTATCCATATGCATAGGAAATAAACCTAGAAGAATAAATACGAAATGCAATAGGAACACAGCTGGATTATGTAGGCAGATATTTGTAAGACACTAGGGATGTGGGCGATAACTCCCCACAGCAATTCTTTACACATTAGTCAATTCTCCATAGCCCTCTGTTGACTGATAGTGAGTGGTATTTTGGACTTTTTTCTTTTAAAGAGGCTATGGGTTATTTAGGAGGAAGAATAGGGAAGAGAGAGAAGTATTGCTTATTTCAAAAGTAGATGGGTTGGACTATGCTATTTGAAGTCCTTTACCATTTCCCTTTCCTTCCAGGTCCCTGGAAGCCCTACTTCAGACTTAAAAATTTGAAAGAAATCAGTCACCTTACTCTAGAGGCCAGTCTCAGTGTTAGTGTGTGTCCTGGGGATCTAGATTTGGTATTGGAGAATGCAGTATCCAGGGGCCTTAACAGTAATGGGTATATGTCACCCTGCACTTGCATGGGACATACTAGCAAACATTCTTGGTATCCAGCATTTTTCCTGAGAATCTTTGTGCCAGGAGCGGACTAGGTTCCCATCAAGATTTAGAGAGGCTAGAGCAAAGAAGTTTCTGAAAAGTTCTAATTAACTCTTGTTTGTCTATTGACATAATTCTTGTTTGTAAAGTTCTATATTCACCTATTAATTCTCTGAAACTTGCTATTTCTCTCCTTTCTTTGAACTCCCATAATTACTTGATCCAGTAGAAGATAGTATAAAAAAGCAACTGAAAGGCTCTAGTTTAGGTCAGATCTCTTTTCTTGTAAGATAGAATGCTTTGAGCATTCTGTAACATTAAGTTGCTCAGAGAAAGCCCAGTTCATCAGTAAGCACTTGCTGTCTGTGATAACTGGGAGAGCTTGTAGAGAAAAAATAAAGGAAATTACAATGGATATAGAACTCGGATTTGATGATTCACGAGATGTTAGAACACCATACAGTATTCACATGGTTATTCTTAGAGTTAAAGTTAATTCTTATAATTCATTCTCATAGTTAATATGTATAAGTAGTTATATTGAGAATGCCCCTTTTAACTAAAATTAACTTGAAGCTGAGCAATTCAGCTATAGTGTATGTTCATTTACATTTGGGTCTTTCCTCAAAAAGATTTCCCTGGATATATCTTTTGGTGGCAATCTTTCTTGGCATTTTATCTCCCACTGTTGTGTATCGCTGAGCTCTCACTTACTCCTGGACATCAGCATTAAAAAACTATTTATTATTTCTCATACAGTTATCATTTCTCTTTGAACACTTTCACCTTGATGACCTTCTCATCATGTAAGCCCAGAGTCTCGCCATATCTTCTAATGATTTAGCTTACTAACCACATGACCGTGGTTGCCAAATGAGATATTTGGCCATTCCCTAATAATAAGTTCCAAACATCTATATATTCCAAGTTCCCCTAACTATATTACTATGATGTTCAATCACAGCCACTTTACTCTGACCGAAAGTACTCATTTTGTTATGAAAAATCATCATTTTACATGTAATAATTATATTCGGAAATCAACTGGGATTCAACCTTGTACTCTTCAATTATTATTACAGTATATTCATCATTGACTCATGGCATCTCTGACTCACAAGGGTTGCAACAAAAACATCCACATAACAAGTACTTTCTCTGACTCTGCCTCTTTTGTTTTGTTTTAAAGACTGCTTTTATATAATTTGTCGTGCAATTGAAACAGTGTATGTGATTCCTGAGTTAACCTATATCTGATCTCACAGCAGGATCTTGAGGGTTTTCCCCACTACCAAGCAGTAATTATTCTATGGCTCTTTCTTTTTCTAATTATACCTTCTTGGGCCATACCAGCCCACTTAGCATTGTTAAAGCTATGCCCTGCAGCAGGTGTCAGGAAAGGAGAGGAATAATTTTGCTGTTTCTGATTCATCAGAGAGCTATGAGACACCCACCTTCCTCTTTTTTTTTTTTTTTTTTTAAGGTCCTAAACTTTCCAATCCTATAGCCAAATAATTTAATTTTAAATAAGTATCCAAAGAAATAAGGTTCCAGGGGTACCTTCTTGACTATCAGGCTGATAGGTTTCAAAATACATGTAAGTGTATTTCTTACATAGTTACTCATTTTTTGTTTTTTGAACAAATTTAATCTGGATCTTAAGAGCACAGTTTCTTTTAGAAATTTCAACTCATGGGCTTAGTTAAAAGTCTCATGATCTTTAAACGTTTAGTTTTAGAAATAATCACTAAATAGTGATTTGAGTTCCTTTAGCAGCTATGTTTCTGTGCTGGTTCTCAAAGTGACAAGTGTCTGCCATGTTCCCAAGTTCAGTTCTCATCCTTATCCTTTTGACACACTTGACAGTTGGTCCTTTCTCTCTTCTTGAAACTTGTTTTCTTTTGGCTTCTGGGAGGTCCTTCTCTCTCAGATTTCTCCAACCTCACTGGCTGATATTTCTCCTTTTGGTTCTTTCTCATCTTTCTTCTTATTTACCAGTCCAAAATATATTTATAACACCAAAATCCAAACATTTCTAAAAGTAAAAAATAATTCGTAACTTACTTGGCAGCAAGACCTAGCTTGACCTGAACTCATTTGGTGGCAAAATCTGCCCCGAATTAGCATAAAGACATTTACAGTCTTTAATTCCCCCTTAGAGTTAATATTCATATTTCCTGCCACAAAAATGTTTGTTCCCAAGATCTCACTGAGAATGTTATATATGACATTTTCTCCAAATCTGAAATATTCTGAATTCTGAAACACACCTTAGTCTCAAGAATTTTGTTCAGGTCCTCTGTCCATTTTTTGATTGGATCGTTTGGTTTTTTGTTGTTATTGAGTTATATAAGTTCTTTGTATATTTTGGATATTAGGCTCTTATCGGAGGCATTGCTTGAAAATATACAAGTTTTGAATAGCAACGTATAGACCTATTCACTCAATATTTTGGAGACGTCTTTCATCTATTCTCATGATTTTTAATTTCATCTTTATGCTAATGACTCCTAAATTTTTCTCTCTGGTACAGACCTCCCTTCTGAATTCCAGACTTATATACTCAGCTGCCTACTTGACATCTCTGCTTGGATGTCATTGGGCATCTCACAATCATCATGTTCACATCACATGCTCCCCCTCCAGTCTCTTCCTCTTGCTTTCTTTGTCATTTAATGGCAAATCTGCCCTTCACTTGCTTAGGCCACGTGCTTGAGAATTATCCCTGACACCCTCTAACACTCCACATCCAAATCTAACAGCAAATCCTGCTGACTCCTAACTTCAGAGTGGATGGAGAATCAGACCACTTCTCAGCACCACTTCTGCCAACACCCTGATCCATCTCTCATCTGATTAATCCCAGTGGTCTCCAGCTGTTCTCCTTGCTTCTTATCTTGCCTATTTTCAACAGAGTGAGCCTTTTACAACAGAGGTCAAGTCATGTCACTACTCTCCTCAAAACTCTTTTAAAGGCTTCTTCTCCCACTCAAAATAAGAGCCATAGTCTTTGATATCGGTTACAGAGCCTTTACATGGTCTGGCCCTCCTGCCACCTCTCTTGTCCTCTCTCCTCCTCTTCTTGCCCCTTGATCACTGCTCCAGCCACACTGCCTTCCTTGCTGTTTCTCCTTCCTTCCCAGATATATGCATTACCTTCAGGTCTAGGCTGGGATGTCACCTTTTTAGTGAGGCCTTTCTGAGCATCCTTCCCAGTCACTGTATATCCCTCTCCCCTGCTTTTTTTTTTCACCTTAGCACTTAGCATCATCCAACATACTATATATTTAACTCGTTAATGTTTCTCTCTCCAAGACTATAAGCTCTTTTTCCTCTGTTTTTCATAGGAGAGTCTCAGTTCCTAGAACATTAACTGGTGCCATGGTAGGTGCTTAGTAACTATTTGCTGGATGAAGGCTTAAGCCTCTTTACTTGATCCAACAGTCATTCTGGGTGTAAAACATAAATAAGACACATCTCTGCTTTTATGGAACTTACCATTGAGCGAAAGCCTCAGGGAGACATTTATAAATAAGCAGAGTTCCAGTTCAATTCAAACTGTGATAAATGCTATAAATAGAGGTATGTACATGACATTTTGGTGTAAATTGGAGACAATTGTCCTCTTGGGGGAAGTTGGGGACATTGAATCCATTCTTGAAGAAAGATATATATATATATATTTTTTGCAAAGCTGAAAAGAGACGAAGGGGCATTTACAGTAGCAAGAACCGTGTATATAGTGTTTTTGTTGTATGTCTGAGGACTTGAGAGCAGCCATGTGTTGCTGGACTGGAGGTGCGGGAAAGTGGTTTAGCTCAAACTGAAGAGCCTTCTAATCATACTAAAGAATTCGAACGCTATCCTTTTGAGTATTGATGAGCTCCCCCAAAGTTTTAAAGTAGAGAAAGGATGTGATTAGAACTGTGTTTTAGAAGTGTTCCTCAGGAAATGCTTAAGTGATGTTTTGGAGGTAGAGAGACTGCACAATTTCAGGGCCCAGGTGACAAGGGCCTGAATTAAGACATTGGTAGAGGCCAAGAGAAAGAAGGAGGGAACAGGAATATTAAGCGGTATTATAGACAGTACTCAGTGAGCAGTTGGATATGGCCTGAGGAGGAGAGGAAATATCTGGGATGATGATTCTGAGGTTTCTAGCTGAGTGGCACCTGGATGGGTATTGAAGAAGTAAAGAAGTCGCTGTGGAGAGAATGATGATGGGCCTTGAGGTTTGGACATGGTAAGTTTGAAATGCCTGTGTTACATCTACATGGAGAAGTCTGTCCATTATTTAAAAATGTGTCTTTATCTTAGGAGAAGGGCAGAGGTGAAGAGAAAATATTTGTAAGTTTGCTAACAGTTGGATCTGAAGGCAGAGGAGCGGATACGGTTGCTCGGGAGGTGAGCTTGGGAGATGAAGAAGAAAAACGGGCCAAGGAGAGAGAAACACAATGAAATACTGACTTTTAAGGAGAGGACAGAGGATACACAGCCTGCAGAGGAGATTTAAAAGGTGTTGCAGAAAGTAAAAGAACTGATCTCTACCATGCTTTCTTTTTTTCTCCTTCAGGAGGAGATTCGGTGTCCGACATCCCTGTCTATTGTTAAAGACAAAAACTTAACTGAGAATCAAGAGGAGGAAGAGGAGGAGATCTTTGATCCCCCAATAGATCTGTCTTCGGATGAAGAATATTACGTTGAAGAAAGCAAATCTTCCAGGCTTAGAAAGTCAGGCAAGGAGCGCATTGATAATATCAAAAAGGCATTTTCCAAAGAAAACATGCAGAAGACTCGGCAGAATTTTGACAAGAAAGTCAACAGAATTAGAACTAGAATAGTGACCCCGGAGAGGAGAGAGAGGCTAAGGCAGTCAGGAGAGAGGTTGAGGCAGTCAGGAGAGAGGTTGAGGCAGTCAGGAGAGAGGTTGAGGCAGACGGGGGGAGAGAGGCTCAAACAGTCTGGGGAGAGGCTCAAACAGTCAGGGGAGAGGCTCAAACAGTCAGGGGAGAGATTTAAGAAATCTATCTCTAATGCCGCTCCCTCGAGGGAAGCTTTTAAGATGCCTGGCCTTCGGAAAGCTAAGGACGGAACTGTGGCTGAAGGTCCTGAAGAGGTCAGGGAGATGGGTGTGGACATCATTTCCAGGAGCGAGTCTCTGGGCCCTGTCGGTGAGCTCTACACTGAGGAGCTCAGTGAGACAGACCCCAAGGAGGCCAGGGCAGTGTATCCTCCCCAAGAAGGAGGGGAGATCCCAACCCCTGAGCCTTTAAAAGTTACTTTTAAACCCCACGTGAAAGTAGATGATGACGAATCTCTTTTGCTAGATTTAAAGCAGTCATCCTAAAGAGAAATGAAGTATGTTTTAAGTGTAAACTTCTTTAATTACACGATTCTAGTTTAAATAGTATAGTACATTTACATTTATATGCCATATAGGAATAATAAATGGTATGACCTTTTCATTTCTTAGTTTAAAATCTAAACAGTAATACAAATATTACCTACATCTCCTAGTAATTTCCTTGGGAATTCTTTTTTTCTCCCCCAGACTTACGGGAATCTACCAGCTTTCTCTCACGTCACTCTCATGGCAACTGTGGGTTTTTAAGTTCCTTTCTCTTGCCCACCAGAAAAATAGTTGCCCAGTGAGGGCCAGTTAGGTGCTTAGTCGTCTAAAACAAGTGGAGGGCCAATTTATGGTCATCATTTGCAAGTGATCTCTCAATTTCGGTAGAGATTAATGTGGCCGACCTCCAGCGGTAAAAACTCATGTGTGGATTATTCCATTCATATGTTCAAAATCAACAGGTTTGTTAATCAGTGAGGACCCACACACCTTTTTGATGCTTTTGCATAAAAATATGGAAGTTCTGGACTTGAGCATTTGGTTCTGGTATCAATAGCTTTACTTACAACCAGCCAACTTGGCAAGTGGTCGGCTAAGAAGCTCATCAGCAGCATGGAGAGGTTTGCCTGTGCCGCCCATCTCGGGACTCTTGTGAGGGTTGAAGGAAGCGCTGTATATTCTGGGGGAACATAAAACGCATCCAGAGAAAACACGCCCCACTCGTTCTTTAACACTAAAATCAAAATAATTACACAGCCCCGAGCACCAAGTGGTGAGGGCCTCGGTTGGATGGAAGCGAAAGTTGGTCTTCAGAAGCCTTTTCACAGAATCAGGAATAAAAAATACATGTTTGGGAGACATCTTTTTTTTGTCAAAGACTAAAACCACACCTTAGATTTAAGTTGGGTTTAATATTAAAGGCTTCCTGGAAAATCCTTTTTTAATTTTCTTTGGATTTAGACCTATCTAAATTCAAAATGTACTGCTGTGAAGCATAAAACTGTAATTATATGTTCAAGAGGCCTTTCTAAAGTCAGCCCTAGTGGAGTGGGTTTGGGGATAACCTCAGATATTTCTGTTTTACAGAATGAACTCCTCAGGGTGCATCTATCCAAAATAGTGTTCATAGGAGTTCATCGTAGCTTCTTTGGGAGGAAGCCAGATTCCACTCTTAGCTTTAGATCTAGCTAATCCGAAGTAGATATTACTGAAGAAAGAAACAGTCATACTGGTTCAGCACTTCTGGTAACGTTTAAATCAGAAGGTTTGGTAATAGAGAAGAAATGATAAAATTGTGAAATTTGAAGGGTTCGGGCAACAATAAGAGCTCAGATCAGTTTTAGATGCTCACATAGTAGTTAATTATAATAAAGGTATGCACACACAGACACAGAGACAGACACACAACAAATCAACTTTAAAATATTTGATTCGATTACCCAGATATTGGGGTTGGGAGTTTGATTTGCCATTTCTTTTTCACTCTGTGAGAATACATAAAATCACAAATTGTTCTCATGTTTTTATATTGAAAATGAAAGTGTATACAACATTGAACAGTACTTTGAAATGGATAATTTAAAAAATGTCATTTAAAAAGAGCTTGGATGCCTAATTCCATAGTTCCTTAAAGCCATAATAAATTTAAATTTAAAAACATTATTACAAAGTTTGATGTCAGTGTCCTGTTTGTAAATGTTGTTACTAATAAAGAATACAAATAGCATGGTGTGAATTTGATATAGTAACCCTTTTAATAATAGATATGTTTTTAGGTTAAGAAGAATGTGAAGAAGTTATAAGCTTTTTCTTTATTCTAGCCCTATGAAGAGTAAATGTCAATTGGGCTGAAATATTTTTCTGCAAATATTCCTGTCAAGGAATTTTTGTAATATCTGTTTGCTTCCTGGTTCATATATAATTGGACTTGACATGTTATGGAACGTTTCTGATATAGAAATATTTGAGTTTTGATAAGGAAAGAGTTATAACCTGGTCATCCCTTCATGGCAGACTTTGTGCAAACCCAGAAACTCTAAAATAATGTCATGCCCCCAAAGATTCATTGTGACCTTGTACTGCTCTCTTGGACTAGGATTTTTCCCTCCATGTCATTTCTATCTCTTGACATTTCTCCTCATATTTAGGCCATTTCTTAGTTCTGGATTCATACTTTTTCTCTTTTCCCCCATTTTCTCGATGTAAATATAGTGGGCTGCAAAATCAACCCATCTCCACTTAATGCAAGAAATATTCTAAATATTGCTTATTTTTAAAGTTTCAGACATAGAACAGATTCTCTGCTTATTTTACTCTTCTCTGCTTTTGAAATTGTACGTTAGATTTTAAACAATTTATTCAAATAAAACCATTGGCAGGATTTATTCTCTTTTCTTTGTATGAGGCAGAACAATGTGACATCCACAGACAGTGAGGGCATGGAGCCCACTCCCAAGCTGAGCTCTTCCACTGAGTGGACAGAGTGGAGTGGGGAAGTGCAGCTCTGTGTCCTGCACATGATGACGCAGAGCTTTCCTCTGGGAGTTTATGGTGGCCTGGTTCTGGCTCATAGTTTAGAGAAACAAGGCCAAATGTGAAGCAGTGATAAGAGGTGCATGGAAATTCAGCTTGCTGAGGCTGTGGTGTGTGAACTCCTTTGAACAAGTTTTCGTAAATTAAAAACACAAACCAAAATAAAGTATTTTCATTTTGACTTCATTCTTTGCCTTCAGGCACATTTAAGGGTTTGCTTTAGAACAAGGCCTGAGGGTCACTGTGATTCTCTTGGCTAGAAAGCATGGGTCATCTCATATAAAATATTCCACAGAATCTTTGTTAACTGTACATTTAATTCCATTACATGAAATAATTGGGCCTTTTTTTCCTTATGAGACATGTTTTCTATAGCTGCTTTTATTGAAACCTGCTAAAAAATTAGATTATGATTCCAAAATAAATTACTCTGGCATATTTGAGCCAAGATTAGGAGGAGGATCACTATTGGTCTCATCCTCAATTCTGTTTGAATTTGGGGCATGCTAGTACTTGGTTTGTAGTGAATGAAAAATGAAGGAACCTCAGTACTGAATTTTGTGGTGTTCTTGTGACCATTCCCGAGTTAGGTGTGTTGTTCTTGTGACTACTTCTGAGGATTTATAGCTGTCCTTACCAGGTCAGAATCCCTCAGTGTGTTTTGTAAGTGGATAGGCGATCTAGGATAACTACCCCTTCACTGTGAGTCTCTTAGGACTTCCACGGATCCCCGAGAGCATAGAATGGAGTAGCAGATATCCTCAGGTTTTGAATGTACTTTGTGCGTCTTCCTAAAATCAGGTGTGCTTGTCCAGGGCCCTTGCCAGACTGTCCTGCTACTTGATGCCTTTGCTCATGCCATTTGTTTCTTTTATTCTGGAAGTTGACTTGCAAGTTCAGTGATAATGTCATATTTCACTTTCTTTGGTCACCTCCCACCTTCTATGAAGGGGCATGATTAATTACTCCATATATTCAATGTATATTGCACCTTTATATGCCAGATTCTATGTGAGGCACTGAAGATTCAAAGATGAATAGAACACTGTCTTTTTCACCCCTCTCCCTGACCCTTTACCCGCTCCCAACCCCAGTCTCGGGCTCTCAGTGTTCTGGCAGACAGTCAAGCAAAAACTCAACGTGACTAGTGCTGTGTATAAGATGATGGAACTGTAGAGATAGAAGATGGTTATGTAGAATTTTGATCATTTCATCTGTCATAGCATTTGCCTCATATTCTAGTTTGTGTAACTGTCTTCTATACTAGACTTTGCTTCTCAAGGGCAGGAACTGTATTTTATTCATCTTTGGGTCACCAGCACTTGGAGAGCCATCATTAGGTACTATGAATCCAGAGGAGGACATAGTCCTTAACACTTAAGGAGCTTTTCCACTAGCGGAGGAGATAGATATGTAACTCAGCATCATTGTGCAATGTGATGAGCTTCAGATTTAAGAAAGGATGGTGGACGCATAGAGGAAGAGCATCTAATAAACTAGGGAAGGGTTGTCAGCGATAACTAGAGAAAATGATGCTAAAGTTGGCATTTGAAGACCAATCAAGAGTCAGCTAAGTAATGTAGAATTCAAGGCAAGATGTAGCTAGAAAGGTTCTGTGAAGGTATTTTGGGTTTTAAATCAAAGACAATAGTCATTGAGGAATTTTAAGCCAAGGAGTGCCATGGTTTACTTTTTTTTTTGAAAGGTCGCTCCATTTAACACAACAGTGGCAGAGAGACCAGTTCTTCAGGCTCTTGCATTTCCAGGTAAGAGATCAGTACCTGACCTAAAGTGTTAACGGAGCTATTGATAGGGTAAACTTGGATGTGGATTGTGATGGGAAGCAAATGATAGCCAATTTCTGACTTGGGCAAATGGCTATGTCATTCACTGAGACAGAAAATAACAATATTCTGTCTGGGGATTCTAGAATACCACTCTCCCAATGCTCCTTTTACTTTCTGCTCTCAACGGCCTTGGTTGCTCAGTCCCTCACTATATCTGAGAGACAAAAGAGGAGCCATGACTATATTTCAGAAGCTCCCACATTAGGGGCCTGCTAGTCTAGCCATCGTGACTCTCACCTGTGCCTGAAGAAAAGCCTGACTTGGAGTGATTCTTTCTTGGCTCTAGCAAGCGCCTTGCCTTCTCCGCCAGGATTCCAAAGTCCTTTAGAAGCAGAATTGGCTTTTAGGTCTAAGGCCTTTGTGACAGCTTCTTTCCCATCTCTGGTGTTGCTCAAGGCCAGATGTCTGCTTGCTCATCACATGCTCCAAAGGAGCTATTCCCGATTCTTAGAATGGATTTTACCCACTCTAAGCTCAGCTTTTGTTTGGCACCTGAGGATTCCAGCCAAAGCTGTGCTTGATTTTGCAGCTGACACTACAGTAAAAGCTGATGTAACGTGGTACATTGTCTGAGGCCAATTTCCCATGTTCATGTAGTGACTCATATCAGCTGCCATGGTTACAGCAGGAGCCTCGATCTCCTCAGGGTACTTTGGTTTCAAATCTCATCTCTTGGTGTCTGTTGTGTTAGATCTGAGGCATGGCATCACAAACGAGTTAGGGTTTGATGAAACCCATTCTTCTGCTCCAGGGTTCTTGATGGAAGAGTTCACATAAGGATCGCCAGCAAAATGAAAACCGAAGTGTCATCTTTATTACTGGGTAGGCAAATATCCAATAAATCCCTCTGGTGAATTCTCTTGGAGGATGTGGCTTAGACTTAAGATAGGAGATAGATCCTCTTGTCACCCCTGGGGACCTGCATGTTCTGATGTGGCAGTAGGGAGAGCAAGGTTTGTGGAGCAGAAGCAGAGTCCATTTTCTCAGCTAACAGTGAAGCCCACTGGCCCATCCCACATACTCATCCAGGAGGAACAGTGGGAATGGAGGCCTCTCCTCTGAGTAACCCAGATAGATGGGCAGGTAGCAAGAGAAGGGAGGCAGAGAGGCCATGAGCCAGAAAACCCACCACACCAGAATGGAGGGTCTAATTTGAAGCCACAGCCTGCTTCACGCTGTTATGGCCTAAGGGACAGTTAAATGTAGCCCAGCGAAGGTAGCTGCTGCTCCTCTGTGGCCTGGTTTGAACACCTTGACTTGTGCTAATCTTCAGTGAACACCAGGTGGGGGGTGGGCAAGTTGGATATTACAGCTCACATCCCACCTGAGAGGGCTGGAGAAACACTTGTTAGATGAAGTTCAGATAAGTGAAATCGTGGGTTTTTATGAGACAGTTCAGGCAGTTTGACTTTGAAGGTAGGAATCGATAAAGAAGTTGGCTAACTTCTAAATTAAGCCGTAATTCTGAACGGTTTTTCTTGGGCTCACATTTCAAGAATTTTCTCCTGATAACTCTGCGACTATCATTATCTTTGAAAGGGTAAGAATTCTCTATCCTCAGACACTTTTCCAGACTTCCCTGATACACTTCACTTTAAGATAGAGAAACATTATAGATTGTTCTAAGCTTAAATTTAGAACTACATTATAATCTGGAAGGTCGGGTTCAGTTTCTTGCTGTGAGTTCACTGAGGTATTTACTCCTGGCTGAAGTTTGCCCATAGCGTAATCTTGTAAAGCAGCCAAGTTACCCTGATAATCTCATGGGCTGATATTCATAACTTTGATATCAGAGTCTCATTAGGCCTTTTATCTGAATAAGCTTTAAATCCTCAAACTGGCTACTAGATATGTTGCTTTAGGGTAAAATAACATCCATTGAAATGAGTTTGTCACTTTAATTGTATTAGCACCTTTCAAGTGGCCACGTTTATTTGCAATGTTTCCATAAGGAGAAGAAATAAATGAACAGGATTATGCATGGGATGTGCTTGGCTCTAGTTCAAAGCAATGCAGAATATTTTACCGGGAAACATGCATATGCTCGTTAACTATAAAGAAACAGGAGAGAAAATTTTCAAATCACAGGTTATAGATTCATGAGGAAGGTGCACAAAATATTCTCTACTTGAAATTCATGCATCTTTCTTAAATATAAAGAGAACATTGGCATTATAGGAAGACCTATGTTGGAGAGTAAAATCACCTAAGATTTACTATTTATCCTCCCAAATTCTTAAAACGTTATCACCCTCCAATGATAATCTTTAAACATCTCTCTTTTTTCCCCCTCTCTCCAGAATGACAGCATCTATGAAGGGAGCAAGGCTGGAAAGAGGCTAAATAAGTGGTTAGGATCCAAAGGAGCCTGTAATGTCCTCTTAGGTTTGATGAAAACCAGGCCATATGCATAAAGTAGATTATTTTTCTTAACTTTCTCTCAACATTTTATGCAGAACAGATATGATAATTACATTTTTCTCCCCCAGGGGCATGAGGTGTACAAATAGGGAGAAGGAACATGGAAATCATGAAACTTAATCACAGTCTTCTGAGGCAAAAGAATTAAAGCTCAAAGCCAGGAAAATCTTTAAATAGTGCTATTGAGGCATCAGGAGAAGGGTAACTGGTGGTATCGTTGTCACTGAAGAGAAAGCAAAAGAAAATGAGTTTCAAATGTAGGGGAAGGGAATTGGGTTCTCCACAAAGAAAAGCTTCTTTCTACTCTGCAGAAGCACTTCCTTCCAGAGAGGGCTTAAAAATGGAACAATTTTCTATTTTGGAAGCAGCGTAGTAAATTAAGTACCTAGAGTTAAATGCCTGAATCAGTTTTGTTTGTAGTTTTTCATAATGGGCAGCCATGAACATCATATTCATATAGCTCTTTTGATAAAGTCTGTTTACAGTGGGCAGTCATGAGTGTCATATTCACATCATTCTTTTTGTAAACCGTTCTATAATGTGCATGCATTCTCTCTGAGATTCTGTAAGTTAAGATGAGTGTCTTACTGTGTTTCTCATTGATAAGATAGTGTAGTGTCTCGTACCTCTCATAATTCGACATCTTATTTATATTAGGTATTTAGTAAATTATATTAAGTTTTTATACTCTGAATGAGGACACGGAGCTTGTCAAGCAGGGACATGATCTAATTTATTGACCTAATTAGTTATGTTCATTGGAAAAATATCAAAGTGTTCATACAAAAAGCTAACTACAGTTCCTGTCTTAGCTCATATTGCAAAGGAAGTCACCCAGACTTCAAATGTTTGCTGCTTAATGCTTACTCCTTGCCCCAGGAAAACCTACTGCGGCTCAAGGCTGATATCTAGTGGACACTTTCATAATTGTTTATGAACATAAAGTTTGGAACATACCAGCTCTTAAGAATAGAGGGCGAACTTTAACATCACAAACAGGATGACAGAACAATAACAATGTTATTAGAATATTAAAGTAGATTTGCCTCCTTGTTTTGCTTTGGCTCAAATTCAGGTAAGTTTGCATTTCTTTGGTGTATATCCATTAAAACTGGTGAGTTTAGCTGCCAGAAGATTGGGGCGACAAAGTGATGGGTTGGTAAGGGGATAATAAGTCAGGACCAGGTGGGATCAACCAGGAGGAAGTGATGTTACTCTAGGAGTGGCCCTCCAAAGGTAGCCAGTGGTTGGTTGTGTGGTGTCTAAGGGTGTGTGTGTTCTAAACCTGGCTTAAGTCAGATTAGCACTGATTTATAAAAGGAGTGTGATCTGGTAAATAAGGGCATGGTGGGAGGAAGTGCAAGGCAGTGTGGAAATGTTCAAACTCAGGTGAGGTTGGGTGTTTCCCAAAACCTAGGTGGGGGTATTTCAATGTGGAGTCAAGAGCTTCAGCTTTGTAATTGGACATCTGGCTCTGTGTCTTATTCTGCCATTTACTGACTGTGAGGACTTGGGCAAGTTGTTTTTAAATAGATGTGTTACTAAGTCAGATAATTTATGCAAAGCACTTAGCACAGGAGCATTTAGAAGCAGTCTGTAATAGCTAGATATTATTGTTTGGACTGCAAGTAGCCATTGGAGGTAGAGAAACAGGCTATGTAGTAATAATAATATCTGCATTTAAAACCTACTTCACACACACACACACACAATAACACACACACACACACTTTTTTTTTTGCCCCCAGCACTTAACAGAATTTATCTTTTAACTATTTTGTATATCTCTATAATCCATTTTATCTGCATTGGTTAGGGGTAGTTAAATATTCTGCTTAACTAAGATATATCATTCATATTGCATAAATATTAAAACTATTTAGTGGCTTGCATTACTTTTAGGAAAAAAGACCCAAATATTTAGTTCTGCAGGATCTGGCTCCTGCCTGCCTCTTGATCCTCATCACTTATTACTCTTTCCCCTCAGTTTCTGCATCCCAGACTTGTTGGCCTTCTTTCCGGTTCTCCAATATCTTGTTGCACCTGCCTCAGGACCTTGGGATAGGTAGTTCCCTTAGTCTGTCCACACCTCTCCCATTCTCACCCCACCCCATCCCAACAACCAAGCTCACACGTAGTTAATGCCCGTGTATCTTTCAGATTCAGGCTCAAATGGCATTTCTTCATGCCGGAGCCAGCCGTGCAAGGTGAACCAGTTCCCTGAATGGGGGAGCGGGGACTAAGAAAAGAAAGAAGACAAAGTTGCAGGAGGGCACACAGATTATGGACTGTGGCCTCGAGTTTATTTAGAACACACTACTTATAGCATCACAATGAGAAAACAGCAGTCAAGACCCAAGGTCAGCCAAATTACTTATCCTGCAAAACAATGAAGTTCTCACAACTCAGAACTCTCTGCTAAACTGTAGCAAAGAATTTGCAGGGATTGCTATGTGAACAGTTGCCTCCCGGACAACCTCCTTAAGTACACTTGGTTTTTAACCCCTGACATCCTGCAGCAGTTCTGGCTGCGGCTCCCCACATCTTCAGGGAAGCTTTCTCTGTCTCTACCCCACTCCCCACGGGGCAAGCCTCCCTCGTAACATGATCTCAGAGCGTTCTGCACTTATAATTTTTCTGCATCCAAACATATACTTTGAAACATTTATAGTTTCAGAGTGTATATTTGGATGCTGATTCACTCCCCAATTAGGTTGCAAGCATTTTGAAAGCTGGAACTGGCTGTCTGACCCAGTGCTCTGTCCCTGTCACAGTGTCTGATGCATTTAGACTTTCAGGTATTTCTCGAATAGTAAATAGAGTAGTCTGAAGAGAGAGGGATCTTACTTGAAAATTGAAATGTAGAAATAGGTAAAACACTTAGTGACTAACTCTGAGTTTGAAGGATGTAGTGGGTACCACAATGGGACGCCCAGGTTCACTCTTTCAGACCAGGTAGTCATCCCTTGAGTTGTTGGGAGTTTTGATGGCTGATGCTTCTCAGTCTGGTTCCTCTACAGGAATTGCCATCAGCAAAGAGAACTACGTCATCCAAGGATATGCCGCCTCCTAAGAGAAGTCCACATCCAGTGCCAGATTGATTGGAGGTTATGTGTCTCACCCCTTGCCTCAATGTGAGACAATTCTAAAGGGCCATCCCAAGTCCAGAGCTCACCATAGGAATGGCTGAGGCCACTGTTAGAAATGCATCCACTAACTGTTCAACTTCTTCCTCCACCCTATCCTCTCTCCTCCACCCCTCACGGGTGCTGTTCCTGAGAGCACCCCCACCCCATAAACCACCTGCAAACAAGTCTGAGTCTGTTTCTTAGGGAACCCTGCCCACAACTGGGCATAATGGAGAAGGAGGAGGCTGAGGTAGCTCCTTGATTTCTGGTTTGAGACAGCACATGATGTCATCCATTGAGATGAACACAGGAGAAAGACAGTGTACAGTCAAAGCAGGCTGGAAAAGATAAGTTTTGGAGGTGCTAAGTCTGAAGTTCCTGTGTGATAGCCAGGAGTCGAAGCTCAGAAGAAAGGTCTGGGCTAGAGGTAGAGGTGTGGAGTCCTTGGTACACCAAGACAGTGACATGAAAGAGCTCACCCATGAAAATGTGGAGAATGAAAGAAACAGGACTAGTGTGACCTGGGAACCTGTAGAGGGAGGGAGGCAGGGCAAGGAAGACACTCACAGCAGGTGAAGTGTGACCTGAGAGGCAGGGGTGCCAGGAGTGCGAGCATTGTGGCTACCCGAAGGAGCAGCAGAGGGGTTTACAGCCGGTATAGGCAGACATATCAGGTGCTGTAGAGAACAGCATGGGAAGTGTTCAGTAGATTTAATGTCACGGGCACCAAAGGCTTTGCTGGGAGCAGTTCTAGTGGAGCGGATGGAAGAAGCCAGAGTCCAGTGAAGAGGATGGGCTTGGAGGGAAGGAGAAGAGACAGATGTGATAACCTTTTATACTTTTCATGGGGTAGGAGGAGAGACAAGGAGAGGTAGATAGAGCTGTGAGGAGCCAGGAGGATGTTAGTGTGTAAACAATGGGGGAGACGGGGTGAAAGAGAATGTCCAGTTAGAGCGGGACGAAGTGAAGGCCACAGTAGTGGCAACTGGTTAGATCTTGAGGTGAAAGATGATTGAGCGCACAGAGTGAGCCTTGGAGAGGCGGAGCCCAACCGCTACTGACACCAGAAGAAAGATGAACGGACATGGAGGCGGGTAACAATAGCTGCAATTTCTTTATGCTCTTTAATCATCAAGAACTTTAAGTACTTTTTATAACAACAAATCTTCAAGTAGAATACCACCCTACCTGCCCAGAGCTAGTGGTGCGAAGCGGGCAGAGCCTAGGCTCTGATAGGCTCCCTCCCTCCTTGGAGTCCCTCCCAGTACCCAGGTGGGGAGTGAATGCAGGCAAGCATCAGGGTAGGTGGGTGGCTGTGGTGGGGCGTGCTCTCCAGTGCGAGAAGTTTCCAGAAGAACCCTCAACCACCTAGAAACAGGTTCTGAAAGGAAGGAGGAACAGTGAAGACTGTATTTCCCAGAGGAGGTGTATGAGAACAGGTAAGATGGTCATGAAAAGCTGACTGAGTGATGCATGCTCGTTGCAGACATGATTGTGGCAGAGCTGGCTCCAGTGTGTGGGCTCCAAGGCCTACCTGGCATGGTCCCCCGTTCCCTTACAGTCCCAGTTGTGTGCTTGACTGGAGTTCCATGTAACTCCTGTTGACCCCAAGAAGATACCATCAAGAAGGGCTCCTGAAGCTAACTGGACTCAAATTTACAAACAGAGCCTAGCAGCTGATGTCAAACAAGTGCTTCTCATGTAAGCTACACTTCAGGGAGAGGCCTGCACTGAATTGCCTGCCTGCACTGTGTTCTTGCCAGCTGAGTCAACCCTTATAAAGGTGTTCCTGGAATAGTATTTCAATCAATAGGACTGAGACTTCCCCCATCCAATCAGAGCTGTGCAGCTATATCACCATTAACATCTTCAACCAAGAGCAGCTGCGCTCTGACCAATCGGGACAGTGCTTTTTGGATCAATCAAAATGTAAGGACTTGGAGTTCTCATTTGCATGGGGATTGGCCAATCAGGGATCAAGGGCAGGGACTTCTTTATATTTAAATCAGCTCCCCTCTAGTTCAGAGATCACACTTTCCCATTCAACTGAAGATTGCATTTCCTTGGTTGAAGTTGAAACACCAAAGACATCTAGCTAGACCAGAGCAGAGCTGCCTAGTTGGAGAAGGGCCTCACTTTAGGGCCATGGCAGCCATGCTGTTTCACAGCTGTGCTGTCTCATAATGAAGCTGTAACACTTGAAGTTTTCCACAGCCATGCTGTTTCACAATTGAGCTGTTTGCACTGAATAAAGTTTCCTTTTTAGCCGCACCCCAAATTGGGGATTCCCATTGGTGTTGAAGTGGCACCAAAGACGTCCGTTGACACTCTGCTATTTAATTTCTAGGACTTTGTGCTAATAAAAAGAACTTGAAGTCTAACTATCAATAAGGAATTTGTTAAAGTATGTTTATGTACATATGATGGAATATTTTGCAGCCCCACCCACACAAACTGAAAATCATTTTTAAAAAATTTTTGTCTTTTTACAGTCAAAATACCAATATTCTTTCCTTGAACTGTTATTTGTGGCTGGCAGTGAAAGTGTTAATCAAAGATTTGCAGATGGGACAAGTGAGGTTTGATTTTTTTCTCTTGGGTCAAATTAAATTTAGGAACAAGTTGTTATAATGAGAGAAGGGCAAAGATGAGTGAGTTTTCTCTGGGTCAAGTGGGTCCTGTGGTAGGGAGCTGGACAAGAACTTGGAAAATAACTCCCCTTAAAAAGGCCCTCTCCCAGAGGCGAGGAGACTCAAACAGAAGAGCTGCGCTGTTAGATACAGAAGTTGAGGGGGGTTGTTGTCAGGGGCTTGCTGGAGGAGAGGCGTTGCAGGAAGAACCTCTGAAAATGCTCCACAAGAAGAAGAATCAGCCCCCAAAATATGCCACACTTGGAAGTTACCACTGTTGTTCAGATTTCCTAGGTGGGAGCCAGATAGCAATCCACTGTGACTCCTGAACTGTAAGCCGAGTGGTCCTGTAGAAGTCCCCTTCACTAAGCTTGAAGCCAGAGGCAGGCCTCTTATACCCACTATCTTCTGGTTGGAGGATTAGCAGGCTTTCCAAAGAAATCCTCCACCCCACCCCTTCCCATCTCTATTGTTACCCTTTCATATCTTCTTTATAGTCAGGATGATGGATTCAAGGTATTTTCGGCCAAGTCCTTCTTTGCAAATCCACCAGGATTGTCTGTTTCGCTACTCATTTTGATATATTGATTCATGCCTCAAACAGGAAGAGTTTTGGTTTGATGCTGCGGCATTATCGAAATCAATCTGCAAGAAACAAGCAAAACTTTCGTAGAATAGAAGAGCTTGCTCAATTCTACGTCAGAAACCAAAGTAACCTCTAGATTCAGACGTATCCAACTCCTGGTTCCACCAAACACGCTGAGCTCAACTCTAAGTAGTTCTTTCTCAGCTCACTTCTTATGCATGACATTATATTGAGAAAGCCGGATTTAAAGGGGTGTCCGCAGAGGGGAACTACGTTCTTTCCCTACTGACTATCTGAGGCGGATCCTAAAACGTCTTTAGTCATTCTCGGGTAATAAAAAATTCTCGTATCACTTTCAGACTCGAGTGATCTTTGAGGAATTAAAATTTCAGCCCGGGGCATAATAATATAGCAGTTTTTCTCATCCACTTTTAGCTGTTGACAACTTTACTTTAACCTTGCCTTCTCAGGTGGTACTCAGGTTCTACCACCTCATGATGTTAATGTTTTGGAGCTAGAAGGGTGACTCTTTTTTTTATGGTCAAGCTGGAACACTTTACCCCCTTCACCTGGACCTTGCCCCTCTGACGATCTTGAGACAGCAGGTCTCAAGTTGAAGGCCTGTATGAAGCATCATAAGTTCAAGTTTGCTGGATTTTAATTAAAGGACATTCATTCAA
This sequence comes from Pteropus medius, assembly GCF_902729225.1. Lineage (NCBI taxonomy): Eukaryota > Metazoa > Chordata > Mammalia > Chiroptera > Pteropodidae > Pteropus > Pteropus medius. The sequence goes on along the minus strand of NW_024341894.1, from coordinate 1,402,008 downwards.
ATCTTTTTGAAAATAGGGGTGATGGTTTGTCTCAAGTTATGCTAACTTTTCTCTAGTAACTTTTTAGACCCAAAGGCCTGCTCCTGCAAGTCTGGCTGTGATAGTGTTTGCATGGATCGAGTGTAGCCTTGACTGCATAGGATATGCTTGTTAAGTCTGTCTCTTGGGAGCAATACCATTCCTGTGCCTTTTGTATACAAAGAATTGACTCAGTACAGCTGGTGTTACCAATCTCTGGTCTTACGATCCGTGACCGCTGACACTCCTTGCTCTCTTAGCCATGGCTTCTGAGGCAGCTCTTGTGCAAGTCCAGTGAGCACAGGGGCATAAACCATGCTATTTGGTGTTCTTCCCATAGCCCACAGGGAACTTGCTAGTGTATTTTGTGTAGCATCTTATAGATTATTACTTTCCCCTCTCTCTCCTGAATTACTTAAGTACCTCCTATCTGGTCTATTTGCATCCACTCTTCATCTTCTTAGAAGGCTCTCCACATAGAGGCCAATGTGTACTAGTTATCAATTTATGACCGCTCAGCTTCAAGTCCACTGTGCATTGCTGGGTCCTTTAAATATGCTTCCTTTGCCAGCTGCATGATGATAACTTTGTCAGTAGAGGGCACTGGAGAGACACTGGAGGAGAGTTTTCTAGTTGAGATGTACTCCTCTGCCCAGGCTCCTCTGTGTGCATGGCTTTTCCAGGGCCTGGCTTCTCCTCAGCACAGCTCCTGCAGTGCATGCAGTGTGGTCAGCAGCTTCTCATAATGCCTCTCTTGTGTGGTTTCACAGCAGAATGACCCCAGAGAGTCACCTCCCTTTGAATGAATGGCTTTCCCCAGTACCCTAGAGAGGGGATATTCAGGAAGGTCCACCACTGAGACATCTCTGCCATCAGGGAGCCACGTGATTCCCTCTGGGTCTCAGCTCTGGGAATGGGAGGCTTTTCCTTGGGGAGTGGTTGCTCTTTATATTCGCTATGCTTATATTTTTAGAGTTCTCTATTTTTTTACAGGGCTGTCTCCTGTTACTCCAATCTTCTTTTAAGTAGTTAATAATTCCTGATATTAAACATCCCAAATTGCTGTGTAGTTTCTGTCTCCTGATTGGACCCTGACCGTTACACAGTGTGATCTTTTTGACATGTAAATCTGATTTTGCCTCTCCTCCTTAAAACCTTTTTATGGCTTCACTCTGCTTATAAGATAAAGGAAAAAAAACACATGGTTTCTGAGGTCCTGCACAATCCGGCTCCTGTTGATCTCCCCACCTTTGTCCCATACCAGACTCCTCCATGTTTTCCTCCACCTGCAGAGTCTTTACAGACACCGATCTCTTTCTGAAATCATCTTCTCACATTCACCTGGTAAACCCCTACTCACCTTCAGGCCTCAGTTTAATCTCATTCTCATGGATGCTTGCTTCACCTTCCCTGCTTAGGTTGAATCACTTTTATTCACTTTCAGAGCACCACAGAGCATTGTTTCATGGCTGTAATTTTACATAATGTTTTTGTAATTGTTTTGGATTAACATCTGTCTCCTCCCCTACAGATTGTAAACTCCTTGAGAGAAAGAGACTGTTGCTCTTTTGGCTCCTTGCATAGCACAGTGTTAAGCACTTCTTACAGAGAGCGCCTGTTACAAAGCAGAGACATTCTAGCTTGTTCCAGTTGTTTTGGTCCAGCGATTTCCCTTTCCATACTCCAATTTGCCACAAGATGGCAGGCTAAGACACTCTGGTTTTTCATTTTCTTTGAGAAGTTGTACTTCATTCAGATTAAAATGCCCTCTGAGGCAGAAGAGGATTCCTTAGAAGTGAGATTGAGTCACACACTACAAAAGATTTTTTGAAAATGTCCTCTGCATTTTAGCTTCTTCACTGACTCTGAGGAACAACCTGGGATACCAACTGGCAAGAACAAAGGAGAGATTCTTATCAGCTTGCCTAAGGGGCTGGCTTTTATACTCTTTAGAAAACCACAGGAACTCTGAGCTCTGATTCAGGGACTTTGTGGGGTGGAGGGCAATGTTTATTGTCCTTCTCTTCACACTTTGTTTTGCATTAACTGTGAGTTCTAGAGGACAGGTTTAGAGGAGGGGTTACCAAGCTATGGACCTAGTGCCAAATCTGGCACTCTGCCTGTTTTTGTAAATGAATTTAATTGAAACAGTTACATCCATTTGTTGACACATTATCAACCTTTAGTTGTGACATAGACCTTAGGTTCTGCAAAGCCCCCCAAATTTACTATCTGGCCCTTTAAGACAAAATTGGGGGCTATCTGGTCTAGTGGGATATAAACTCTTTAGAAGGCTTAATATCTGGTTAGCATTCAGCTGACTTCTCATAAAAAGTTGTGATTTGACCTTTGGAAAGGCCTGTCTTTCCAAGAACCAAACATGCTGGGCAAAATGACATGAAGTGTTTTGGAGATTGTACCCACATAACTCATTAACTCATTTCAGGAATAACACATTTAAGAATGTCATATCTATTCTTTTTTAAGTGGAAAATATAGGCATACAGGATGTAAATTACTTGTAGTTTCTTAGCATGTTTTCCCACAGCACGACTATTAAGTCACTGTTAGACTATTAAGTCACTGTTATACTAATTACTTCATTCGTCATGATACCAACCAAAGGCCCTGTAGCTATTTACCTTTCGATTCAAGAAAGAGTCTTGACATGGGTGGTTTGGCTTATTTATGAGTCTGTACATTTTCTACAGATCCTCTTTCTGACGAAACATTTCGGGTAAAGATAGTGGATATTCCTTACAGTTTCCTCATGTTCTTAAAAAAACCAGGCAAATCAGAACTAAGCTAATTATTTTTTTTGCATACCCAAATAAGAGATTAGCTGGCCCCTGTTAGATCCCTTTAGTTTAGGCAGTCGATTGCTGTGGCATGGAATGGGAAGGTCTGCTTTTGGCAAGGAGTGCAGAAAGGAGATGCCAGGAAGGAAAATTCTCAGCTTGTGACTATTGGTGGAGAAAAAAGCAGCTAGACTGTCCACCCTTTTCTTCAATGTTCCTTTTGCAGAAAGTTTTTTGCATATAGAGGAAATCTTTTTTTATATTCCAAGGTAATTGTAGAATAGGATTTTCCAATCTACCTAAGAAGGGAATTGGGCATGGGAGTCTCTTAGAGTCATATACATGCATCACGTCTCAGAATCCTCTCCAGGGTATTGAAAATAAATTTCTTTTAAAAATATTATGTTTTTTTTTCAAAACATTCTAGTCCCCTATATGTGACCTCTAGCCATAATTATTCATATGATTTATATTTAAGGAGTTTCAGTGTTTAACTTCAGGTCTTTGCTATTCTAGAGTTTTAAATGTTGATTTATGCCAAGTATATTTTTTTCTGACAGAATGAATCTTAAAGAGATAGAGCCAAACTACTAAATAAACCACAAAAAATAAACCCCTATTTGTTTACAGTGCGAGAGCTACAACAAGAAGGCAGAATTCACCTTGTTCAACCTCAACTGAGAACATGAGCATTGGGCAACTCAAAATTTCCCCCACTTTTCTCATGTCAGCAAATGACCGTGAAAGTGCCATGAGTATTGATTTTGAGATTACAAATAAATTTCAGCAAACAGGCAAATATGCAAATACGGAATCCAAGATTAGTGAAGATCAACTGGATATGTCTCTATAATAACAAAATATATACTATGTAAGTACATTTTACCCATATTTATATTTTACATATACATATAAAAATGTGTAATAACATAATTGTTACTAATTGTGCATATATAGTATTACGCTACTTGGCAATATATTATATGCATGTCAATAAACATCTTTTACAAAATATGTTCCAAATGGTGTTTCCCAGACCAGTGTTAAATCTGTGCTGGGTTATAAGGATTCAATGGGAAGTCAATGTGGAAAATGCTGATGTAAAGAAATCCTCTCTGTGGCCTCTGAAAAAAGCCAGATTCCTATAGTTATGCTTTAACGGGAACGGGATCATTTATACCAAAATAGAGGCTAGACTCAATGTCCCTTTTGCAATTATATATTTTGCCCATCTTGTTTTACTTTGCTTTTCCAAGCTCTCATGGCTCATATTATTGTATCTCATTGGATGGGGCACAATTTGAACTTTTTGATATGATTATATATCTGTTCATCAGGGAGGGTATTAACTATTAATTTTATGTAAACATGATTAAGCAAAATTAGGGTTGCCCATTTTTTTTTCAAATATTGCAGATTTTATATGTAGTTTTCATCTGAAAAGGTGAAACATAAATGTTTAGGAAATACCTCTTTTCAGTCGGTGCCTCAGAATCAGTTCACTAAATTTTGCATTCCTTCAGGCCTTGTTCTAGGCTTCCTCATGCCCTCTTTCTCTAGGCACTTAACAGGAGCTTAATTTGACAAGGAGCCATGGGCTGTCTCCAATTTCAAAATCTCTTATCAGATGGCTCTTTCGGAAATGTCAACAATTTCTAAACTGTCAACACAACAGTATAAACAATGCTACATACATTGTTAGTCGTGGAAGTAATTTCTATTCCCAGTAAAACAGACCTCAGGGCAGTTTGTTGTGGTAACATGTTTTTTTTTGCTCTAGATCACTAGACTCAACTACAACTGGTGCCTGTCCACAGCCTGGCATTCGAGTTCTCTCGTTTTGTGAGACCTAAGCAATATAGATCACATCTGGTATGTTAAAACATTATTTCATAATAGATACAATGTCATTTCAACTACATACGACTTCTGACAGTGAATATGTGTAATTTTTGCCCTTCAGAATTTATATTCTCTCCTTTCTCTCATGTTTTTTCTTTAACCTTTGAGTTTGGAAAAAACCCAACTACTCTAGATGTGAATATCCTCATGGTATGGTTTTTATGTACTTTGTTTCATATCCATTAAAGAAGCTAAACCTAACAAATAATGTGAGTTGGTATTTGTGCTGTCCTGATTTTCTTTTTTTTTCTTTTCTTTTTTATGTACTAAATCCAGATACTATGAAAAACAGATTGCGGATGAAAACTTGAGAAGATAACGATAATGAGAAAACTCCTTAGAAGGACCCATGGGGCTATGACCAAAACTGTGATCAGAGACAAATGCATCGCCTTAATACTTTTCATTATTAAATGAGGATGAAAATAAATAAACCTAAGCAGAATTAAAAGGTAACTCTATAAAGAGCTCTTATAAATCAATATGAAAAAAAAGTATCTCAGAAGAAAAATGGATGAAAGAAGGGCTGTCCATGTGCAAACAATTTTTGGGTCTCCAGAAAGGGAAAGGCTAGCTAAAATATTTTCAGATGGTATCGTGGAGAAGGTAATTGAGAGGATGTGACCTCCCATTGACCCCAGAGCTAAAACTGGAGCTTCCTCACTTCCTCTCCTGTCTCTGGAATGTAACTTCGGCCCACAGTTCCCACAGTGGGAGCCATTTTCAAGGACGCAGCCTTGAGAGAACCATGTGTGTTGAAACCATCTGGACTGAATAGTGACTGAACCCCGTTAAGACCTTTCTACAATCTTTTAAGATTCTGGTTGGCAGGAGGGGCTGCAGAAGACAAGCCTTGTATATAAATTCCCTTGCTTTTTCCTTTTTTAAAAATTTAAGTATGTAAGTATAGTTGGTATATAATCTTATATTGATTATATTAGTTTCAGGAGTACAATATAGTGATTTGGTATTTTTATACCTTACAGTGTGATCACTCCACTAATTTTAGTAAATCATCTGTCACTGTGCAAACTTATTACAATATTATTGACTATAAGAGGAAGGGGAATATAGTCCCTTGCTTTTTAAACCTGTCCCATGCCAATCTGGAATGGTCTGCCTTTTTCTTCTTCTTTCCTTGACCTCCACGTAAATAGGCCAATTTGAGAATCAACAGGTATTTGCCTTGGGATCCCTTAACCACCAGGACTTTGTGATTTGTTTTCCTCCTACCCTTCTACTCTGATAAAGATGTGAAAAGTGATTTATGAAAGGACAACTAAAGATATCAAGAAATCTAATAAATGTTTACACTTGCTAAATAAGTAAAATGCAAAATAAATGTAATACCGATCTGCCACTTTGTCCTACCAAGCTGGCAAAAATGTAAAAGGTGAATATCCAGGTGGATGAGAGTGTAGAAAATGAACATTTTTATACTGTTTGTAGAAGCCTAAGTTGATTCAACTTTTCTGAAGGACAGTTGGGCCCTGTGCATGACTCTCTTTTGATCCATCAATTCTACTTCCAGGATTTTATCTTGAGGAATATGTGTAAAGGTAGATAAATAAGAATTATCTTGTAGTGTTTATACGAGGGGAAAATGGGCTATTAAGCAGTCATGAAACATACTCATTGTTTCCTTACCAAATGTTTACTAGAGCCAAGGCATTGTACTTAGTAAATGTGATATCCCACCAATGAGGTTGGTATTTAAAAAAAGAATTGAGACATAAAGACGTTATATAATATATCAAAGGTCACATGGTTAAGAATTAGTAAAGCTTAAATGAAACCCAAATCTTAACTACTGTAATAAATGTCCTCCATCACCAAACAAGTATATTTAATGATATAAGGAAATGTTTGTAAAAAATTGCTATGTGAAAAAATTTCAGGCTATGTTCAATTTCTCCAAGAATATAGGACTATTCAGATTTTGTGATACTTTTGCTGTTATGTTTTTCTAGGAATTAGTCCAGTTGATTTATCATTTCAAATTTATTGGCATGAAGTTGTTAATAATATCCACTTATATTTTAATATCTGTAGATACTGTAGTTGATGTTCTTTTTTATTTGTGTTTTGGCCTTTTTTCTTGGTCTTGGAGGATGTTGTTAATTTTATTGCTTTCTTTCAAGGAAGCAACTTTTTGCTTTGTTAACTCATATGGTTTTTAAAAAATTAATTTCTGATCTTATCTTTATTTTTTGCTCTCTTCAGCTTTCTTTGGGTTTAATTTGATGCCCTTTTCTCTTTTTAACTTCTTAGGATGAGTGCTGAGATAATTGATTTTTAGTCTCTCATTTTTCTAATGTGCACATTTAAGCCATAAATGCTCTTATAAGCATGGCTTTAATTCTTCATCATTAAAAATAATTATGTAGTTTTAAAAATATATTGTCATTCATTTAAAATATTTCTCCCTTTCATTATCTTCTTAGGGTACTGGTTAATTTACAAATACATGAGGCTTTTTTCTTGTTATCTTTTTGGTATTAATCATTAGCTTAATTCTACTGTGGTTAGTCAGGACATAATCTATATTATTTAAATCTAAAATTTGTTGAAACTTGATTTCTGTCTCAGATTATGGATAATTTGGTAATATTCTGTGATATTTGAAAAGAATTTGTATTTGGCACTAGTTGGGCGTACTGTTCTATGTCTGTCCGTAGGTCATTTGTTAATCTTGTTGAAATCTATATCTTTACTGATAGTGTATTAGCTGTTTCTCTCAGTTACTGAGAAGGATGGTTTAAAGTCTCTAAGTATGGTGTGGATTTTTCCATTTCTTTTTTTATTTCTGTCAGCTTTTTGCTGTCTATGTTTTGAGATAATGTTCTTAGATTCATACAAATTTAGACTTATTGTATTTTATTTTTAGATCTACTCTTCTATCATCACAAAATGTCCTTCTTTACATCTGTCTAGTAATGCTTCTTGTCTTAAAGTCTACTTTGTCTTATAATGGTGACGATACACTAGCTTTCTTTGGGTTAGTGTTTGCAGGGCATATATAATTTTACCTTCCTTTTACTCTCAATCTCATTTAGTTATGATGTGTTTGTTCTATGTGATTGAGTTGCTTATGTTTGACCTGACAATCTGACAACCTTTTCTTTAAATTATGTACTTGATCTAGTCACATTCAATGTATTATTGATATATTTGGGTTTAAATCTATAATTTTAATACTCATTTGTCCTACTAGTCTATATTCTTTTTCTCCTTTCTTATGTTCTTTTGATTAACCAAATACTTGCATATTATAATATATATATTTATATTACTATTTTTCTAGTTCTGGATAATGTAAAGATGGTAGAGCAGCCTCTTCCTGCCTTATGTGCTGCTTATTCAAGGATGTTAATGATATATTTTAAACTCCATATGATATTGTTACTATTATTCTATAGTCAATGTTCACTTAGATATGCTGACATACTTTTACTCTTTCCATTGTTCAGTGCATCTCTGTGCTTCTTTCTGAGATTTTTTTCCTTTCTCTTGAAAAATTCCCTTTTGTATTTCCATTAGTGTGTTTGTGCTGATCACAGATTCTCTCAGTTTTCGTATTAAATGTATTTTGTCTTAAACTTTGAAGGATATTTATGGTGGATATAGAATTCTGTGTTGGGAGTTATTTTATTCTAGTAATTGAAATCCATTGTCTTTTCGCTTTTTTTTTTTTCCTTCTTTCCTGTTGAGAAATCAGCTGATGGTTTTAGTGCTGTTCTTTTGAAGGTTATATATTTCTCTTCTCTGGTCAATTTTAAGATTTTCTCTTTGTCTTTGTTTTTTTAGTAGTTTGACCATGATACGCTTAGGTATGGTTTTCTTTGTAAATACTCTTCTTGGAATTTGTAGCACTTCTTTTTTTCTTTCATTTATTTGAGAAAAATAAATGAAAATGCCATTATTACTTCAAATATTGCTTCTACTTTATTCTCTCTTATTCTCAGACCCTTTCACCATATCCCATGTGTCTTTTATGTTCATTTCTATATTTTTTCATTTTGATTCTCTATGTTTTTTTCTGATGTTCTACTTCACTAATTGTCTTTTCAGTTGTATGTAATCTCCTTTTGTCAATTTACAATGTTTTATTTTTCAATTTTAGACTTTTCGTTTGATTTACTTTTTGCTCCCTAGTTCTCTGATGAAATCTTCCATCTGCTCATTTTTATTGTGTATTCAATCTGTTTGTCTTTGATACTTTGATATTTGTATCACTTGCGAGTTTGCTCACTGTTTTTTTCCCTTGATTTTCAGATAAATCTCATCCTTTTATATGCCTGTTTTTGTTTTTGGTTTTCTTTTGGATTGAATGCCAGGTATTATTTATGAAAAATTTTGAGATAATTTGAGGCTCTGGGTGATATTGTCTTCCTCCAGGGAAGATTTCCTTTGGTTCTTGTAGACAATTCATCTGGACAGAGCAACTTAATCCCATCAGAAACTAAGACCAGATTCAAATCTGAGCTTCAGCTCCTGTGAGGGCTAGTCTGCTTCTAGTTCACCCTAATATCTTTTCAGAATCTCAGTGAAAACGCAGAGCCCCTCCTCCTTGGGATGACTTAACTTAAAGTTTTTTTCCCCTCTTCCTGTGAGAATGAAGGAAATTGTGCTCAGCTTCTCAGACCCTCATTTGTCTTTTTCATTTTCAGAACTGGCAGTTTACCTTGAGGGGAAAAGTGTCCTAAATTCTGGAATTATCTCACTTGGTTTCTATCCTTTTTTAAATCTTGGTCCCACAACTTCTCACTGCGTTGGTAGTCCTTTGAGGTTAACATATATTTCAGATACACATTTTAAAACATTGTACCCATCTTTTAGTTGTTCTGAATAGGAGGTTACTCTTAAACTATGCATTATTCACTCCTGGATGGAACTCCATTATTTCCCCTCTATTCATATAAATAGGGAAAGACAAAAGACTGCATTTAGAATTTTTGTAGGATTATGGATGCTTTTGTTTTCCTTTTTACTCCCTTGTGATATATGTTTTCTGAAAGGAGCATGAATTTATATAAATAGGACATTAAAATCAGTACCTGTAATAAAATACTGGTAGCAGTATTATAACTATTTAAAAATATAATAATAATAATAATAAAAAATATACAAATCAAAACCACCCCAAATTTTCTCAATTAAACTTACCTTTTATGTTTTTCAGTCTGTGCCTTTATTTCATATGCAAATATGAGTGCACATGTTAAGTGAGTGTTCATAGCATTGAATGTTAATGATGTACTTTAGAAAACAATAGCCTCTGTATATTTTTTCTAAAACCCATTTTCTAATTTGGGTATATCTTATCATTTTTTTTTTTGCATATGCCAATGCAAAAGATTGGCATATTTATAGGCATCTTCTTCTATCCGATAGGTATATAGTTAAAGTGTTGACTAAAATGACATTAAAAACATTAACATCACTACAAGATGTATATGGTATCTTTCTACTGATGTTTTTTCTTCCACATCAGGAGAGAAATAGGAAAATTTTGCTTCAGAATATTACATTTGACTTTGTCTGCCTTTATTTATTTGTTTTATTTTATTTTTTTCCCCTCTTTAATTCCCCTCCCATCCTTACCTCCACCCCTGACCTACGGATATTGCAGTCTCCCTTTAAGAACTGGATCTCCGAAGGTGGGGTGTCTCCTCCCAGGTGCTCGTGGCAAGCACCCGGGGCCTGGAGCACCCGGGGTATGGTTCCTGGCTCCATCTGGGGCACCAGCCCACTACTCTATGGAGCTACCCTGTGTCTGCGTTTAAAAGCTTTCTTTCAGCCTGGATAGATTATTTCTACTCTTCTTTATTTGGAATCCATTTGTCAAACTCTAGATGAATTTTCCTTCTCAACACAATGCCTCTGTGTCATTAATGGTGATTGATCTAGTATTGATCTTTAATAATACTAGACTCTGATGACTTGAAATCTTTTCATGGTATCTCATCATCACTTACAAACTTTTAGAAAAGACAGTAGTCAGATTCACATTAATATCATGACACTTATAGGCATCTTAATGAAATCCATGACAATATAAGAGGAAGCTAAATTTTAATTAAAGATTGCCCTTTAAAAATGGAAAACTTGCAAGGCTTTGGGTAGTTAGGAAATATTAAGTAGATAAAAATAGAAAATAAAAATGGATTTGTTTTCTGAAGTAAAAACAATTCAAACATTATTGAAGTAGAAGACAATCTTTTCTGAAAATGGTACTAATAATTCTTGGTACATTTAAAATACCAGTCATATGAAAAAAAACCAGGGATTAATCTAGGCCAGATATTCACACCCTTGGAAAAGCAATGACTATAAGTTATATCAGGAATCCTTTTTTTACTAAAGGCCCCAGTAAGGAACTCATATGAAATGCCAGCTCTGGAAACTCACACAGAGATCATAGAACTCTAGCCTCTTATTTTCTAGATGAGGCTCAAGAATTTATTTCAGGCATCAAGTTGGTGGGCAAATCTTCTATAAATGTTCATTTTTTTCCCATTCTTCATAGAACACAGATATCTAGTTTCTCCATTTTTGGGATGAGCACATCATGATTTATTTGTTGAATTGATCATCTAATCTATGATAAAAAGCAACCCCAGAATCTCAGTGGCAAATAAGATAACAACAGAGATTGATTTCTTTGCCTCATTGCATGTCTTCTGTGGACTGGCTCAAGCTCTCCTCTTATTGCTGTAGGTTGCCTGTGATTGCGGCTGTGGCTGAGGCTCTCTTCCATGGCTCTTTTCCTTGAGTCTTCATTTTGGAATCCAGGATAATAGAGCATCCCATCTAGGATATGCTATTTTTTTTCAGGCAGAGATTAAAAAGCAAAAGCAGACGTCTTAAGCTTCTCCTTAGAATGTGCACACTGTCATTGCTGCTGACATTCATTGGCCGATCAAGTCCATGGGCAAGTCTGACAATGGGCGTGAGATATGTACAGCTTTGAAGAGGTCATGGCAAACAACGAAGATGTGTGATTCTCTTGCAGGGTAGGGAACAAATAGTTGTCAACAATAATATCAGTTACCACTCAATTGATAAATATTTTAATGCTATTCTTTTCCAGTTCCAGGTCCGCAGAAATGCAGGCTGTTGGTTCATGCTACATTTTCTATTGCAGAGCTGAGTTCTCATTTTTTCATATTAGACTAACAATTTTTGGTTACTCAGGAAGAATGTTTCCAAAGCGGCAACAGGATTTGAGGACTCTGTAGCGACCCATTCTCCATTGAATCAAATTGTTGTTTTACTAAACTTGAGGATGTTAACTTTTTTTTTTGAAAAATGTTTGATGGAAGGGGAACATTATGTGCAGGAGACTGTTGTCTTTTATCAGAAGACTTGCAAGGCCTTCAACTTAATTTTTAAAGAAAGTTTTAAAAATTTTAAATGTTTATGTGGTTAAGTATTACTAGTGGTACTCATAAAGATGAAAGGCTATGGGAACAAAGTATATTCTTCCACAAAGTCTTTAAAAATGTTTTAAGCTCAATTTAACAATCAATAATGTATTAAACATCTCTCAAGAGCTTTCTTCAAAATTTATTTTTAAGAAGAGGAAGGCTCTGTGTAAAGTGGGGGAAGGGTGAGTGAGAGGAATGGGGAAGAGAAGGGAACTAGTTATTTAGAGTCTATGCCTCTCTTATACTTCAAGAATAAATTTAAACTTCACAACAATCCTTCAATGGATGGATAGATGAAGACAGGAGAAATAGTGAGAGAAAGGGAGAGAGGCATCTTGCTCATGTCAGAGAACTAGATGATGTCTTCAGATTCTTAACACTGAAATCTGTCTCATATATCTGTCTATATCTATGGAGTGGTGAGTACATTCACATATGAAGAGACCAAGAGGTGAAAGAACTTCAAAAAATAGAACAAGGACTAAAGAGAGAAGTCTTCTTGCCAATGGTCTCCCAGCCACCCAGTTCCCTTCTGTGGAGGCAATCTGCATTATCTGTTTCTAGTGTGTCATTCTAGGGGTGATTTAGGCATTTACGAGTAAATACATGTAACTATATATTTCTCCCTCTTGTACACAAAAAGTATGCATTCTATACTTAGCTTTCATTTATATCTTGGAGATCATTCCATATAAATATATGAGTCCCCTCCCCATACTCTCGTCTCTTCTTTTTTTTAAGGTAGGTTAGGTCTTACTTGTACATTTATACTATAAGCTACTAAATGGGAGTGCATCTCTTCTTTCTGGAAACACATATTGAATCTTCTCTAGCCCCAGAACTGTGCTTCCCAATTACTAAGGGACCTGAGGAATCCTATCAGTTTGTAACTTACATGTATTTGTTATCGTGGTTAAGTTCTGCTTGTTTCCCCCTCGTGCTAAACAGCAACACCCTCAAGAATGCTCTTGGTGCCTCCTTTGGGAGATCACACCCAAGGGAATGGTGAGGACCAAGGAAACTGAGTTCTACACCACAGCACAAAGGGAGAGGTTCCCTGAGAAACAGTCTGGGTGACAATGGCTCAAAAATGGCAAAGAAAACAGGCAAAGCCCCACTACGTGGGCAAAATGGGCTCATAGAGGCAAAGAGGGCAGATGGAGGCAGAGTGAATATATAACAGGCAGTTCAGTCCAGAGGTGTGTGTGTGCTTCCCTGGTACACTCACTTTTACCTTCTTTTTCCTTCAGCAGAGCCATACTGATAATAAGGGAATTTGCTGAGATTTTGAATGTAGATGGAAAATGTGCCTTTGTTCAATGTGCTATTAAAAGGAGAACCACGGCAAATTACAGGGTATGAAATGGTAAGTCCTTGGAGTGAATTACCTATTAAATGTCAGTCATAACCTAATAATACAGTGTCATTTATCTATAAAGGCAGCGCCACTCCTCTGTTATCAGTAGGGCTATTTCTTCCCTCTATCTTGAGTTGTCCCCATTGCCACTAGCTGGGAAGAGGGGTCAGGTGGAAGTCATGAAACACAGTGACCCTAAATAGCCTCCCTAAGAACTGACCCCTGGCCATGGCTCCAAGAACAAGACACTTGTCTGGTGTTCTGAGATTAATCAGCCTCGGGCAAGAATCCAATAGTTTAATAATTACATGGTGCTCATTTCCGTAACACTCAAGAGCATGGGTTATTATGAAAGAACACATTTTTTTCTCTTAATGTTCTAGGTAGAACTTTTATAGATGGCAAACAGCATAAAGTTAAAATGAGATTTTCAAGGCTGTATAACATATTCTATTGAGAAATAAGAATTTTACCACATTTTATTTAGTCTGAGTTTTTGAGAGAACCTTTTCTTTTAGAAGAGGTTGTGTATGCTAGTAAGTAGGCACAAGTATCCTTGATATTTATTGGCACTGATCGTCTATCTACCTAGAGCCTTAAAAGTACCATTCAGAAGCTCATCTCCCAAATGCTTTACCCTTAGCTTCTCATGTTTTTAGCTCGATGAATCTTCTGAACTTGTCTTCTGTTTAAAATCCAGAAAATCTAAATTTTACAGAGCTCTGTCTTCCAGACTCATGTAGTGGCATTTTCAAATACCACATTGTGAAAATCCAGATTTTTTTAGGCTAATAAAATGTGTGTACTAGATGGTGGGCTCCAGCATATCTGTATATTTTATACAGCATATCTGTGTAACTGTACTGACTTCTGTGCTTTCATGTCTGCTCCTACCACAGAATCTCCAACTTGTCTTTTTCCCTCAAACTCCCTGCTGCCAGACTGCTGAAAGCCCAGGACCATTCTGGTGGGGGCATGGGAAACAGCAGCCTCAGTGTCCCTATTTTGTGAAACTTGAAATTAAACCTTGCTTCAGACCAGACCTTGAATGTGTCTTCCCTGAGGCAGGTTTCTGCCACATGCTATTTATTCTCAATTCATAACATATGTCTGAATGAATGAGGAACGTCTGGATCTCAGTCCAGTCTCTCTCCTGTTGTTACCTTTACTTCATACCTGAGCCTGAGCACTTTGAAATCTACATGTGACTGTAATATAGCTTAGTGGGTAAGAGTTTAGGTTCTGGAGTCAGGGTGTCATGATTTTAAATTCTGGTTCTACAATTTGCTAGTGGAATGACCGTGGAAAAGTTACCAACTTCTCTTCAAGCCTCAGTTTTTCTTATCTATAAAATGGGGATAATAATACCTCCCTTAAAGGGTTGTTGAAGGATTATTTATAGTGTAGGTCAAATGCTTGGCACCCAATGATTGTTCAGTCAGCATTAGCTATTAATGTTATGACTAGGATGTTGACTCTTTGACCCAAATGACCCAATCAGTAAAGGTAGATGTAACTCTAAAGCTACTGATGGGTATAAACTAAGATAAGTCTACCTGGCATATTAGTTAATGTTTGTTAAAAAGTAAATGATGGGGACATCCTAGTTATATAGTTACCTTTCAAATTAGAGGTTTCACTTTTCACAAGATCATGACCTAACAGTGCGAAACACACATGAAAACAATCCACCTTGAATTCTGCTACTGGAAACAAGAAGCAGAATTAGAACTTCCAGAATGCTGAATGATATAGTTATGTTAAAGTATGTTAAGATTTTTTTTTTTTTTTAAAAGGATGGAATAGAGAACATGAGAAACAAAATATCATACTATAGTAATTTCTACGGCCTTCTTTTTTTCCCCTTTAGGATTTCCTGAGAATCATTTTATCATCTTAAGATAGTATATGACAAGGACGTGGGACAGCTCATCACTTTAGCATCAGAAAACAAAAAAAGGGAAAAAGCACACTCATATGCTGACCCTTTTATGCATGGTGGCTCCACCCACTAGCAAATGTGGTAAGATCTGTGCCCTGGAATATGACTTATAATTGGAATTTCTCCTTTTTGGAAAAGAGAATGGGGTGGGGGTAGGGTTCAGAGCAGGGGTGTGAGGAGGACAGGGGAGGTAAGAGAGAAGCCTAAAAAAGTATGTCTCATGAAAGACTGCAACATAAGAAAATAGATTTAGGGGGAAAAAACGATCCCATTGAATTGTTTAATTTTAACGAATTTACTCTTGCTATTAAATGGTAATTATGTTAATTAAAGAACAATTTCAAAGTGCATTTCAATAATGAGGACCCTGACCTATTTATATGATGATTAAAAATTAAATTCTCTATAGCCACTATTTGCAGGAGTCCTCAGGATTGCTCAGTTTGAGAACCAATAATGAATATTTGCTATCACAACACAATTCCATGTGTGAACATTATATAGCACTGGCTGCTGCCTGTTCCTTTCCAACCTGGGGCTTCTGCTCCTCCTTCTCCATGTTGAATTTTGATCCGTCAGAAGAGAAAAGGCACTCTTCCACTGACTTGGGCATTTCTATTCCGAAGCGAGGCTCAGGAAAACTCTCTCATCCCTCTGGAACTCAGAAATATCCTGGCTTCTTTCTGTCGAGGTCTTTCTGCCCCTTTGGGTGACTCTCTCAGACTAGATCTAAGAGGACCTCTGCTAGTTCTCTTGTGCATGACCCCCATCTGGTTCATAGTCATAGATCCTTTGTTCCACAAGCTCCAGGAATGTAAACTGCTCCAAGAAGCTACTTCTCATTTGCTTTTCTATCAAAGCCACTAGCTAACTGGTTTCTTGCCTTTCAGATTTTTCAGGCAAGTGAGGTGGGAGTCACTCACTCTATCTGTCCTGGTCCCTAGAGGCCAAATAGCAAACTCTCTAGGAGGTCTTTTTAAAGTTCCTCTATTTTGATTTTCAGGGACAAAGGAAACTCCCTAATTTACCACGTTGGGAGGGAGATCAGATCTCTTGGCACACCAATAACTTTCTCCAAAGTCTCCTAACCTTTGACCTCTGATCTTTTTATATCTTGATATAGGTAACAGAGCAGGAGACATGTAACTGTTTTTATTTAATTAAATTTTTAATTTTTATTTAAATTTATAGTTGTAAATTTACTTGCAGTTGGAAAATATAATTCAGAGAGATCACATGTACCTTTTACCCAGTTCCCCAGATGATAGAATCTTGCAAAATATAGTACAATGTCACAACCAGGATACTGGCAGCAGTACCGTCAAGATACAGAACAGTTCCATCCTCACAAGGTCGTTTGGCTGGAGAGTGTGGGCCTTGCGGGGCTTTTTATTCTGTGCCCATTGCTGTTTCTGGGTTCCTGGCTTCTTTAGCTCTTCCTCTGGGATTTGTGAGGCCAAAACAAAAGCCAGGAAACTGATCACTGTGTTTCTCCCTAGCTGGTCTGTCTTCTCTCCACTTTTCACAGTCTTCTTTCATTTGTTTTATATGTAATATCCAGGGTATTTAGTGGGAGAGAAAGGGAAAAGTATGTCAACTTCATCTTCCCAGAAGTAGAAGTCTGTGTACCTGTTTTGTGATCACCTCTTTTGCAAGTTCTTGGCATAGCTTTGCACTTCACATGTAATGTGGCATTTATTGCCTTGGTGCCTCTGCCAAAATTTCCTGTAAGCACTTAGTTAGGTACACATGAAGAAGAAGGGTCACAAAATACATTCTCAGTAATCAAGATTATGAAAAGTACTTGGGTTTTTATTGTTTAAGTAATAACATAAACATGTTTCTAGATTTCTTTTTTCTGACTTCTGGGAACTCATTCCGGAAAGGTAGGTCTTAGGAAAATTATTTACAAAGTGACCAAATTCCATCATTTAAAAAATGAACATTGTTCTTATGCATGCTCTTTCACTTGTTCTAACTACAGAGCTATTTATTACTTCTAGTAATGTGGCAGCTAGAGTCTAGTATAGATAGTGGTGGGCTGGAGTCGGTTTGTATTGGCTTGTGTGAGATAATTTTTTTCATGAATTCTGCCAGGTGATAAATATAGCCATTATTAAAAATTATATAAAATTTTAATAAATTATATTAAAAAAGTAACAAATACTCAAAATGCACCACTTTCTAGTTATTTTATTACATTTTACTATTATCCATTCTTGAGATTAATTACATCTTTTGCATATGTGATGGAAATACTGTATAATGGCATCCTACTGTGCATCTTTTTCCTACTCTGTGTTCAATGATGTCACATTGATAGCTTGAATTCAGCCACCGTGGGAATATTTACACCACAGACATTGGAAAATGTGATAAGTCAGGGCTTTCCCCCTGAGAGCCTATTGTTAAACATTTTCCAAAATAGCATTGGCTGTAAGCCATTTTCCCAGATCCTCTCCCCCCCTGAAACTTGCTCTATCTCAGGAGCTTTTGAATTTTCAGACCTAAATTGCTTGCATTTTATATAATGCAATAGCAAAATAAGAACAAGTATTTCTTCAATCCTCACAATCCACAGTGGGAAACAGATATATGTTTCCTATTATTCTGCCTTTTGAAGAAGGCTTGACAATGAAGCTGATGCTATGTTCAGATTAACTACTTGAGCTGAAGGGGTGGGGGAAAGGGAAGACAAATGACTTGTTTTTTCAATACAGCTGCTCTGGCTATTGTCTTTAATTACACTCCTGCTGGACTGATAAGGAAACTGGCTTCTGACAGCTGTGAGGAGCTGCCAAACCACGAAGCCCCTATATTTCTTTTTGGGTATAAGCGATGTCTACACTAAGCAAGATTGACAAATTATGTTTGATATTGTGATTGGCTATATTTCTACTATGCTTAAGGCTTTAATATTCTTAAAGCTACATGGTGCCCATTGGAAGTTACCTATTGCATTTAGTGAGGCAGGAGATTTTAGCAGTTAATGTAAATGCATTTTTTGAGTTAATCTAAATGCATTTTTTGAGTTTTTCAACATACTCATTCATATGCCTTTTTATTCAGCATTTCGAAAAATATGCTGATATTTGCTTGAAAACATGACTGATGACTGTCTTGGTGCCTTTCCCTTTCCAGTTTTGCCAGAATTCTCCCAGGTTCTATCAAATGTCCCCATAATCCAAAGAAAAGGCATATGATGTAGAGACCATGTACCTTTTAACATTGGTAGGAGGAAAGGTAGGAAAAAAAGGTAGCAGAACTACATATTTCCATCTTTTATCCCTGTTGTCTGCATCTCCTTTGTGGTAAATGGCCAAAAGCCAAAGCGAAAAGCATTATTGAAAGACAAATGTATCTTTCTGTATAACCCAAGTGCCAAGGGAGTATTGTCTGGAGAAACGTATAGTTGATGCTCTCATTGTTTGCCTCAGGGTGGAAATGCTAAAGAAATGAAAGTGCCTGGTGATTTTGTTTATTAAAGTGTTTTCAATTTAGAATCTACCAAATGTGATTATAAAGCCCTGTTCTCTATTAGAGTATTCTAGAATAACCTATACAAAATTGGGTGTGAAGTAATTGAACATTTTTGAGGGTTGTTTAATGGTGTTTAATAGGGAATGCTATTGTTTCCATGTTTCTGTCCAATGAGGGAGTCATTCAAGCAGACATATGCTTTTTATGTCAAAAGGACTTTGAAACATGCTAATCCTGCTGCCAGAGTTCAGTTACAGAGCAGAGAACATCAGGGCCAAGAGAGCCAGCTGCAGAGCACTCAGAGTGGAGAACCAGTGGGCTCCAGCACCAAGCAGCCATGCACAGCATTACCTAGAATCTATGGGACGGAAGCCAAGCCAGATGTTTAGGGATTTAGGATATGCTAAAAATCAGTCCTTTGAATAAGTACTTAACCAGAGATCCAAGTCTTTATAGTAAGAGCTCTGATTTGAGCATAAGACATCCAGACAGCCCAGCAGAGTAGCTAGGTAAGATGGGAGCCATATATACTAAGCCATTCAGAAGAAGGTCCAGAGAGGACCATCCAAGAAAGTCTGGTCAGTCCTTGGCCCTGCTGATTAATTCAGACTAGTGCGGCGATTATGTGTGTGGGCTCAGGAGTCAAAACACCAGGTATATATCCTGGATCTGCCATGGAATACTGTATGACCTTGTGTTTCTCAAAGTCAGTTATATTGTCTATAAAATAAGAATTATGATGGCACACCTCATATGAAACTCTTAGCAAAGTTTCTAGAATCTAGTAAATTTTCCATAAACGTTAGCTATACAAATGCTAAGGCCATTATATTATTATTATTAGTGAAATGAGACTGATATTAGAGTCCATTCAGTATTTTTTATGGCTTTTAGTATATTAGTATAGTTAGTGAGCTGTATCTCATTCTCATTACAAAGTGAGGGTTTAGGAATTCCTCATAAATCCTTTTACATGCTTCATAGTCTTCCTAAGCAGAGAATCTTTAGAGTGTTATTGTACATTGATACCTAGTTCAGGTAGACCCTACCTGACTCATGGACTGACCAGGGTGAAAACTAGAGTCATATATGCAGCCCCCGTACAAAGTAGAGTTCTAACTAGTCTACTTTTGTGTGAATTTGCTACCTGTTAATTTAGTTTATATCTTTATGTGCCTCTCATGTCCGATAAGCAACATGAAGATTCATGTGGCAGAGCAGTCTACTGTCCTCTTTTACTCATTCATTCATTAATTGATGGATTCGTTCATTCAAATATGGTGATTGACAGCCTTAAGTGTATCAGTCAGTACTATAATCTCATAATTCTTATTTTCAAGGACCTCACATCCACTAGAGGAAAGAGAAAAAGTAAACAGAGAAATCAAATATAGTGCTATTTGTTAAGAATAATGATAGTGAAGATAATTTGTGATAATGACTCGATAAGAGCAGCTTATCACTGTAATGATAGTTCTTGGGGAAAAGTTTCACTCATACAGCAAATATTTATTGAATGCCTATTATGTGCCAGGCAATTTTCAAAGATCTGGGCACACAGCAGTGAAAAAGACAAGGTCACTGCTATAATAACTTTTACATTTTCTTGGGGGGAGACAGAATACATTAACAAAAAGACTATCAGACAGGGATATATGCCATGCAAAGAATTAAAATAGGAAGATGTTTTGGGGAATAACTGGATGATTGTTTTATATAGGGTAGTTAGGAAAGACTCGCTGAGAGGGTGACAGTTGAGATGAGACCTAAAGGCTGAGAAAGAAAATCAGGGAAAGAGCATTTTAGGCAGAGAGAAAAGCTAGTGAAAGCATCCTAATACAAAATGGAGAATTAGCATGTTCAAAACCAGTCCAGCATGGCAGGCACACAGCAAGCTAAGTATGAGACAAAGATGGAGAATTAGGAAGAGGCAAGAAAATCTCTGAAAGCCAGGTTAAGGAGATTGATTCTCATTCTAAGTGCAGTGAGATGTCATTGGTGGTTTTAAGCAGGGAGTTACATAGTCTAACTTACATTAAAAGAATGTACTACTCTGGCTGCTGTGTGAGGATGAGGTCATTGGTAGTGGTTGCAGTATTCCATGTGAGAGATGATGGTGGCTTGGATTGCAGAGGAGGTAATAGAGAGGGAAGGATGTAAATGCATTTGGGGTATGTTTTGAAGATAGAATTGATAGGATTTGTTTATAGGCTGGAAGTGTACAGTGAGAAAAAGAGGAATGAATGGAAGGTAAGCTCTTAGGTTTTTGGCATGAGCAACTAACTGGGTGGATGACAGTGCAGTTCAATGAGATGAAGAAGCCTGGAAAGGGGCAGAGTGGTTTTTTTTGGAGGTGGGGGGAAGGGGAAATACCGGTATATGGGACGAGATGGGGAAAGTAGAGTTTCCAAAATGGATGTGTGGAATTTGAGATATCCTGGATGTACAAGGTAGAACATGCCTTATCCACTTCTGGGACTGGCAAAGCAACTGGCATATTCTTGGGTCAGTGACCATATTTGGGTGAAAGAATGAAGTAGATGATGGCTAGCTCTGTCACTACATCCTAACTACCACCAGACACTGCCTCATCACATGTAAGGAGCACAGAAAAATACAGACTAATTCAGTAGATAACACATTCAGACTAAAATAGACTTAGGTAAGTTTGTATTTTGTAAAGGGGCTGATACTTTTTACTTTACAAGTAGTAATTTGGACCTATGAACCTAGAAACCTGAGGAGAGGTCATATTTGCTGAGAAAGATTTGATAGTCTTAGAATATAGATGGTTTTTAAAGCCACTGTTGCCTTGAGGTCCCTTAGGAAGAACATGTAGCTAGAGCAAGGAATGAGGCCTGTGTTAGTGTCCTATTACAGCTGTAAAAAATACTATAAACTCAGTAGCTTTAAACAACACAAATTGATTGTTTTATAGTTCTGGAGGTCAGAAGTCCAAAATGGGCTGAAATCAAAGTGTTGGCAGGGTTGAGCTCTCTTAACCCTGAGCTCAGAATCCATTTTTTCACTTTTTCTAGCTTCTAGAGGCTACTTGCTTTCATTGGCTTATGGTCCCCCTCCCCCATATTTAACGTGCATCTTTGTAACCTGTTTTCATTGTCACAACTTCTTCTGAATCTTACTCTTCTGCCTTACTCTCTCTTACTCTCTCTTCCTGTCATAAAAATCCTTGAAATTTCATTGAAGCCATCTGGATAGTCCAGGATAACCTTCCATGTTAAATCATTATCTGCAATGCCCCTTTCGCCATGTATTTGCCATGTAAGGTAAAATAACTTGTGGACCATGATTTTGCCTTCAAAGGACCCCAGACTGATCTCTGGAGTGCTCCTAGAAGGCTGAAGGGAGACTATCCAGCCAAAGAGAAGGAGGAGGAAGGGCCAATGAGAAAAGAGGAAAACCAGGAAAATGTGGTATTGTACAAGCCAAAAGTAGTTTTAAGAAAGAGGGAATGTGATTGTCTCAGTTGGCTTTGGGTTTGTCTATAAACGATGGAAAACCCTATTACAGTTTAACCGAAGAAGGGGTTTGTTTGTGTTTTATAACAATAAGTCTAGAGGAGGCCGTTCCTGGCTGGTGCCTCTGTCTTCCTCCTCTGCTATGTTTAATGTGTAGCTTCCTGTATCACATTTTCAAGATGGTGGGTGCATCTCGCAGCTTTGCCTTTCAGTCAAAAGAATGAGAAAAGAGAAAGAGCATAGGGCAAAAGGAGCATGTTAGCTGAGTCTGGTTTATTTTTGAAAGCTTCTTCGGAAACTCCTCCTAGTCACTTCTGCTTCCTCTCATTGGCCAGGTTATGTGGCCATCTCTAGCAGCATGAGAGGAGTCTGTTGGCCAGGAAGAGAGAAGAATGGATATTGGATAGGCGGTTAGCAGTATCGGCTGCCATAATATTTGTTAATCATAGATTTTTTTTTTGGTGAAAAACGAGGCATCAAGAAGTCTATCATTCAAGATCACCTCTTACAAGGAGGTTGAGGCTTTAAAAATAAACTTAACTTCTTTTTAAAGAAATTTGATGATTGGTGTCCTAAAACTGCCACAGAAACTCTTGTAACATTTGACTTATATGCTCGAGAAGCTTTTTCCTTCTGTCTCTGAATTTCCTCTCAGAAGTGATTTAATCCTGTTTCTTCTTGTTCAATTTTCTGGAGAGATGGAGTAATACCAGTCAGGATCAATCAATTATCTGGACCCTTGAAACAGTTTGAACTAGCAATCTTTCAGTGAATAAGTGGAAAAATGCATTGCGAAATGAAATATTGGTGTAATTCTGTTAGAGCTTATTGAGAGAATTAGTGAAGTGCGAAGTGAGGAAAAGTGCACTCTATTTGTATTGGGAAAGAACTGGTTGAGTGAATTTTCATACAAATTGTAAGGGGGTATTATATATTTGGCCTTTATTGATGAGGATGTAAATTTGACCATTTATAAAAAAAAAAGGAAATGTAATAAATACTTTAAAGGACTGCAGAAAAATGATTGCGAGGCAAGGGAGTATGGTTTGGCTGTGTTGAAGCGTCACCCACAGGAGGAGGGAGAGAAGAGAGCGTGGCGTTTCAGCGAAGGCATTTCTGTGCCTGAGTGAACTGAGGCTGCCATGTGTCCGTCTCTTCTGACAGTTGGTGTTTTTCTGGGTTGGTGGTTTTATCTCCTATGTGTGCTCATTGGCAGGGTGAAAGCTAGTATTGAGCAACCATTATAAAAGAGAAACATTTTAAAATATCATCTTTGGATGAATTTTTCAAGTATGCCTTAAAACGTAGAAACAAAGGTCCTTTGAAATTTATTATTATTATTTTTTTGCATGCCATTCTTGGTCCATCTACCAGGCTAAAAAATTGCTGATCTCTCCTTCTTCTCTCACTACCAGTGATTCAAGTTTACATTTTGGGATTCTTAAAAAACTTATCGAATGGCTCTACAATCCCAGAAATTTCTTCTAGTCAGTATGTGCTGTTCTTTCTCATCTCCCAACATACACATGTACACATGCTGCTGAGTGCTGGTTACATTAATCATTGAATCCAAACTTCCATGTTACACACACATACACACACAAACACACACACAGTACCCTGTCAGGATAGACTTGAGTGAAAGTCTGTCTCTTGTTAATGAACTTGCTCCCAGTAGATCCTAATTAGAAGAACAATGGATAATTGATGGTTTGATTTTTGATTGATTCGATAACAAAAACTAAAATGCCTGAATATTTAGAAATTTAAAGGGGATTTAATCTTAAACGTTCCACAGAGTGATGTTTTTCATCACTAATCATATCTTCAGGGCTGAGAGAAGGTGGTATTTGAGTTGGTGTTGAAAGATTTTGACAAGAAGGAAGGGAAAGAGCAGTTCAAGCTAAAAGCATAATGTGAGCATGGGAAGGAAGGCAAGACATTGTGTTGTATACACAGCAAATGGCAAATAATCTGGCAAGACTAGTGTATACGGTTCGGGTAATATTGTGATAGGACATTAAATTAGAGATATACTTTGAAACCAGGTTTTGGAAGGCCTTGAATGCTAGACTAAGAGGTTGAATTTTATTCATTAGGCCAAATTTTTGAAGATGGAAATGATCTGACTCATGCATTAGGAAGAAAATTTGTAAAATAATAAAAGTAATTTTAGTGTACAGAATTCTCATATATGTACATCTTCTAGAGTTTACATAGTTTTCCCACCATTACATAATTTTGTCACCATTGAAAAATATTTTGTCCTGTAGAATGAAGTAAATCTTATGTGGGGTTGGAAAGTCTTGTCATGCAAAGTTTGTTTGCAATTGCTGCAACCGACCCCCATTGTTTGAAGGGTTCTATATAGAAAGGGTATACATTTGTTCTGTACTGATTCCTAGGAAGAGTATAGACCTAAAAAGATTAATACAACTTCTCCAAAAACTTCTTTAAAAGTTAATAAGATAGAAAATACAATTAAGTAAAGAATAATTTAGAAAATACCCAAAATTATCTCCCAAAGACAATCATTTAAAAGAATTTGGTGTATTACTTTCCATTCTCTTTGGTACACATGTATTTATCTGTCTATTCATTCACTCACTTATATACAAACATTTGTAGATATTATTGTAAGTTATAGAGATACAAGATAGATAAGACAAACATGATTCCTGTTCTTATGGAACAGGAATGTGCTTTAATTTATTCTTCTTACAAAGTTACAATCACATATTCATACCCTATTTTCTAAATTAATATTTTAAATTATCATTTGTACTTGCTATGCTATTATAGAGGTATCATTTGCATAATATTTTATCTTGTGGATACCACACATTTTTTTCCTACTGTTAAACATTTAGATGGCTCCCAATGTTTTTGCTATTATAAGCAACTTTGCAATGAACAAAATACCTAATTTTTTCTTATGTTTTAGAGTATTTTCTTAGAAAATATTCCTATAAGAATTTAGAGCCAAAGGGAGTAAACATTGATAAGGCTTTTGACATTTTTTATTGCTTAACAAAAAGTACATAAATATATTCTCTATTTAGTCCATCTCATAACACATTGATTATTAAAACAAAAAAATAATTTGACATGAAAAAATATAGCCAGTATTCTTAATAGTCGATAGAAATGACTATTAGAAAGAGAGTTGACAAAAAAATGCAAGGAGATATCTTGCTTTTATGAACTTTTTGTGACTGGAGGTGTGCAAGTCCAGACTATATAATCATGTGATTATCAGTCTAGAATCACTCTAAAAGTCTCAATTATTTCTATGACATTTTGTTTCTCTTCTATGGCAGAAGAGAAACAAAGTGATCACTAATGAATATGTGCCATGTTACTGATGATGGACAAAGAGTCATTTGATAGGGAGACATAAAGTATGTGTGAAGAAAAGAAACTTTAAATAATCCAAATAGGATCTAATTAGAAACAGTAAAGAGGCTTATAAGAGTTAGCGAAGAGAAGCACCACAAAGATAAACAGAAGCACCTTCGGAAACAGAAAGGAAGGAAACTGAATGCTCAGCAGTTCTGAGATAGAAGAATAGGTCACCAAGGGTTCTGATACAGATATGCCACAAGTATTAATTGCTTTGTTAGAAGAGAAACAGCCTAAAAATATGTGAACGAAGCTGGGCCCTAGAGGTACTAATGGCAGTGGAAATGGTTGCTATGACAACGGCAAGAAAAAGTCAACCAAAGGAATTACTAATACATATGAGCGTAAATGTGTCTGACATTGAATAATGTGAGCCTATTCCTTGGCAGATTCCGACACTATTTTTGAACCTGGAAAAAATGTTTCAGCATTTATCACATGCAGGTTTTATTTTATGCATTTTATGGCAAAGAGTAGCTAACTTTTTCATAAGAGGTGAGCTTTGATTTTAAAATAACTTTTATGATAAGAATATCATAGGAACATTAAAGGGTATTTTCAAAAAAAAAAAAAAGAAATTGCTTATTATCCTCCCTGTTAATACAACAGCTTGCCTTTTCCTTCTCTGTATCCAACTGCAGTTTTGCATATCTGTAATCTTAGTGTTCTGACAGTTTTGCATTCTCCTTTTATCATTTAGCTGCATATCTAAAGCATTTTCCATATTTTAAAATCATCTCTGTAATTAACAATTAAAATTTCTGCGCAATATTCCATCAATTACATTGTACCATTTATTCAACCATTCACTTATTGGAAGGAATTTATGTATTATTCACAAGTTGTGTTACAAGCAATGCAGAGGGAGAAATCCGAGTAATATTACTGAAAAGCTGGTCTCAACATTGTATAGAATTGAGCTTGTATTTGGACCACGGTGCATTACAATACACAAATATCTGCTAGCTGGAGGGTGGGAGGGGTCAGTAATTCTTGACTATTAGGTAGTGCCAACAATTAATAGGACAGGGAAGAATGCTTTTCTCATTATGCCACATATTGATTCATAATGCACATCTGCTCCCCATACCCTGGGCTTTGCTGCAATTCCCCAGTGTTTTTCTGAAAGACCATTTCTTACCCCAAATGAATCTGTCAATAATAATTATTATGGTAAAAGTAAAGAAAAAGCCAAGATAACATGATTGAAACATTTTCTCATAGTCTGCAATGAAGAAAAGTAACTATATATATCACAGGATGACAATTGTTTCTTGCATTCACGGTAAGATAAATCGGGTATCTTTTCCATCCTGCATTGGAAAGGATTCTGCTTGGCCTCATACACTGTGTCATTCATCTTGTTTTGTGTACATAATGATGCTACTGGCTCAGGATGACTGTGTCAGTGTTTCAGGGTGTTAATAGAGCTGTTTTCTTCCATGAGGGTGCCTTCTGAGTGCATGGCTATTCTATCAGCTTGCGTGATAGCAAATCAAAGGGCAGCTTCATAAGTCACTGTGTAGAGGTGCTGCTTGAATTTGGAAAATTCAATGAAAGCTTAATGCCCCGATGATGGATAAATGCCAAATTGAAAGTGGAAACAAATGTTATTAAAACTACTCTTTTGATGACCATTCAATTATTGAAGAGTTATGCTAATTCAAATGGAAATAAGGATGTTGGTTTTGTGTAATTATCATTGAAAACATGTGATTAAAGAATTATAAACTAGCATTTTGCATTCCAATAAGTTATTTGGCCAGAAGAAAGAGAGAAGGATTTAAGGAGGTAAAGGAATAAGCAAGAAGGGATTGGGAGAATGGGATAAACATGGGAAAACCAGAAGAAGTAGGATGAGGTAATTGATCCCAATTACTAGACATACTCACTTAGGAAATTTTTTGGAAACTTGATCAGAGGACTGTGTTGGGCTTTCTTCTATGTACAGAGATGCTGTGGGCAGCATTTGAGAATCAGGCAAATTTCTGCCACTTAGCTTATGACACTTTGAAGTTAAAAAAGCTCTTGGTTTCTTTTCCCCAAATCAGAAAGGGCCCATAAAGGAGAGTTTATTTTCTTGTGATGAGTTTCTTCCTAATGTCTCTTCTAGGAAGCTCAAATCCTAAAGAAAAGGGGATTTCACTTATTATTGCAAAAGAAACAAAAAAAGGGTTGAAAGGGACCCCAGAGATCTCGGAAAAAAGGGTTGGAGGGAGGAGGGGTTAGGGCAGTAGCTTTCAAACTTTGGCTCCAACTCACAGTAACAAACCCATTTTACATGGTGACTCAGCAGGACGTGCATAAGCATTCAACACCAGACAAACAGGTCAGGAAACGGCGTTTGTACTTACTATACAAGGCTGACATCTTTTCATCAAGCACATTACCACCAATCTACTGACAAGACCACATACATTAATTTTTCTAATTTTGTCCTCACAATAACTCTAAGAAGGTATTACGTTGCTGTTTTCTAGATAAGATAATAGGGCTCCAAGAGGTGAAATCACTGGCCCCTGTTCACATGGCTGGAGTGGAAGAGCTGAGATATGGGCCTGTGTCTGATTGATCAGAGCTAAGCCATTCGTTCTCCAATATGCTAAAGGGGCTTTCCCTGGGAAGCACTGAAAACTGGTCCTGACTTCCTTAGCAACTAAAGAAAGGAGAGAAGGATGGTTAGTTAAAAGATGAAAAGTTAAAAGAACTGTGATATCTCAGGACCTGCTTAGAAGCTCAGGCTTTTTGATTCAATATGGAGGCAGCAGAGCCCAGTGATTCAACGCATGGGCTCCACGGATCATACTGCCGGGTTTGACTATTGCTGCCCCACACTGACCAGCTGTTGCACCTTGGGCAAGTGAAAACACTCTAAATGTCACTTTCCTCATTTATGTAGTGCTAATGTTAATAGTAGCCTCCTTGTAGGTTTGTTGTAGAGATCAAAAAAGAGGATCTATAGAAATATTTAATATGACATTTTTTAAAACATTTATTTATTTATTTATTTATTTATTTATTTATTTATTTATTTATTTATTTATTTATTTTAGGCGAGGCGACCCTTGGTTGATCTCACAGATTGCAAGGACCTTGTCAGCTTACAATCTCTTATTTTTTTTTAAAAAAGTTTTACGCCTATAGCACCTGGTCTTCCTAGGTGGTCTCCTGTCGAAGTACTAACCAGGCCCGACCCTGCTTACCTTCCAAGATCAGATGGGATCGGGCTTGTTTAGGGTGGCATGGCCATAGACTTAATATGATATT
The DNA here is from genome assembly GCF_902729225.1 of Pteropus medius. Lineage (NCBI taxonomy): Eukaryota > Metazoa > Chordata > Mammalia > Chiroptera > Pteropodidae > Pteropus > Pteropus medius. The sequence continues at coordinate 1,372,933 of NW_024341894.1, read as the reverse complement.
GGGGCCAGATTTGGCATTTCAAAATTATGAGTTGTTAGATGGACAGAGAAAATGCATAGGCATGTTAGAAACTGCTTCGTTCAAAGCCAGGCCCTGTCAACTGTAACTCAGTAACTTTTTTGTTTATGGTAACCTAAATCCTACTGAGTAGCCAAATGTCTAATTTGAGCCAATTAAGTCTAGATGGAAATTCATAATAAACATTGCTAACTATGCAAAAACCCCCTAAGCAGTTACTAAGATGATGGGGACAAAACTGTCTCTAGGTCATTACTTTCATTATAGCTCCTAAAACTCTGATTAAAAACAATCATGAGTTCTCTTGTTGATAGCCCCACTAATACAATTAGTGGCTTCAGTTCAGTTTCCATTATCTAATCACAGAATCGTAGATTCCAGAATTTGAAACTTACATTCTAAAAATGAACAGAGTAAACTTAGAAAGCTTGGGAGAAACTTAGAATCCTCATTGTAACTGATTGCTACTAGGATTTGTTTTAAGATATACTGTTAGAACAGCACAGGGGTGATGTTCTCTGATTTTGATCGTGCCATAAACACTTCATCAAACTAGGCACCTGGGCCTTGTGTGAGGGGTACTTGGAAAGAATGTAGAAGTGAGATATCGATCTTTCTTGTTGAAGCACTTCCAGTTTTGTCAGCTAGTAACAACTCAGCCCATAAGGTATGGGAGTTATCATAAAAAACAGATGAGTAGTATTGTCATTGGTCAAAAGGAAATGAAGCAATTGAGATAACTCTGTACATGAAGTTTCATTTTGTGAGCTAGATCTCATCAGGTAATATTTCCACCTCTGTCTCCATCTCAAAAGCTGAGATTCTTGGGTGAGTTGTATAAAGTGTGGGAGAAAGCTCTACTCATGATCTTCTCAAATTCTTGGAACAAACTGAGACTTGAGTAACCACTACTGAGGACCCCCAGTGGACCTACTATTTGGAGTGAACTGGAGGGGGACGAGTGCAAAGACTTAACTGATATAAGCAGTTTCAATCTCGTTATGCTCTTGTGATGGCTAGAACATATTCTGTCTCATACAGATGTTTTTCCTCTAAATGTCAGTTTGTGACATTGACAAGCTCATAAACTCTCAAGAATTGTAATATTGGTGATAATTGATGATAATGATAACATTTTTTGAGTGTTTACTAGGTGCCAAGCTATGCTAAGTACTCTACTTTCAAATTTCATTTCCTATTTCCTAAAATTCTATAGGGTAGGTTCTATTACTACTCTTATTTTACAAGGAGAAAACTGAGGCACAGAGAGCTTACTCATTACCCAAGGTCATATAATCAACCAGCACTGTCTCATGTTGGCAAACTATTAGTGGTGCTTTAACTCCTATTTCTCAGTCTTGATTGCCCCTTAATGTATTTCCTGGACCCCCCCGCCCCCCCACACACATATTGCAGTGGTTCCTAGTCATCCAAGAAGTTTTCCAAAATATATTTTATCTTTGCTTTCTTACCGTCACATGGGGATCACTAACAATTGCTGATGGATGAAAGCCATAGCCTGAACAGAACCATTGATGCCAGGCCTCCTGTTCCACAAACTAGAGTTTGTTGACCTGAGCTTCTGCTTCTGCAAGAGCATCTTGCAGAAGTCACTGGGTCCTACAACAATAAATAGACCTATGTACACAATAGTGCCTCAGTGACATCTGCACCTACCAGGACCATACCCGCTGTGGCTTCCATCGTTTTTCTTTTAAGACCCAGACAAGGGACCCTGCTTCTGTGAAACCTTCCCTGACCTCTTTGTCTTCCCCAGCCAAGGTGGCAGTAATGTACTTCAGCCGGCACATTCAGGGCAGCTGTCTGGTATACCTGAATCATAGGATACTGTGTGGTGGCGGGGAAATCAACAGAAGAGGAGGAAGCTTATTGGTTGGGGAGAGGCTTGCATGCCCTTCTAGGAAGTTAGGATTTTATCTAGAGGGCAAGAGGGAACCACTGACGGGTTTTAAGCAGGAGAATTGACATAGCGTGTTTGTATTTAGGAAGGTCATTATGAGAAGATACATTAGTTCTCTCTTACCTTTAGGATAAAAATTTATGGGAATGTGGTTCTCTCTCTCTAACTGATCTGATAACTGAGATGACTACTAAGTGACTAATGGGTGGCCAGGTAGTGTATACAGGGTGGATTTGCTGGACAAGGGGATGACTCACATCCCAGGCAGGGTGGAGTGGGACTGCATGAGATTTCACTACACTACTCAGAATGACTCTCAATTGAAACCTTATGAATTGTTTGTTTCTGGAATTTTCCATTTCATATTTTTGGACTGCGGTCGAGTATGAGAAACTGATACTGCAGAAAGCGAAACTGTGGATAAGGCGGGACTGCTGTACATTAATAGGGAAGGAGGGAAGGTAGGAGGCAGAGAAATAAGTACAGATGCTGTTGAATAAAGTAGTTCTCAAACCAGTAAGCATCAGAATCTCCTAGAAAGCTAGTTAAAATAGACGGTTGAAGCTCACCCCAGAGTGCCTGATACAGTGGGTCTGGAGTGGGGCCTGGGAATTTGCATTTTCAAAAAGTCCTCAGGTGATACTGTTGTTACTGGTGTGGGTGCTCCACTTTGAGAACCACGAGACCTGTTGTAGAGAAATGATGAAATTTGAATCAAAGCTGTGACACTGAGCTTAGGGATGAGGGATGACACACTTCAGAAACATTTAAGAGATAGAACTTGACTGTTGGTGATGATTTGGAAAGAAATAAAGAGGAGGAAGGTTTTGAGCTGGGTGACTCGGTGGTTAAAGGGACCATCAGTGAGCTGGGGGACTTAAGGAGAAGCAGAGTCCTCGAAAGTGCAATGCTCTCATAGTTAGTGAATTTCACTTTACCTTACATTTCCTTTTAAAGATGACTCCATTTTTCTACTTCAGCAACTTCTACTTTTCCAAGCATTATGGAATTATTTTGTGAGGGCCTTTCAATAAATTAAGTGGCTTCCACAGATGGTTTTATGTTATAGGTAGGGACGTGTAAGGGAGAAAAATTCCAGGTAAGATGAACGAGGCCATCAGACAGTATGTGTTTGGGGGCTATATCATGTTCTTTTCTCCTTTCATGTACCCTATAGTGCTGTGGTTGCAGCTGCAATAGGAAATAACCACAAACAGATTCTTCCGATTGGCAATAGTTATGAATATTATCACTCAGCAAAGGAATAACAATAATTTATTGTTCAAGTATGGAGTAGCGGAAGTAGCGCTTGAAAGGGGAATTTTAAGAGGCAGAAGTCAGCAGCAGCAGGATTTCCTTATGTTCGTGATCAAACAAGAAGGAAAGAAAACCCCGTTCAACTTGGCTTTGAGGAAAGAACACAAATCAACTGTCTGGTAATCTCTTGGGCAAGGGATTGGTCAGCAGATGGAGAAGCCACAGGCATTCTCTGACCCTGAGCTCTTTTCGCCCAGTCAGTTCCACTGGAGGCACCTCCACGACCACAAATGAGAAAGGATGTGTTCCTGGGAAGATGCTTGTCGGCTAAGATGGCCATAATTCATGCTCTAGTGATCCTATGCCTGGAGGAGGGAGAATGAAACATTTATGAAAACATTTCCAAGCTGCATATCATGTTTGTAAAAAAAGAAGCAGGCGAAAACCCAGGAATCATCTCTCAAGAGAGACCATGCTGGTTTTGATTTTGTTTGTATCTTCAGGACCAGACTTCATGTGTGAGGATTTTGAATGTGAACCCACCGAGTGGTTCATATCCTTGACTTTACTGTTTTACTGCATCTCAAAATGTCCTGCTAAGTACTTACGAGGGTAGCACAGAGTGCACTTGGTGTCCAGTGGTGGAGGTGTAGCCTGAAGCATCCCCCCTCAGAAGTGAGAAATTTCTTTGCAAAGTCACTTTTAATCCTAAAAAAAGCATGCACATTTTGCATTCTCTTCCATGATGTCCCCACATTTGTCGCAACAGTAACAATCATCTGTATTATCCCACTGAAAGTATAAAATTGCAGAGATTCTACCCAGATGACACTAAGGAGATTTTACATTCTGTAATTCTTCCTGCCGTTCATTAAGCAATTAGAGGCATTTTCTGAAACTCACGGTAATATCACCCAAGGAGAAGGGCACAGTCGTTCACTAGAAGGAGTAGAATCCAACTTCAGTCAGAAAACAATGAGGTCTGTTTTGAATAAGAACAGCGGTTTAATCAGCATTGGCCTTGTGCTCACACGGTTTTGCTGACGTTGTTTTTCTCCAAATAATTCTGACAGTGCCCAACCTTTATGGTATTATCTGAGAATGTGTAGAAAGAGCACTGGGTTGGCCAAAAAAGTGCTGTCATGAATGAGCCTCGTGACCTTGGAAAGCCACTTCACGTTGGTTTCCTCACCCATAAAATGAGAAGCTTAAACTCAGTGATCTCTGAAATCAATTCCAGCTACCAAATCCCTTTCTTCAGTATAGGGTCCAGTGTTAACTGTCCATATGCACTGACTGCACAAATATTTGGTGAAAACAATTGGCGGGAAAAAAGCAGTCTCAAGAGTCTGAATTTGAGCTGTAATTTCTTCTCTTTTGAAAGATGTGGCACAGGAATAGATCTTGAATAATATTGATTTTTAAATATATTTTAAAACATTTATTTAATGCCAGGTACTCTTCTAAGTTCTTTACAAATATTGCCTCATTAAATTCTCATGATCTCACTATGTGGTGGCTGCTAATATTATCCTCATTTTACAGATAAGAAAACTGAAGCATGGAAAGGTTAATTAACTTGTCCGAAGTTACAACTAGTAAAGGTAGAGCCAGGTTTTGAACATAGTCTGGCTCTGAGTTTGTGCTCTACATTATGCTATTTTCTCCATATTATAAAAAGAGATTATATATTTTCTCCTATAGTCAGGTTATGCTGCAAATGGTGCCATGGCATTTATGTACATGGCATAAAGATGAATAAGATTTGGCTCCTACCCCCTTGGAGCTCACAATTTAGTGGAGGAGAAATGCACACAAATAGCGAATTACAGTAGGAGTGCTTTCAGAGAAATAAATGAAGAGCCACAGGAGGAGGGAGTGATTCTGTCTGGTCAGGGGGAGATGGGGCACAAGGTGAAGAATGCAAGAAAGACTTTGAAGGAAATTTGGACTAAGAATTGTAGGATGCTTTGCATTTACCAGGGGCAGAAGGGAGCATGGATGAGTCTGAACTGAGTGTTGGCAGGGAGTGGGAGTGAACATCTCTTATATTATTTGAACCTTTTATGATGAGCATGCATTTATTTTACAAAACCAAAAATAAAGCTATTTTAAGGCACGATTGTTCACTTTTATAAACATCAACTTTTATCTGTTCTTTTAGAGAAATCAAAGCCATATTATGTACTTGCTTCTTTAACAATATGAACTTTGAAATAAAATCTGCCTTGCTATTCATTGGCTGTATATCCCTGCCTTTCCTGAGCTTCGGTTTACTTGTCTATAAATTGGGGATAGTCATAACTACCTGGCTGGCTTGATGGAAGAAATAAGTGGAACAATTAATATAAAATATATAATAACTACCACAGCTTGACACAGAGGAGATTAATAAATATTATTTCCCATCCCCTCACCTATCTAAAGTATTTTCCCTACAAAAAAATAATGCTTTTCCTATGTATATTGGGTCAAATCTTGGATAGTTAACTGGGGTTAGAAGAAAGCTGAGAGCACAGCTTTGTGCCACGGATGAACTTGTCCTTATACATGCTCAGCTCCTGTGGTTTCAGGATGGACGGTAAACAGGTGCTTGAGATGAAAATATCCTGGGTAAACTCTAATTAGCCTTCTCAGCTTGGTATTGCTCAGGGAAAAATCTTGACATACAGCCAGGAGCACTTCTAGACAACTTTTCCCAATATGTGGGGAACTCGCCTGAACCCCATGCAAGGCAGTGACATATGACAAACATCAAGGCCAACAAAGAAAATCTTACTTGCTCTATGGGATGCATATGTACATCTCTCAGCTGTTTCACCCACAAGTAATTCAGGATTGCGCCAGGTTTCTGTGCTTGTTGACTCAACTTTTATTGTCTTCTCCCAAGGCTGCATTGCAAAAAGATGCATTTGATTTCCTATTTGTAATTATCCACCTTTTGACAGTTATTTTTCAATACACTTATAAGAAAGATTGATATGGTCCAAGCCATCCTCATGGGGACTACTCTATAGTCCTCACTATTTTCCACCCAGAACCTGAGTGACCTTTAAGAAAGCCCCACTCTGTTTAATGCATTAGAAGAAAATATGAACACTACCCTGCCTTATAAAGCTCCCACTGACTTTTTTTTTTTTTTTTTAGCATTTTCATTTGATAACTTGGAAAAGGACTGTGGTTGATTTTCTACCCTGTACAATAATAAAATACAAAGATTTATTTTGCTCACAGAGTAAAGATGGTTTTATGCAGTGATGACACCTTCCTCTTAAATATTCTCTTATTACATTGGACAAGCAGAAGGAAACTAGGCATAGAAAGAAAAACCCATGCACACATTTCTTTGACATAAAAATACTTGTGAGGTCCCATTAGGAAGCCTTATGGAAGGTCAACGTTTAGAATACATCACTCAAGTGTGGCTGTGGCTGTAGTAAAATGTGTATTTATGAAGTACTGATGCAAAGACTGTGAATCAGAGAGCTGTATAGGTTGCCCAAAGAACTAAGAAGAAAAAACCGCTTTGAACTTTGGCTGATACCTGGTAAAATGTGATCTTTGAACAATGAAGCATTCATTGAGTTCTTACTGTTTACGATGTAGGGAAATCAATCCTATGGGGCAGTGGAAGGGAGTGTGTCCAAAAGGCAGAGCAGGTACTCTCCTGGAGGCATTCACAATTAAGGGGAGATAGTGTAGATGTGCACCATAAGAACAGCTGTAGAGAAGGGAGACTAGAAATACCAGGGTGACTAGCACGGACCTAATGTGTGTGTTGAGGGGTGGAGACAGATGGGGAGGGTTGGCAGCCTCCTGGGGAAAGATTCTTTTGAGCTGGGACTTAAAGTGATTTAGATAGTTGTAAATGCTAAAGAGGTCATCTGAGAAGGAGGTAATGGCTTGAGCAAAGATAGTGAGAAGGATCCAAAGGAGATATGTATAGAAAAAAAGCTCAGAAGGACAGGAGCTGAGGGCTGTGTTGGCAAAGAAAATTGTACTTCCATGAACTACTGTTGTATAACTAGATAAGGATGAACATTATGAAAACAAATAGAAATATTTAAGAAATGTACTAGTACTTAAAAATAAACAAGTCAATTGCTTTGGGCTTTTAGGATTTAAAATATAATTCCTAGGAAAGAGATTTTGAGTTCCTTTATGGAATCTTTCATTCTTTCAACATCTGTTGAGGAGTATGTTCAAGCATCAGGCTAGGTGCTCCATCTTAAAATATGACATAAACACAAATCTTTTTTTTTTTTCGGAACAAGAAATGGTATAAAAGATAAACGAATACATATACACCATATTGTTGATAGTAATGCATTAATTCTCAGAATAATATGGTGCCTGTGTGAATATGGAAGAACGATATTTTTAGAGAGCTTCTGTCCCTACTTTGGAATATGAGGACAACACCTGCCAAATTTGGCACAAGATGATCATTGCTCTCCAGCAGACATGCACATGAATAACTGACTCAGCGATGATGGGTGATTTCAAAACTGACAGCAGTTTCTGGGCATAGGATTTCGGCTCTGAGTGCCTGTTGTAACCTTGTGCTAATTCCTTCATTATTTTTAGTAACTCGTAGTTGCAAGTACAAAACCGTTAATAGCAAGAGCATAAAGGACAGATTTTATGACCCCTGGAAACTAAATAGTGTGCTTCCATTATTGAAGAATCAAGTCATAATATTTTTAGAGATTATTCTTTCTTGGGCTACACTTAGTTAAGCTCTAATGTTTAACCAAGTGATTTGGAAGAAGTAAAATGCATTTTTTTTCATTGTGTTTAGCTTATTAATAGGTGATCCTCATTTTTTAATTGTATGAACTATTAATTTATAACCCTGATCCTATCCTGCTCTCTCAGCATCTTCTCTATTGAATCAATATTTTCTCTAGAAAAACATCTAGAGAACATATTCGCATGTGAAAAGAAATGCTAAACATGAATACTAGTTATTTTATTTTTCTTCAAATTTCTTGGTTCAAGTAGAAAATTATAAAAAGACTTATAAAAAGATAATTACAACCAGCAACTATGAAAAGAACTAAGTGACCCCACATCTTCTCTGTCACCATGAATGACATGATCAGAATGATCATTCCTTCAGGTTAGAGGTGGGGTTTGGCCTTATGACAAAACTCATCTTCTTAATTAACCTCAAACTAATGCATGGAGTATTTTTAAACTCGTGGCTTGTAGCAAATTTTTCCCATTTGACCTCTGAGTGCCCAGGTTAGCATGTCTATATTCTGTGTGGGGTAGGCTCACATGTAGGAGAGGGGCGGGAAGGTCAGTGTGCCCCATATATTTCAGTGGCTCTCACAGACCAACTAATTGGGCCTAATGATAGAAAATTGCAGTGTTTACAATAGTATTAGGCTAGCAATTTCTGACAGAGTCTTTCCCAACTTTTCATGAAAATACCTATGAAGGTGCAAGGAAAATCCTAAAACTATATTATACTATCTAAGAAGATTAAAGAAAAAAAGCTTATTGACAGAAGGATTAAGAAATACCTCCTCATCTTTCTTTTCTGGGGCACGCATGCTTAACCTTATGAAACAGACTATATTTTAAACAAAAGGAAAAATACAGTGATTCTTCTCACTCACCATCTGCCCCATCTTAGAGAGACGGTGTCTGATCTTTTTTTTCTTCATGACTGATTATTTTTAAGATGGCAAAAGTACAAAGTTCTACCTCCATATCTTTTAATATTCATTTATAGAAAAAGTTATTGGAAAACCACACAGCTGGAAGAAGTGGGCCGGTACTGGCAGGGGCTCATTGCTGGTATAGAGCAATGAATGAATAGATAGATCTGGGTTAGAATCTAACCTTTTCCACTTAATAGCTGAGAGGCTTTGGGGAAGTGATTTATTCTTCCTGAGCCTCAGTTTCCTCATCTGTGATATGGAGACAATAATATCTATCTTGCAGAGTTATTGTATAGATTTGAGATATAAAGTGTCTTATGTTGTGTTGGCACATGGTGTTTAAGACAAGATAGTAAATAATAATGATGATGATGATGTATAGTTTCCAACAGGTAAAATAATATGGTTACGGGAGGAGATTGGAAAATAGATGCTTGTTGCAGAGCAGGAAGTGGATTTTCATTCACTGGATTGGTTCAGGATGCCACAGACCCAGAAATGGAGGAAAGGAGACCCCTTACCTCAGTATTGCTGCTTGCTAGAAGCCAGGAATGAGTTGGTGTAATGTACTCTCCAGTTGTAGGGCTGAATAGAAAAGATCCGGTACCCAAGTAACAAATGAGCAAGAGAAATTCACTTAACTGATCTTGGGCAAATATTTTATTTAATACATTTCACTGCATTCAAAGATCAAAGTCCAAAACTCAACATCAGACATTTGGAAAAGATTATAAAACAGAGAAGAGTAAATATGATCTTGAAAACTCAGAAGAAGAGCACATCTCTAAAAACAAAATACTGCAGGATTAAGAAGAGTTCCGGTCATTATTTTATATCCTCTGTAGAATGTAAGAAGACTTGTGAATCGAGGAAAGAAATCATTAGAGAACAGACTTAGGTGAAAAGATAGGAAGATAAAATAAGAGGAAAATAAATATGATTAAAATATAATTACAAAAAAAATGCAACGGTAGTTTTTGAGTGTCAACTACGTGCTTTACATGTGTTAACTCATTGGATTCAGCTTTATGAGATAGCAACTCTTGTTATCTCTATTTTACAGATGAGAAAACTAGAGTACAGAGAGGATTAGAAATTCACTTAAGGTCAGTGAGGTGTATCAGAAAAGAGCCCAGATTCTGAATTCAGAGGGAGTGCCCTTAAATAATGTGCCATTCTGCCTTGGAGGCAGTTAGAGCAGAATTAACAGTACTGCAAATCGAAACAGTTATGAGAAGACAAACCTAAGAACACTCACAGAATATGGAGAAAAAAGGGGGAAGAGTTGAAAGAAACCATAGAAAGAGGAAAGATGTGGAAAACAGAAATAGATGAGCAAAGATAGGAATTATAGGTATTTCTAGGAGGAAACATAAGCAAATAGAACAGAAACAATTATCAAAGTTATAATTGAAAATGTTCCTGGGTTAAAAACATGTCTTTTCATATAGATAAAATGGGGGCTCTAATATTTCAGACAAGATCTAAAACCTAAAAAGAAATCCATACTTAAATATAGGCCAATAAACTTTTTGAATGAAAAGAACATAAATTCTCAAGTATTCAGGCAAAAAAAAAAAAGGAAAAAAGGAAAACCACTGGCCTCACAGTATTTTCTAGATCATCAAATGTCAGAAGACAATGGAACAACATGTACAGAGTTTTGAGGAAAAGAGGTTGTGACCAAGAAATTTATACTCAAATAAGTGATCTTACATATAGTGGGGTCAACAGAAAAAAAACGTCATGAATTCAAGGACTCAGAAAAATATTCTACTTCTTAAATAATATTTGAAGGCATATTCTAAACAACAAATAGATGAAGCAAAAACAGATTGGCAGTGATGAATGAAACGGAAAACACAATTGGCTAGCAAAACAGATGGACTGTATAAAACCAAAACGGCAAGATTGAGCCCAAATTCTTGTGTTCCAAAGATAAGACAACTGATTATTTAAACAACTTCTCAGTTGTAAATTCTGACCAATCCTGCCTGGACCACACTTACTTCTACCTTGAAACTCTGTGACTAACATTAGCCTCTAAAAGCCTGAAAGTTCCCTCCCTTACCCTCTTCCCACTTTTGAAGACTTTGCTGAGACTTTCTCAAGCTGGTGCTCTTTTCTGCTCAGCAAGTTTAATAAAACCCAGCTTTGCATGATTAACAGGCTTTCTGGTATCTTTTTGAGTATGGATCTGGTAGTGAGCAAAGGAACATTATCAGGCACAGCTAATTCAGATTACAAAACTAAATGTAAATGTCAAAAAAAAAAATTTTTTTTTTAAATTTAATTTTATTAAATTAAAATTTAATAATTACTGTTTCAAGTATACAGTACATTGGTTAGACATCTTTATAATTCAAAAAACAATACCCCAATTGCTCCCTCCCTCCCTTGGCCCTCCACCTAGCCAACATATTAATGCTAACTGTATTCCCTATGCCGTGCTCCCCATCCCTGTGCCCAACTACCAACTACTAATTTGTACTTTTTTTTTTACTTTGTTTGGTATACATTTTTATTAGTTGCTCTAATGTTTATAATACACGTCTTTAAGTTATCACAGTTCAACATCACATAATATTATGCTATGTCACATACAATATAAAAATTGGACAACAGTATATTCTCATTTTCTCCTCCTATTTTTTGTGCTATTGTTACTCTATGTTTTATATGTAAATATATTATAACCCCCAAGACATTATTATTTTGTGTTGAATGGTCAATGATCTTTTATATAAATTTAAAATTGAGAAAAAATGTGTTCTACATCTACCTACTACACATTTATTGTTTTCTACACTCTTTATTCCTCTGGACAGACTCCAGTTTTTATCTGATATGATTTTTCTTATGTCAAAAGCATGTCCTTCAATATTCCTTGTAGTTCAGGTTTACTTGTAGCACTTTTCTCAGTTTTTGTTTAATATATTCTTTATTTTGCCTTCACCTTTGAGGGATATTTTAGCTGCATAAAAATACCAGGTCGACAGTTTTTTCTTAAGCACTTAAAAATGTTCTATTTTTATGGCAGACACCCTCCAAGATGTCCATCAATGATCCTGACCTCCTGGTATTAACGTGTTTGTTCAAGTCTTGTCCCACATTGAATCGGGTCTAACCCATGTGATCAATAGAATATGACTGAAATTACATTATGTTACTTCTAAGACTGTTTTACGTAGTCATTGCCCTTTGCCCCTTGAAGGTTTTTTAAACACTCATTGTGGACACAGCCACTCCCTGTGACATGAGGATATTCAAGCAGTCTCACAAAGTGACCCACTTGGAGAGTAACAAATGTGTATCTATCAACTTCTCAGAAATGAGAGCAAATCACCTTCAAAGTGAATTCTCATGAGAGACACCTAACCACAGCTGCCTAAATGAGCCAATCTCAAATTCCCGACACACAAAACTTGTGAGAGATAGTATGTTGTTATTGGAGTTTAAAGACACTAGTTTTGGGGTGACAGCTATGCTGCAGTGGATAGCTAATACAATTTTCTTTTGGCTGGCGCTGTTTTTGATGAAAAGTGTGCGTCATTTTTGACTTTGTTCCACTCCGTGTAATATGCCTTTTGCTCTTTGGATGCCTTGATGATTTTTGATGATTTTTTTTGATGATCACTTTTGATGATTTTTTAAAATTGGTTTTCAGTAATTTGACTATGTTGTACCTCAGTATCTTCTTTTTGTGTGTGCATGTTGATCTTGCTACTTGTTGAAATTCTTAACATGAGCATTTATAGTTTTCAACAAATTTGTAAAATTTTTGTCCATTATGTCTTCAGACACATGTATATTAGACCATTTGATATTTTCCTTCAGGGTAAATTTGTGCTTTTTTAACCCTTCACCCCATTTTCCCAGCCCCCAACCCCCTCCCCTCTGGCCATTATGAAAACAAACATAACTGAGGTAAAAATGTAACAGATAAAAATATAAAGAATGGAAAGTTAGATTAGAAAAGTAGCAGTATATAAAATTATGCTTGAATTTTATTTAAATATGCTGGATTTTAAGTATAGTATTCATTTCAATTTTTATAGCTAGAGCAATGTCAGTTTAAAATAGTTTTGAAACACTAACTAATGTAACTATGAATAGATCAGTCCTTCCAAAACACTAGTGAAAATCTAGTAAAACCATCTGCATATTACAATAGTAAATAAAAATGGGTAAAATCTCCCTATTAAAAGACTAAGACCCTCAGATTGCATACAAAAATATAATCTAATTACTTGTGTCTACCTATAACAGACATGCCCAATTAAAAATCACTTATTAAAGTTGAAAGAAGATAGACAAAAATATACTTCATAAATAAAAATAATTTGTAATTTTACCAGGCAGTTTGAATATTTGATGAAAAAAGGTTTGTTTTATTGATTTTTAAAGAGTATTTCTACAATAAATTATGATATTTTATTTGCTGATAGAAATGATTAAAGCATTTTACAGTGACATTTGCTTTTCCTAATAGATTGGCAAAGATTTAAAAGACCCTTAATATCCAGTGTTAATAACCAGTGAAATGACTCTGAATAGACGGGAACTCTCAGTATTTATGTGGGAATGGTACTTGCAATCAACTTCCCCAAGACTGTCTGGCAATATTTATAAAGAGCCTGAATAGTATGTGTACATGTTGATCCATTAATTACTTGTCTAACAAATTTCTTCAAAGCAAATAATTGGAGAACTTTGCAAAGATGAATATAAAGATATTTGTTGCATAGTTTACATAGTAGCAAAAAATGGGTAGCCATCTCATTCTCTAACACAGAGAGTGGTTAGATAAAGTATAGAACATCCATATGATGGAATACAATGCAATCATTTACAACAATGATATAGAATGTGTGTTCTACTGGTCAGTAGAATAAGGACTCAATTCCTTGGAAACTAGACCTAGATAAATATAGTTTTTTCTTATTTGCATGGAAAGAAACTCACTAAATACTGTTAAATGAAAAAAAGTTTCACACAGTATAAAATATGTAATTCAGTTATGAGGAATGGAAAGATATATGTACACCATATATCTAGGGTGGTTCTCACTTTCTTCTATATGCTTTTTATATTCTATGATGTTTTACATAATGAGAATGTTTTATTCAAATCATCCATAAAACACTATAAAACTGCTTCTTTTAAAGAAGCCCTTTCTGAACGTCATGAAAGGGAGACTAGAAACCATGTATAGACACACCAAATTCTTGAATAAGAAGCTGCATCAAATGATAGCTATTATTTTCCAAATATTGAGAAAAACTTTGTAAAAGAGCGATAACTTAATGTTTCCCAGTAAAACATTAAGATGTATTAAAAATCCAAACATGGGAAAAAAGAAGTGTTGAGAGACATATTGATGGAATAGAAGGAAGTGTCCTGAAGCAGACACAAGTCATAAAGGACACATTTAAAATCAGCAGGAAAAGGATGAACGTATCATAAATCACACTAGACAGCTGACTAAACAATTTGGGAAAAAGTTACCTCAGACCACATCAAAATGAATTCCACTCGAATTAGAGATATAAATGTTTTAAAAGAACTGAAGTAAATATGATGTGTAAGTAAATCAATATAGAAGAATTGAAGTAAATATAGGTGGCTATATCTATATCTATATATCATCTGGAAGTGTGAAAATCTAAGTATACCATCACAAGCAGACACCAAAAAATATAAGATGGAAAGATTTGATAGACAGAGTGAAATATTCCCTATGTTAGAAACACCATAAATAAAAATAAAAGACAGATGCATGAGTGATGTATTGCTTTTGCAATCTGTGCTTTCTAATTTTTCTGCAATGAGAATGGTACTTGGCGTGCCTTAAGAGGACTGGATGTACAGATGATATCGGAGAGGCAGAGCATGAAGTTAGTATAAGGGGACTTTGGTGCCAGACAATCTTCCTTCCAATCTTGAAACACTTCTTGTGTGACATTGGACAGTTCCATTTAAGCTCTTTGTGCCTCAGTTCCCTAATCTTTGTAATGAGGATAGACCCTGCCTCAGAACTATAAAAATTAAATGTGTTAATATGTATGCATGGCTCTTGGAATAGTGCCTATCAAGAGTGAGCACTCTAAGTGATAGCTATGATTCTGTAAGACTTTTTCTAGTTCCAACATGCTACAATCCTGTGGAAGACTGAAGAGTAAATGGAAGTTAGGAGCAAATTACTTTTGTACAACAACAGTACTGGAAAATTACTTTCCCAGTAGGATAATCGACTTCAGAAATGGGAAACAGATCCTAATGAATTGTGTTTCCAGTTCAAGGTTGAAGAGGAGCCTGTGGTTCCAGGCACTGGTTGAATGGGGCCCGTTTATAGGGCTAAAATTACATTACTGACATAGGAGAGGAAGCAGAACAAGAAACAGCATGTCCCTTTTATTATCTGCATGAGCAAAGCAAATGTATAAAATGGTAGCACAAATTGTACGGAGGTGGGAGAGAGTACAAGTTCCCTTTGTTTGTTCTAACATATGGACAGTAAAAGCAATTCCAATTTTCCCCTAATTTTCTCTACACGAAAGCTGAAATCCTGAATATACCTGCTGCAAATGATCTTTTTTCTCAACTTAGTCTTTTATTTCCTTTTTGACTCTGTGACAATGTTGATGAGCTGCTTCATTGTTCCTCCATGGTTGCCCACATGACACACACCTACTAGAGCTGTGATGAAAATAATAGATGCACTGAGGAGAGGAGGAGTAATTGTAAATCCGCCATGTATCTGCATAATATCTGCAGCCGGGAAAAGAGAGGAGAAGTAGCAATTAAATGAAATACAGCTGTTTTGAAGTTGATTGGGAAAAAACATGTGGCCAAAACACATACTGGGTTTGGAGGTGCCCCCTTTTATCGTTTAAAATTATTATGTTCTTTTCTTAGTACGAAAGCAATATATGCTAATTATAGAGAAAAGATGAAATATAGACAAGAAAAATTACATTACCTATAATCCCAATCCAAAATTTTGTAGAGGATTAAAGAGTAAATGGGTGCAAAGAGTAAAATATTCTTTTATGTTTTGGTAGAATGTTTTGGTATATAGCCCACTGGTCTTTTATATCATTTTTTTTACAGAAGTGTAGTTAAATGAAATTTGGTGTTTTATACTTTTTCACTTAATATGTTACAAATATATAGCAATAGGATTGTGAAACAGTTTTGAACCAAATTTTAATAGCTGCATAAAATCCTATTATAAAATTTATTAGAAATGTTATGATTTATTTTACCTATCTCCCGACTTTGGACATTTGGATGGTCTCTATGCCGTCAGTATTGTTGTACAGAAATCTTTGGGCATGTGAGTTATTTCTTTAGCATGAATTTTTAGAAATTAAATTGCTAGTTCAATTTTTGAATCAATTGCTAGTTCAAAGTTTATATTTTTATATATATATATTTTAAAGAACTTGACATTTGCCAAATTGCTCTGAAGAAAGATACTATCAATTTATGAGTTACATTTATATACCGGCTTGCATAACAATGCTTAATTCTATTTATCTTTGACAATTCTAGGCATTGCAATTATTTTCTGTCTTTTCATTCTGATTGAACTAGTATTGTCGACATGAAGATTTCAGTTCAGTAATGCTAGAACAACTGATTAAACATATGGAAAAAATAAACTTCAAGACTTATTTCATACTTACAATCAAAACTGAATTGAAATAAATCCATGTCCTATATTTAAATGGCAAAATTATACAGTTTCTAGAAGTAAACATAGGAGAATATCTCGAAGGAACTCAGAGAATGCAAATTTATTCTGAAAATAACTATAAACAAAAAACTGATGAACGAGACTTTATTAAAATTAAATATACTTTCTCATCAAAAGACATTGTTAAGAAAATGAAAAGAAAAGCCACAATTTTGAAAGAATATTTACAATACATAAAGAATATTCACAATACAAAAAGGTTGTATCCAGAAAACATAAAAAACTCCTACTACTCAACAATAAAAGACAAATAACCCAATTTATTAAAGACACAAAAAGGGGCTCCATATTGTTAGTTATTAGGGAAATGCTAATTTAAATCACAATGAGAAACCACTTCAAACCTGCTTACATGGCTAAAATTTGAAAGATTGCACCAAATGTTGGTGAGGATGCAAGGCAATAAGAACTCTCGAATTTGGCTTAATGGTACCATCATTCTAGAAAAAAGGTTGGCAGTTTCTTAAAAAGTTAGAAACTTCATCTACACTAGGACATATCAGTTCCAATCCTACCTATTTCCCTGGGGAGAAATGAAAATACCTATCCAATCTGTCCACAAAAAGACATGTATGTGAATGTTCATGGAAGCTTGTTCATAAGAGCCCCAAACCAGAAACAACCCAAATGCCCATCAGAGAAAGAACAGGTAAAAAACTCTTATATGTTTCATACAATGGAATACGGCTTAGCAGTAACACGGAAATATCTCAAAGACATCATATTGCATGAACGAAAACAGACACAAAGGAGTTCCCACGGTGTGATTTCATTAATATGAAGTTCAAAACTAATATATGTGATAGAAATCAGAACAGTGGTTTTCAACGAGGTCTGCAAACTGATGGCAAAGAGCAACGTGAAAACTCTTCAGAGTGACGAAAATGTTCTATATCTCAATAGGTTTTTGTTTATATGCATGTATCTGCTTGTCAAAATCCTCGAATTGTACCCTTAAGATCTGTGCTTTTCTCTGTATGTGAAGTTTACCTCAATAAAAAATACATTGTTGATATATTATTTCAATGTAGACATATAAAATAATAAAATTTAGGAGCATATTTTTATACCCTTAGGTAAGGAGAACTTCCTAAGCAAGATAAGAATCCCAGCTGTAATAAAAGACTGATAAATTAAACTTCAAAAATTTAAAAATACATTTGTTCAAACATAACAAATGAAAGCAAAAGATTGATGACAGAAAGGAAAACAATATTTTAAAATCTATGATGGACAAATTTAACAACCCTAATAAAGAAATGACTTCCTCTAAATAAGAATAAGGCAAAAGACCTAATTTAAGAAAGTGGACAAAGTATATGCACAGAAAATTCACAAAAAGAGAACGAAAATATTCAGTACATATACAAAAAGATGCTCTATTCCACTAATACTCAGGGAAATAAAAATTAAATCATCAGTGTGTTAAAATGGGAAACTTTGAAAACATATGTTGTCGAAAATGAAATATGGGTAGTCATACATGGCTGGTTGGAATTCAAATGGTGAGAACTTTTTGGGAAAGCAACTAGCAATATATATCTATTAAAATATATCATATCACTTTATTTTATAATCCCTTTTGGTAATCTATAATGAAACGAAAGCACAAGTACTTAGGGATATATGAATAAGGATGTTTATTTAATGTTTGTAGTGGCGAAAAAAAAAACGAGCTGGAAATAATCTGAATGAACATTAATAGGAGAATAGAAGGTTGTTATAATAATCATATTACAAGCTGTCATACCACAATTAAAAAGAGTGAATCAGATTCACATATATTGACCTAGAGAGATTCCAATGATACATTATTATGTGAAAAAGTAAATTGGAGATGAATATACAACATTATCCCATTTCAGATTGAAAAAAATACAAATACAAATATACACCTTATTGGAACATGAACATGTAATGCTTCTGTTTTCTTCAATAATTGTCACTTTCTTGTCTTTTCAAATTTCCTCCCTGCTAGAAAATAGGAATGATTAGTAATTTTCAGCCCAATTCCATATCTTTTCAGTGTTTAGTCTTAATCTGGTTCTCAAGACTCAAAGATATGTATAAACCATGCATTTTACTCCAATTTCAACAATCGAGTTGCTCCTCTCCTCTTCCAGAAGAGCAAGAGAGTAGAATTGTTGATGGAAGTTCCTCAAGAGGGAGGATCTTTTGGTGCAAGTTCCTATTTTATGAATCCAGGCAGGACTTCAAGGGAAGAAAGAGATGGGCTCACTTACACTGATTCACATCTATCATCGATAAAAGATGGAATTACTAGACTACTGCTAGTGATCATTGCACTTGCTTTTTTAAATGTTAATTTGATTAATTTCTCATTAAATTGAGATTATTTAGAGTAGTAAAATTAGCCCCCATGAGTATATGACACGAAAAAGACTATTCAGTAGACAGAATATCTGGTGAAGTAAATTTAATAAAATGTTTTCCTTAAAAGGCCATGTAGAAATTATAACTCCTAGTGTCCAAAGTCTGTCTGTCCAAGACTATGGGCACCTTTGTTCATTGGGGGCTTCCAAAAAATCAGAATTGATCTTATTACTATAAACTTATTAGCCTTTCTAAGGGCATTTGGACTATTTTCAAGTGAGTTAGACCTGAAATATAGATGCAGAAAGTCAATTATATATGCTTGCCTCTTTTCCTTCTAGTCTATTTTCCTCTGGATCATATGAGTGTCTGTATAGAATCCCCTACTGCATATAGTGATTGTCATTTTCCACTTGACCTATATTCTCATACCAATGCTGAGATGTCTTTGTTGACTTCTCTTGGATCTCTTCTGTTCTTCCTTCATCTAAGAATAAAGACTCCTCTATCTTAGGACTTTGTTTTTATTCTTTGTCCATGGTAAAGATTATTCACTCTCCTCTTTCTCTCATGCTTCAATATCACCATCCAAAGTAGCTGAGAACTTGGTGCAGTAGCTCAAGTTTCTACTTGGTATTGGCCCTGGGCCTTGATTCTGATTTCTGAGAGTGGTCCATAAAGCTGTCAAGCTACTTGGTCAAGCTACTTGGTGCTGAAGGATTTGTTACCACATAAACAACAATCACATACAGGACATCTCTGGATAAGCCGTTGCCTTCACTCTTGGTCTCATCTTACTGATACAATACCCACTGCTGCTGCCAAAGAGAAAAATCTCGAAATGTTTATAAAAAGTTATGATTTATAAAACGCAAATAGTAAAGCAAAGGCATTTAGAGCTAGAAGCCAAAACCTCTTGTTTTATAGTTAAGGAAGCACAAGCTCAAGTGATTTTATCCAATGTCACATAGCTGGTTTTATCAGCAAGGTCAGAACTAGGAGTCAGGTCTTGGTACTTGCTGTTGCTCAGTTGTTTTACTTGTGAAACCAAAACCAAAAACAGTGTAGGAAAGCACGTCATGATCATCTATCTTTTTTTCTACTCTTAAAAATACCTTCCAAACCTGATAGTTTTAAAATTGTGCTTCATTTGGCTGTCTGTTCTACCAATTTGAGAGCCATACAAAAACATCCCTTTGTGAAATACTTGTTTTTTTTGTGTGTTAAGGTGTAATAGGTCTTTCACAAATAATTGTAAATTAGTTCATTACCATTTCTGTCTTCTTAACAACTTGCCATTGTTATTTAGGGACTAGTAGGTAATTTTGTTCTGTGCAGATACCTGGTTGCATATTAAAATCATTTGGGGAGCTTTTAAAAAGTGTCAGTGCTGCCAGGCCTCTCAACCTTTAGAGATTGTGATTTGATTGTTCAAGAGTGAGAATCAGGCATGGGTATTTTTAAAAAGACTCCTAGACAATTCCAGTGTACAGCCTGAATTGAAAACCACTTATCGCATAATAGCCGATAAGTTGAGTGACAAGGTGTTGGGACAAGGAAAGTGACTTTATTCGGAAAACCAGTAAGCTGTGAAGATGACAGACTAGTGTCCTAAAGAACATCCATCTTGAGAAAGTGTGAAATTCAGGCTTCTTTTCTGTCAAGGGAAGAGGGTAATGGGAGGAGTTTTTTGGTCAAGAGGTGGTTGATGACCACAGACATCTGGGCATCAGTGAGAGTCTGAGGAGGATGGTGAAACTAACTGTAGGGAGAAGTCAAGAGAATTAAAAATGTTAATCAAGCTACAATCAGAGATTGAAATATGCTGATCAGCCTGCAGCCAGGCCAGGAGGACCCCTTCAGAACAAAGGAAGATTTCTGCTGGATTACCAACAACCCTTTCTTTATACCTGTGAAGGGGAAACAAGGAACCAAGAGTTGTTCCCTATGGCTAAAACCATGGAGAACCTATGGATTAAAGGCTAGGAAACTGCCAGCAAGCCTTTCACTCTATGTATTCCTACCTTTTCACACTACATACTCTTCCCCTTCCTCACTGTATGTCCACATCAAAGGAAATGGGAACTAAAGAATGACTTACAAACTGAATTCCCTGAACACTCAGAGTCTCTCTCAGTGCCTTTACTCCATCTCTCTCTCACTTTCTCACTGTCCCTTTCATTCTCGACCTCTGAGAGGAGACCACACTCTGTCTGTGGAGTGTTATCCCTTTTCTAATAAACTTTCCTTTTGACTTCAACTTTGGCTTGTGTGTTGAATTCTTTCTACACTCTCTGCCAAAGGACCTTTTTTTTCTCTTGGTGCAGGGCTTGGTCTCCCCACCACCAACTCAGGGAAATTTGCCCTGTCCTGCATCAAAACTTTTTTATTCTCTATCAATCAACAAACTTGGATCACCATGGTTTTAGTCATGATGTTTCTATACATCTTTGATAAACAATCATTATTTTTGTATATATTTTACTTATCTGCTTGGGGGAGGTAGTTTTGAGCAGGGAGGTTGTTTCAGTAATTTCCAAGCTATAGTCTAAATTTCTTTAATGATTAATGTGCTTATGTGCTGGACTAAGTAGAAGCTACTGACCTGTTTTAAGAACTGGCAGGCCTGAACAAGATGGAGTCAGAAAGGCTGATTATTTTATTCTATTACACCATAATTTTAGAGTAGTGGTTTTCAAAGTGCGGTCTCTGGTTCAGCGGCACTGGCATCACCTGGAAACATTTGAAATACAAATTACCAGACCCTTCCCTAGATCTACGGAATCAGAAACTCTGAGGGTGGAGCCCAGCAAGCTCTGTTTGAACAGGCTCCCCAAGTGATGCAAATGAATGCTAACATTTGAGACACCATGAGTCTATTCAATGTTTTTGTAAATAAAGTTTCACAGGAGCACAGCCATACTCATTCACTTGTATATGATACAATGACAGAGTTCAATATTTGTGATTGAGACTGTGTGACCCATGAAGCATAAAATATTTACTATCTGGCCTTTTAAAGAAAAAGTTTGTTGATTCCTGAACTGTGATTTTCAAATTTTAATGTACAGATGAATCACCTCGGGATCTTGTTAAATTGCAGACTCTAATTCAGTGAGCCTACAATTCTGCTTTCTAACAGTTTCCAGGTGATACTCAAGTTGCTGGTCTGTGGACAACGCTTTGGATAGCAAGGGTCTAGGGCAATACTGCCCAATAGAGACACAATGTGAGCCACAAATGTGAGCCATGTGTTTAATTTTAAATGTCCTAGTAGAAACATTAAAAAATTTAAAAAGTAAAGTTAATTTTAATAATATATTTTAACCCAAATGTGCCCAAACATTATCATTTAAATATCTACTTAATGTACAAAGTATTGATGAAATATTTTACATTCTTTTTTTTGTATTAAGTCTTTGAAATTCAACTGCTGAATTGTCACATGTGACTAGTGGCTACCAAAGCAGATAATGTAGTCTACAGTTCAACTAGTGGTTGAGGTGGTGGGAAATTTTAGATTGAGTTAAGTTTGAGGGTAACAGAAAGGGGACTAAAGAAAAATAAACCAAATAGGATTTGACTCACTTCAGAATTTTACTCATGGCTGGCCTGGAGCTCAGCAACCTCTTCTACATCACTCTGTGACCCAGAATGTAGGAGAATTCTGTAGCTTACTTATATTGTAAGTAAGTCATGTGTATAATGGACTGAGCTGGCACACTGTTATTTATAATGTTACTATTATAGGAAAATGTGATGTGAATTTGAATTCTCAAGTATTGCTGTTAACAGAGAAGATACATTCTAATGATACACTTCATTTTCATGATCTTTAATACTTGAATTATTTTATAGCTGAGCTGAGAAGGATCCCCAGCAGTGGAGTAAGGGCAGTTTCCATGAAATGGGGAGAAGTTTTAGGGTTGGACCAAGGTCAGGGGTGCTAATTCTGAGTTACTAGTCCATGGATATATCATGGCAGGAGTGAGCATGCTAGATGGAGTTTAGAAAACTAAGCCAGAAGATCAAGAGTCAAGAGACAAGACTGTTGAGTTAGTTGGGCTGGAAAGGCAAAGTAGGTGGGGGAATGGAGAATAAAAATTAGGCTGGCAAAAAGGAAAGAGTTGGTAATGGGATAGCTAGAGGCAGAATGAGGTACTGAGAGACTGGAGGGAAGTTTGGGTTTATTTTAATAATCTACCCTGGTTATCCCATCACCCCTGTCACTTTGAGTGAGAAAGGAGAGTGTGTTGAACAGTATCAGATGTAACAATAAGATAGAGGGATGGGAATCTGTTCCAGAACGTGCATTCCCTGCATGTTCTGCCTCTATCCTTCATCCATCACAGAATCGAAGTCAAAATTTTAAGCGAAGACATAGTTCTTGGTTTAAAGAGCCTGGTTACAAAACTTTAGGCAGGGATGTGGCTGATTGGAAAGAGAGGAGAATTTGGGCAGAGAGAGAATGTATATCATTGATGAGACTTAGAAGGTGTATTGGTGTCATATTGCTGCTATAACAAATTACTACAAATTTACTGGCTTAAAACAATACAAATTTATTATCTTACAGTTCTGGAGGTCAGAAATCTGAAATGACTCTCATGAGGCTAACATCAAAACATTAGGAAGTCTGTGTTCCTTCTGGAGGCTCTACAGGAGAATCTGCTTCCTTGCATTTTTTCCAGCTTCTAGATGCCAGCTGCATTCCTTGGCTAACGGTGCCTTCCTCCATATTGAAAGCACATCACTGCAGCCACTGCTCTGTTTTCACATCTCCTTCTTCTGACTCTGATCCTCTCACCTCCCTCCGATAAAACCCTGGGATTACATTGAGCCCATACGAATAATCTAGGATAATCTCCCCAGCTCTAGATCTGTAATTTAAGCACAACTGCAAATCCCTTTAACCATATAAGGCAACATATATTCACCAATTCTGGGGATTAGGATGTGGATATGTTTGGGGGCTATTAGTCAGCCTACCATAGGAGGTCAGTACTATATCTGCATGTTTCTGGTTAGCATTATGGACTTGTGTCTGATTCTGCAGGAAAGGACCATAACAGGTTACTTAAACTCAGAAGCCCACTGGAGGCAGGCAGGTAATGAAAACACGAGAAGTGGAGTGGAAAACAATGGGAAGTGGTGAGGACTGAGCATGAACTGGAGACTGTGTGCCTGTCCAAGGCAGGTAAGACATTGCTTCAACTCCAGCCAACTCTAGTTCCTAGGTGGGCATACAGGTATAATATTACCAGATTTGATTTTTCAAGGGAAACCTGGAAACGATGATATTGAATAGCATGCTAGTAAATATTTAACAACAAAAAGTGTGTGTGTGTGTGTATATGCATATTTAATGTATTATAAAGTTTACTGATATAAAAGCTATATAGTAGCATACAATTTGCAAATACTCATAAAACTTAACATAGTCTGTGTGACTTGCTATTTCTTACCAAATCCACTCTCAGTTTTTATAATTATCACCAATAATAGGGTCACAAAATCAGACTATGACTAGAAACTTGATTATGAGTGTAATTCTGACATAAGTCTTTGTTTCACTTTCATCTTTCTTATTATGGTAAGTGAAAATATCAACCAACATTCATAAGTACACGTGTTCATCATGACTTGAATGACTTCTTTTCTGAATTGGATAATAGCTTTCAAATACTGGAAGAACACTTACTCAATTTTTGGAGCTATTCATAATGTAAAGACAACAGGCACAAGACACTTTGTTTAATCTGCGTTATTAACATTTTCTCCATTATCTTAAGTCTAGACAACAATAAATAATGAATCAAGTCCTGATATGAAACATTTGCCTATTTCCATGGTGTTAATCTCGTCATGACTTATTTTAAGTCTTCAAGACATGTTACAGAATGTGGAGTCGGAAAGAGATGGGCAGAATTTCCACCCTACAGATACAAGAGATGTAAACAACCTCAAGGGTATAGATCTTGGATGACTTTTGAGTATTTATTACCTTTAAAAGTTTGTTCATAACAGCTTTATTGAAATAAAATTTACATATAGTAAAATTCACTCTTCATGCATTTTAAGTATACAGTTCAATGAATTTTAGTATGTTTTCTGAACTGTACAGCCATTATCACCATCTAATTATTGCCTTAGGTTTTAGTGGAATTTATTTAGGTGTCTGTTTGCATTATTTAAGTTTTAATTATAGCTGGGTTTAACAACTGCTCACAAAATTTTTGAAAATTTAACGTTTGGCTTTCACAAGTATTTCTTTAGCACATCACTGATTCTCTATGAAATCTAATTTTTAAAAATGTTGGCTCAACATGAAAACAACGTGGTGGATCTAAAGAAACATACCTGTAACCTAGGTTGGCTGATAGGCCATAATTCTACAGTTTCTGTAACAGGAGCAGAGAGCAATAAGAATAGGTGTTACACAAGAAAGGCCTTTGAAAGTTTTTGGGAGCCTGCGTTCACATTGCCTCCTAGGCCTTATGCCTGAGTGTGGCACCAGCAGGTGTGTGGGATTCTTTCCCTTCATTACACACCTGGGGGCAGTTCAGATTGCTGCTATGCCAGATCCACCTGCAGCACCCTTGGTAGTTAGAGGTGTGCCCTGTGGCAAGGGGTCTTTACATGGCTTCTCACTGAAGACCGTGGAGGAGGCAGAGCAGGAGAGGAGGAAACAGGGAAACCTCCTGTGTGAAGGCTGAGACACTTGGGAGACATCCCAATTGGTGATCTCGAAAGCATTGGGGAGATTTTTTGTGCGGAAGATTCTAGAAGACTAGAAATCTTTGGTAAGGGTCTGGAGGGGACCTTATATAGGGCGACTATATATTTTACATTCCTAAACTGCGACTTTTGAGAGTGAAAGGGGATGTTATTAACAAAATAGCCAGGACAATCCGTGTAAATTTGGACTGTACTGGACAAACTCGGTCTGTGGTCACTCTGCTTCTGAAGGATCTAATCCAGTCTTTATTCAAGGGGATGGGCTGTATCTTGTGTGGAACTTTTTCGAAAATAAACATGAAGTTGGGAATGGGGAAAGAGTGGGGTGGAGAGGGCAGTTGTTTAGCAAAATTAGGTGACAGGAAGGGTGAGTATTTATAACAGCTCTCTAGGTGACTGTCTTGTTCCCCCCATCCTGAACCTCAGGTTGTGCTTTGGCCTTCAGTGACTCACTTTTGTAAGTCCCTGAGGAGAGGGATACAACCCACCTCTACAGAACCAGGCAGCCTTTGTTAGAAATTGTTTTGCTCACAGAGACTGTGGGCCCGAATCTATTTTAAAGCTTGTCCTGGGAGCCCCATGACTGTGAGGTGCTGAGGAGAAAGGCAGCATGAGAAAGACGGTGGAGGAAGCAAAGGACCATAAACCAGCGACTTCCAGCCACAGGCTGACGGCCCCCGTGATGCATGCAGGGCAGCTGTGATGCAGGCGCCATGTTTTCTGGATCTAGTCTGTCAGTAAATAATATGGCACAGATGTTGCTGAATATTTTATGATGCACTTGCCCCAGGGTTCCCTAAATGTTTTATAGTTTCTGGGTAAAGAAAGAAAGCATCTGGGCTGTGTGCTCCTTGCAGCAAGTTCTGCATCATTATAATGTCTAAGACAAGAGACTTTCCTTCTCACAATCACACTTTTAAAAGAAGACAATAGCCATAAAGGTTAATGCTTCCGTTTAATGTGAACAGTGCAAAAGAAGGAAAACAGCAACATCTAACCGGTGAGGTGGAGACTAATTTCAGGACCACTGTAACAATCCGCGGCTTGAATTTGGACAAACTATTGGAACTGAGATTGATGTCTCTTGCTTTTTGGGGTTGAAGCCTTTTTATTTTGGATTGACCTTTTTTTTTTGTTTTTAAACAGTTGGGGATTACAGTTTGTTTATAAGGGACAAATTCATCTCCAGATGGGGTCCCAATATAAGGAGGCCCTGTGAATTTTTGGGCCCTCTGTTCTTAACCTATGGTTTAATAATCTTAAACAGCAGAGGGCGCCCTCCTGACAGTAATCTGAGAGATCGCCCCAGAGAGAGGACCAAGCGATCTGAGGTTGGAAGTGTGTCTCCTCTTAATGTACCTCTTCTCATACCTTCAGCGAACTCAAAGTGGAATCCTGCTCCACAGGTCAGGTTGAGGATGTGTGGGTAGGAGGCAAGATATGGTTAGAGAGTGGGGAGGAATGGCGGTACCGGGTAGGGTGGTGGTGAAGCGCGTGGACTTAGGAGAGACATGGACTTGGATTCAAATTCTGACACTGCTTTTTACTAGCTTTTTGTCCTCAAGCAAGTTATTTTTCTTTCTTTTTTCTTTTTTTGTAACTTTCTGTTAATAAAGTAGTAATATATACTAATATATTTGTAAAGTATTTGACATAATGCCTGGCTCATAGATAGTGCTCCGTAAATATTAGCTTTAAAAACAAGCAAGCAAACAAACAAGTGTCCTCAGGTTCAGAGTAGAGGAAGGAGAGAGGCAGAAAATGAGTAGGAAGCCTGCTCATCTACCATGCTGGGATTCTGGAAAATATTACTAAGATTATCTATATATGCTCAGTAACTGAATGATTAAAAACAATCCTTTATAAAGTGTGAATAGGTTGCGCTTATCTTTCATATTGATTTTCCATTTGAGAGATGCTGGTTTTCCTTCACATCGAAATAATTTGATAGCGTGAAATTCTAAAATAGAAGTTTGAAGTCATTCTCTGAAATAATCCTGTGCTTTTTCAGGGAGAAGCTTGATAGTCCCACTGTTACAAGATACTTTCCAAATCTTGTCTTGTTTCAGATTTAGGGTCTGAAGATGCAAAGGAAATGGCTTTTTACCATGCTTCACTTGGAATGGTAGGAACCTTCTTTGATATAGTTCATAGAATTTTAGATTCTTTAAGATTCATGTGCCTTAAAAAAAACTTATTCATTCCCCCCTCTCCCAATTAAATAAAAAATCGCTAGGCATGATGCAAGGTTAGCAGCACTTTTACAAGCTTCTCAGGTGATTCTAATTTGTAATCAGCATGGTGAACCCTTGATCTACATCAACTCTTTTTACTAATGGGGAAAATACTTGTTTATCTTCCATGTAGCCTCCAGAGTAGACAAGCTTAAAGGAGAAATCCAACAGGTTAAAAACGTTTAGTGATCCCCCCACCCCAACCCTATCTGCTATCTCCCTACAGTTTTCAGGACAATATTCAGGGTTTACAGCTTAGCTCACAACTCCTTTCAGCCTCTTGCTACACGTCTCACCTCAATTTTTCTATTCTCCTTCTCCCCCTAAACCCTTCTAGTTGCACCCAGCTGCTTGCATTTCTAGAACGTGGCCTGATGCTTTCGCATGCGCTTTTCGTTCCTCCTGCTGGGCTGCCTTTTTCTCTTCATTTTCAAAATGCAGCTCAAGCTGAGAGATCCAAGTAGAGAGGCAACAAGGAAACATTATCTGTGGCTGCCTGGGTCAAAACACTGTAGATTTTTTTTTTTTTTTAAGACTGGGCAAGACTGAGATTCTTGAATTTCAAGCTCAAATGCTTTCAGGGCTAGGTCAGTATCATAAATGTGTGAAGGAGGAGCAGGTATGAGACAAAAAGTGATGGGCTCAGGCTATCTGGACAGCATGCACCCCATTTAAAGATGACTAAATTCAGTTTTTTTTTTTTTTTTTTGAGAAACATTGAGCAGGCTAGAGGCTGTCAGTTCGCAACCCTTACACATGTCTTGTTTTACAGATGAAGAAACTGAGGACCGGAGAGAGTGCCGGGAGCTCGATTGTATATGGCAGTGTTAGAGCCCAGGCCTTTTAAATGTAGGTCTGATCTTCTTCACAGCACTCTGTAAAACTTTGGCCCCTTTCCCTTTTAAGTTTTCCTGCATTTATTCCAGAAAACAATAAGTCTCATTAACATTTGTACAATCTTATACAGTTAGAAAAAAAGCACAAACTCCATTTTATAAACTACAGATCAGGAAGATGCTGTAGAGAGATGTCTCTTGCTTCCTGAACAAGACTTTCTGTTTGTGGGGGCAGAAGACAGTCTTCTCCAGACTGCCTGGCGTGTCCTACCATGGAATGCACTCTTAGCTCTAGTGATATTCTAGTCTGAGACCATTCAGGAGGAAGTGAATCTCTGCCACACTTCTCTTCCAGCTCATGCTAGCTCTTGTGTCTGATTTATTGATTTCCCTCTCTAGGTTGTGTGGGTTGAGTTTATCTGTTAGGGATTTCTGAAAATAAAAACATCTTCCCCAGACTTTTTTTTTTTCTTCCCTAGAAGAAAGGAGCTTATTCACCCAGATGAAAGTATATACTGAAATGTCAAAGTTATTCTCACGCATGGCAAAGATTGAGGCTAGACATTTCTTCTGGCCTGGTAGTCAGTTACTGTATTGGCTGGGTTCTGCAGGCTCCCTTGCTAGGATAAAGATAAGGCTTGTTCTGACACATGGACACCCAGGCCTATTTGTCTGCTTCAGGGTTCATACATATCCAGCTTAAGGTATGGAGAGCAGCTGGGTCTGCTTTGGCTCTTCTAATGGGATCTCTCCTAGCTCCCAGTTTCTGTATATTTCAAGAGACAACTTAAAAGTAGCTATGTCTGCCTTTTTGCCAAGAGACTTACTGTCGGAGATAGAGTCTTACACACTTCTTGCCACCAACAGGAATGGGAAAGAGGTAGTGGAAATAATAATCTGAAGGGAGTATGTGTGTAAGATAAAATAATTTGTCTCAGTTGGTCAGAGGTGGCACAGATTTGGAGAGGAGAGGCTGAGAGTTTGGGATATCCATTGTTTGTCAAGATGACTCCCCCACTGTCTCCCTACAGTAAAAGCATCTCACAGTAGGTGGGAGATGTCATTCTTAGCTCATCTTAGCTCAGAGAGGACACTTGCCATCTCTCTGTCTTGTCATTATGTTGTGGTGACTCATAATGGTTTATGAGATGTAGGTAATTTCCTGGGCCCAGTGTTGCTGAATGGCTAAGTGTGTCTTTATTCATGATGTGGCCACAGAGAAGGTAACCCTCCTTGAAAAGCAGAAAAGTCTGTATTTAAGGCAAACTTTCCTCAGTTAATACACTTTCAGGCCTCGAAAGTCTTGTTTGAAGAAATATAAATATTTACAATAAAGAGAAAAATATAAAATTAAAATAAAAGGAGAACAGTAGAAACTGAGGAACAGTAAACTATTTTTCACTTTATAAAGGGAAAGGGCGAGACAGGTTTATTTTAAATAGTAGGATCTCCAGTAATTTAAAAAATGTTTTCCTTTATATACAACTTTTAAGAAGCACAATGTTATTTTATTTGTATTTGGATATTATTTATCTTCTTCACTGTTCATTTTAAATACAAAGCAGATCTTGAGATATATAGAAACCCAAGCCATCTTTAAAGATGAGAAAATATATATAAAGGCCTTCCTTTCCATTCTGATTTTATGATAATCACAGTTGTAACAAAACTGAAATTTGTTTTACGATGTGGTTACAAGTTTCAGACTTGTATCCACACTTGATAACTTTGCACTTAGACATTGTGGTTATGTGTTCTAGTTCTTGTGTTGCAATGTCCTTATGTCTCTGACAGTATGACGACATTTTCTGGATTTACTGCTGGAGATACCTGTCCTCAGAGTCCAGTTCTTAGTCCTTAATATTCAAAAGGACTATGTGAGTGGGAGGCATCACATTTGCTCTTTAAAAGATTTTAAATAAAGGAATCCATTAAACAATCTGCAAGAAAAGCCTCTCTTAGTGGTTTCCATGTTTATAAAATTTCCCAAATGTACAGTTTTTCTTTGGCAATTTAATTTCTGCTGCAGATGTCCATCCAATTTATTTGAGATTTATCATAGATTTTAATTTATAGTGCAAGTGCTGGGTCAGATTTGCAAAGAGATAATATTTTTTCTTTACCTTGTTCCAGTTTCAATGAATAATTGTTTTTCCTCATTATTATTAATTTATCTCTGGACATTTGGGCAATGACTAGTTTCGCAAAGTTCTCCAGCTGTCACATGGCAAACCTTACAAACCTGGAAACTTCTTGTGCCAAAGTCGCTTTATATTTATCTTAATAAAATAATTATTCTAGTCTTAAGGCTGAGTCCCTCTACATTAAAAATGGATCGAGTTATAGAATTAAGGTTTGAAAAGAACCTTAGAGGCAAATTAAACATGTAATTTATTTGCTTCGTAAATGTGTTATACACGGAGAGTGATCATCTTATTTCACTATGATCTTCTTTAGTGACAAGGCACTTACTCCTGATTGCAGACACTCCTGGTCCTCATTCAGTCCTAATTTTTCCAAATACAACTTGTAAGTTCTTGAGCAAGTTGCTTACCCTTGTGTGAGTCAGAATATCCTCATGTATTTAGTTAAAAAATACTTGCCTTGCATACTTCAGAAAAAGGCAGTATGGTTGAGAGAAATGAGCTTTGTGGTCAGATGGGCCAGTGTTCAAGTCTTAGCTTTGCTACTGTGTGATTCTAGGAAAGTTACCTAATCTTTTTGTGCCTCAGCTTCCTCATCTAGACAATGTGGAAAATAATACCACCAACTTAGAGGTTGAAGATGAAATTCAACCATGTATTTTATATGTGTAGTGTAATGTTGGGCGCATTGTAAGTTTCCTCAATTATTTGTGGCACATTTATGCATCTATAGGTATATATTTGTGAAGATCAAATAAAATATACACAAAAGTGATTTATAAGTGTTAAGGAGATATTTAGCTGTGTTGGCATCATTATTTGAGCTTTCTAGTATTTTTTCGAGCCATAGACTTGAATTACAAACCTCTTGGGAACCTAAATGAAGCAACCACTGAGCCATAGGAAGGCCAGCTGATAGATCCTTGTCCACCTTCTGTCTCTGGCCCCATATGGCCACCCACCATATATGGGGCAGCCATTGTTTTCCAGGTCCTGTGCTTTGCTACTTAATCGTTAACTCTTACAGCAATCCTCCAAGGTATGAATAATGATTCATAGTCTACAGATTGAGAAACTGAGCTAAGCAAATTTAAATACATTTAATAACTTGTTTAAGGTTTATCTTAAAGAGCTCAAGTTGGGGATTTAAAATCAAAACCCAAGTTTATCTGGTTTTAGAATATGTGTATTTTCACTATACCGTGTCCCCCGGTGGGAGTGTAACAAATGTTGTGAGTCAGATTTATACCTTGTCCTGGATCTGCCACTCACAAGCCCTGTGTCCTTAGGTAAGTTGGCTGACTACTCAAGTATAGGTTTCTTTAGCTGTAAAATGGCAGTAACAAGACCTATGCAATGGGAATGTTATAAGTATTAGAAAGCTCATAGTAAGTGGTAGTACATAAATAGGTGTTCATAGTTTGTCTTCTGGTCCCATGGGGCTGCTGGAGAGCTGCTACTCCCTCTGAAGGTCAGCAGGGGGCGGTAGAGACCATAAAGGATTATAACCAAACCAGCGCTATGTCATGATAGACCCCCAGCTGGTGTCCACCTAGCAATACAGCAGTCTCTGAATCAGATCAGGTCCTTGGTGGTCTCTGATTCTGGCCCTAAGAAGAAAAAACCCTGATGTAGTTACACAGTAATAAATACAATTACAACAATAGTAATCCCTAGTGTTCGCATAAGTCTGAGATTAGATGGTTTTATATTAAACACGAAGCCATTCACAGTTGGCCAGTGTTAGCGGTTTCATTAACCTCATGAAGACGTTAACATCATTAGGAAAACAGAAGGAGAATTCCTCCAACTCCTCCAATAGACACCATTAGCAGAGCATTGCCACACAAAGGAGGTCCGTACCGTGCCTGTCTGTGCTCATGTGTGCAGCCATTGTGATTGCCATCGGATTGTCACTTGCCAGAGTCATTAAATCAGCCTCATTTGTGGTACAGAGCCATCATTTCAAAAACAGGTTACTTTCAAGAAATGAATATTGGTAGGTGATAGTGATGACAAATTAACACAAGATGATAAAGTAAACACACATGCAGATTGGGCCAAACATTGATAGAGGGAGTGGGGGCGGTTTATCCCAGTTGCTTTGAAATATTATTTATTCTTTCTTCATTTCTTACTACAGCTCTATGAGATCCTCGTTGTTTTTACTCTGGTTTCCCTGGCTTGCTCCCACTTGCTGTCATGTGCCTCTGCAAAGTTCTCTTTGTTTTTCTGGTAATTCTCAAAGGCAGCTGTGGTGTGGGGTGTCTCATATGTATCATGAACAAACACAACGGATTTCCATGTGGCCCATGTAGTTTTATTCCCCTTCTGTTCTCATGTCCCCACAGGCTGGGGTTGGCCACTCCCGCCGACCATGGTTCCCTCTGCTCTGTAACGTGGCTGCTGCTTCTGCTGGTTATTCCAGTAGATGCTCTCAGCTCTGGAGATGCCAAATGTGTGTTTTATGTTCAAGTGTGTATGTGTGAAGGTTATGCTTCTTTCCTTTAAGAAAGTCATATCCTATTAGACACTGTCAACACAGTACCAAGAGGCTCCTGGATTCTTTATGAAAAAAGACATCTTTTGGTCCACCCTGCCAGTTTCTTATCCTTCAAGATTGAGCTTAGATATCTCATTCTCCAGTGGGTCTTCTCCAAGTCCCAGATTGTGCTGTGAGCATCTTCCACCCCTTCAGTCGCAAGGCACCCTGCTCACTGCTGTCTTGGCGCACTGCATCGTCAGAAGTCTAGTGGGGTAGATGACATGTAACTCCTTATTCATTTTTGTATCCCCAGCACCTAGGACAGGGCCGGGTCTATGGTGGGAGCTAAATCCATGTTCCTGAAGCAAACCTAATCTCTTTGGTTTTTTGAGATGGCTCCTGATCCTGTTCCCTCCACCCCTTTAACTTTCTCTAATCAGCTTTGTCTGGTGCCCGCGTTCTTTGACATATCATTTTGAATGCCTCTTTTTACCTAGGCCTCTGGATTACTGATCTGGTTTTAAATGGTCCACCAGGTTTTAGATCAATACTTTATTTTGATGCCATATGAGTTTCCCGGGGCTGCTATAACAAAGTACAACAAGCTCAGTGGCTTAAACAGTAGAAATTTATTGTCTCAGTTCTAGAGGCTGGAAGTTAGAAATCAAGATGTCAGCAGAGTTGGTGCCTTCTGAGGGCTGTGACGGAGAATCTGTTCCAGGCCCCTTTCCTGGCTTTTGACAGCCTCAGGCAGTCCTTAGCTTGGAGCTGGTGTTCTCCTCTTGTCTTCACATCATCACTCCTCTGTAGATGTCTGTCTCTGTCCAAATGTCCACTTTTTATAAGGAAAAATCACTGACACCCAGGCCCACCCTTGAATTAGGGCCCACCCTTGTCTTAACTTGATCATCTGCAAAGACCTTATTTCCAGATAAGATCACATTCACAGGTACTGGAGTCTGGGACTTCAGCATTATTTTGGGAGATATAATTCAACCCATAACAATGCCTCAAGGATCAATAGTGCCACTCAGCTGGCTTAGGTTTGGCCAAAGCTTCCCATAACAGTTTCTCTTTTCCAGGAAGGAGTTCACACAGTATCTAATAGTTGCTAGCTTGCTTTCCTTTCCACCTTCTCACAGAGAGCACAGAGCTCAGACTAGGACCTGTTTCTTATGTTTCACACTTCAAGTGAACCAGGCTGTATACTTTATTTTGAGAAGTGAAAAAAAATTGCCCAGGCTAATTAGCAATGGCACCCAGCTGAAATCAAGTTCAGTAATATCCTGGGCTATTCAGGGCTTTCATCCTCATAGCCCATTTGCGGGAAGACAATGTATTATTATTAACTTACATTACAGCAGCCTCCTGATAATATATTCCAACATTTTATTGGTTTGTTACCTCTGAATGGATTGGAGTCCTCTGAACAATTCTTCTGAGGCTGGGTAATTGTAGAAAGTGTCTTAACAGCAGTGAATCAATCAGGATAAGCTTGTTTGGCACAATCCACAGGGATCACCTCTAGAGAGAAAATAAAACTGGTCAAAAACAGCAGAAAGAACTGAGTGGAAGAAAAGAAACCTGTGGAGGATTTAGCCAGTTTCCGTTTAGATTTGAACCACTGGTTTAATCTTGGCTGAAGTGGTGGTCTTGGGAGTTGCCTGCATTGCTTTCCTTTTCATTCTGGTGCTCAGTTTATGAAATACCTGTGTGTGGTTCCATTTCCTGGTCATTCCCTCTCTGGCCTTTTACTCCCTGGGATCATGGTCAGAAGAAAAGTTACCGTGGAGGTGTGCGCCTCCTTACATCTGATGCAGACACATGCAAGCTTGCAGTCCCTCATTGAAAGCTGTGGCTTGACATTTGTGGCTCTCCCTCCTGGCTGCTTTCCCATAGGTTCTGCTGCAGTTAGTCTGGGTGGGCCTGGGCGTCAGTGCTTTTTAAGAGGTGATCTGGCGATTCCAACGTGTAGCGACTGTTGAGAACCACTGTTTTCCACCTTTCTGGTTTGTTTGACTCGAAAGACAAAAGAGCAAAGATAGGGCACTACTTGGAGTGTAAGGACTTCCTGAACCCCTTCAGGCCACAGCTTAGCTTCCTCTCTATAATCCCTATCCCCAGATCTATACATTCAGGAGACAAAACCCCACCCCAGCTCCCAATCGAGCCATGGTCATGGGAAACCATGCAGCTCCTTGATGGTTGCTTACTGCCTGTGGCTTTCAGTCTTTCTAGTAGTCTGATTTCTTAGACACTGGGTTGTCAGTTCTGGGTGGGATTGCCTTCTACTTTCTGTCCTTTTGGCTGTGTTGGTAAGTCACGTGACCACTTTTAAGCCTTTTTCCTTATCTGGAAAGCAGAAACAACTGCCCTCTTCCCTTGTATTGCTGTCAAATGAATGTGAACATCCTTAGCTTGCACAAATTGCTTGAAACTCTCTTCTTCCATTTCCGTCAACATACTTCTGTGAGTCTGGTTTCTCTACTACGAAAACATAGAAACAATGTATATATAGATACCCCTTTGATTATTGTCAATCTATCCTAGACTAGGTAAGTTAAGAAAGAAACCAGTTCATTTGTATCATTAAAAAGTTTAAATATTAGAGACTGGGCAAAATGGTGTAGATGATAGAAATTTTGTTCTTCCCCTCTTACGACCACTTCAAAGTTGAGACAGAACACAGAGCAAATAGCAGGTGGAGTCGCCTAGGTGAACAGGAGCCCTACAACTAGGGAGAGAAGTACATCACCCTGCAACGGTTGGAGGTAGGAGGGAGCAAAGACACGAGGCTGCCCAGCCCGAGCGGCTGAGTGAGACAGCGGTTACAGCAGCGGCAGCTGGCAGCTGCAGACGCCTCTTAAAGGGGCCGTGTCCACAACTAGACTTCTGCGGTGATGGACCTGCTCACTCTGAGCACCAGCACCAGGTCAGCTGCTCAGGGGACACCAGGGACTTACAGGGGGGACACTGAGTTTTTGGAGCAGGGGCCGGAGGTGAGGCTCTCTCCTGGGCAGAAGGGTTGGCAATATCTGCTGTTTTTCTGTTGAGTTCTCCCACCCCGCAGTGTGCCGCCCTACTTGAGAAGTCATCAAACTGGATAACAGAGGTTGCTTGGCCCAGAGGATTCCCTGAAACTCTGCCTCTCCCAACTCAAGGCCCCACCCAAGCCACATTCAGTAGTGTTCTTGGGGAGTCTTGTGCCACTTGCTGAACAGCGCCAAGACTCACACTGGTGGCAGCTGGCCTCGGTTTCTGGCTTGGCTTCTTGAGGCAACTATAAGCACAGCATCTGTGGATTGCTTACTGAATTTTAACAGGTGGTCCTGGAGGGGCACAAGCTGGGGCTAAATTTGGCCTGCAGCTCTCAGGACTGTGCTTCACCTACTTCAAAAATCCACACTAATAAGACCAGAAGACTCAGGAGCTTTTCTTAGTCCATAGAAACAGACTCGGAAAGGCAGCCAAAATGGGAAGACAAAGAAGCAGAAACCATATGAAAGAACAGAACACAGATCAAAGAAAAATGGAGTCACGTAATCTAACAGACGCAGAATTCAAAACACTGGTTATAAAGATATTCAATAAAATTAAGGGAAGTGTAGATGAACTCAGTGAGAACTTTAATAAAGAGATGAAAACATAAAAATAGAAATGGAAATTATAAAAGGGAACCAGTCAGAAATGAAGAGTATATTAGCAGGAATCATCATAGTGGAGAAAGAAGAGGATCAAAACACTGATATAGAAGATGGGGAAGCCAAGGATACCCAATCAGAAAGGCAAGAAAAAAGTAACCAAGAATATAATAGTTTAAGGAGACTATGGGACAAAATTAAGGGTAACAACATTCGTGTCATTGGGGTACCTGAAGAGGGAGAAGAAATGATGGAAAACTCTCCTAACCTGGTGAAGAAAATAGATATACAGCCCCAGGAAGCTCAGAGAGTACCCCCACAAATGAACTCAATGAGGCACACACCAAGACACATCATAATTAAAATGCCAAAGTTTAAATACAAAGAGAGAATTTTAAAAGCAGCAAGAAAACAATTAGTTATTTACAAGGGAGCTCCCATAAAACTGACAGCCAATTTCTCAAAAGAAACTTTACAGGACAGAGGGGCATGGCACAAAATATTCAAAGTGTTAAAAACCCAGGATTTACAACCAAGAATACTTTATCCAGCAAAGCTATCATTTAGAGTTGAAGTACAGATAAAGAGATTCCCAGACAAAAATAAGCTAAAGGAATTGATGAACACCAAACCGGTATTACAGGAATTGTTGGAGGGACTTCTTTAAGAAGAAAAACCATATATCAAAAACATGAATAAAGAATGGTAATAACTACATATTTATCAACAAGTACATCAAATGGAAAAGAATCAAGTGCTCTAACAAAAAGATAAGGAAGCAGAATGGATAAGAAAACAAGACCCTTACATATGCTGCCTACAAGAGACTCACTTCAGATTAAAAGACACCCACAGACTAAAAGGAAGGGGATGGAAAAAGATATTGCCTTGATGGACCTAGAAGATATTGTGTTGAATGAAGTCAGATAGAAAAAGACGAATACCACATGATTTCACGTACATGTGGAATCTAAAGAACAAAATAACAACAACAAAAGCAGAAATAGATACAGAATATTTTGAGGGCTACTAGACGAGGTGGGGGAGTGTTGGTGGTGGAGGTGGAGGTGGAGGATGGTGAAACAGCAAAGGGATTAAGAAGTACAAATGGATAGATACAAAATCGTCATGGAGATAAAATGTAGCATAAGGAAAATAGTCAACAATGTAAAATGTAAGGGAGAAGGGATGTACTTGATTTAGTGGGGTGACCACTTCCTGAGTTATATAGATCTCTAATCAGTATACCGTACAACTGAAACTAATGTATGCCAAAATTAATTGAAAATAATTGTACAGTGTAAATATGAGCAACTGATTGTCTATTAAACGTTAATAAAGCTGGGAAAAACTTTAAATATTGATGTAAACTGTGTTCAAAGAGTGCATATAGGATTTCTGTAAAGAAAATCTCTATTTCATGAGGATAAATGAGGTGATGCTTGTGACTGTACCAATTGCAGTGTGTGGTGTCGAACAGGTGTTCAGTGCATGTTTGTTACTTAACTCCTATAGCAAGACTCTCAGTGGGTGATGGCTTCAGCACAACATGCTGGGACCTTTGAGCATGTTTTTGAGGGAGTATGACCCATTTTATGGATGGTGGGTTGCAGTATGTTCTTTTATTTTCCAAGTAACTGCTTGAGCGTACACATTCCCTATTAGTAGGAAGTCCAGAGTTTCTACTGATCTTTATTATTTAAATATATATATTTTCTGTTTATCAACAAGCATTAAAAAGCATCTACTTTCATCCATGGATGAATGGATAAAGTGATATACACACACACACACATAATGGAATATTCAACTTCAAAAGGAATGAAATTCTGGCACATGCTATAACATGGATGAATTTTAAAAATGTTATGCTAAATGAAATAATCAGATACAAAAGGACAAATATTGTATAATTCCACTTACATGAGGCATTTAGAAGAGACAGTAGAATAGTGGTTATCAGGTTGAGGGGAAAGGGGAATAGAGCTTACAGTGTTCTGTGTACAGAGCTGCAGTTTGGGATGTTGAAAAATTTCTGGAAATGGATGGTGGTGATGATGGTTGCATAACATTGTGAATATACTTAATGCCACTGAATTACATGCTTAAAAATGGCTAAAATTATAAATTTTATATATGCTTTACCACAATATAAAACAAAAAATGTACCTACTAACTATACCCTGTGGAACAGTATTGGTTCTCCTGAAAAAAAAACAAAACAAAAAAGTAGTTGTAGCATTTGCTGATTTCTATGGTGTAAATGCCTCTGACATGTGGATGTCAGGCTACTGACATGACTTTGAACTTGGAGTTGACAAGAGAGGAGCAACTTCGGCTCCTCCGAGCCCACTCTTGCCTGTGGAAAACAAACAGTACGCCTTTACTTCCTCTCTCCTCTCCCACTTGCTCCTTATCTTTTCGTATATCTTATCCTTTCCTTCATTAAAAAAAACCTGTTAATCAATATTTGCTGCACTCGTGGGAGAATGTTTTGAGCTTGACTTCTATAATCTTGATTACATTTTAGAAGGATTGAGTCAGTTCTTCACTATATCCATTGTAATGTTTTTCACTACACAATTACATTACCGTGTAGCTTTTTTTCTGATGTTAGGACATTGTGACTTCTCGATGCCCTGTTGCGATTTCTTGTATGTGTGCTTTTCTCTAGACTCTTGTTTTGAGAACACATTGAATAATAGCTAAAATTTTCTCCTGTTTCTGGTGGTCACCTATTTCAAAGGGGTGAACTTGTTTCAGTTCCTCAGTTTTCCCCACTTCTTTTCATTTGCTTTATTACTTTACATGTTTGGTGATTTTTTTTTTCCCTGTTTGCTTATCTTAGAGAAAAATGTCAATACCTGTCCTCTACTGGTAGTTGAAATGGATCTGATGGAGGGAATATGGATCCTTGCTTGAATATTTCTAGCACAGATAAAAGGAAATGGTTAGGTTGTCTGGAGCTTTGAGCTGCTGACTAGAGATCTGGCATCCTAGTAAGAAAAGAGTGGGAGCTAGAACCAGCATTTCCCCCCATATTTGTTGTGGCAATCAGACTTCAACTTTGCAATGTCACTTTTTCTGGTGTAGCAGTGTTGCTCTCAAAATGAACTAGCCGTGGCAGTGCCCCTGTAGGTGGTCTAAAGTGGCAGTCTCTTCTAGATGAGAGCTAGGAGGAGTGAACTCCTCCTGGAGTTCTCACTCGACGTGGTCTCTAGCACCCATGCTTTTTCCAAAGGCTCACGTGGGAGTTTAATGTGGCATTGGATGATCCTATGGAGCACCCTTAACTCCTTCAATTGTTTGTCCTCAATTTCAATGGCTTCTACTGAGCTCTCTTCCACTTTTTAGGTAAATTTATCCAACATATAAGAGAAGTCATAGGAATGTTTACCCTTCCTTCCATCTAGTTCCCTCTGCATAATAGTTTG
This sequence comes from Pteropus medius, assembly GCF_902729225.1. Lineage (NCBI taxonomy): Eukaryota > Metazoa > Chordata > Mammalia > Chiroptera > Pteropodidae > Pteropus > Pteropus medius. Next base: position 1,332,457 of record NW_024341894.1, on the reverse strand, counting down.
AAACACCTCAGTGTTTCTTGTGTGACAATGTCATTTACTCTTTCCTACTATAATTTGTTTTTTATAATTTAAGTTGGCACTGGAAATGGAATATACCCAGATTTCCACTTTGTCCAGAAATTTAACATAGACGATAATAAACTAAATGTATGCTTTCAGTAAGTGGCAATTCCATGCTGCTGAGAGTCTGATGCATATTTCCTACCGCTATGGCTTATTCAACAGGCCAGTGTTTACTCCTTTCTCAAGTTGAACTGTGTGGATCCTGTCTCTGTATCAACGTAATCAATATAATTTATTTTTAAAATTGAGGGTACAAATATGATCATAGTACCTTAATTTTGTCAAATAAATCACTTGAGACCCCAGGTGTTCTATAGGAAGATGTCCAGTGTTTTAACCCCATTTAAAAATTTCCAAGAACTCCAAAAGCTTACTTTGTCCAGGTTGAAAGAAGGGTTTGTTTCTTCTTTTAGTGGTGGAATTAGAGGGAAATAGGAAGCCTGGACATTGCTTCATATTAATTTATAGTTGGTGATGTTTCCCTCTGCAGTATGATAATGGTCCAGGTTCCAGTGCAAACAACTGTGGTGCTTCACAGTTGGGCTCCAGGATTATACTTAAGTTCGTAAGTCCATACTCAAATGTCCTGTGTTAAGATGGCTGGATCCTGAGAGGCTGCCAGTATCAGGCCTCCTGACTTCCAAATCGCAAAGCTTTTTGAGCCCTGATTGTTAACCTAGATTACCACTTTTCACAGATAATTTTATTCTGGAGGACTTGCCTTTCTTTCCTCTGGGCCTTATTTTGGGCCACCTTGTTCTACCTTCATGGGTCTTTCTGACTTTGAATCAGGGGGTAGGGTTGGGGGTATCAGACCCTTCTGTTTTGGAATATGCAATATACAAATTAGTTATCCACCTTCTTCCCCAGAACCAGACCCAGATGCCAACAGGTCTCACTTAGTAAGGAACAAATGTTTCTATGATATTCTTCTGCTAGAGCAAAGGTGCATGCTCATCCTTCATAAGAGAGACCAATCACATGGTTCTTTGATGAACAAATGTCTAGTTCAGAAGTGCCTTTCTGCCCCTGCTTATATTGAAAACCAGTGACTTTCAGTGACAGTGCTTCAATGGCAGTGACTATTAATATAAAAGCAAATATAATTCCTGTTTTTCTTGGCATCCTTTCATCATTCTGTTTACTTTATAAGAAAGAGTGACTAATGAGGTTATAAAATCACAGTATTAGAAAAGGCAGACAATAAGTGGTAGGGTCAGATTTTGTTTCAATCTCCCTGACCAGGGGTCAGTTTCTGTCCAGTCCATCAACAGTCAATATTGGGCCAGACACTGCTGGGTAGGTGCTGGAGACACAGAGAGAAGTAAGACATGGTCCTAGTGAGGTAGTTAAACTATAAAGAAGTGTTAAGGGCAACCCTAGAGCTACGAGCAGGGTGCTGTAGGAGCATGTGAGAGAGAGCACTTGAGGGATGCTTTTCTGGAGGAGATGTCCAAGCTGACTGGAAGGAGGAATTGGGTAAAGCAGGCAGTGGGAAAGGAAATTGGCTTCTTTCCATTAGATGAATCAGCAAATGGTGACCATAGAGCCTTCTAGTTACCAGATGTACTTCTTCATGGTTGAGGTAGAGAGCAGCTGCTGTGGTAAAGTTTTCTAAGTGTTTCTATTTTTCTTTTTGCTCTTTTTATAAAACAGCTTTATTGATATGTAATTAGTATAAAAAACTGTGCATATTTAACGTATACAATTTAATGAGTTTGAACATATGCATATACCCCAAAACCATCACCACAAGATAATAAACATCTATCACCTCCAAAAGTTCCCTTGGCCCCCACTGCAAACTTTTTTTTTTGTGGTAAGAACACTTCACATGTTGCCTGTCCTCTTACACATTTTTTAAGTGCACAGAACTGTATCATTAACAATAGGAGTTATGTTGTACAGCAGACCTCTAGAACTTATTGATCTTGCATAACAAACTTCATACCCATTGAACATCTCCATTTTCCCCTCCCCTCAGCCCCTGACAACCACCATTCTTCTCTCTACTTCTGTGAGTTTGATTATTTTAGAAATCTCATATAAGGGCAGTATTTCTTTATAAGGGCATATTTATATTTTATGGGAATCAATTTGTTGCAGTTAATTATTATTTGAACTTATGGGACAGATTAATTTGTGTGAAACTAAAACCCAACAATTCTGAACCCATCTGTCATTGGCTGGTTTTCATTTCCATTCTTTAAATCCAATATGGTCAAAGTTATAGTTATTTTAACATAGTTTTGAGCAATGTTCATAAGTGAACTAATTTTAGTTGAGTATATGCTGAGTATTAGATTCTTTATATTTTCACAAGGTATTATTATCTCTGTTTATAGACAGAGAAACTGAGGTTCAGAGAGATTAAATAATGTGTTGAAAGTCACACAACTACCAAGTGTACCAGCCAGAACACAAACCCAGGCCTGGCTCACTCCAAGGCAATAACCAGAGCTCTCACCATCAAAGTCTCTGTTTCTGGAAGTTTGAGTTATTGGCGTGGAACTATTAATTACATGTGCATGAAAATAGACTGGCGGACATTAGGCAGGTGTGACCATAAAAACTGCTGTTTTAGTGAATTTAGTTGTCTTTTGCTATTGTCTTGATTGGTCATGAACACACTGATAGAAGGTAATCAAATTGCTGAATGAACCTGGCAGTTGTAAACGGAAGCACAGGGTCCCCACCAGGCTGGTACAGAAGTGAATGCGCCCATTGTTTTTAATAGGCCAAATATTTCTCTCTTGTTCCCTAGGAGGCAATTGAAAGAGACATGCTGATAGCTCTCCTTGGGGCATTAACCGGAATCAAATTAGTGAAGTGAAGCTTAAGTTGGTCATTTTATTCCCAGTTCACAAAAACAGGAAATGAATGGTAGTGGCAGCAGGCATATTTTCTAGTTCATCAAAAATTACAAATTACATTAGTGAGGTATTTTCATTATAGTAATTACTTCATGGGCATAGTAATATAAACATATCACTTCAGATAAATTCCCATTTTTCTGCAGTGGTTCTTTTAAGGCAAGTGTTTTCTACTGTAATGAATATCTTAATAACCAACATGGTCATCTCCCCTAGCCTATGCTACTGATTCTTCAGTGACATAGGCCCATGATCTACATTTAGTTTGTGCCTTATAGGTGTTAAACACAGCTGCCCTGTCTGCAGGGTGTGGGTAGCCTTTATGACAGTGAAGTGTGTACACCCTCATGAACTTCTGGCCCACATGTTTTGAGTGCCATAATTTTCAAGACATCTTCTGAGAAGTCAAAAAAAGTAAACTGTCTTTATATGTTCCTCTATCATTATTTTCCTGAGACAAAGAGGAGTTGAAAAATATCCTAAATCAGAAAAGACATTCATGAACAATGGGAACCAGTTTGGAGATACTTCCATTCTCGGGGTTTAGAGATGTTTGATGTGCATGTTTCCCGGAGGGTCAAGTTGCAGCTATAAGTAAAGCTCTAAGGATCCCTATAAACAGAGGCCTGAGAGAAACAAGACAGGCTTTTAGTGCCTCAGTGCACTGTTTTTCTCATCTACTAAATCATGAATTTAATGAAGTTACTTAGATACCTACGAAGTCAAATTAGAGTGCACTGTATTTTCAAGTGAATTATGCAGCTCGACTATTGATGAATACAATATTTAATTTATTGCTGCTTACATAGTTATGGACACTCAGTATAAACAAAAACTATGAATTTGGCTGCATTTTCAAAGCAATAGCCTCACCTAGGAATATGAATAATAAGTGTTGCAGCTCTCGAAAGGAGAGGAACTTTTTCTCATGGCTATCCCTTTTCATATCATATATTACTATTTAGTTGAGCAACTATATGTTTTTAGAGCTATTATCATGCTCCCAAAACTGTCTGGGGTTCCTGAAATAAGTAAAAGCTCATAGTCTTGTATTAGAAGATTGAATTATTTATTGTTAGTAAGTTGAAATGTCTCTTAAACCTGTTAATGCAGCCAATGAGTTAAGGTTCTGTGTGGTAAATTGTTTTGTAAATAAAGGATTATTTTTGGAAAAAGAAGAGTTACTATAAATCGATCTTTTTATATGGTTTCTTAATGGGAAGACCTATCTCCAATGTAGCTGGCTCTTAAAACACATGTTCCAAATAATAAGATGGAGGAACTTCGGTCTTCTGGCTACTTATTTCCCACTCCTCCCCATCCCAGCCCTCCACTTCAGGAGCTGCTTCCCTTACCGGGTCTCACACAGCTCGTTCTCACCTTCCTTGATAATTTGCTCAGCATGTCTCAGTTTCTACTGTTATTATATTGATGATAACAAAAACAAGAACAACTTTTACTAAGTGGGTATCAATGTTATAACCACCTAACACACAGGTACTATTATTATCTTCATTTTAACTTAATCAAGTAACTTAATCAAGATCACATAGCTGGATAGTTCCTAGACTATTTGACTTCCAAGCCTGAGCTGCTTCTATCCACTAGTGTTTCTTAATGTGTGGTCTCCTGACCATGTGCGTAGAATCACCTACATTGGTGCTGTTAAAAATGCAGATTACTGAACCCACCCCAGATCTACTGTCTTAGAACCCATGGATCTAGGTGTGGAGGCTGGGAATCTGCATCCTTAAGCTTCCCATGTGATTCTTACAACTATATTTCGAGAACCATTGCACACATTTTGCTGACTTAACATTTTCATGTTCACCTCTCTAATAGACTGTAAACTTTTTGAAGTCAGGGATTATGTTATTTACTACCTTCTGAACCCCAAAGTCTGCAACAGACAGTTAGACATGTACTGTCTGCTTACTCTGTACTTGCATTTTTGATGTAGGCAGCAAAATATATTAACAGTGGGAAACATTCAAACTTCTAAGTAAAGCATTAGAGTTAGAACCCAGAGTTAGGACCCAGTCTCAGTACTCCTCTAAGTTCTGATTGACGCTGACACTATATCTTCATTTCTTGTTCCAGTTTGAGATTTTAATAATAAAGGAACAGGGGTATTGGTGGGAGTTAATAATTATAATTGCAATATAGAATTTTAAAAGTGATAAGGCTAATATACTATTTAGAAACTTAAGAATAAATGAAATTAGCTTAGTGCTGGAGTGAGATCATACAAGGGCCAGAAAAACCCACTTACAATCCTTTGTGACCAAATTTATACATCAGTTCAATTATATGGATATTAAGGGTCCACATAGAGCTTTCCTATACCCTCTGACTGCTCTTGACAGTTGTTCTCTTGACAGTTATTGGGCCGGCCACTAGAGGCGAATCACTGTTATGTGGTGACAGGGTGTTGTCCTCTTTGCCCACACCAGCCAGTCCACTATCTTCGACACTATCCAATACAGTTTCCTAGCTTTAGAGATGAGCTATATAATTTGCTAAGGTCAAACCAGAATTTTAACCCAGATCTTAATACTCCAAATTCAATGTTCTCCCACTATAGCATACTGCCTCTTTTGTAACACATGTTATTGAGCACATGAGCCAAAGAATGGCATAGGTAATGTGCAAATAAGGCAAATAACACAGAAGAGAAAAGATTTATTTTTCTCCATTTTTTTTTTGCTAACTTCTTGTGTGGCATCAGCTCTTGAAGGACCGTGGATAGTGTATTAGCCATTTAAATTTTATCCATTTACACTCAAAATTATGACAATCCAAATTTTTATTTTTCATTTGAATGTCAGCTATATCACTAGACACTTGTTACCATTAAACTTTACCATTGACTAATATCTAATTAATAATTTAAACATTGTGGAACCTTGTAGGTTACTATCCTGCCTGCATGTTGCTAATTCTTTTCAAAATTTTCTTTATAGAGTAGTATTGGAAACAACAAATGGAAAATATGAACATCCCTTACATATTCTGTTGAGGCTGGAAAACATCTTATATTTATTTAGAGATCCAAGGGACTGACCACAGACTGTCAACAGTGTCAGCACCTACATATGTGCCTTCTGTTTTTCTGGAAGTCATTTGTTAAGGGTGTGCCATGACATGTCTATCAGTTGCCTATAAATATGTTTTTTGGATATTTACATAGAGATCGATTGATTTATTATATTTAGATATTTACATAGATATACCTGAAAGAAGCAGATTAAACATTGTAAAAATATATAATTAAATAGTTTCTTAAGGAAATATGTATTCCAGAAAGCTTTCTTTCTCTTCAGAGAACTCTTAAGATGAGTTAGCCAGTGTACATGCATTGTTGGAGCCCATCCAAATGAAAGATGAATTCGGCAGCCCCATGCCTTTAATGGCCTCCTGCCCAAAATAAAACTGGCCAGCAAACAGTATTTATCTTAGTGATGCTGCCATTTCATATCACAAAGTGACCATCTAGTCTCGTAAACATAGTCCAAAAGTGCTGACTTTTAAAGGCAGTTGACTTTTTTCACTTGCTACTGTTTTATAGCTTTGCATAAAATGCTAATGCCACGACATTTGTAGAACTATTAAATCATTTTAATGAAAGAGTAACAGTTATACAACTAATTCATTTGAGTGCCTTTTCTTGCAGAATCCTTTAGTAGTGATTGTAATGGAAAGGAGCTTTTTTTAAGCTCCATAATTTTGTTCTCACATGGAACCAAATCCCATTATTTTGGTGTAGTTTGTCCCCAAGTCTAATTGAGCCAAATCTATCAACAGAATTTGTTGTCTCAAATCTGAGCTCATTTTCTTCATGGCCCCCATTTAATTTGATCTATAGTCTTGACAAGTCAAGCTTCCTTTCCATGAGAAATATGGCTTTCTGTTTCCCTTTTTAAGTGTTTAGGGGTAAATACATAGTCATGCATTTTCAGCTACTGACAAATGAGCTCAGTTGCCATAATACCAAATCAAAGAGAATATTTGGGCTTTAAAAATTATCTTGTGATCACTTAAGAAGATGGCTGAGATTGATTCTTATCCTGGGCCCACATTTCCTAGTTAATGGCCATCCCATTCAGCATACGCTGTCATACCAGGGCCTCTCTAAAAGGAAATGGCTGGAAATTCCTGGAGACATGAAACACTGTAAGCAGTAGAATTAGAGCTGCACTCCAAAATAGATCACCACTCTGTAAACCTGCAGCTTTCTTCTAGAATAGAAATGATTCTTGTCTCTCTTTGTCTGCTCTGTCTTTTCAGACAAAACCCCTGTTTATAGATAATTATTTCTTGAACAGAAATTTTCTTTCAGAAAATTGCATTCCCTAATGCCCTCAAATGCTTGAGATACTCAGAAAGTTGTCTTCATTGTCAACATATTTTTTTATCCCTTATAAACATGTATGTTCTTGTGAATTGTGGGAGCCTGCATTTACTTTGCTTACTCTGACTAAATTTTCCTTTACTTTCCATAGTTCTGATTTTCTTTCGAACTAACTTATCTCATCATCATTCTACTATAAGTTAAAGGGCTTTGGTGCTGAAATGTTCATTCAGTCATATCTTTTCTTCACCTCAGGCTTTTCTTGAGCATAGATGTAAAATATTGCAGGGAGATGTGGAAACTAGAATGTACTCCCGGAGGATGAACTGATTCTTTATTAAACTTAGTATCTGGAACAACAGTGCTTTTCTGCATTTTATCTAGCTTTGAGAAATCATTTTGAGATAGAATTTTCTTTTAAAATAATCCCTATACAATATTGCTCTAAGTATATAAGAGTGAAATTGATGTCCTTTTAATTCCCTGATGTTCAATACTTTTACCATTCACACAATGTTATTGATTAGATGAAACACATCTGTTGAGGCCCTCATTGGCAGCCTAGTTTACTACAGTCCATTATTCACAATGAAAGGGCTAGAGTTTCTGTTTGTATTTGTGTAGGTGCTGAATAGACTGTGTACAATTTTATTAATATTTTTTAGTTAGATCATCGGAATATAAATTTTGTTAAAATGTCACATGTTTCTTTGGATTAATGTTATAATCATTTACTATTTTTTATGAACTGCAGTAAAAATGAAATAAAAAGCGGTCATTTAATCCTATGTATCATTAATTATTCATTAAACTCCAGAGGTCTGATACTACTAAGAACAACTAACAATTATATAGTAATTGAAAGTTTATAAAACATTTCCACAAATATTTGACCCTCACAACAACTCTATAAGATATATTTGTAATCTCAGCTTTATTGTTGAGAATTTTGAGGTTTCTAGTAATAAACTAGATGTTTGTTTCTTTTGTCCCCCTCCCTCGCTTTATTAAGGTAAAACTGACAAATAAAATTGAAATATATTTAAAGTGTGCAACATGATGATTTCATATGTGTATGCTTTGTGAAATGATTACCACAATCAGCTTAATTACCATGGATGTTTGCTTCTGACCAGTCATTTACTATATGTTGCTGAATGACTTGAAAAATTACATCTAAATTGTTTGTTACCAGGGAATAAGGATGAATATAAAGATTTAATTTGCATGGGGTATTTTGGCCCCAACAGGACTAGTGTGTTTTCAGAAAGTTGTCATCTAGGTCTGCTGCATAATATCAATGGTATACTTGGTTGCCATGAACTTAGATATATTTTAGATGGTGCCTGTGCCATTGGTAGTCCAGCATCAGCCCATGAAAAAGGCCAGTATTCTATAGATAAGATATAAGTTAAGCAAGTGCTTCTGACAGGAGAGCATTATAGGACTGCAGATTCAAAGACTAGAAAGGAGCCCACAGACCATTATTATTTTCTTGTTTTTTTTCAAGAAGACTTAAATAGAGGGAGTAGCTAGCCATTGATGTGGGTGTATTTGAGTACAGAAAAACTTTTCTACTTTTCAGTACTTCTCCCTTAACCATGATCTGTCACGCCTTTCCTTCATCTATCTGAAATATAAGAATCACTTTATTGGATAATAGCCATTTGCCTGAAATGTCTGTATAATTACTTTCATAGTCATGATAAATCTTTTCCTGTGTAAACAAATTTAGTGTTCTCCAGGTTCTCTTCCTTCTTTCCTTCTCCTAGACGTTTTCTTTTGTACATTCAAATATTATTTGTATATAATATTAAAATATTGTTAATATACTGGATTCTTGATTCTGTAGTACAACCTCATTCTAATGTTCCAGATTTTTTTGCTTTTTTTCAAATTTAAATCCAGTCCATAATTCTGTCCTCCCAAATCTTTTCCTATTTCTTTGTCTTCATTAATGGCACACCCATCTCATTAGCTGCATAAGGAACCTGAATGTTTCACTTTCTCTATGTAAAATAGTCTGTTAAGTTGTGTTGATTCTCCCCCTCAGGACTCTTGAAGCCACCTTCTCCCATCCCCGTGACCACTGCCCTGTTGTAGCTCCTCATCATCTCCTGCATGGATTGTAACTGACCTTTAATGGGTTTGGTCTCTGTGTCGTGATTCTCTTCATCTAATTCATCCTCTGCATTCTTATTGATTTTACAACACTGATTATGCCTCTCTGCCTGATTAAAATTTTTGAATGGATTCTTTTATGTTCAAGTTCAATTCCCCGAGTTATAGTCAAAGACTTCACAATCTGATTATAGTTTAACAACAACAAAACATATAATTATGTATATACATGCATGTTTATATTTACATATATAAATATGAACACATGTATACACACATATGTGTATGTATATGTCTGTATATATACATATAGATAGATATAGTCTAGCTTATTTTTATTATTTCTTACCATATTGCCTATGTGCTAATTACACTAGACAACCTACAATTCCTCAAGTATAATCTATAGTTTCAAGCTTCCTTGCCTTTGCTCACGCTGTATCCCTTGTTTGGACTGTCTTTCTTCCTATATGACAAATTCTATTTATGTTCTATAATCAAGCCCAGATGTTATCTCCTTTGTGAAACCTCTTGACCATTCCTTTTCAATTCTTTGTCTAACCTTGTACTCCTAGGTGGAATTAATCTGAGTTTTTTTTTTTTCTCTTGCTACAGAATGGATGTGAGTGTTGCATTTAGAATGGATTCAGTCATTGCAATTCTGCCCCTTCTTGAAGGAGGGGAATAATCGAGATTTGTTTGTGAGGCTTAGTCAATAGTCTTATTAACCTTACCCTCTCAGATGCTGTTCGGTTTCTCCTCATCCGAGCCTGTCACATCCCTTTCATTTTCAGACACCTATGGTTAACCACATCTGGACAAAATGATTACTAAAGCTGGGGAGGGAAATGGTTCAGTAATCCAGGATCTTCTGATAGACTTATTCAGTTTCTATGAATTCCTTATTTCTGAGACTTACTATTACTGATTTTCTGATTCTGTGTCTGACGTAACTTTAGATAGCTGACCCTGTGCTGTTAGCCACCTGCCTGATTATTTTCTCCTGTCAATTACCTGCCATCTGAATCCCTGGGTACTAGACTGCTGCCATCTGTACCTACCACATCCTTTGGCTATCTGCCAAGCTGTCCAACAGTCAATGCTTCTGTGGTCATCTGAAATTCTTTACCTTGATTCTCCTTGTTCTGACCAGTGACCTCTAGCTCCCAATTTTGGGAGCCAAACTGATAATATGTTACCTTTCAGGGGAGATATACTAAGGAACTTATAGTTAGACTATATCATGGATATTTTTTGTTTGTTTGCTTGGAAATAGAGAATGTGACTGAGAAAATTGAGACCCTGGACAGGTAATTTTGATAGGGGCACAATGGAGAATGGGAAAGATCTGGAGTTTAGGGGGCTCTCTATGGGTAGGTCTGAGTGACACGCGATAGTAATATGGTATATAGGGAGAGGCACCACAGAACTGGTGAAGAGACGTCAGAGACAGTTTCAACTATTTCAGTATTTGGCATAGGCCCAGACTGAGTTCTGGCTGTTTATGCCCTCATTATGCAACAGAAAATGAGATTCTCTTATGGTTGTAGTAGATATAAACTCACTAGTCAAATTATTCAAACTTTTGGCATTGGGACTAGGTCTAATCATTTAAATATATAATGAAAGCTCCATGTATCTCTTTGTGCATACTATTATACTTTCCAGGACCTAGCACTTGAAACAGCTATTGAACAAGATAAACCAAAATTTCATTGGAATATTCCATGTCATAAAAAAATTCAAATTTAATTGCATAAATTCATATTAAACAATTTATTATTGAAATGTTATTTAAGATGGGAAAACTTCCTTCCTATTTGTTGATAGGATGAAGCATTCAAAGGTTCGCAATGAAATAATGTGACTTGAATAGACATGATTTGGGCATATTAGGTATCCAGAAACACTAGCTGTCAGGCAGGGAGTGGAATCTTTTCACCAGAGCCTAGGGTAGGAGCTGGAGAAAAGCTGTCTAGTGATCAGAGTTTTGGCCTGGAGCAAGAACCCAAGCTGCTCAAACACAATAGTCTCAAATTTATTCTAGAAGGAAGAGGTGGGCAGGGCACAGCTCCAGGTAATCCAAAATCAATACAGGGTGATCAGGATTTTAGGAAATCCTCCTCTACTTATGTGGAGAAATTGGAGGTAAATTCAGATTCTAGGGGAAGAGGCTTGAAAGAACTAGAATCCAGGAGGTGGTATGGTACAATGGAAGGAGTACCCCCTCTTGCCTTATCTATAAGAAGATGATAATAGCACTTAATCTGTGGTATTATTGAGAGGTTAAAAGAATAATCTCATATTCGTTAGATATAGGAAGAGCTTAGTATAGTGCCCTGCTATTAGTAGATGCTTTCAGTAAATCAGTCACTATCCACCCGCCTACCCCTCTTTAAGTCTTTTTATTAAGCCTGGAAATCAAAGTCACCTTCATTTAATAGGACTCTAGCCAAAAATAATGGCAATGTGGGCTGCGCTCCAGTCCAAGAAGAGGGGCTGCTGCCACGGAAAGGGTAATAAGTCAAATGAATGGGACAAAGGTAGGTGGGCTGCAGCTGCCTGATGCTTTCACAGTGCACTGATTTCTGTTTCTGGCTAGAAAAATTAGGGAATCAGAAAATATTTGATCATAAAAAGACAATTTATATGATTTATTGATGCCAAATGTGCATAGGAGATGATCTTAATAAAAACAATAGTCAAAACGACCAACTCTTTCTTTGGAGTTATGTTTCCGAGTTCTAGAATGACAAGAACCTTCGCTTTTTTGTTTGTTTTTCACTCTATAACATTGTCTTGTTCTTTTCGCCAAGAATGCTAAAACAGTTTTTTTTTTCTATTTCATGCTATTATTAGCAACCTCATGTCCCATTAACTTCTGTATGAAACAGGACACTGTAAATCTCTAGTGTCCAGACTAAATTCAAGGAAGACACTTAAAATCATATGCCAACCAAAGAATGCCTTCCTTTGTTACCCTGCTAGGGTGCTATGTGACATGAGAAGAACAGCCACGATGGGATGATTCCTGGGGGAAGATAATAGGGATAGCACAGAGATGAGTGAGATACTCCCCTGTGCTATGGATGCGGCTTCCTTGGGGATTATCTGTCGTCAGTGGAAATGTGATTTTAGATCATAATGTATCCAGAGTAATGCTGCCTGTTGCTGTACAACAAGGCTGATTTCCCCCATATAAATGAAAGCAGGAATCAAGAAATCTAGAATCTCTTATTTGTTAAATTGTACACATTGGGGATTCTGTTTAAACTTCATTAGAAAAAACTACATGTAACATTAGTGAGGTTTCGAAAGTTCCCATTCACTTATTCTGTAAGGCGGCAGTCCCCAACCTTTTTGGCATCAGGGGCTGGTGCTCCTAATGGAATCTAATGCCTGATGATCTGAGGTGCAGCTGAGGCAGTGATGCTAGCGCTGGGTGGTGGCTGCAAATACAGATGAAACTTCGCTCACTCCTCTGCTGTTCACCTCCTATTGTGCGGCCTGGTTTCCTAACAGACCAGGGACCTTACAAGTCCTCAGCCCAGGGGCCTGCTGTAAGGCATAATCAGGTAACTGAAGCACTCAAGACAAAACAACAGGTTTCATCTGGTAATGGTTTTTTAGCTGGCTTGCTACCTGTTTTTGTATGGCCCAAGAGCTAAGAAAGGTGTTTATGTTTTTATGTGGTTGAAAAAAATTGGAAAGAAGAATATTTTGTGACACCTAAAAATTATATGAAATGCAAATTTTAGTGTCTAGAAATGAAGTTTTATTGCAACACAGTCATGTTAATTAATTTTCATGTTGTCTGTGACTGTTTTTGTGCTTCAATGACAGATCTGAGTAGTTGCAACAGAGACCTCATAGCCCATAAAGCCTAAAATATTTACTCTCTGGCCCTTTGTAGAACCAGTTCGCCGATCGCTAATTTTGACTTTCAATATAGCTAAAATAACAACAAATCATAACTATTTTACTCTCTCCCATGTTTAAAAAAATATACATCCTTAGAATTTGAAGTACATTGAATGACAAGGATATATATACACACACACATATACACATACACACTTAAGCTTTTTCTGTGTTTCCCCTGTATTGCCCTTGGAGTGCTGACTCGTGGTTGCACTATAGCTGCTGCAGGTCCAGACATAACACCTATGTTCAGAAAAGGAAGAAAGTGCTATGGGGTGGGTTGGGATGGGTCACAGGGGATGTATAAACCTCATCAGAATAATCAAAAGTGGCTGCTGTATGACTTTTGTTTATGACCCAGTGGCTAGAATTGTGTTATATGGCCACTCCTAGCTTGAAGAATAGGCTGGGATTGTATTAAAACTTTAATGAAGGCAGGCAGGTGGAAGAAGGATGGCAGGCAGGTGTGGGTATGGGGAATATCTGCTACAACCACCAATAAATACAGTAACCAGTGTAGAGACATTTTTTGAAAACAATCGCTCCATCTTTTTAAGTACACTTAAAAAAAGGATACAGATATTCTTAAGGGCTAAACTCAAAAGGGGAAATGAACATAGCAAGATTCAGCAAGCACCTGCTGACAGATACTAGTGATAGTTATTTAAGAGAATATTGTCTATGTTCATTTCCAAATTATCCAAAAACATCATGTTTTCTACATTGTACAAACACAATTAATAGTTACGCTCGTTTGGAGAGGAAAGAAGCTTTGCATCATCTTTGTGACTTTTGTAAAGCAATTAAACATTCTTGTGCAGAAACATTTCACTTGAAACTGGGACTGGGTGTGAAAACTGTTCATCTGTTTCCATTTTAATTCTCATTCTACAATAAAAATGCAAATCACAGAATGTTGGAGCAAGTAGGAGGGCCTTTACAGACCGTTTAGTCCAAAGTCCTAATTTGTGATTCAAAATGGGCCTTTTTGTGACAGCCCTATGGGAAGGTATCAGTGTCTTACCCAGAATTACAGGACAGAGCTGCCTGCTTTGTTATTGTTGACTTATGGCTTCCCTGAGTTGATGTACAGTATACAGGTCAGTACTTTCCCTTTCCTGATAACCTTTGAAAGTACAGCAGATGGAAACTTATGTATTGCCAAATATTCTTTCTGCTTTCATTGCTTCTCTCTATCTATTTGAATGATGAATGATTTAATTTTGCCCAGATGTGAATCCTACTGCTGCTCTGGAATAAGTTTTGATGGGAGGCGTCTTTCTGTTACCGCTAATCTGATTCATAGGAAATCATAGATGCTGAAGATGTTTAAGAGATTATCCCGTTTAACTTCCTCAATTTTTGGATGAAAATACAGAGTCTAAGGTTTGAGTAACTTGCTCAGGGTGACAATACTTAGTGCCAAAAAAAAATTTGGTTCTGCTTTCTAACCCAGTGCTTTTCTCATTATATCATGCCGCATAGAAGAAGACTGTTGAGGTTGTACATAGAAGCAAAAGCAAAACAAAATAAAATGAAAAAGGATCTTGATATCCGAGACCAAGACAAAAACCTATGCTTTTGTCTTTGACCTGCTCTTTTATAAACAACTTTATTGAGGTAGTGTTGACATACAACACGCTGCACATATTTTAAGTGTACTATTCGATAGTGTTTGATGTACATAAACATATGTATATATATGTATGTGTGTGTATGTATGTATATGTATGTATGTGTATATATGTGTGTGTATACACACACACACACATGCACACACACACACATACACACACATTATATTTATAAATACAATGTGAAACAACAACCAGAATTAAGATAATGTATTCATCACTCTCAAGGGTTTCCTAGGGCACCTTTGGAATTTCTCTCTCTCTCTTTTTAAAATATAATGTGTCCTTTTTTAACTGGTCACTCTTAAAATTTATCTTTCTTTCATTTTTGCAATTTGATTATGATATTCCTTGGTGTAATTTTATTCTCTCTTCTATTGTTTGTAGTTCATTGAATTTCTTGGAGCTGTGGGTTGATAGTTTTTATCAAACTTAGACAAATTTTAGCTGTAATTTTTCAAACTTTTCTTCCTCTCTTTTTATTTTCCCTCTTTTTCAGGGGCTCGAAAAACATCTATTAAGCCAGTCGAATCTGTCCCACAGCTCACTAATGTTATGTTTTTAAAAATATTCTCTTTTCTCTTTGTTTTTCTTTTTGGTTATTGCTATATTGTGAAGTTTAGTAATCTTTTATTCTGCAATTTCTTTTCTCCCTTTAAAACCATCAGTGAATTTTCATTTTATGTGTTGTAATTATACTCTTGAGAAATTCATTTTAGGTCTTTTAAATATCTTCTGTGTCTCAACTTAACATTTTGAATTTATGGATCATAGTTATAATTCTTGGAATGCCCTTGTCTACTAATGCTAACATTTGTGTCAGTTCCGATAGAATTTCTCCTCACTATATAGATCAGTTTTCTTTTTCTTTCTTTCTTTTTTTTTATTGTAGGCATGGAATCCTTGATTATATTCCAGATGTTGTGAATTTTATTTTGCAGGTCCTAATATACATGTATAATTTGTGGAGGTATACTGGCTAAAGAAGCGGTGAAACCATCAAAACTTAAATATCATTTACATGTAGAATTTAGTAATGTACAATTACACATTGAGTGTATGTGTAATTTGCACATTATGGTGATATGAAGGAAGAATTGGCATATTCTTTTAGCTTAGTTGCCATCAAACATAATGAACTCTAAAATGTATAAAACTGTGGATAATTACATTGTCAAAAGTGTGGTTTAGAGTTGAAGTTTTGCATAGGAGTATCTTCTGTTGGTGCAGCTACAATAGCAAAAATATTCTGCAGTAGTTACTCAGATTATTTGAATTTATATGTTATATGTGTATTTATTTTTTTTAAATAAACATATTGACATCGTCCATAGCTACAGTTTGCACTAAGAGAAGGTATATTTGATCTCTACCCCCCAAACCATCAGGTTATTTTAAGCTTCTGTTAGCTAAGTTTTTATAGGAGTATATCTTTCTTAGGTGGCCAAAAGCATCATTATATCACTAAGTAAATTACTCTAAAGTGAAGAGCATTTTGAAATTTGGATATCTTACTACTCTGATATATTGAGTTACTTTACTACAAACTTCTAGGTAAGTATGAGAGGCTGGAGGAGGGTTTTCTCTGCTTGCCTATCATTTTCACCCAAATATTTTCAACATGGGCTTTGGCATTGCCTGAGAATATATGTCAAATGTCACCCTTTCCTAGGAAAGACAGCTGAAATATTTATTTGCAGAGCGATCCTTTTATTCTGCATGTAATCTAATCTAGAGGTGGTACCCCAGCTAGTTTAGGACATCCTCCTGTGCTCTGTAGCTTCCTGTAAGAAGCACGAGTCACACAGTCCTGATTTCTGTGTGTCTCTTCCACTAGACTGGCAGGTTCTCCTGTGCTCTTGAAGGTGTCATGCGCATAATAGGCATGTAATAAGTGACTATTAAATAAATAAATACAGATATGTTTGGACTTATTTGGAATAGGCTTTCTATAGTCATCCAGTTGGCTCTCTACTGCCCTTATCTCAGAATGGCCCCTAAGGAAAAGCTACATCTTTATTATTTTCAGCATGGATTTGCTGGTCAAAAGAGAGTTTTAAACTCAGATTAGTGCCTATTTCTTGGAAACTGGCATTTGACTCTATACCCATATTCATAGTTAGCTTTTGAAACATGTAAAACTAAAATCACATGCCAGTTCTTCACTTACTTGGTGAAAAAGGGGCTGTGCTGTCACGATAATTAAGGCCCCTTAACAGTTAGGATTTATACATTTCTTTTATGTAATGAATCTTGATTCCTGCTTTGACTTTTTTTTGACCACTCCTTTGATTCTACACATATTTGTCATGCATGGAACACTAAATATTATACTATGAGACAAAAAGGGTAAGAATTAGACTCTTCTTAGCATGTTTTAGAACTAATGGGTAAGAACACTTTTCCCCCAGACAAAAAGGGTGAGAATTAGACTCTTCTTAGCATGTTTTAGAACTAATGGGTAAGAACACTTTTCCCCCAGAAAGTACAGGGCTAGGAACTTCTTAGGTTTGTTGTGTTCATTTGTTCACCTATTCAAGAGATATTTATTGAGTCTCTACTATGTGCTGAGGACTTGAAATCGGTGCATCCATAGTTGTTCTCTCACTGCTGGGGAAAAGTGGACATGACTAGTGGAGTGTCTGGTACACAGGAGACACTTCACACTATTATATTTGTGGTTATTATTATTAAAGTAGTCCCACAGTATGGGGAGGCACAGACCAACAATGCGAGTTACACTGTGATTAGATCTCAGAGCTTTGGACACAGGATAACCATATTTCAAGAAGAAAATGTAGGAACTACATTTCATTTATTTCAAATTATTTCAAAGAGAACCCCTCCACCGGGAAGATGGACAGCCCTCATTTGCTGAGTGAGGGGAAGGCCAGTCCACAGCAGGAAGTGTACTGGGATCTTGATGGACAGTATCATCTATTTCTCCTTATCACTGCTCAAATTGTCCCTCAACCATTCATTGCAAGCAACATCAGGATGTGCCCTCGCTCTTTGTCCTTTGGCCTGCTCTATGCTGTTTACCCTTGTAGTACTTCATCTAGGTAGTGTAATATTCTTTAGTATATTTGTTATGTTCTTGCTGGTTTCTTTCTCAGAAGATGCACTTACTTCCTTTTTCTAGGGGATCTTTTATACCCTGACTGAAAATCATAAATTCTAAGACCTATTTTAGGTTGTGATACTGATGTTGCTACCTAGGGGCTTAATTTATAGGCCTCCCATTTTAATAGGAACATTTTGATTCAATTTGCGGTCTTGCCATTTTAATATGAATATTTCAGTTTTGAGATTCTCTCTTGGTAATCATACCAGTGTGCTAAACTGTTAGTGATATTTTAGACATGCTCATCTTGATTTACGAATCAAAGTCACAGGAAAGAAGTGAGACAGATTCTTGTCACAACTTTTCCACATCTATAGTACTTTCTGTGCGGTGTTCCCTGCAAATGTGACTTTTTAAATTTCATTGTGAACTTTCAGAACAATGTCATGTTCTGCTTTTTTTCTATTTGAAATAAACAAGAAAACCAATTTGGCAGTAGAGAAGAAATGTTATTAATCAAATGACAATATATTTTTCAGAAGCATCAAATTAAGCAAAACTCTGTAGGGTACATAACAACTATAATGATCTATCGAAAAACAGAATGAATTAAAATTATTATATTTTTAGCACATTATCAGATATGTCACCTATAGGAATTTCCATGTGAAGTGGTGATATTGTCCAATAACATATGTCACTTCAATATGTTTATAAGTTATTTTAAGTAAAAACCTGTTTAAAAGAAAACATGCATATAATCTCAGCATTTTCATGCACATTTTCAGATTATCAAATTTTCATGTCACTCCACCCGTCTTTATTTTCAATATTGAATGCCCTGGTTCAATTTAATTCTATAAAACATTGATTGCACATTTACTATGTGTCAATTATATCTTCTTCTAAGCTATAAAACTTGCTGACTGAGCCACTTATATGGCCCTGATTGACGTATTATGTTTTTTTTTGTGTGTAAATCTTATCTACTCAACTGCATTTCAAGGTCTTGAAGCTTAGGAAATTGTACTATTGTTTCTTTTATAGTGTCTGATACCTGGCTACACAGGAGTCAATAAATATTAGCTGATTGGATTAAATGAGTTAATCTGTGTAACAGCACTTACTGGGACATAATAAGTAACACGTGACAGGTAAATAACAAAAACATTTTTAATTAACTGAGTAAATAGAAAAGATCCTAAGGTTGGTATATTTTAGGAAGTATAATTGGAGCCTAACATTGATTTTGGGTACGCAGAAGAGAACAGTAAATTTTTGTAAATGATTCAATTGATAATTCATATAAATCTACACAGTGGTCATTTCACTGAGGTTAGATCTGGAGTCAAATAGGACTGCAGCAAATTGGTTGAAATATATGGGCCAAGGAAAAAGTATCGTGGGGGTTAATTAGAACATGATAGGATAAAGGATAATTTTTCCTTGACTGAGCATGTAGGAGTAGGGGAATGTAAGGGAGAAGAGGGGCACTAGATTTAGTGGGGTGATCACTTTGGGAGTTATATGGGTCTCTGATCACTATGCTATACAACTGAAACTATGATATGGTATATTACTGTATGCCAACTATAATTAAAAAATACTCATTGAATTGTACAATGTAAATACAAGCAACTGATTATTATATTTCAATAAAGACAAGAAAAAAAAAAGAGTAGGGGATGTTGGAGTAAACTAGAGATAGGGAGAGGGTTTTTCTCCTGGTTAGGGCAGGTACCGACTTGGGTGTAGAATCAAGTGCCAGGAGGAAGCCCAGTTCTGGTTACCACGTTTAATCTTAGATTCTAACAAGTAGCTCTCAGGTGACATCACGGAGATGAAAGTAAGGAATCTAATACAGAACAGACTAGGACCAAATGCCTGAACTCTCCTCCTCTCCCCCAAATATAGTCTCATAGTGAGGAAAGGACCAAATCTGGGCTGGGGTCATTCCGTTGGCACCTGCTGGGGAGGCTGGTCACTTGTGCTCACACCACCATCTTAGAAGAGCTCAATTCTTGTTATTCACCATTAATTAATGTGTCCTGAAGCCTGGAGACATCAAAAGATGGACATCATAGTTCTCCAAATTGAATCAAGCTATCATATTCAGAGCAGTTGGTCACCAGCAAAAGCAGAATCTGATACAAATTTTAATGTCTAACAATCCTTTTCCATTTCCTTGGTATCAGGGTGTCAGGAGATGTGGATGTATTGAAGATTGGCATGATTCTCATTCTCTCTTTTTCTCTCTCTGTCTCTTTCAGACACACACACACAACAAATTTTGTGGGGTTTTTTTATTTTTTTTGTCAGAGCTTCAGCATATTTTTGTTTGAATTGAATGCACTGCTATTTTGTTTTGTTTTAAATCCAAACAGAAATTAAATGTTCCTTTTATAATTTTAACTGATTATGTGCCTCATCAGTTTATGAGAATGTATTTGCATTAATATCATATATTGCAAAGCCTTTATGCTTCTTCTCTGGCTTCCAGCAGTAAGTACAGCTCTCACCAGGTTCTTTGGAAATCCAGATGCTTACCTGCAGTGAAAAATCTGTCCTAGTATCAAGCCATCTGGCTTTGGAGGCTTGATTTCTGTGTTGCTGTACACATGGACCTTTGCTCACTCTCCCTTAAGTCACCACAGGTTTCCTGACTGGCAACTTTTCTTTCACTTCTTTGTATGAGTTTGAGCACAGATCTTTCTCAGAGCGTGTCCCTGTGAGATGACTGAGACCAGACCACAACACTTACCAAACTGATGAAGATTCAAGAACAGTGGACAGGAAACATCCAATATGGAATGTAACAAAACCTACTTCTTGATGAGGACCTCGTAGCTCTCCTAGTCCTGGATCCATGATGATGGGTCCCTGATGGTATCCTCAAGGTTGGTGACACTTTGGAGGCCAGATGCAACTTCCAGAGAGAGAAAAAAAATTATTTCTTGCTCTAGTCTATGCCTGCCTTCTCAATTTTCATTTTCTGCCCAGGATCTGCTCTTTCTCAGAACAGTTGGCAGCAGAAATATTTACTCCTTTTAAAGAAATCCCACAATCAAGTGATCTTGACCAAAGGGTCCTACCAAGACAATTATACCAAATTACAATAGCCCAAATTACAACATTTGCACATTTAGGAGTTTTCAGGTTAAATAATATCGCATATCAAAGGAAGGTGACAGTATTCCTGTCCAGTCTGAGCCACGCTGAGCCCAGTTTAATTTGCTGTTAAAGCAGTTAAAGTTCATGCCTGTTTGTCTTTTTGCCATCTGGGAAGAGTGGGGGTTTCATAGTTTTATCTATATCAGAAAGTGTCAATACACCTGCCTTTTCCTGAACCCATCTATTTCCATGAGATAAGCAATGGTATTATTTAAAGCCTTGCACAGAAAAGAAATAGTACTTTAAACAACAAAAAAAAAGCCTTAGAGACATAATCCTGGCAAAGACATTTTAGAGTAATCTGCATTGCCAGTAGAAATTGTTATCTTCTCAAACTAAACATTTGAATTTATACTTTATATCACTTTTTCCTGAAGAATGATGAGTGAGAACATTTGATTAACCAAAGGGCTCATCTGAGATTGTTTTTTTCTTAAAAAAAGTAGAATCAATAACAAAAGTGAATTCAAGTCTTCTCCTTTAGAGAGACCAGAATGACCTGCAGCTACCTGACCAGCTTTACTTTCCTTACTCTGCTTCTTCTCCTCTCTTTTTGTCCACTCTCCTTCCTGTGAACTTCGTCCATGGATTGTGTTAATGGAGACTAGACTAAGAAACAGTTTGCCAAAGCAATTCTCTATTTTATATCTTTTTATGATGCAGTAGTTCAAAAACACATAATAGAATGGTAAAATGCACTTTCACGTACCCATTAACCAGCTTCGACAGTCATCAGATTTTGCCAATTTTATTTCATCTGTTCCTACAGCTTTAGTTTTTGGTGGCATATTTAAAGCAAATCCGTGGCATATTATTTTATCTGTAAATATGTCATTTTGTTTATAATATATAAGGAGTTAAAAACATCACTGTAATTTAACAAAGTTTTCATGTCATCTGATTAAATAATCCCTTTGAAAAATTTAACATTTGTCCTCAAAATGCCTTTTCACAGTTGTTTTGTTTGAATCCACACATTACATTTGTTTGCTATCTTTCTGAAGTCTTGATTTCTAACAGCCCCCATCCCCCTTTTTCATGCTATTTATTTCTCAAAGAAACTGGGACAATGAGTTTTTCTCATTTTGAAGTTGGCTAATTGCATCCTCATCCTGTCATTTAATATCATCCTCAATTTTATGTTTCTCGTGGACTGGTAACTTGATCTAGAGGCTCAACTAGATTTAGATTCAATTATTTTGGCAAGAATAATTCACAGGTGGCTAAACAGAGAATGACTGTTCCACTTTTCATTGTATTTTAAAGTTGATCAGGAGGTTCAGGAAGTTTTACCCAGATTTTCTATTCTACAGTTCACCATCGACTTGTCACTTAATGGTTTTTTTAGCTTCCATTCATAACTGAGATCCAGATCCTTTATTCATTAGTGGTTATATAAAGGGTGATTTTTAAAATTCTCATTTCTTTTGCATTATTAGTAGATATTCTTCTATGAAGAACTTTCCTTCATCATCTATTTGGTTTATAAAAACATTTAACAATCTAGGTGGAATATATTATTATTCTTTTGCTCTTGGCAGGCTGCCTCTCTCAGAATCAGCTTGAAGGCTCTGCCTAGCTCATGCGTCTAATGGAACACAAAAGCTGCTTCATCACATCTTACCACTGATCAGTGACTTCCCTCTTACCACCAATATTCTATTCCCTGGCAGTCTGTTTTTTAGAACCAACTGGTGCTCAGAGGGAAGCACAGACCCTTTTGATAAAAGAGGCTTTCCTAGCCAAAACTGCTGGGTAGTACATATCAAAATACTCTCGTACCTGTGAAGATGGCTTGCATTCATTTAGTTGTCCCCAAGTTCTTGGTTCTTGTGTTGCAGTCCACAGCATTTGGTATTTTTGTGAACCTTCAGGGTCTTACTGGAGTAGACAAGCATGACATGAACTTTGCATACTTGTTTAATACTGTCTGAAAATCTCCCTCCTCAGGAACACTGGAGCTGAGCCTGTCAGCCTCCTGCTTTGCGATTTTTCTATGTGGGAGGATTCTTTTTGCTGTAGGCTTATAGAAACCTTGATCTGTAGTTGAAGAGAAAATACCTTGCTCTATTAACAAGTAAATGTGAGTCAGAAACTCTTATCCTGTATTGGTGCCAATAAAAAAAGAGAACAAAGAATCTCTGGCTTCAAATTGAGATGCTAATTTCATAAATTCCTTGGAAAAAAAAAATACTTTGCCCTCCAGAATGGAGCAATTAACAGGGAACTCTCCCATAAAACTAGTTAAGTTTGTATCTGAATTCTTCTCCAGTACACTAGAAAGCCCTATTCCATTTCATTACAATTCTAGATATTTTGACATTAACTACTTTCTTAGAATTCTCCCTTTAACTGGATATAAGTTGAAAGAGTGGTTGGAAAATTTGCTCTACAGAGACAAAATTCCCTCCTCCTACTGAATCAGTTTAATAGAGTTTGCTGTGTGGTCAAATTGAGTTCCACCTCTGCCTGCTCTAGGACACCTTTTCAAATGGAAGCCCTAAGGTTTTCAGTGCATATATTCATTGCTGCATTTGAATCAAATTGGAAAAAATTCCAAGAATTTTGATTTCTATGTTTGTTTTATATTTTTACTATGGATTTTTTTAGGTTAACATTTAGTATGAGATTGAGAAGGGTTGATGACTCTGTCATTTCTTGACCAATAATTACATATGTTGACAACCTTTAAGCAAGGTAAATATCTCTTTTCCCATTGCTTTTTTTCCCCAGAGTGTCCTCACCTGAGACAATAGGAAAAGGTATGAAAAATGAATATGGCAGGAAATGGCTTTAGCTCTCTGACATGCTGATATTCTGGAACTGCTTGGAATTTATTGAAGTAGATTCAGTGGCAAGACGTGCCCAGTGCTGCCAACATATCCAGGGCCTAAGGCTCTATAAATCTATGAAATAGCTGGCTGATGGTATTTTTTTTTTACCTATTTATTACCTGATAGAAAAGTCTCTTCGTTGCTATGGTAATATAGAGAGTGGAAAGAAGGAACAGTTGGCAGATAGTTACAAAGTATAAAACTGTTTTTTACTCTTTCCTACATTGAAAAATTTTCTGTTTTGTGGGTGTGGCCCTACTGGGGTCTCTTTGGCCCTATCAGTGTCTCTTTGAAAAAGGCATTAAGAATTCTTGATGTCATCTATGGCATCTGAATTGCTCTACAGAATGCCTCTAAAGACCACAATTCTTATCCTAGAGGAGCTCACTCTGAAAGCAGCTGAGCCCTGACACCTCACAGGACAGAGGGGGCCTGGAAAGATTATTTAGGGATAAGAGAAATTTTCCTTTGAAAATTTTCGTTTGATTAAGAAAAGTGAATTTTCTATAGCGGTCTTACTACCTAAATGGATTTTCCTAAATTAATATTAGGACTACAATGTTTAACAAGAGTGTTCATATATCCTTTTCAAAGAATTTTCCCATCCTTTTCCAACTAAGCTGTCCTAATCTCACTATGATAAAGGTAAGCCTTATCTCTACTTCCCAGACAGAGATGCCTAAGCAGTAAGTGTAGGTAGATGACTTGAGCAGATACAGAGTTACAACCACGGTTAGTATGTTCTGTATGCTGAACCTGGGGCCATACTTTTAAGATTTTTCTTTTTCCCTTCTCCCCAGCCAGGATACACTGAGTATAAATATTCATTGATTATGCTGTAAAATTTTGATTGGTTTATATAGGGTATAATTTTCATTTATCTTTGAATATCCTGTCATACTCTAGGTCCAGTTCCCTTTGACTCACTGTAAAAGATTGAATGCACTTGCAACTTCATGGTATTTTGTTTTGTTTAAATTAAAGTTCAACAACTCAAATGCTTGCAGGGCTGAGGCAATGTAATTGAGTATATTAGATTTCGTGTAACACAATAGAGTAGATGTGTGCCTCATAGCTAACTGAAATGTTCACTTAGTATTCAAATTAAAAAAAAATAGAGCAAGGCTCAAATAACACTTCGACTGGATTGGATTCAGTCAGCAGGTTCAGTGGAATCTCCGGAACTAAGAACATTTCAAATGCATGAAAAATGATTTTCTTAATAAAAAATATGACTCAAGTGTTTTATTATTTTATTAAACATTGGAAATTATGTTGAATTAAAATTATTAAAACGTTTGAAATCTATCATTTTCTTAAATGTTGAAAGACTATGACTGATTATGTACTTTAAAAGCCATACATTTCAGAGAGAAATCCTAGTATTGGATATAATAAAAGCAATCTGTGTTTCAGACTTTAAAATTATCCTAAGAAAATTACTTGAGAAAATACAAGTTACTAATATGTCTTGATTTCCTAGTCTCTGTCTCTCTGTAGTAAAACTTTAAGTTCTGTGTTTCACAAAGACACATCCGTTATTCTAAAATATATTGCCTGGAGTCATCCACATACTTGAAGACCCAGTAATCTTGCAGCAAGCTTTAGGCAGTGGACAAATATGATATTGGGTCATTTCTTTGTCATTCTTGTGTTGGAGCCCATATATTCTTTATCCTTTGTCTCCCTGTTTTTTGGCTAACTTCATTTTGCTGAAATATTCTCCAGTAACTTCCTGAGAAAAAGTGTGTAGAAGTTAAAGTATATTTTTGCATATTTGAGAATGCTTATTTTCTACCATCATACTTAATTGGTAATTTGGCTAGGTATTGAATTTAAATTTGGAAATAAATTTCCCTCATAATTTGGAAGGCAATGTTTACTAACATTCAGTTTCCAGTATTGCTCTAGAGAATTAATTCTAACTTTTGAGGTCTTGAATGTGACCTATATTTTCTCTGTTTAGTGTTGTAAACTTTCGGAATGGTATGCCTTTGTATGGGTCTCTTTCATTTACTGGTTGAGAACTTGGGCAGTCTCATTCACTACTAGATATATTCTTGTATCATTTTTTTGATAATTTCTTCTTAATTTTTTTTTTCTAGAAAAATGTCAGAGGTTGTACTTCTCAGCATGATTCTTTTCTTACTTTTTCTTTCCTGATATCCATTTCCTCCTTTTCCTCCCTTACTTTCTTGGTGACTCCATCTTCCAAATCTTCCATTGCATTTTTCAGTTCTGCTGTCATATTTTAAAGTTCTTAGAATTCTTTCTAGTTCTCTGCTGGTTCTTTTTTTTTAGTTGCATCATCCCGTTTATTCATGGATGTAATAATTGAACCTCTCTAATATATTTGAGGATATTAGTTATAATTTTTCTCCCAAAGATTTTTTGGTGCTTGAATGTTTTCCGTTTGTTTATTCCATGTTCCTTTTACCTGTTTGCGTGTGATCTTTCCCTTTGTGTTAGAACAGCCTTTCTCAATCTTTTCTTTCTAGAGGAATCCTTGAAATAATTTTCAGGTCTCAGGGAACTTCTGCATAAAATTATTACATCTTCAGCTTGATGCATAACATGACCACTAAGTTTTAGGTAAAATAATTCAAGAATAATTTCCAGTGCTCTTTTGAGTGCAGAATATTTTTCTGCAGGCCTGCTTATTTTATTTTACCTATTAACTTACTCTTTGTATCTAGTTCCTCTTTTCCATGTAGGATATTGAGTCTAAGTCAGTAATATAAGTAGTGGTAACTTAAGATTTTTTCTTTAAATATTTCCTACTTGATTTTTAAAACTTTATCCGAGTAGCCCAAAGTCTTATTACAAATTTCTACTACATAAAATGTTAATGAGTTATAATATATGGTATAACATGCATGGATGAATAGTTTTCTTCCTATTTTAAACTAAAGATGGCTATCTGTCCAGCCTTTCTTGAAATAATCAAGTAGTTTAGCTGAGCTTATCTTTTTTGAAATTAAGATCTTTCTTTTTTAAAAAATAAATTAATAAAACTCATGAAACAAAGTTCTGTTCAATAACTGGTTCAAGCCAACATGAGATTTGATTTTTCTAAATATGGGCTTGGTAGATTTAAGAAGAGGTTGTAAATTGATTTTAATTAATTGTATGTAATATGAAAATTTATTGACAGTGTTACATAGTGATACTATTACAACCATAGCAAAAGCAATATAAATAAATTGGGTTATAAGATACAATTTTATACAAGACTTTGAAAATATTTTCTTACTGCATTCATGACCAGGATTAATTTAAATTTAGCAATTAACAAATTGTTATATATTTGTGTTATATTTTCTCTCTTTTGGGAGTATATAGGCATAAAAGAGTATTATTTTTAAAATTAAAAATAAAGAATGAAATTTATCTAATCCATTTGAAACCTGTGCTTTTTTCTTCCTGCACAGTTACTCGAGTCTGAGTCAAATTTGAGATAAGCACACACGTATTTCATTTTCAGTCAAATTGCGATGTTCTCTTGATGATTGCTAAATAAGAGTTTGCTCAGATGTATTGAAAGTTGAAAACTTCAGAGCAATATTCATTGTCTTTCTGTGAGTGACTAGACTTATTTTGATCACCTGTTTCACTATTGCAGTGAACTGATTCTGGAGATTGCAATTCTTCATCCCTGGCCCTATTGGAATTGTTCATTGACTTAGGTTTAATATTCTTTTCCAGTTCATACATCATCTTCAGAATAACCATCTTGGGCCATCAGACATGTTTGTAAAATATAATGCTAATAAAATGTAAAACAAAGACAACAAATAACTGTACATAATATCACAAAAAATGAGAGTTTCAAAATATATTTTATTTCTAACCTCTACAGACCACATTTTGCAATGTTTAAAATAGTAGCAAAATGGCAGGGAAGCAATTGAATCACAGCACAGAAAAAAAATCATTATTTAAAGTGAAAATTTCCTTCCAGGTTTTTTATTATATCAGCAGAACTTATTTATTCACATAAACAGCCCATAAATAGAGGTAGGGAGGGCTGATGTCATCAGCCCACCACAGTCACCTCCATGTAGTGTAGCACTTATCAGTTATCAAAAGCCTCTTCTTTTTCATGTCAAAGACTGAGAATGGTCTTAATGCAATAAACATAACCCTACAGTGCGCTGCCGAAAGATCTCTTACTAAATTGCTAATGGGGCTGTTGCTTCAGTGTCCATCATTTCATCTCAAGGCATGTGTAATTCAAAGCTGATGTTATTTTTTAAATCGTGACCTTCCACAGAGCCCCCTGTGACACCTTGCAGAATCCTAGGATTCCTCAAGAGGTAGTACGATGTTAGAGGTATCCATTTGCTCTTTGGAGTCAATTCTACAGCAGGATTTTGTAAAGACTTATTACTTGGGACCTTTCTTTTGTTGGAGATCTTCACATATCAATATCTGTATCTTTTCTGGGGCCTGTGCAGGGCTCTACAGATTTCTGCCTGAAGACAGGGGCTTATGTGCTTGGTTTCCAGTACTCTTAGATTTAAACAAGGAAAGGAAGCTGGATGAGAGCCTCACTATTCAAGATGTAGACTTTTCACTTTCTACTCCTGCTTTCAGCATGGCACCTCTTCCCCACCTTATGCTATATATCTAGTGTCCTGGTTTGGAGTTTAATTTCCTCATAGATTTAATTCTCTGACTGTTCTTTGCATAGACATTCAGTCAGTGATTATATTTTCAGCCTCATACTTCATCTGCAATTTTGTATACCTGATGCCACCAATCCCTAAGTTTTTATGGGGCTAATGATATCAATTGGTTTACTTCTTATTACCTTTCATTGCAGGGTTTGGTACTCAATTTTCTTAGCGATGATAAATCCTCCATTTATTTTCCATTTTCCAAAAGTTTGTTGCCACCTCTCCTCTGTGTTGTTTCCCTTCCTGCTATCTTTATTATTGCAGTTTTCTCCACTGTTCTTTTTGTCCTTATGGAATTCCACCTCTTTCTTTACTGTCATTAGTGGAGTTTCAGTAAGGAATAGAGACAAGCACATGTGTTTAATATGCTATGATTAATCAGATGTCCTTCACTGAAAGTTTTATTTCCTGTCTCATTGAGAGACAATTCAGCATGGTGAGGGATGCTCACAAAAAGTGTTGGAACACAAATGAAAGATGTTCAGGCTTAGGCTCAACCCAGAAGTAGAAAACTGGCAGCCTGCAGGTTTAAAACAGCCCCATATATGTTTAGTTGGAATATACAAAGTTTGTTCTTTAATTAGTACTGTTTTAAAAATGAGGGAGTGTTCACATTATAACCAAGAATTCTGCCATCTATAAAATGAATCAGAAGACCTGGTCATGCATTATTATCATTTGGGAACAATGGACTAGGTATGAGAGGTGACTGTGCGTTTGCTCATTGGCTTGCCACAGTCATCCAGAAATCAGCACCATTCACAGCTCTGGAGCATTTATTTTACACTGCTCCCACTCCAGAAGAGTGTTTCCTGGATTTAGGAAATTCATTAAAGATTATGCATTTGTTGTGTTGTTTTCTGTCTACCAAAACATATCATCTCTAACCCTTTTTAATAAAATATATCATTTCCTCCCTCATTTATTTTATACAGATGCATTTTCATTCTTTTCTTTACCTCCTTTTGAAATAATTCACTATATTTGTTTTCTTGTAATAAGATGATAATACCATTTACAAAAGACAATATAAAAAATTCATGGAAAATGCTTAACCATATTTATAATCAATGATGTATCATTTTTTCCCTTATTAAATTAGACAGCTCCCAAATAACGAAAAATAACAACCCCCCCCCCAAATAACAAAACATCAGTGCAATACTGATAAGATTATGATACTCATATATTGTTAAGGGAAATATAAAATGATGGCTCCCTTTGGAAAAACAATTGGATAACATGTATTTTAAAAGAATATAAGTTATGTGCTTGAAGATAGTTTTGAAAGTTAGCTATAACAGCACGAGGGAAAAAGAAAGAGGAAGGGAAATTAAAGCACTCAATGAAAGAGAATGATTAGGTAAATTGTGATCCAAGAACAAAGGGAATATTACATGTTTATTAAAAAATATAACCAAAAGTCCGTTATACAATGCTTGATGAAAAAAATCAGAGCACTCAATTGTACATTTATACTTTTTATAAATTATGCAAAAATGAAAGCATACAGACCATGACCAAAGTTATCATTTTTCTGATTTTAAATGTAAGTAGAAAAAGTTACCATTTTTAAACTGATATTAAGTGTCATATATTTGTTTATAAAAGTTGTGAAACAAGATAAAGTATGTAGAATAAAATGAAAACCAGTCTTAATTTGACCTTCCCAAAATAACCACCATCAATACTTTGATATATATGTGTGTGTTTATTCTTCTGTTACAGCTTTATTGAGGTATAATTAAATATAACAAATTATGTATTTAAAGTGTACAATTTCATAAGTTTTGAGGTATACAAATGATAATGATAAAAGATAATGAACATATCCATCACTCTCAAAACTTTCCTCTTGTCACTTTATAAGTCCTTTCTCCCATCTCATCATTTAGAAGCAACCATTGATTTATGTCACTATAGGTTAGTTTGAATTTTCTAGAATTTTATATAAATGAAATCATACCTAAACTTTTTTTTTTGGTGGTGGGCAGGGGGGAAGTCTGGTTTATTTCAGTTAGCATAGTTGTTTTGGGATTTGTCCATGTTGTGTCTTGAATCAGTAGTCATTCCTTTTAATTGCTGAATTGTATCCCATTGTATAGATTTACCACATATCCATTTACCTATTGATAGACATTTGGATTGTTTGCAGTCTGGATATTAAAAATAAAGTTGCCATCAGCATTTGTGCAGGTGCTGTTGTGTGTACATATACTTTTCATGTTCTTGGATAAATATCTAGGAATGAAATAGCTGGATCCTATAGTATATATTTAACTTTTTGAATAATTGACAAAATGTTTTCCGAAGTGGTTATATTCCTACCAGCAGCATAGTAGATAGAGTTTTAAGTCTTCCACATTTTTGCCAAAGTTTCATATGTTTAGTCTTTAAAATTTTAGTCATTTTAAAAGATGTGTAGTGTTTATCTCATGGTTTTAATTTACATTTCCCAAATTATATCTTTTCATGTGTTTATTTGCCATCTATCTTTTTTGGAGGTATGTCTGATCAAATCATTTGACAATTTATTATTTTCTTAATATTGTGTTTTGAGAGTTCATGTCCTGAAAGTATACAATTTCATAAATTTCATATATATATATATATTCTGGAAACAAATTCTTTATCAGATATGTGATTTGTAATTATTTTAGGAAGAAGCAAATTATTTTTCCCTTGCCTTGGAATTTACAAAACTTGTATATTCCTTAAGACCAACAATTATGTCACATTTTAAGCAATGAATACATTGCGTTTAATAAAAAAATTAGCTTTCAAAGTAACTTTACTATAATTTATGAGTGAATGTTAGAGTTTGTTCCCTTCCAGGATGTAACAGAATATATGTAAATATTTAAGTTTAGGAAGGTGTCATAGTAACTGCTTTCCACTAATAAACATGTCTTTCCAATTTAAGTTTTAAACAGTGTTTGAAGGGGCTAGAGCAACATATTAAAGTGGTGTTTTAGTAGCTGAGAAGCAGCTAGAATTGGATAGAAGTGCTGGTTCTTAGGAGATTAGCAAAAGTTTTGGTTTATAACATTAAGATTGTCCTAGACAAAAGATGTTAAGATTTTCCAAATCTATAAAGCTACTCTTTTCTATGCTATATACTTTAAATGCTGATCATGGTAGCAGACCCTGATTTGAGCCTTAAAAAAAAACCCAAAACTGTCATGAGCCTTGATGGGAAAAGCCTACATCATAAAATTCATCTTTGTCATTAGGGGTTTGCTGTCAGACTCGACGGAGTTCAAACATTTACTGAAGACCAAAACAGTATTTTCTTCATATGCCTTTCTCATCCTTGGTAACCAGGGGGTTGTCATTTAACAACTAGAATTGCTTGAGTAGTCCTTGAAAGGGGTTTCAGCTCCAGAGGATAAAGAGGCTCTTAAAAAAACCACTCTGTCCAGAATTCATCTTAGTTACTTGAAACTTCTGATAGTTGCAAAAGGATTATTTAGAGTGTCAGAAATCTCCAAGGAGCCATAAAACACTGCATATAATGTTTCTCTACCAGCTAAAACTGTTCCAACTCTTAGAAGCTCGCCTATTGGGTCTGGGCATGTTAATTGAAGGTGTGTGGCTGTGCTATATGCCAGAAATGAGTAAAATGAGCCATGCCTCTTTCCTTTCCCCATCTTCAGCTTGTACTTTGCCTTTTAACTCTTACTCATCCTTCAGTTCTCTTCTACTTTCTGTTCTGTTAGCATCTTATGCTTCCCCTAGCACACATTAAGTGACTGCATCGTGATTGCTTCTCATCTTGTTTGCATCACCCACTAAGTTATAAACTCTGTGAGGGCTTATTTATTATTATGCCACCAGCAATAGCACTTAGCCCATAGTAGGCACTGATGGACATTTGTTGGATGAATGTATGAATAAATGCACAGAGCAGACCCTGAGAGGGTAGGAGAATTTCAGTTCCTAAGCAGAATAAGACAAAGTTTTCCTTGTTAATGAATTGAATTAATTGATGAGGGGCTAGGATTTGAAAAGTAAATGAAGGAATAAACCCAGAGTTTTAGGAAGAGGGGAGACAACCATTGCTATACAGGTTAGAGGAGCCTACCATAGGAATCTGTGAAGGTCTGGTAGTGAGATTACCTGTTTGTGACTGGGGTCTGGAACATGACTTCGAAGTGGCTTCGGTAAGCTCAAGTTTAGATGTAAGTCTGCTCTTAGCAGCAGATTGATGCATGGGTGTGGGACACTCTGGTAAGCCTCGATCTGTTAGGAAAATTTAGAATATTTTGACAGAAAAGGGAAGGGGATGCTGTTTGTTCCTATTTTCATATAACCATTTGTTTGGATCCTTGAGATGTTTATCACCTCTTCTCAACTCTGCCATTATAGTTTGGGAAGTTATAAGATAGAGAATTGGTGCTCTTTTGGTATCTTTATATCTCCTGGAATATTCATATGTTTGGTTTTCTTTTACTCTAATTTCTCTTAGGGTTTTCTCAACATGAGTAGGTTCTAGCTGAGGATAAAATGGCTATAACTGGCACATACAAAATTTATCATTTGAAATATATATTTGTTTTTAAAATAACCGTATTACTGAACTCGCTTATTAGTTCCAATATTTATTTTAATTCATCGTCTTGGATTTTTTTAGATATGTGTAAGTAAGAATCAAATTTCCTTCTCTTTCCTAATATTTATACTTCTTTTTAATTCTGGTGGTCTTATTTAATTGCCTAGAACTACCAGAAAGATGTTAAAAGATTAGTTGTTATGGTGGACATTTTTGCCTCATTCTTTGTTAATAAAAATGTCCATAGTGTTTTTATATTTAAGTGTTATGTGCCAATTAATTTGACTATAGAGATTCCATATCATATTAAGGAATATACTTCTATTTTGGGGTCATAGATTTAAAAGTTTATCAATGACTTTAACGAAATATCTCTTGAGACAATTAGATAATTTTTCTCCTTCGACCTATTATGATGAATTATAGATTTCCTAGTATTGGCCCATAATTACATTCTACCTGGAATAAATCCTACTTTGTCATGGTATATTATTCTTTAAATATCATGACAGATTTAATTTTCTAATGTTTTATCGATGATATATGTATTTATAGTTATAATGAGATTGCCTAGGAGACTATGAATTTGCCTCACAGTTACTACTTGATACCAACTCTTGCTTCCTACCCCTGCAGCTCCGAGCTGGGGTAGGGAGGCTATTTGTGACTTTTTCCTTGGGTTCTGATCACTTTCTTCCCAGCCAGATTGTGCTCTTGTTAATTCTTTATTTTGTCCTCATCTATTGTCTAGGGCATAATTTTCTTGAACCTTCTCTCCTGGTTTATCCTAATTCAGATTGCTCCTTTCCCTCCCTTTTTGATTTTTATTCAGATTTTATTCACTAAAAATTGGGAAATATTGTGGTAGGCAAAGTCCATTTCATTAACCCCAAAGCCCTTGATCTTGTGATTCAAATTTAAGAGCAATAAGCAAAACAAAATTATATAGCATTGTCATTGAATTCACATTTGAGATTGTAGCATTTATAAAAATCAAGTATTTTCAAAATTTTCATAAAGATAAAGTCTTTGACTCAGGAAGAGGACAGTGTCACTGAACTACTTCCCTGGGGGCTGAGAACATCTCAGTGGTTGGCTCAAGGTCACAGCATTGCAAATCTCGAGTGCTAAACCTTATGCCTCGAGGAATATCTTTAATTGTGAAGATTTTTATGTAGGTGTAGTAGAACCCTTTTGTTAATGCTGGTATTTGGAATAAGATGCACACTTTTGTTTAAAGTAGTAGAGTTCTACCTGCTTTTATGCTGCGAAGTATTGCGCTTCAGGAGACACATTCTATGTCTTGTGTATACTTGTTATTAGCCCTGAAAAATGTGGAAGGATGTGCAACTCATAAAAACCACAATCACGACAGCAGCCAATTGCAAGCACCAAGGGTGTGCAAAGCTTGTGCTAAACCACACTTTACCATTTGTATGGTTCACCTTAGGGATGGCCCATATAGTAGATGTCCTGCTTGAAGGTCCCTTCTCCATAGGGTCTCTCTCTTTTTTCCTTTCCTCTCTCCTACCCCTTCCCTGGGGTCTTACTTTCTTCAGCTGATGTTCCTTGTAGTTAAGGTCAGAAATTCTCATTCTAAATTCCATCCTGGGGAAGTATTGAGGATCTTTCCGGCTCAGGGATTTGAGGTTCTTTGGGTGTAGGTTGATTTGTTTGATTTGACAAACAAACCTTTTTCTTGCCAAGACTAATTATTCTTTCAATAATGCAAATGTGCTGTTTAGCAAAAGAAAGATTCCCCTCTCCACCAGGAATAAATATCTGGAGGAACGAAGGATACAGAAGCCCTTCCTGTCACATGTTTCCAATGGTACAAGGATTTTATAGAGCAAAGCAAGGCTGACAAAACAGAAGTTTCACTCCTGGGTCTGTGAGCCCAGGGTATTGTATTTGTTTGCCCATAGCCAGTGGATAAGCAGTGTGGACAAAAGTCCCAAGGATACCATCTCTCCCTCTATGTCCCTGAATGGCCTTGGGCAAATGCATGAACTTATCTCAGTGTAGAAGGAAGGTGATTGTGCTGCTTCCTCCATTCCAGAGCTGTTGAGAAGTTGAATGTGAATGTGTCTGTGGAGAGCTCTAAGCTTCCCCAAGAAGGGCACTGTGCAATTACAAGATATTACTATCACCACTCCTGTTAGGTGCGTTGCAATTGTGATGGCTGGAACTAAATCAGCTGCACCTACCTGTCCTTTAGCTTTAATGCTTCATGTCTCCCATGTAGCCTCTAAAGCAAATAAATATTATTTTCCAAGTCAGGCTGCCTTCTAATGAGTCAGGGTTGACTCTTGCTTTATACACTTGGGGACTGGCTTCTCTGGTCCAGCTGTGTGGTGAAGTGGATTCTTTTCCTGGCCAGACACAGCTGCAGCCTCACTGCTGTCCAGCAGAGTGACTTTGGATCTGTTACTTAACCTCTCTAAGGCTCTGTGTCTTCACCAGCAAAATTAGGTTACTTATATTATGTTAAATGAGATTAGTTTTCCAAAACTCTTAGAAAACAGAAAGTGTTCAATAAACATTAGTGTTTTGACATTTTATTTTCTTTTATTCTCTCACTTTTTGGCCCTGGCGTTAATGTGACATGTGCATTTCTGTCCCAGCACCGTGTTTTGGGTAGCAGTGGATATTTTAGGTGCTTTGAGATATGGCATTATTATCCTGGAAGATTTCATTTTGAAACGTGTCTTCATTCTCAACGTCCTCAATGCAATTTAAACAAACCAAATGTATAAAAGCATTTACTTTGTGACACTTATTTTCAATAGCTTGTGAGCCCTCACATGCTCTTAATAGAAAGCAAAAGCTGCAGAAGCTGTCCAGGCTGTTAGGAGGTGCTATTTAAAGCCTCAGTGGGCCAAAAAATGACAATTTTGAAACTGAGTGGAGTGTGACGATGCCAAGTACTAGCAGACGCCCAAGAAACCTGTCACATTTGCCATGTGTTACCAAAAATCTCAAGAGTCTACAGAGGTTTTTGAAGATTTTTTTTCTTGTAGGAAGCTTTTGCTATTTTAATCTCTAGATATCCCTTTTGCTGTGGATGCAACATGCTACAGCAAAGGAATCTGACTGCAAACTGGGCCTCTGTGGATAGGGAGGGTTTCCCTCATGCAGAGAAATTTATGAGGCTTCCAGCTGAGCTTACGTAGTTGACGACTTTATGCCTGGGAATCAATGATTTCATCGAAAAGTGGCTGTTTCTGCTGCTGCACATGCTTGTTTTGCAGTGGTTTAGAGGCCTGCTCTGCCTCTGACTAGCGAGGTGACCCATAGAGTTATTTTTAACCACTGAGTCTCATTTCACTGTCTGTAAAGTGGGCATAGTGATACCAACCTCATGGTATTTTTGTAAAAATTTGTAATAATGTATATAAACTTCTTACATTCCTATTTGATATACAGGTGGTACATTGATACATTTTAGTTATTATAAATAAAACTAATGAAAAATAATCATTGTGGTGGGTAGAATAATGACCCTCCAAAGATGTCCACATCCTAGTCCTTGGAACCTGTGAATATATTACCTATCATGGCAAAAGGGACTTTGCAAATTTGACTAAGGACCTTGAGATAGGAGGTTATCCTGGGTCTTCTAGGTGGGTCTAATCTAATCACATCGATCCTTAATATGGACCTTTCCCTGCTGTGGTCAGAAGCACAGTCAGAGACATGCTACATTGTGGGATTTGAAGATGAAGAGAGTGGTCTGTAAGCCAAGGAATGTAGGCAGCCTCTAGAAGCTAGAAAAGGCAAGGAAACAGATTCTCCTCAAGAGACTCTAGAAGGAACCAGCCTTCCCAATACCTCGCTTTAGCCCAGTGAGAGCAATGTCAGACTTTGGACCTATAGAAGTGTGAGAGAATAAATTTATGTTGTTTTAAGCCAATAAATTAGTGATAGTTTCTTATGTAACAACAGTGGAAAACTAACAGGACTAAAGAGACTGTTAAGCATTTGTGCGACTGTATAAAGGGTGAAGCCCATGATGCTCTGCATTTAGAGTATGTGCTAAACTCTAACCCCCTTGAGCTTGGTGAGAGTGTTTGGAATTACCAGCTTCTCTTCTGTGCAGGAAATGTGGTTTGCTTCACAAATAATTGAAATGTTATGTTATACCCCAAAGGATTTGAGTCTCGTCTGAAAAAGTTGCATTATTTACATATGGAATTTTGGAATTACTGTAATCGCACAAATCCTTTGTTTCCTCTCTGAATAAATAACAGTAGAGTTTTGTAATACCTTATATTTCTATGAGCAAAAGAACTTAGAATCAAAAGATGTGGGTCTGAATCCTGCTGTCCTGGAAAAATTAGGTAATCTCCAAAATGGATAGGCAGAATGGAGATAACACCTGGTCTATCTACTTATTATGTGTGTTAAGGAGATAAAGTGAATAAAGATTCATTGAGTACTGGCTCGCTATACAAATTTTATGTGTAACTATTATTCGATTTGTTATTATCATGTTGTAGTAGAATCATGGAAAGTTAGATCAAGAAAAGATACCAGAGATCATTTAGCCTACTAGCCTTGGAACTTGGGCCAAGAGGGCTAAATAACTTGAAAACATTCTCTTGGCTTCCTAGTGTCCAACCTCTGACATGGCCTGGATCATCACTGGGAGACGGGCCAGGCTGGGAACTTGATCTTACTTAAATAGTGCAAGCTGGGTTGGGGAAGAATATAGCTATAAGAATTGGGAAGCAGAGGGATCTAACCATAAGAATTGGTGATGAGTTGGGAAGGATTAGGTAATGGGAGAAGATATTCAGGTGGTCCCCAACAATTTGGGGGAGTATAAAGACAGAGCGGGGTGAAGTGGCACCATGCTGAGCTGGTAGTCAGAGATGGCCTTATAGTTAGTGAAAATATGAATATAACTTCGAGCTTCTGACTAAAGCCTGTGTTCTTTCTACTGTACATATTGTTTTTTGGGGGGAAGGGAGAAGAAACTGCCCCTAGTCTCCTAGTGATTCTTCCCTAACTTTTGGAAAGAACCCAAGTTGGACTTATTTTGAATTCTGCTTAAAGATTAAGGTATTGCAATCAGGTTCCAGTCAGTGACCTTCTTCAGCATGTGATAGGCTCACATCCCCAGAACTTGAATCTGTAATCTTTGGTCCCGAAAGTTTCTGCTTTAATATCCAAACTTGCCGTGGATAGTCAAACAAAACAATAGTAATTCTAAATTTCATCTTTGGCTCCCAAGGTCTCCTCAATGTACACATACTTATATAAGTATATACTTACACACACTTTACGTATCATACATGTGCACACACACACACTCATACCACACTCACCACAAATACATACACACTCATAAACAGACACATACCACACATGAGAATTAAAGTATCAGTGCTTTCAGGATCTTTTCTGTATTTTGTTTTTAAAAAAATAGCAAATTTTATCCCAATATGTGCTGATTAGAATGTGACCTATATATAGTATATTTTCCTAGATTGTATTAAGTGGCCATTTGTAAAAGAAGAATGGGTTGGAAGATGAAGGAATGCATTAACTATCCCTAGATTCTAATCTAACAGTAACAGTCCTTTATAATTTTATAAGGTTGTAGAAATCAGAGGGCTTTTGTATTCACCAATGCATTGAATCCCCCAATAATCCTCTGAAAGAGGCAGGGAGGTATCTTTATTCCTGTCCCACAGAAGGCATGCAGAAAGGAAGTGTGAACTGACCAATGTCAGAGTTGGGTTTAAAAGGACAGCTGACAACTTTTCTATAATCGTGAAGCTGCTTCCCTCATCTAGCTGGTGGAGAACCACAGCAATGAAGATATTTTAAATGAGTTTTAAAATTGAATTTTAGCTATAGATCGTGTAAAGTTTTCCCCATTCTAAGTGTTAAACAAGTTTGTTACACAAAATTTCAAAAACTTGTAAAAATGGGAGACTATTGCCCTTAGAGATGACTCTAACAGTTTTAATATATTTCTTTTAAAATATTTTCTATGTATAGAACTTCTGTCATTTTGTTTGCCTGGTAAGTTAATGTTGAATAGTAATTTTCTTATTTTTTTTAAAAACATTGGTGCTACATTGCCTGTTGTTATCTTTAATATTATATTTAATAATTGCAAAGTACTTCATCAAGGGGCTGTACCATAATTCACTTGGTAATCTGTTTTAGGATCTAGGTAGTTTCCAATTTTTTGCATTTCCACATTTGATTTAATTTTTCAGGAAAAATGTCAAGAATTGGGATTATCAGGCTAAAGCAAATTGGATATATATTGCCAAATTGCCTTCTAAAAGTGTTATACAAATCTATCTTTTGTTGATAGAAATTAAATCCAATTAAAATATAATATTGTTCTTAAAAGACCTTCAGGAATAGAGAATTTCTAACTGGCACCTTTCCCCAACAGGATCCAGCGTCTGGCTGTGTTATTCAGGTCCTTCTCTCCCTTCTCCAATCCCATTTCCAACCTTTTATTGCTCACTCCACCTCAAAGTTCCATTAATTTTTAACGCACAACAGTTCGGTTTTGCTCTTTCCTTATATCATTAAGCCCCTGGGACCTCATCTCTGTCACCCAAAATGGCTTATTTTTTCTAAGCAAAGTTAGTTCCCGCCCTATGAAAGTCTCTGGAGCCAGCTGTAAAGATAATGTTTTCAACACTCGATATCACTCACCAGTGCTTGAAAAACATCTATTTATTTACTCGTTTGTTTATTTAGGCTGATGGATTTCAGGATCCTAAAAGGATTAACTATTTAGTTATAAGAGGTGTCCTAAGGAGAGAGTAGCTTGCAGGAAGTGATGAGTTTTCTGCTATTAGACATATCCAAACAGAGGCTCAAGATCATTTGTTAGGATAATTGTAAGTGGAATTCAAACAACAGCTGACCATTGGGCTAGAACAGATGATATTGAAGATCTCTATGATTTTGGGAGTCTGTGAATCCATGATTTTCAATTTAGTTCTCTAAATACCGAGGCACTTAATGATCCATTTCTAAGGTCTATCTCTTTAATAACAGGCAAGCACAAAATATTGGGCTGATGGGTCGGACACCTATATCATGTTGCTTCCCCACCTGTGATTCGATGTGATTAGCTGCCTCTGGCAACGTTCCTCCCAATGGAATCCTTTGGGGTAATTTTTCTGCCTCTGAGACATTTCAGCCCTTTCACTATTTTAGGAACACACTTCTAAATTATACAAGGTTCTGCTGACACAAAGGCCATGACACCTTGCCAAGAGGAATTCTCCATGAATGGAGTAAATTAAGAGAGAAAGCCTGTGAAATGTGTGTCAATGAATCTGCTCTGGCTTCCCCAGATTCAACACAGCTTGAAGCTGAGGAATCCTGACACTCAGGGATAGAAGGTGCTTTTTGTATTTGGAGTTAGTTATATCAGAAGAGTGCTGATACCTCAAGCAGCCTGGGTTTGGAGATGCTGGTATGGTAGACACCCACCAGCAAGTCACCTTCGTTGGATACTCACATTAGCCACACCTTTCATTTGAGCATCATGTTGCTCTTCAGAGCAGCCAAGGAGCAGCTTACCCTAACTTGAATTAATTTATTATAGTAGCAATAAGAATCTAATACAGAGGATGATTCCCATTTTATAGATGAGCAAGGGGGAGAAGCCTGCCAAGGTTTGCACAGTAACGGCTGGGAGTTCAGCCCTGATAATCTGATTGCAGAGTTTAGGCTCATAACCACTCTGCTCTACTGGTTATGAGCAAAGGGTACCTGGCAGTGACTGCCCTTCCCATTTGTGCTGATGTGACAGAAATGGAAGTTGGTGAGCTAGTGATAGACAGTGGCTCACAAGGGAAACAAACACTCAGGTAAGCTCCTAGATCTTTGTCATACCAAACTTAAACCTTGATGAGAACTTTAAGCCTAAAAAACCCAATTTTTTTAATTAAAAGAATTACATTTTGGAAAAGAACAAAAAAAGTTGATCATCCTGCCACCTTTGAACTTAAATTCCTCCCTTTGCCAATGAGCATTTTTTTGTCATTTCTTTAAATTTTATAATCACTTTATGTTTTACAAAACATTACTATTTCCTACTTATTTGATTCTCATAACAATCGTTTGAAGTAGATAAAATAGATGGCACTGAAGCTCAGAAAGTTTGTTTTGCAGCTGAGGCCACACAACTAAGGACCGAAGCAAGAATCTCAGAGTTTCATTCCAAATCTAGAACTATCTCCAATACATCTTGTTTTTTGATATTGATAGATTTCGTTCACAGCTATAAAACTACTGTTGTATTTTCATTTATATTGAAGACAACATCCGCCTTTTGGAAAATTGTTACTAGTCTGATAATGATGCACGAGTTACTTTAAGAGCACATCTATTACTTCCAGTCACAAACTCCATGAAGTACATCTCAACATCAAAGACAAAATCTAATTTCTCTTTTGGATTTTTTTTGTCATTTTCTAGTGAGTTATTATCTTCAATCTTTAGTCTGTAGGTGTTACATAAAGTCACTGTGTTTAGAGTAACACTCAAACTATCTTATATAAGTGGGTCAAAATCAGTTTTGTGTATGTATGACATGCAAATCTAGAGCATTGAGAAAAAATTCTGGTTAGATGTAATTTTTTCTTTGAAGATCTATCCTATGCATATTAAAACTTCAATGATGGGAAATTTTAGCAGTATTATAGTTTGCTCATACTTTGCAAAAAGTCAGAAACACTGATTATAAAATAACTCTGTGTTTTTATTAATATATTAAAAATCTTCTACAAGAGGCGTGCAATGCCAGGAACTGTGATAGGTATGAGAGGGAATCAAAAAGTGAATTAGACACAGTTCTCTCTCAAAAAATCCACAGAATTCCAGTGGAATACAGATCCATAAAACATAAACCTCAAGGCAATTGAGTCTTAAAAGACACGTACGTCTTTTGCAGGTAGAACATATGCTAAGAATAAAGGAGATACAGTACAAGCAAAAGTACTGAGGCATGAGAAGGCAGAGAATTTTCAGGAATTGCAAATGGAGGCTAAAAAATATGTGTGTGTGTATGTGATGTGTGGCCATGCTAGGGAGCATGGGTGTGTTCAAGCAGGTAATATGAATCACAGAAGTGTTTTAAGCAGAAACAGATAAAATCATTAAAAAAATTAAATGCATCACTTTGGTTGCTATGTGGAGGCCTACCTGAAGATCAGTTTAGATTCATTGCTATAGGTAAGGTGAGTGAGGCTATGGGACTGAACTAAGTGAGGATGGAGAGGAACAGGTGGAATTGAGGAGTCTCAGAAATGACAACAATGGGCATTTTTGAATGATTGAATGGAGACGGTGATGAAGGAATTATTTAAAATTTTGCATCATAAATTTTTCTGAAAAGATACTCTATATAAGTATGATCTATTTGATGTCCACATGGTTTAGATTTTATTTAGTCATTCATTCAACAAGGATTTATTTAGTAGCTGTCTTAAAAAATGTTTTAAGCAAGGTGGGAATGTATATATTATATGTATTTTGTATATTACTTGGTCTTGACCCTTTAAGAAGCTTATAGTGTAGTAGAACTTACTTAAAGATCCTGGAAAATTGTTTTATTTTTAAGTCATGTGTCTAAGCTAGAAAAATCAGATACTCTCTCCTGGGACTTTGCAACTTGAGCAAATGGCATAAAACCAATCAGTGGTGGTCCCTTATAGGCTGTGTCCTGGAGCCTCTTTCATCCACAGAATGGACAGAAGTTCCTTCATCTTTACCTTCTGGAGCTTCCTGGTTCCTATCTATTTCCAAAGCTGGTTTTCCAACCTTTTTTTTTCTTTTTCTTTTTTATTCTGTGAACCTCTAGAAATTTTTTGATAACATTCCCTATTTCTTATATTAGTCAGAATTAGTTTCATTGGCTTGCCTTCCTCATGAACTCATATTTTCATTTTTTTGTATCTTTGTTTTTTCTCCCTCTACATTTATGGATTTTTTTCAAGTTTGCTATCTCTATCAGTGATTCTGTTTTTTGAAGTATCAGTTCTGTTCTTAACTACCTGCAATGTAGATTTTAATTCCTCTGTGCCACTTTGCTCCTTCATACCCTTTTCCATAGCAGTCTCGTCCCTATCTTTTCAGTTTTAGACTGTTCCCTTCATGTGAATATCTTTTCCTCTTCCACGAGGAATTTGCCTTCCTTTATAAAATTAACTTGTCAGAACATTTTATTCGCATCAAATAGCAAATATCAAAACTTTTCTGACCACAGAAATAATACCTTCTTTCCTTGAATATAGAAAAGTTGTTATTTAATTCCTTAAATCAATTGCATTATTGGAGAGAAAGCCCAGGA
Source organism: Pteropus medius (assembly GCF_902729225.1). Taxonomy (NCBI): domain Eukaryota; kingdom Metazoa; phylum Chordata; class Mammalia; order Chiroptera; family Pteropodidae; genus Pteropus; species Pteropus medius. Next base: position 1,288,855 of record NW_024341894.1, on the reverse strand, counting down.
TACAAAAAGGCTGCTTTGAAGATTGTATCACAGTGAAACTCAGACACATTCCTTCCCACTGTTCACATCAAAATGTCTAGGCTTCAGATACAAAAAAAAAAAAGAAAAGAAAAAAAGAAAAAACCAAACCCAAACAAACCATAGATACCATTGGATCTGTGCCTGTCAGTTTGGGGTATTTAATCTTTTTTCTCCCATTGTATATGAAATCTACTTCCCTACGGTTCATATAGGCCATTTCTTCAACAAGCAAGGATTAGCACAGCACATTTTTACCCCTTCATGGCTGTGTTCAGATCTCACATACATCATAGTATTTTAATGGACTAGAAAGACTTCTTCACATTATTACTAGCTGAAACTCTTCTCTCTTGAGCCATCATTTTACATTTAATGTTTTCAGGATTTTTTTGTTTGTTTTTTATTTTTGGCCTTCTGAGTCCTTCATCCACTGACGATGTTTTGGCTCACACCAATTCCCACTTTCCTTAGCATTTCTATCATTTTCTACACAACAGGAATGACTCTCCTTTGCCTCTTTTGTTAAACATGAATATCTTTCCCTATTTTTTCTTGTCGTTCTTTCCACTCTCTTTTCAGAGGCTGAGAATAGACTGACTGTAAGAGATTATATAGACTTGCTCTTTTACATTTGTTTGAAAGAGGGTGAGAAATGGAGTCCAAAAAAGCTTGTTGTAGCGTTCTATTTTATTTCTCCTTTCTTATATGCTTTGTATGTCCAACTGCCTATTATATCTCTACTTGGATAGCTCACAGGATCCTAAGACTCAGTGTGTGCAAAACTGTGCTCATCTCCCAAACCCTGAACCCAGCCTGAAGCCTGCTCCCTCTTCACTAGTTCTGACTTCAGAAAATACCACCTCCGTTTACCACCCCAGAAATCTGCCAATCATCCTTTATACCTCTTTCTCACTCAAACTGCTTGTCTCTGATTCTGTTGAGTCTGTCTCTTAAGAAAATCTCAAATTCATCACATTTATCCATGTTTACTAATTTAACCCTAACCCATGCTAATGGTATCTCTCTCCTGGAGTACAGCCTCCTAAGAGATATCTTCACAAAGAATCATTTGGTTGCAAATGATAGAAAACACCTTGAACAATAAATAACTTTTATTGGCTTATATAATTGAAATAGCCAGAATTAGGGTAGAGAAAGACTTCATTGGGAATGTCAGCAATGTCCCCCAAATTCTAGTTTGTTTCAGTTTCTCCTATGTACTTTCTACTACGTTATCCTCCTGTTCAAACTGGATCACCCTGGCAAGGGGGCTGTGAGGAGGTCCTAGATCCTCAGGCTTCTTTGTTTATGGTCTTCAAAAAGAGAATCATTTCTTTCAACAGCTCTCGTAGAATAGTGACAAAGCTTCTTTCCTATTAGTCTTTAAAAAAGACCCTCTCAGATTTCACTTACCAAATTTGGGTCACGTGTCCTTCCCTGAACCTACCACTGTAGTCAGAGGGATGAGTTTTGTTGATCGTAGGCTCACTCTTAGAGTTAAGGGGAAATAAATTCCACTCTAACCGCAAGGCTAAGAATGTTGCAGGGGAAATAACTTGAAAGTATTTTGGGGGAATAGTTAGTTGAGAAAGAAAGTAAAGGGCAGCACATCTGAGTCTTAAAAAAAAGGAAATTGCATTGTGCCACTCTCTTATTTAAAACCACTCTTTGGCTTCACTTTGCCCCTTGGTTAATATATAAATAATCCTTAAGATACCTTCCAAATTCTATGGCGATGTGGCCTTGCTCACCCCTCCAACTTCATCTGTTACCACTATCTGTTCTTCGTCACTATCCACTCACAGTGGCCGACTCTTGTTCATTCCCTTGGATGATCAGGGCTTTTTCCTGTCTCATAGCCTTTAAATATGCTGTGCCATCTACCTAGAATGATCTTACCTACACTCCTTACCAGGACAACTGCTATTCACCTATGCTTTTCTGTTATAGTCCCTTTCATTATTTAAGTTCTAATGAGACTAATCACTTAATTCTTGTCTTTCTAACTGGACTGTAAGCACCATGAAGGTAAAAACAGAGCTTGTACTTTGTAAAAACCACTGTGTTCTTGGGCTTTGTTTAGTAAAGACGCCCACCACTTCCATTCTAACATCGAATAAAACCTCTCATCTGGTATCAGCATCAGTTCTCCTAGCTGCCTCTGTTTGTTCATTTGTTAGGTGGGACAGCATTACCGACCTTGCTCTTCACTTTGAGCAAGACCTTTTGCTTTAAAGAGCCTGAGTTCTCATATCTAACCTGGGAAAAATATATTTACCTCTTAGGATGTTATGAAATTAAATTAGCTAAAGTATGTATAAATGCCTAGAGTACTTGATATTGTCTGACAAATATTTGCTAACTTAAAATTGGAATCTGTATTTAGAGAACTTTCCACCAGCTGTCTGTCCTAGTACTGTATTAATTTCTGTCTTGGAAAATAGCTGAATGACCTTTGGAAAGTTATTTTGCCTTTTATCTTTATAAATATTTGTTGACTACCCAGGATGTATAGCGTTTTCCCAGGCTATTCGGGAGCAAGTGAGAAAGGATATCTCAAAGACAGAAGAGATAACTCTACAGAGCTGCCAGTCTTATTTGCACTTCATCTCAATTTGACATTAACATACAAATATTGCATTGAAATTGTTTTCTATTATTAAAAACTGAATCTGATTACATACTAACCTACAAGGTCTTTGTGAAGGATTTGAGTCCTTTGCTCTTGCTTTCATTTTTCAGGTTGTACTTATGCTTGGCAGGATTTATTCTTCAGATGTGCTTTGTTAAGGGCACTATCATAAAAAATAATTTTTATATGAATTATAATTTCAAGAATGGTTTTAATAATGTATTCTTAAATATTCACCAAGGCAAATCATAGGAAAGGAGTGACTATTACAGCTGGACACTTTAGCATTCATTATGTCACTTCATCATTTTAAAACATCTTTTTATTATAGAAACAAGGCATGTTCACTATAGAAAATTTGGAAAATATAGATAAGGAAAAAAAGCATTTGTAATCTTATCACTTGAAAAGATAACCACTATTGGCATTTTGATATTCTCATCCTACACATGCACCCATGTGTGTGTGTACACACACATACACACATGTGTGGACAATATTTCAAATAATTAAAAGAAAGTCAAAATATTCATCCAGACATTTAATGTGTTCCATTCAACAATAAGTTGTAATCTCAATGAACTCTTATCAATTCCTGTAGTTTTACTATTGATTTTCTTGCATTTATCAAGTAGACGTATCACATACAAATAATATTTGACCTCATTTTTGCAAATATTTATACTACTGGTTTTGTTTTCCTGCCTAATTACATTGACTTTCCAAAACAACGATAATTAATTGTTAAAATATAAGCTTATCATGTTCTTGACTTCAGCGGAGTTGTACCTACGTGTATGTTATGGGAGTGTGTCTGTGTGTGTCAGCATTGATGGTATTACATGAAAGGAGCCTTAAGAGCCAGTGATTAGTTGATGGGGTGGGATAAGTAACCATCAATAAAGATCAGGGGACTGAATAAATTTAGAACACATCGTTCCAGCTTTTGAGAGTTAAGAAAGGATTAAAGATGATGGAAAACCAAGATTCACTCATCACTATTTCTGAGACAGTACTAGCTAATAATAATAATAATAATAGTAATTATTATTATTTTTGAGAAGAAAAGGTGAGCTCTATCTATATTGAGAAACAGAACAAACCATTGAGAATCCCTTTTGCTGTCTTGGAGCAAAAACACTTGAGAGCAGCCCCAGAATCCATGCAGTAGCTAAATCAAGCAAAAGGCTGGCAGCACAGTATGGTTTTTGCACTTAGCAGAAGGTCCAGGAAGGAGGCATCTGAGGGCTAAACCATGTAACTGGAGCAGAGGCCAGGCTAAACATAAATTTCTCAAGAGAATACTGGCCTCTGTCACAACTGCGTGACCAATCACAAAGAAGAAATGATACATGAAGCTTCCTTGCTACCTTTCTACAGCTGCCATTGGTTCACAGAACTGTGATGTAAAGCTATATAAAGCAGCATTCATGCTTAAGATGGAAGAAATTCCAACAACCAGATGGGTGGCCAGGGAACACCTAGGCCTTAGTAGATCTCTTCTAATTCCAGTGTGAGCAGATAAAGAAAAACCAATATGGAATTCTTCAAAAAATAGAATGGCAAAACAAAGACATTAAAAATAAAAGGGAGGAGGGAGGAGGTAGATGGGGAAAAAAAATTTAAATAATTTCTTCATTAAATAAATAAATAAAATAATGATAAATAAAATGTTTAGTAAAAGAAAAAAATGTCAAACTTCTAAAAAATAAATAAATTAAAAAATAAAAACACAGACTTTCTGTTAAACATTTGCTATAGAATTTACAAAGTATTTCGATAGCATCTGTTTATGGGATTAACTAAATTCTTAGTGTTTCATTCAACTCTATGATGAAAGGTCGAAGGCAATGTAATGAGACAGCCTATTGAGATGAACAAGAGAGCTTTTTGAAAGGCATACCAAAATAAGACCTGAATTTGAGTTTCAATTAAAAACATAACTTCAGATTTAAAATCTGAAATAGCACACAAGGCAAGAAAAATTTTAGGCTATTAGGTAATATATATAGAAGATAATTTTGAAATGTTTTCTTGGAATATAGAAAAAACAATATGGAAATGTAAAGATGCTAAGAACATGATAGGAATGGAAAACAGAGAAGCTATTACAAATATGAATAAATGCCATATAAAGATATCAGAATAAATGGAAAATATGTTGCTTTAAAATTTTTTTACTCACTGGAAAACCACCTGTGTTTGCAGGTCAAAATGACTTACGACGCCTAAAATGAAAATCCTGCTAAGATAAATAAATTTCATGGATAAAGGAAGAATCAATCGTGAGGGCCATGCCACCTGGAGCTCCTTTTTTTCACAATAGATTAATAACATTTGGAAGTGGCTCTGATGGGGCTCAGAGTTATATGGTCACACCAAACAGGAAGCCAGCAGGGATCAGGCTTTTGCTTGACATGACTTCTTATTAATAAGATGGGGTCACTCCAAAAATGATGGGCGGTAATGTTAGGAAGAAGGAATCCCTCAGTCTTACTGAGTACAAGGAGCAGAGAATCAAAGACAGAAAGGTGGCTATGGCTTCTCAACAATGAAGTTGTTACCAAAAGACAACTACTGACATTTCCCACAGTTCCAGATCCTTTCTCCTGCCTGCTAGAAGTTTCCTTCATTTTAAGATTTAAGGGGAATTTAATGGTGTTTAGGGAAGGGACTCAGGGAGAAATTAACCAGATCATTTTTAGGTCCAGGGAAGGGACTCAGGGAGAAATTAACCAGATCACTTTTAGGTCCAGAGAAGGGACTCAGGGAGAAATTAATCAGATCATTTAACCGTCCAGGTTAAAGCTATCTTCTTTCAAGGATGAAAATAAGGCAAAACAAAACAGAATGGAATCTGAAAGAATTACAAATTATTCTGAGAGATAAAATAAGAAAAATAAAATAGAGGCAGAGAAAAACATACTTTTGAGAAAAAAGTTCAGCAAGAAACAAATGTACCGATATTGTAGTATAAGTTAAAGAAAATATGAACTTTGTCACAAGAGTTAATGAGATATTAGAACAAGGAACTAAGTTAAAAATAGAGCCATCCCAGCAAAGCAAAGAATGTAGGGAAATGTCCCAAAACACATGTTAAAACGTCATTAGAGAAGTGCAAATTAAAACCACAAGATATCACTACATACCCACTAGAATGGCTGTTATGCAAATGTCTGACAATAGCAAGTGCTGACTATGGAGAAAATGAAACCATCACATATTGTAGAAATGAAAAGTGCCATAACTATTCTGGAAAAACAGTTTAGCAGATTCTTAAAATTTTTTTAAATTTGTTTTTCTAGTTTTATTGGGAAATAATTGACATATATCACTATAAGTTTAAGATATATGGCAGGATGGTTTGATTTACATAATTGTGAAATTATTACCACAGTAGGTTTATTTAACATCCATCTTCTCACATAGATACAATAAAAAGAAAAGAAGAAAAAATTTTTCCTTGTGATAAGAATTCTTAGGATATACTCTCTCAATTTCCTATTTATCATACAGCAGTGTTTACTGTATGAGGAAGGTGGTCAAAAGGTATAGACTTTGAAGCAGTTACCTATAAGATAAGTACCAGGGATGTACTGTGCAATACGAAGATTCTAGTGAACACTGCTATATGATACATAGCAGATTCTTAAAATTTTAAACACATACTTTCCAAATCCTCTAACAGTTTTACTCCTAAGTACTTACCCAACGTAAGGCTTATATGCAAATGTTTAAAGTGACATTATTTGTAGTAGTCCAACAGTGGAAACGATCCAAAAGCCTGTTAACTGATGAATGGATGAACAAAATATAGCATATACATACAACGGAATACTACTTGGTAAGATAAATAAGCTCCAGATAATATGCCACAGAATAGACGAACTTCAAACACTTTCCTTGCCTCTTGTCCTTATTATGTATCTGTTTAGCAAAACTACAACCCTAGATGAGCCCCATATCTGCCTTTGCCTTGCTGGAACTCAGTTTTCTAGGCACTCAGTTTTCTAGTCCTGTATGCTAAAAACAACTATCTGGTCAAATTGGTGTCATATAAATTTACGATTACCAACCTCAACAGTTTCCTTGGCAGCTCAAACTCTAACCATCCACAACTATTTTATACTCTTTCTTTTCTCCCCAGAACTCTGAAATCTATTTTTTCCATTCTCCTTAAATTTTCAGCAGATTAAGATTCCTCCTCCTATAATAAGACTTCTGTGAATCTCCCTTCAATGAATTTGTTAACCTGCAATTTTATTTTTCCTTTTATCTTTCATCCATCCCACCTATTTGAAGAGTTGTCTCTCTTTTTATCTAATATTCCCACCTGTGTACTAGGAACTGTAGTGAACAGATCTCTGCCTGTGTGGATCTTACATTCCAGTGGGAGGAGAGACCATCAGTTCTTTGGTGATACCTTTCTAAATCATATTCATCTTTGATTGAATGCTCCCAAAGCATCCAGAACTACGACCCCAGAGCTCTTGATCAAATTTGCAATTGCTTGTTCACTGTCTTCTTTTCTTATCACACTGCTAGCTTCATGAGGGCAAGGACTGGCCCTTGCTCACTCCAGTATTTACAGCACTTAGCACAGCATTCTGTCTATGGTAAGGTCGGTAAAAATTTATTAAATGACAAACCAGAATAAATGTCTATGTTAACCATGATTATTTCTAAGTGGTGGAAGTACTGATGATAATTTCTTCATAATCTTTTCAGCTTTTCTAAATTTTCCTTGATTGATATTATTACTGTTTTTTATTAAAACAATGAACAAAAATTTAAAAAATCAGCAATTTTTGCCTGTATAACTTGGGGGGAGTTTCTTTGAATTATTTTATTCGTATTCCAAACTTCCAAACTAAAAAAAAAAAAGAGCTAAATAATTTTCCTAGAACTGAAAAGAAAATTTTTGATTAGTTGTTAGGTGACTGAGTTATATACAAAAATCCAGTTATCTTTCTACAGTTACATGACAGAAACTTGCATTTAAACTTCTAAAAGGACTATGAGGTCATGCTAATTGGCTTTTTAACAGTTTATTGCTTATTAAATATTTAACAAGACTGGTGAACAGGGCTGTGGTATCATATGAGTGGTTTTCAGACTTTTCATAAAGTTGAAGAGTTCAAGGTGATCCTCTATGACAGTGATCTCCCAAAGCGTCAATATTGGGAATATACATGATACAAAGGACTTGCCACTGACAGACTACAGAAGGCATACAAAAAAACTCAGTGCAATAGTTTTGCGTATTACTCATGTTATTATTTACAAGTAAATTAGTTTTAAATTTAATTATAAAATTCCATTCCTAAGTATCAGCAGGTTCTAAAAGCTATTTATTCATTTGCCTAGTCTGTTTTTATACAGTATCTAATCTCTGACTTTCTTAATGACTGTTGACATTGCTGCAAACTGGTTCACTTAATTATTGGATGGCATAAAATGGAAAAATCACTCTTGATGCTGCATTTCATCTTGCAATTACATAATTCTACAGACTCTTTTAGGGAACATAAGAAAGTCAAAGGGAGGAAGATTACCAAACCTTTATTGTGAATATGAAAGAAATCCTTCAATTTCCTTCAGTATGTTGTGCTCTTTGAATTACTCTTTGGATAAGCTGTACTGAGCCCTCTGTTTACATCATTACTATGTCATCTTTGGTTTTAGTGTTGTTTTGAATCTTTCTCTGTTATAGAATTGGAGTAATAGATTGTCATTATGAATATTATATATTTACATATGCACTCACATAGACATACATTTGTAATAGCAGCATCACTGCTTTATCACAATGTCATATCTGGATATTTTGACTCTTATACTGTAGCATCGAGAATAAGTATGGAGTCAAAAGACTGTTCTCATTCAATCTACCATTCACTGGCCATGAGTACATTGACCTGTCCTTCATTTTAGATTTTAGAGAGGGGATTTGATCCACATCCAAATGTACAGTGAACAAAGTCAAGGAAATTAAAAAAATAACCAAAATGTTGACAAACATGCTATCCGGACAGACTGCTCTTCATTTGGTGATGAAAACAACCACTACCGCTACCTCAGCAACATCTGCCACGACAACGTGAGGCCAGTGGAAGAATTGTCACAGAGCCAGAGAAAGGAAGGAAGGACATAGCCTGGCTCAGAGGCTGAAGCTAAAAATTATGTGTATATGTAAATTATAAGGCTAAAAATTATATGTCTATATGTGTGTGTGTGTATGTATACATATATATATCGACATACAATACACTTACACTGTTTGAATTATAGTTGTTTTGGAAAAAAAAAGAACAGTATAAGGAAAGAATAGAGAAATAAAAGCAGAAGCAATAATAGAGATAGAAAAAGCAGAAAACTTTCCTGAAAGGAACCTATAAAAATGAAAAAAGAGAATTAAAAAATAAAAAGAGAGACACACCTAGATATTTACTGGCAATGTGTACTCAGATGAAGCAAAAATCTCAATATATATAATGTGTACCTGCAAAAGAATAAAAATCTAGCTAGCTCAGAATTCTCAGGAATAATAAACGCTGGAGAATAATAAGGCACTGATTTCAAATTTCTATAAGAAAACTTTGAGACCTCACCAATTTAATACCTATTTAAAGGCAAGAGAAACACATTTTTATATATGCAAGACATGGAGAAATGCTTAAAATTACTGAATGTTTTATTCCAGTGTCCCAAGAATGAGCAAAATATGGGATAAAGGAACTTGTGGTTGTGTTAAATCAGTCAAGCATAAGATTAAGCCAAATATTTATAGCAAAATGAGTTTTTAAATTAAACACCATTATATAGTTTGTTTATATCTGGTAGCTCTTCTGATGGACAAAGTGTACATTCTGATTGGTTGCCCCATATCAAGTGTTAAATATCATCCAGGTCGAATGATTGGATAAATGAATTTGTTAAAGTTGATTTCCTTTCCTCATTACCCCTGTATTCTTCAGGGTGTTTTCATCCTCGCATTTTAGAATCTCTGAGAAGGCGTATATCTCATTTGCATTTAATAAAATTCTGCCTCTCCTTTCTTTACATAAAACACATTATTGCATTTCTCTGCAGCTGCCTACCAAGTCTGAGGACCACAATAATGTTGCATTTTCTAGTTTTCTTTCTTTTCTACAACATCAAGATTTCTTTGTTCCCTACCCACACTCTACAAAATGATGTATGATCATCTGAGACATGGCTGTTACTTCTGAATCTATTCCTAATTATTGTTTTGCAGATACTCTGGGTACCTTAGATATTTTTGTAATTCCTTCCATGTCTGTTAGGTCTCCTTAGTCAGTGGGTACATACCTCACTTTTTAATTTTTCTCTATCCCCTTTCAGAGAAATATTGAACATTAAGATTAGAAAGGCTTGTAAACATTATGTTGTTATGTAAAAAGTGACTATGATGAAAGTGGTTCGATGATCTTGTTTAATTATGCTTAATTGAGGCAAAGCTTTAACCAATGTCCACATTTCCTGCTCCATTTTCAGGACCTTTTAATCAGGTTAGTTTATTTCTGGACAAACATATGCTCTCCTGTACTAATAACATGTGCTGCATTTCTAGCCCAAAGCTCATCATTTGGGCTTTTTATATTGCAGTCCAGAAATCTAAATTTTATTCTTTGACACCATCTGCATAGCCAGTCTTTCACCTCCTATAGCCTCCTTTCTCTTTGAAACTCCCAACTGTTCGTTGAGAGAAGCAGTGACAACACCACCTGTGTCCCCTCCGATTCCTACTCCAGACTTTCCAGTCCCAAAAGATGTTTCCTGGAGACTACTTTATTGTCTAATTAATTAACGTATTAATATTTATTGCATAGCTGTTGGGTGCCAGGAAATGTGCTAGTTGGTTCTTTCCCAACTGAGCAGTAGCTGAACTGATAATGAACTTAAGGGGTATTTCTGTTGCAATATGCCAACAAGTAAGTTGCCTTTCTCCCCACTAAGGGTTTTTCTGTTTTGTTTTCCCCCTAAATTTCTAGAGATACACTTAAGATATCTTGGAGTAAAATTTCCATTTCATTTTTTTTTAAAGCTTTTATGTTTTCTGGGAAAGCAATATATGTTAATTCAGCCACATTAGAATATTCAGGTTAGCAAGAAAGAAAAAAATGTTTTATATGTGCGTGTTTTAAAAAGATGTGGAAAAATGTACTCTGAATGGAATCTCTCTGCCACATGGGGCTTGAGGTGGGAAGGGAGGCGTCTGGAGAAGATATTTTGCTTTGTTCACTTCTGTGTGGCTTGAATTTTTATGATCATATATTTTTGTAATTAAATAGATCTAATGTACAATATAAAACAAAAACATCAAGGTCACCTAGTCTTTTCACTTCAGTGACACATGAGAAGAAAACTTAAGGAACTAAAGTGTACTTGCATTTACTTGTTAGGTATTGGATTCAGAATGTGGCTTGTAACCTGTCCGTGTTGCCTGGCTCTGGCCTTGAGGAGACTATTGAGAGACAATTCCAAAGGATGCTGGTATGGGTTGAATTGTGTTGCCCTGGAAAGATATGTTGGATCCTTAACCCCCAGGATCTCAGAATGTGACCTTATTTGGAGATAGAGTCTTTACAGAGGTGATCAAGTTAAAATGAGGTACTTGAGGTGATCCCAAATACAACATGACTGGTTTTGTTATAAAAAGGGGAAATTTGGGCACAGACACACACAGGAAAACACCATGTGAGGATGAGGCAAGGAATGGGATAATAATCTGCAAACCAAGTAACAACAAGATAGCCAGCAAATAACCAGAAGCTAAGAGAGAGCTGGGCACAAATCTTTCCCTGCTGCCTTCAGAAGGATCGTGACCTTGCTAACACCTTGATCTCAGACAATACATTTCTGTTTAAGCCACTCAGTTTTTAGTACTTTATTGTGGCAGCCCTAGCAAACTAATACAGATGCTAAATTGGAAAGCATATTTCAGATGTTTAGTAAATTGGCCTTTAGTAGAAATCTGGCCTTTTAAAGTTTAGCCAATTTAATTACCTGAATCAGATGTTCAAAATACATAATTCTCAAAAAGGCCATCTCTCTCAATACTCGCACATACATATTTATGACTAGAAGTTTCTAATATTGTGAATTTTATAGACACATTAATAATGAAATATAAATTCTTATATTGATGTATGTTTTTTTCTATAGTTCAAAGGATCTATTGGGCTCCCAATTTACTTAAAAGTTGGATTTTTCTGGTGTTTTAGTTCTCCAGTTCAAGAATCCTGGTTGGTGATGGGTGAGGGGAAGGTAGGTAGGTAGGTAGGTAAGTAGGTATGTAGGGGTGTGTGTGTGTGTGTGTGTGTGTGTGTGTGTGTGTGTGTGTGTGTGTTCTATGTCTAGCTATCAATCAAATTAATCACGATTTGGAGATTTAGAAATCAAAAAAGAGGCAAAAGGAAGTGGAATGGATTCTATATTATTCAGGATTTAGTTTGGAAAAAAACACTGTAGGTATTTCAAGCAAGAAGGAGATTTAATATAGGTAATTAGGTGCTTTCAAAACCATTGGAAGAGCTGTGGGTATAGGAGATCAAGAAAGGCCACTGCTAGATCTCAGGTTTACCACCAGCTTTCAGGGAATTAGAAAGTTTCAAGAGCACAAACCTGCAGCACCAAGTTGGGGATTCATGAGGAAATATATAGAGATGCTTTTGCAAAATTCTGTATATGCAGGCACCCAAGTCCAGTGTAGGTGGGGAACAAGGATTTGGCTGTCCTCTCTCCTACACTCTAATTATACAGGATACCTCTAATTGGCATTCTCTAATTCAGAATTCTGTTGTAGGGATTTTGGAAAATCTGGTTCCCAGGCAGTCATTTCCTGAGATGAGGGTGAGAGCATAAAAAGGGGGTTTGAGGGCTAAATTGTAATGGATAATCTATGTATAGAAGCCTTAACCAATATTAGATATGGGATCTTTTTTAAATCTTGATTCCAACTTTGAACTTTTCCAAAGTGCAGTTTCCATAGTTATTCAAAGACATCATAGTTTAATATTTCTATTAAAGATCCAAAGTGTAAGGTTTACATTTGCCATTAAAGCAACATGAGTTTTCAAATAAGAAAAAAGTTTATTATTATTATTATTATTTTTGAGAAAAGCATTTGTTAATATGACCATGTAGTTACTTATTCAGTTTATTTTTCAATTACAGTCGGCATACAATATTATATTAGTTTCAGTTGTACAACATAGTGATTAGACATTTATATGCCTTATGAAGTGATCTAGTCTAGTGCCCATCTGACATCATACAGTTATCACAATATTATTGACTATATTCCCTACGCTATACTTTATATCCCCATGACAGTTTTTATAACTGCCAATTTATACTGCTTAATCCCTTCACCTTTTTCACCCATCCCTCCAACCCCCATCCCATCAGCGACCATCAGTTTGTTCTCTGTATCTGTGAATTTGTTTGTTTTGTTTGTTTATTTTATTTTTTAAATTCCACATATGAGTGAAATCATATTGTATTTATCTTTCTCTGACTTATTTCACTTAGCATAATTCCCTCTATGTCCATCATTTTGTCAAAAATGGCAAGATTTTATTTTATTTTTTATGGCTGAGTAATATTCCATTGTATATATGTACCACTTCTTTATTCGTCTATCGAATGGACACTTAGGTTGCTTTCATATCTTGGCTGTTGTCAATAGGGCTCCAGTGAACACAGCAGTACATATTATCTTTTCAAGTTAGTCTTTTGGATTTCTTAGGATAAATACTTAGAAGTGGAATTGCTGGGTCATACGATAGTTCTTAATTTTTTATTTTTATTTTTAATTTTTTGAGGAAATTTCATACCGTTTTCTATAGTGGCTGCACCAATTTACAATCCCACCAACAGTGCACAAGGATTTTCTTTTCTCTACATCCTCACTGATGCTTGTTGTTTGTTGATTTATTAATGTTAGTCATTCTGATAGGTGTGAAGTGGTATCTCATTGTGATTTTAATTTGCATTTCTCTGATGATTACTGATGTTGAGCATCTTTTCATATGTGTGTTGATTATCTGTAATGTCTTTGGAGAAATGTCTATTTAGGTCCTCTGCAGATTGTTTGTCTTTTTGGTGTTAAGTTGTGTGAGTTCTTTATATATTTTGGATATTAATCTCCAATCTGATATATCATTGGCAAATATCTTCTCCCATTTAGTAGTTTGTCTTCTCATTTTGTTGATGGTTTCCTTTGCTGTGTAAAACTTTTTAGTTTGATATAGTCTCATTTGTTTTTCTTTTGTTCTCCTTGCCCAAGAGACATGTAAAAAAAAAAAAAAAAAGATTACTAAGAGTGATGTCAAAGAGTTTACTGTCCATGTTTTCTTCTAGGAGTTTTATGCTTTTAGGTCTTACATTTAAGTCTTTAATACATTTCGAGTTTATTATTGTATGTGGTGTAAGAAAGTGGTCTAAATTTATTTTTTTTGCATGTGTCTGCCCAGTTTTCCCAACACCATTTATTAAAGAGACTGTCTTTACACCATCGTCTATTCATGCCTTCTTTGTCATAGATTAATTGACCATGTAGGCATGGGTTTATTTCTGGGCTGTCTATTCTGTTCCATTGATATGATCAGGTCTTTAGACATCAATCAAGATGGTGGGCTTCTGCCAAGGTTAGAGAAATACTTAATTGAAGCAAATTGCTTTCTGTGTTCGAAGAAGTGAATGTTTATAACTCACTGGAATCCTGCCCATTGCTGTATGCTAGCAGCTCTTCCTAGGATGAAATCCTCAAGGCTAAACATATGTCACAGCTTTAGTTTTCTGACAGCATCTGCAAAAGTCATCATTGCCGTAGCAGAACAGTCACTGTAAAATACCTGAGTCAGAAAAGCTAGGGGTCCTGGGGTAGAGAAACAAAAAGAGGAAGGGATATTATGAATTTTTCCCATTTATTGCTTATTTTCTTTCTCCCACATACGTGTAAAGCACAAATGTCACAAGTATTTTGTCTGTTTAATTCTGTGTTCTTAGGCTTAGAACAGAAACTGGTATATAAAAGTTAATAAATATTTGTTGAAAAAATAAGAACTGTGAGTTAACATTTAAAAATACTAAGATGATTGTGATTCACATGATCCTAGAATACCCAAATACTGGTTAAAATTATAGAATACTTTATGAGAAATTAAATTATACTATTTGCAAGGATAATAATTAATATATCAGAGAAATGATTTTTTCACTTTGTTTTGCTTCAGAGTTGGGTATGATTTCTTAAAACAAAAAGCATTAACCATACAAGACTAAATTCATTTACAATTAAGGCCAAGAACTTTTATTCTTCAAAAGACCCCAGAAAGAGGATGAAAATACTAAAGTACTAAACCAGGAGATGTAGTGTGCAATACATAAAACTGACAAAAGACTAGTATCTGCAAATCAATAAGATTTTATTTATCAATAGATAATACCTACAAATCATAGGAAAAAGATAGATAAGCTGCTATAGAATAAATAAAAGTCTTGGATAGACATCTCACAAAAGAAATCCAAATGTCCCATACACATATAATAATGTGCTAAATTTTAGTGATAAGGAAATGTAAGTTAAAATTATAATGATATAACATTATACGTTCACTAAATTGGATTTTTTAAATTTATTAATTTATTTGAGTGATATTGGTTAATAACATTATATAAGTTTTAAGTGTACAATTCTATAATATATCCCAGCACCTAACTTTTTCTTTCCTAGGTATATCTTAGAGAAGCTCTTGCATATAAACACCATACACATACAAGGATGTTCACAGCAGTGTGAGTGTTATTTGTAATAGAAAGTTATTGGAAACAGGCCAAGTACCCATCACCATGACAACAAATTAATAAAATGGAATATTGCATGGTAGTGAAGATGAGCAAATCATACTATAGCATGGCTGAATCTTAAAAACAGAATACTGAGTGAAAAAAAGCAGGTCACAAAAGAGTCCATACAGCTTAATACCATTTTTAAAAAGGTAATAAACAAGTAAAACTTAATTTAGTGTTTAAGAATTTATGTGTATGGAGCAATAGTATAGGACAAGCAAAGGAATGATAATTTCAGGACAGTGGTTATTTCTGGTGTGGGTGTGGAAAGAGGCAGATGAAGAGATAAGAATGGAGCATGCAGGTTAATACAGGAACGTTGGGGATGTTCTAGTTCTCAGGCTAAGTGGTACGGACATGGAGTCTGTTGCTATGGTTAAAAATTTATATGTGACTTTCTTTTGTATGTCTCTAGTATTAAATAATTTTAAAAATCCAGTCATAAGAGTTAGTTCTAACTAGAAAAATATGTAGTTTGTAGTTACCAGATGATAAATGCCTTGAAGGTAGCTGTTTGGCAGAAACAAAATATCAACAGTGATTTGATTAACAAAGAATTTTGTGACATGCGTACACTGATATTTTCAGAGTTCTTGAAAAATAATGTAGTTAGAAAAAATTAAAGATTAATGTCATATGTGGTTCTCTTATCACTCTGTCTTAATATGCTTAGGATGGCAATTTTTTCACAGACCACAGCTAAACCACCATTCTACTTCATGAGAAATATCAGATTAATGGGGTTTGAATGAATGTGCTCTTAATAATCTGTATAAAATTGATGACTGTTTGGTATAGAAACTTATCATTTGGTCTATGCTATTGTAATTCATATATTGGAAGGGGCTGTTGGAAGGAATTAGATTTAATTTATGTAATGAAAATATCCTTCCTGAACCCCAGTTACCGGTTCTAAATATAAAGTTAAAAATTTACCACTATGTACTAAATATGGTAAGTGGATACTTTGAGAGGGAGAAAAGGAGAAAGCTAGAGAAAGGAGGATAGTTTTCTAGAGAATAATCTCTCACTTCATCTCAAAGAGATTCTTCTGGACCTCAAACAATAAAGATAAAAATAACTAGGTCTACAAGAAAACTTAAAACCCTAGTTGTAAGGTATCGATCTCATCTTATTTGAATTCTTTCTTAAAACAGAAAAGTAGTAATTGAAGACCTATCCTGGATGTAGTATAAGATTTTATATTAAATCCAAGTTTTTTAATAGCTAGTATGTAGGTTGTCAGGTCAGGAAATTTCAATATTGAGGAAATTTCAGTCTAGGGGAAAATAATTGTCTTTTTCAGGGGTTAATCTTTTCCACTGGAAGACTGTAATTGCGTGCACAGTTCCTGGCCCTTAGTATACAATGATGGTTTTATAATCTCATCTCACTTGGTCACAGTGCCTTTGCAGTGGGCCCAAGAAAGCACTGAATAGACTTAAAGTTCTTATGACTGCACAGTAGAGAAATGATTAATAGCAAAACAGCCAGATCCGCCCAAAGTGATTGCACCATAGCTCATCTTCTCAGTTTCTCACATTTTTTATTAAAACGGTAGATTGATTTTTCTGCTTTCACAGCTTTTTCAGTGTAAGGTGATGCATTTCTTGCCTGGCATCGTCAGCAGCCTGCAGCTGTAAAGTTGAGTTCTTGTTGTTGTTGTGTGTGTGTGTGTGTGTGTATGCACGTGTGTGCCTGCACATGTATATTTGTGTGTGCATGTGTGTGCATGTGCATGTTCACACTCACGCATGTATGATAGTGAAAAAGTTCTAGACCGAGAGCTAGGAAACCCAGGCTTTATTTTTCCTTCTTGCAAAAATAAAGTCATCCAGTTAACTTAGTGAAAACCACAGCCTCTTTGAACTTTTAAATTTTGTAACAGCAATGTCTTTTGTGTTCCTTGCAGGTAGGTGAGAGCAGTTGGTCAATGTTGCTGGGTGAGCCTGTGAGGCACTGTGGTGTAGTGGTTAGGATCACTGATGCTGAACACAACAGATCCTCTTTTGAATCCTGGTCTTGCCATTTACTCTGTGTGACAAGAAATTACTTTGCTGCTCAAATAGTGTTCTCCTCATTTGTTTGAATATGGTTATTGCGAGCTTCAAATGAGAATGTATTAGTACCAGAAAACCAGTTTCTTCCAATGAGATGACAACTTGTCTTCTGACAATTATAAATCATGATGCTCTTTCAGTATATGATAATACCTTGTAACATATCTGATATTAATCTTTAATCACTACCTTTCTGGTTCAAGAGAGAATTCAGAAGAGATCAGTTAAACATCTTAAAGGTAGGGTTTGAAGTATATGTGTATCGTTCTGGTCCTTTCCTTATACTTTTTCTGCCACTTCCCCTCAAATTCTTGGTGTTTACAGTTGGCCACAGTGACTGACAAAGGACTAGTATCTTCAAATCAGTAAGATTTTATTTATCAATAAATAATGCCTATAAACTAATAAGAAAAAGGCAAGATAGTGAAGGCTTTCAGATGGACACTGCATTTGTCAAGTGAATAGATAAAATTATTAATATTGCTATTATATTGTTAGTCAACAATAAACCATTGATGACCCATCTAATCTTTAAGACATATTCCAAATGTCCATTTATTCAATCTTTGTTTCAGAACATCAGAGGCTGTCACTGTGTTATGGAGAATCCCCTCTGTCACTGTAACCAGCCTCTGTGTTACGGAGAATCCCCTCAAGAGCTTGCATTGCTGCTTTGAGAAATTATTTATAGTCTCCCCAATTTGCCACAAAAGAAGAAAGATGTACATCACAGTTGTCTATTATTTCTTTTTCTAAATGTAGCAATTTGTTTTGCACTTTGTACAGAAAGGCATTGCTAAGCTTCTTTTTCCTTGTAATTATGGAAAGCAGTAAAAACCTGACAGAGAGTAGGTGTGATTTGTTTTCTTGACAGTGGCTGTTACTCAGTTAAGGACATATCATCGTTATCAATGCATTTGTAATATGTGCTTGACGGTTAGTGTTCAGTTAACAAAGGAAAATGCCAGGTGTGAATAAAGTCAGTAAAAAGAAGGTGTTCACTATGAGGAAGCTAATTATCTAATAAAAATGTGTCTCAGTCTAAGAAGATTTCTTGGAGATCTCAATTCAGGGACCACCATATTGCAGTTTATACCAGGAAAATAAAGGACATCATGAGAGTCAAAACAAGCAAACACTTTATCTTGGTCATATTTGATGTTTATGTTATTGATATTCTCCCAGCTCTTAAAATGATTTTAAGGTATCATACAAAGATCTATATATGGTAGCACAATAAAATAAATTGAAAATAAGAGTGAAAAATGAAACAAAGGAAAAATAAAGATAGGAAAGTACAATGGAGCTTAGAATTGCCTTAGTACAAAGACAAGTTGTGAAATCCTATGCACTTGCCAAAGAAAGGCCAAAAGTTGGCTCAAAACTTCCTATTGGTCAGTGTTAAAGGGAAATGTGATTTGCTATGCAATTCACAATATTAATAATATAATGAGACATTCATTTCAAGGATATTTGTAGTGAGGTCATTTTGAAATCCAGTTAATGACATTCTAAACAAAGTAAGCAAAGAATTTTAAAAAATATGATAAAATACACATGACATAAAATTGGCCATTGTAACCATTTAAAGTGTACAACTCAGTAGCATTAAGTGCATTCATACTGTGCAACCATCACCACTGTCTAGTTCCAGAATTTTTCACAAAACAAAAATGCCATACCCATTGAGTCATTCTCCTGGCAATTACCAGTCTCTTTTTTGTCTTAACAAAATTCTTACAGTAAACATAATAAACATTTTCATAACTCTATGTATTATAATGCTACAGATAGAAGTGGATGGCAGCATACCATTTTCATATTTATGTTCAAGTCTTTTATAATTTTGACTGTCTAGAAAAACTGACTTGGCAGAAGAGGGTGTGTGTGTTGCCTCCCTTACCTCTGAAACCACCAGGAAGAACAACTGGGAAGAATTGTTCTACCTAAGTGATTGGGTTGGAAGAATATTTAGAGAGAGACTTTCACCAGGGTTACTACAGCAGTTAGTTTGGGGAATAAAAAAGGCTTGGGTCAAGTTTGTTGAAGATGACTTATAGGCAAGAATTACTGAACTACCTTAACGTTTGTCACAACCTTAAAGGTCAACCGAATTCCTATGATTGGTGAGGCTAATCCAGCATGAAGAAGAGAGAGAAGACACATTGGTTGCTCTGAAGGAAAAAGAGGCAGAAGTACAGACTTAGATAGCTGCAGGTGAATGAGATGGAGTAGATGGGATCAGTAACCCTTAAAATCAGAGTCAGATGCAATTTATAGATTGGGCTCCTTAATTTTTTCTTCTGATGTGCTAAAAAGAAAAACTGATGATTTTGCTTGGCTCCAGTATTTGATTCGAGTTTTGAATCATAAGTAAGAGTGGGCATTTGAGTATGAAGAAGCAACGTGAGTGAAGACATGGAAGCATTACACTTTAGATTATACTCAGAATCATTTCTGATTCTTTCTTTTTTTCCCCCCAGCCACACATTCAGTCATTTGATGATTTTTGCTTACTTAATCAGCATTTTCTTACCCACAACTTCTCTTCTATTCTTAGTTTTGTTATAACCCTAATTTAAGCCCTTGACATCTTTTGTCTGGATAACTACTGTGGCTTTCTGACTAGTCTTTCACCTTTCAAGCTCTTGACCATTTAATTCTTTCTTCAAACTTGCCAGAATAGCTGTCCTGGAAGACTGTTTTAGGTCACTTCACTCCCCTTATTCTTCATAAGCCTTCAATATAAGCAGAAAGTATATGATAGTGGTGCCATCTAAATTAGCAGGGAAAAAAAGATATTTCAAAAAGTTGTACTCCTGATGTTATTTACTTAGGAAAAAAACACTAAAATCTTAGTCATATATCATCATCAACTGTGGATATATTAATGAAATGATAAAAATACTCAAAGCAGATATAGATCAGTATTTTTCTGATTGATGGTTAGGTAAGAGACTTTCTAATGGGAGAATTCACAAAGGAAAAAATTGATGGCTTTGACAACATAAAAAATTTAAACGTCTAGGTCAAAAATGTCATAAATGAAAAGGTATGCATGAAGCTGGTAAAAATACATAAAGAATATGAGAAATCTTTGGCTATGTCTTTTTATTTTCTAGTTGCAGCCACGTTTACCTTGTGGCAATTACTAGAAACAATCAACTCTTTCCTGACATGTGCTGTTTCATCTGCCTAGAATGCTCTTCCTGCACACCTTCCCATGACTGGCACTTCCTTATTCTTTAGGTCTCAGGGCAATATTCCCTTCTTAGGAAAGTCTTCCCTGTTAACCTATTTTGAGGTAGCTAGTCCTCACTCTCTCACCCTTTATGACCTTAACTGTCACATTACTTGTTTTGTGTTTTTCATAGCTGTTATCACTAACAGAAATCATCTTATTTGTTAGTGTTCTCAACTGTCCCCTAGAATCCACATGAATATATGGACCTCATCTCATTTGTTCAGTAGCATCTAGACTTCCTTTTGAAACATAATAGGTGCTCAATAAGTGTTTTTTTAATGAATGACTGAAAAAAAGGTTGGAAAGGTACATAACAAAATGCAATAATAGGGTTATTTCAGGGTGGAATTTTGTACATGATTAATTTTTTAAAAAAACTTTTCTGTGTTTCCCAAATTTTCTAAAACAAGTACCTATTATTTTGTTAGAATTATAACCAAATAGTATTTAATAGACGTATTTTATTAAACAATAGCATCTAGTGTCATATCATTAATCTCAATTAGCATTGACAAAAGATGATTAACTGTGAAGACTATAAAGAACATTTTCCTAGAGACGAGTGTCAGCTTGCATCCTCTTAAAGTATTCACATATTTAGCACATCCAGTTAGCTTAACTGAATGACGAGGAAATTAGGCCAAAAAGCACCATCCACACTGGCTCTTCTTTTAAGATTCTAAAATAAAACTCTTCAAACAAGGAGAAAAAATTAAAAATTAAGTACTACTGCCTGGTTTTAAGAAACGGTCACCAGAGGTTTAGTCTCCATGAAACTATCAGACGATAAAAAGAGCAGTTGAGGAAGAGGCCTAGATATAAAACAGTTTGAAAATTATCACAGTGAAGCTATCTGCATTGCCATCTGCAATGGAGACATTATGACTCTAGAAAGGTCTCTTACATGAGACCTTACCTGAGCAGTTCTCTATCATGTTATTAATCTTGTTTAAACCAATCAGTTCAACACGGGGAAAAAAAGTGTTAGGTTTTTTTCACCCAGAATTGTTTTGGACCATAACTAGGATTTAGTCAGGTCTTTCATGGAAAGTGATGATACTTTAAATGACCTCAAATGGCCAAATTGTTAGGAGCAAAAGTGAAACAAGATGTAGCAACTCTGTTTCATTTATTCCTCACTAATGAAATCTTTATTCCGTACCTAATATGAATCAGGCGTTGCTGAGTACGGGGCATACAGTGGTGAATAAGACATATGATACTTGTCCTCAAGTAGCTCCCCTTCCAGTGGGGGGAACACAATAAACAAACAAAATAGGTACCAGTTGTGGTAAATGCTGGAGAAGAAATATTTCTGGAAATAACAAAAGGGCCAGGAACAATAGATAGATAGATAAAGGAAGACTTCTTCAAGGAGATGATATTTAGGCTGAGATCTGGAAGGACGAGAAGGAGCCAGGATTAAAACCGTCCATTCCCAGTGTAGAGATGTCTAGGAAATGGTAGAATCCTTTGTGATCAACGAAGATGAGCAGTGAAAATGTGAGATGAAGTTGGAAAGGTAGACAGAGGTCAGGACATTGTCGCATTTAATTTTAAATGCCAGGAGAAGCCACTAAAATATTTTAGTCAGGGGAGTGAAAGAACTTAACATACCATTAGAAGCTAATACAATAATTTAATGGGAAAATGGCAGAATCCAAATTTAAATGATTATTCTTGCTATTCTGTTGAGATCGAACCTTAAATGGACAGAAGTAAAAGGAGGAAGACTAGTCAGGAGATGATGTGGTCACCCAGATGAAAGGCTAGTTTTGGACCGTGGTGTTAGCAATGGAGATGGAGGGAAGCGCTTTCAGGGGTCATGAATAGCAGCTTTAACTAATAATTAAACCACCAGAGCTCACTACAGGGCTTCTTTTTGATACAGTGTTCTTGCTTGGCTTTCTTTACTTTCCTATCCCACTGCTCTACTCTTCTACCAGTTTTCTTTGAGAAATTCCCTAATAATTCATTCACCCTCACGTCCTGGTCTCACGGTCTCCCTCTGGGGAACATAACCTAAAACAAACTTACTTTTCTTAACCAAACATCAAAGTAGTCTATCATTGTCCAGCTCGGTTATGGACTAAAAACCATGGTGCTCAAACACTGTCCTAATCATTTATAGGACATATTCAAGGGGTTTTCTTTACTTTATTTAGACAGTTTCCATTAAATGAAAAAAAAAAAAATTAAGTGCATGTGAGAAATTGACCATATTTACTATATATCTCAAAAACATTTTCTTATTTTTTTTCCTACAAGGAAGCACATTAAAGGAAAGTGGAAGTGGAAGAATGACTACAATATTTTAATAATAAACACATTTGTCATTGTGCCTACCTCAGGTTTACTTGGTTGAATTTCAGCTGTTTTTTATTATTATTTTAGATTCAGGTTTTATTTAAACAAATAATTCATTTCTCACAACTTTTTTAGAAGCTAAGTTCCAGATGTTTTCTAAACTATTTAGACTGTTAAAGATGGTAGGTGCCATGCCCCAAAAGAAGGCCACCTTGTTTCTATTAATGTTGTCATGAACACTGTGGTCAGTCTTAAAACCTTTATATAAGCTCTCCTAATCAGTCACTGAGTCCCATTCTTTACCTAAGGACAACATCTCTGCCGTATTTGTTTCCCTTCCTATGCCTACTGGCTCCACCCTATTGTAAGCCCACACTTCTTAACCAGACTTTCATAATAGCTTTCTAACTGATTCTCCTTCTTTAAGTCATATCTCCTTCCCATCTCAACCATATTGAAGGTAGGAGGAGGCGAAATATTCTTTCTGAAGTGTAGTTCTGAGTATGTCACTTCCCAGGTCGAAGACCTTCACAAACTCCATACTATAGCAGAGTAAAGTCACTTCCCACACCAGTCAAAGCCCTGATTTCAGCTTATGTGTTGACTAGGATGTTGGATCAGATGCCCTCTAAGTTCCCTTTTTTATTAGTTTCCCATCCCTGCTGTAAATTACCACAAACATGGTGGCTTAAAACAACACAAATTTATTTATCGATAGTTCTGGACATCAGAAGTTTGAAACAGGTCTCAGTAGGCTAAAATCAAGGTGTTGGCTGGGCTGCGTTCCTTCTGGAGCTCCAGGGAAGAATTCATTTTCTTGGCTCTTCTAGCTTTTAGAGGCCACCTGCATTCTATGCACTGTGGCTCTCTTCTTTTATCTTCAAAGTCAGAAATGTTAGACCGAGTCTTCTTTTTGCTGCCATCTCTCTGTTTTCCCTCTCCTGCCTCCCCAGACTGACCCACATGACAACATCAATAATCTCTCTGGACTTTTTTCCTGTTTCGGTCACTGGGAGGCACCAACAGGAGAGGGAGGGCATGAGAAGTGTGAGCTATAGGTCTTTAATTTTCTGGCTTCCTCCCTGCTGGGTGTCTGTAGATTGGGTGTTGCTCCTCTTCCAAATGCCATAGCTCTTGTGAGGTAACCTCCATATAGCTTTCCTCTCTGGGTTCCGGTAACCACTCCCTTCTCATGCCCCTTCAGGACTAGGGTGGTCTGTATAACAAATTAGCATGTAATTTATGAGGGTAAATGTAAAAGATCAAGGTTGAACTGGGCCCTTCCTTTGAGAGCAAAAGGCCTTGAGAGAATCTTATGAGGAAGTAAGATTCCCCGAGAGAGTGAACCGACTGCTCTGCTGAAATTCTCCCTTCAGAACTCTGGCTAAGCAGGCAGTGAATAGAAAGTTTTGAACTGGTGTGTGACCTATGAGCATGTGTAACAAAGGAGTTTGTATATCCTGGGAACATTTGCAATTCTTGAGTGTCTGTGTGTAACATTTAAATGTGAGTGACACTTGTTAGCTGGAGTCAATAAATGTTTTAATCGATATACCATGGCATTCGTAACTTGTATCACATCTCCTCCCCAATCTCTAGGTGATTACTTTTTGTAACATACCATTTCCATGCTTTTGTTACATTGTCCCAGCTGCTGCAAACCTCCTGAACTAGAAGCAATTCCTTTCTACTCTATGTTTTCATAGCATTCAACATGTATATTCCCTATAGTGGACATCATGTTTTGCTTGTGATGGGGGTGATTTGTATGCATGTTATCTCCCCTAGAAGATGTAACAACTGTCAGACTCTGAGCCCACACTCAGGTGAATCCCTGGGAGCCTATCTCTGGGTGGCTCATACATTCCCATTGGCTATTATTAAAGTCTCATATGTGGCTCCTGGTGTCTGATCTCTATTCCACCACCTGCTAATCTTGATATCCTGCTTCTCTTGCTCTCATATTAACCTAGTGACTCTTAGAAGCCTATTGATTTCAAGGAGGGCTGTTAGACTCTTTCAGCCTTTTATAGCCCTCTTTGGATGTCTGGAATGTAAGGCTTGTTTCCCTGAGCTAGCATGGGCAATATTCCGTAGGCACCCCACGATATTTTACCTCCAATAGTTCTTTCCAAGTCTAGTGTCCCAAGTCTAGTGTCCCAAGTCCCACAAATGACCTCCAGATAAGGATCTTACATTATCTTAATTTTTTCCCATGTTTTGGGACAAATAATATAAATTATTTAATATAAGTAATAGAAAATACACAATGTGAAACTGACCATCTTAACTATTTTTGAATGTATAGTTTAGTGGTATTAAATATATTCATACTGTTGTGCAACCATCACCACCATCCATCTTCAGAACTCTTTTCATCTTGCAGAACTGAAACTACATATCCATTTAACAGTAACTCCCATTCACCCCACCTTCACTATCTCCTGGCAAACCACCATTCTACTTTCTGTCTCTATGTAGCTGATTACTCTAAATACCTCATATAAGTGGAGTCATACAGGATTTATTTTCTTATGACTGGCTTATTTCACTTAGTATAATATCCTCGAAGTTCATCCATGTTGTAGCATGTGTCAGAATTTCATTCTCTTTTAAGGCTAAATAATATTACACTGTATATATATATATACCACATTTTGTTTATCCATTCATCCATCTGTGGACACTTGGATTACTTCCATGTTTTAGCTATTGTGAATAGCGCTGCTATGAATATGATATATCCTTACATTCTCATTTATTTTAGGTTTGCTTTTTTATTCATGGCAATTCCTAAGAAACTGGATTTATTCTGTTTTGATCTCTGTCAATCAGACTCTGACAAGAGGATTTATTTGTAAGTGATTGATTTAAGGAAGCTGCCAGGAGACATAGTAAGGCATCAGGGAAGTAGAACTGGAAGGACAAAGCCATCATGTGCAATTTCAGGAAGTCCCAAAGAAGGTAGCGTTAGCTTGATGCTATAGCAGAACTTTGGAATGTAAATTATGCTTCAGTGCTGTCCCACCCCAAAGCTGAGTTTCATACTCTTGTACTCTTCCATCAACCCCTTTGGGGATGGATGTAAACTCCCAGGGACTTCTGGCTTTCTGTGTGCTTAGTCAAGTGACTCTAGCAGCCTCAGGGCAGTCCTCCAGTTTGCAGTGCAAGTGTGGGCTGTCGGAAGCAAAAGCACACCAGAGCTGGGGAAGGGGCACACGGAAAGAGTAGAAGGAATCAAGGAGGACCTGGGTAGAGCACAAGCAACACCCACTCCAGCTTCTCACTGGCAGTTTACATTCCAGTGTTCTGGGTACAAATGATCACTTACAATGCTCCTTCCATGGTCTTTCTGGGAGGCCTATTGTAAATTCATGAAAATATAACTTCCAGTCACCTTCTTAAGTATGCCAGCATTTCTGAGAGAGATGCTTCTGTGAAATCTCAGAACAGATTTCTAAATCACTCCATAGATGTCCATTATTACCCATAATTATCTTTGCAACCTTCTCTGCTCCCACTGAAATTAGTTGTGAAGGTTGTTCACAAAGTTATAAGAATGATTTTCCTCTTGCCAACTGTGGAAAGAAAACATTTTGGGACAATATGGTAGACAAGGGACATTATTAATGTTATTTTACAGACTCATAAATATAACCTTGATCATATGAGTGCACATTTATACCAGCATTCAGGTTCTAGGGACTTCCTGTTGCTGGTGATACTGCATAGAGGGGGAGATGTTATTAAAATCCACAAATCCACCTCTCCCACCGTGAGCATAACTTTTAATTTGACAGTCATAAAAGTCATCAACTATAACCAAAACCACCATGTTAAAGATAGAGGAAGTGAGGCAGAGAAAGTTAATGGCATTTCACCAAAGTTATATTAATAAAGCAATAGATTCTGCCATGGGCAGAATCTATTATAACTTATTCGTTTTCGGTCAAAAATAAATTTCTCTCATGGGACATGATTATTATCGATTAGCAATATAGTTTAATTTCCTTCAAAAACTTATTCCCTTTCTAGCCTCCATTCTTTCTATTTGTCATGTAAACTTCAGTTAATTCAAATGAGTTTTGAAACTCAATGGTAAAATTGTGCTTTATGCTATTGATGCCTAAGAATCTTTGACATCTGTAGTCCAGGATATTGAGATAGAATGCACTGAGTGAATTCAGTGCATTCTATCTCAATATCAGATTCAGAGTCAACCATTAAATGACTTCTGTGTGCCTTAATCTCTGCAAGGAGTATTGGTCAACGTAATCCATATAACATCCTTGTGAGACGAGATTATTGATTCTAATCTTACAATTGAAGGTGACAATTGATAACAGAATATATGACCATTTTACTACCATATCCAGCAACATCATTTTTCCAGATCCCATGATCATCTGGAACTTCTAAAGAACGACGTAACTGGCACTCATTGATACTTTGTAAAAAAAAAAAAAAAGGGGAAAAAAAGAAAAAACAAATTTACGACCTGTTATTAAAAACTGTTCTTAAATATTATGGATATTATAAGCAATATCTATAGGGTTGGGGAATTTTGGAGAACAAGGGAAGGTAGGAAGAAGTAGGGACTATGGGAAAAGATATCAGACTGAGTAAGGGCATCCCAGTTAGCTCTTGCCAATGTAACCAAAATTAGCAATGGAATGTAAAAACAGTGTAAACATGGTACTGAACAAGCACAGTGCATGGCATATAATAACAAATTTATTTTAGAGTCCTAGTGTATCTTTAAGTTTAATATATGAAGATACTTCTCTGCCTCTCATAGTGCCAATAATGAAGACAACAGCAGAAGTAACAATACCACCACATATTTCGATATGCTTTATATTGTACAAAGCATTTTGTGTAAATACTCTCATTTGATTTTAAATCGGTTTCAGGATTTATTACTCCCATTTTACAACTGAGAAGTCTGAAATTCAGGGAAGAGGAAGGACTTTTCTCTATGATAACAGCAATAATATTAATAGATAATGTTTATTGCTTATTACTTTTAATGCTTATTAATAGCTGATTTCTATTGACATTTACTATTATTAGCTATTAATAGCTAATATTTTTGGCACCTCAAGGAATTATGTAATTTAATCATCATAAACCTCTGATTACGCACTACTTTAAACTTTTCCCATTTCCCAGATGTGGAAATTGAGATTTAGGGGAGTTAGGCAATTTGGCCCAAAGTCTGAGATTTGAACTCAGCAAGTCTACTATGCTCGTATGTTGGTTTAGATTTATACTCCGGCTTTTCCTCTGTCCTAGCTTTGGCCCTGGAAATCCCAAGTTCAACATGGGCCTACTTGGTAACTTGGTGGTCTCAATTCAACTATCAAGTAAGGGAAGAAAATTTAACAATTTGCATATATGTAAAATAACCCAACAGTCTCCACTATATTAAATGAACTGAACCTTGAGCACTAGGTACTGATGACATCTTGATGGGACAAACCGAAGCTGTTGATCAAAGGGAAAAAAGACACGTACCTCTGTAGAGTCAGCCTTGCATTTGTTCGCAGCTGTAAACAATTATGAGTTTTTGCTACAATCAAGCAAACTGACAATATGCTGTCAGCCAAAGATCTAGAAACCGTACAATTAAGCCAGTCTCAACTTGGCATTGATAAGGAATAAAGCTGCAGCTCAAACAGATGCTGATGTAATCATGAGTAAGGACTTCCAGGTGTTTACATCATTTTTCAGCCCAACATTTTGGAGGCTGGATAATTCATGTGACTCCAACTCTATGACTAATGTGAAAGTAAGTTTTCTGAGTCTCAGAGCAGGGGCAGAAATTATGCTATATAGATAGAGGACTGATGCACAATTTGAAGTATTGTCACGTTTGTGTAAATGGCTAAAAAAGTTTCTGCAAGCAGTCAGAACATGTTGCACATTAATCAGATAAAAAAAATTGCTTAGTTTCAGCAAAATTCTGCTGGCCATGAAGGTGAAAACCACATTGTCTGAGTTTCTTATCATTATCTGCAAGACAGACACCAGGCTTCTGTGTGTGAATGTTGTCTTAAGACCAAACCCTACCCAGTGTCCATTGGTGACGTTAATAAGATTCGATTCAAATACCGTTTATAACTTTGTTATAAATTGTATCTCTTATTAGTTTAGAAAGTGTATGCTTAATTACAATTTCCAATATAAGAAAGGAGTGGTTGATCTTGGGTTGCTGCTGAGAAGTGCTAGTTATGCAATTCAAATACCTTTACGAATTCACATATACTAGCAAATACTAAAGTAAATTATTCATTTCTGTACACTAATAATTTAAAAAATAAAATAATTAACTTTGGTAATATTGGCAAAACACCTGGGTATTCAATAGATTTCAATAAATATTTGTTGATTTCTGAATGAATTTATAAGCAAAATCCTAATTAATTTTTCTCTATCTTATGCTCTTAAAATAATTTGATTTAGTTTGCTACTATATTTGGTTGTCTGCTCATATGAAGTAAACCTAGATAATAATCACTATATAATAAATTAGACTTATTTGACTCCCATGGTCTTTCAATTATTGAGCTCATGAGAACACTATTTTTCCCAATAAGAAAGAGATTCTTAGTGGATTAAGATTTACTTTAATAATGAAATGTGAGCAAAGATAACTGGTGGTGATCTAAATGTCTAATTTTCTTTGATCTCTGCAAAGTTAGAAATTATTTTGCAGCATTTTTCAAACTAAATTCATAAATTGTCATGCTAATTGTGCTTGTGATGTAAATTTTGATGTGATTATAGGAGCTACTATAGCTTTATTCAGCACCATGCTTCTTTCAAATGGCAATCATAAAACCTTGGGAGATTTTCAATATAGGATCTCACTGCAGAAATCAACAGCATCCAAAACAATGGCTCATAGAAAAAGAAAGTTCCTATCATGCTATGATTTAGGTTACTAAATTGGAGGAAATAATGTTTATTTCTCTAAAATACACAATTTATTATTAAAGAAAAGAGTGGCAAAGTACACAGTCATAGAATTATATGTCTTCTAAAATTTCTTTATAATTGTCTTTTTTAAAAGATACTACTATGACCTTCTGTATTCCTCTCTATTGCTATTGGATGTTGTTCTCCTCAAATTATCTTATGGTCTGTAGGGAGAAGAAGTTGTTAGTATGTAACTTTTGGTATCCTAAATGGTAAATGAGCTGATAAAGCAGGCTTATCTTCTAGAAGGCGAAATCACATTTTCCTCAGGGAGCATTACACAGGAGCACCACATGACTGCTTTATTTAGGCACCTCCAAGGTGACAACAGCCTCCTTTTCACCTAGGCTGTCTTTACACATGTATATAAAAGACCTCAAAAAACCTCAGGGCCTTCCAGTTCCTTACATAGGGAATATTCTGGAATGCCTCCTTGGTTCTTGTCTCTGCTCCTTTTCAGCTGCTCTGTTTATGAGCTGATTTAGCCCCTCACCTTTTGACCTGTTTTTCACTTTTAGCTCCATCATCAACCCTTGGGTCTTGCTATTACACAGTTGCCTCTCTGGTTCTTTTCATTCTTTTCCATGCCACTAGAACCGTCCTTGGTAGAGAGCAGCCTTTGAAATTCATTAAGGTATTAACTGTTTTTCATTTTTAAGGCTATTCCAAGGCTAGACAAAGGCAGAGAGGTCAAGGGGTGGAATCTAGAGACACTAAACACTGGAAGTTTAGAGAAGAGGAATGAAGAGCTGATAAGAAATGAAGGTAAAGTGGAGAGAAAGTTTACATCACAAATCAAGTTTTACAGTCAGAGAAATATTATGTATATGGACGCTCTGTAGAGGCATGGGCAGAATCTGAAAGGATGGTTCACTTAGCAAGCTGTGTTGAAAGCCATTGTCAGGATTAGCAGAACAAATGTGATAGGGATCCCATTGGAGAGGTGCCACAGGCAATCAGAGCAAAGATGGACTTGCTCAGAGAGCCAGACAGGATACTGTTGGAATGAGGACTTCATCTCAGCTGTTTTAAAAATCTGCATTTCATCCGCATGTGGTATAGCCCTTTCTGCCTTCATTTCTTAATTGTAAGTGGTTACTCGCCAAAAGTCAAGATTAATTTTGTGAGGAAACTTCAAATAAACTGGATATCTGTGTATGATGGGTTTAAAATATGATAGGAAAACAAATAGTCCTATATGATAAAGTAAGTGATTGGAAAGGTCATGTTAAATGGTAATCTAAAACAATTCTATGCCAATATGAAGCAAATACTTAATTGTTTCAAAATTCAGGGGGTCGGAACATTCTAGAAAATATGATTTAAAGGAACTCATACTACTAGGGATACTAAGGTCTCGTTTCTGTTGGTAAAGTAAAAATACTATATAGAAAATATGATATTACATGGAAAAGAAGGTTTATTTCCTGTTTGTAGAGTATCTACTTCCCAGATCACTGGAGCCCATGTTCTTTCAGCTGCTTGGCATGTGCTGTGCTGATAGCTCACAACTGTCCCTCTCCAGGAACTGTCTTCAATCAAAGGGGACTGTCTTTCCTAAGGCTATGCCCCCATAGGGCCAACCCACATCCAATAAAGGGTTAATGTGGAGTTACAAGGCCCTCCCCTTGCCTCAATTTCAGACAACTCTTTTAAGGGCCATCCTCTCTCCAGAGTTTCCTGTGGGATTAGCAGAGACCTCTGCTGCTAGTGTGTCATGCATCACAGTTCAGCTTCCTGTTGGCCAGTCCTCACAGGTGTCATTCATGAAACCCCTCTCCAGTAAACCTCCCACATGCAAATATTCACTCCAAAGTGTGTTTCCAGGTAACCAAGCCTATGATGGTACAAGAAGTGGTTGTAGGGAGCTGGTTCTATAATGCAGTGTTGGAGCTAGATGACCTCATTACCTGTGGTGGGTAGAGTAACGGCAGCCTCTAGCATGCTGGAATTCTGCAATTGTTAAAACACTCACTAGTGGTAAACTGGGGTAGGATAATATTTGAAGGGAATACATTGGCTGGTGCAATATATAGGCAGTTGAGAGTTATAGGAAACGTAGTTATTAGAAGAATTATGAAATTGGATGTTTGTTGCTGGGTAATATTGACACGTCATAAAGGATAGTGAAAGGCTGAAGGTTGATTAATGTAAAATAAGAAAATCAGAGGGCCTCTTTGCAGCATATAAAGAGAATTTTTTACTTGTAGCTGGAAGGGCAGAAAAATCTGAGAACCATATCTGAGATTTAATATAAGAGTAGCAGAACTCCAGAGAAATTTGAATTGTCTACTCCAACAAGTTGGCTCTGCCAAAGTCAGGGACCTGATCAGAAAGATGTGGGACTCTAAGTTTTGGAAAGACATATGGATCACTGCACTCTATAAATTTGAAACCTCAGATCACACTGCATCCTTTGGGCCTGCACAAGTGACCTAGTCTTTTCTATTAATGCCTATGATTCTTCTCGTTTAAAGACAAGGTGAAGGCCTCTGCCTGGCAGGTCAATCTGAGCTAGTATAGAACAGGTGAAAGAAGGGAGACTCTATCTCATCTAAAACTGAGACTTCATTTTTAACTGTAGTCTGACCTCTTCCTTCCTTGCTGACATTCCAGTTAAGATTTAACTCAGTGTCTGCAAGCCTCTGAGGGTAAAAAACGATAACATCCTAAGTCTGCAATTTAGGAATGGTCATTTAAAATACAAAACTCTAAGCAACACGTTTGTATAAGCTTTTGTCTTGCACGACCTCACCAGGGACCATAAACCCTGGAAAAACATCCTATGACCGACACCTTGAAACCAATGACAATGTGGCAGACATCACAGGACCGGGAACCAGGAACGACATCCTCATTCCTGAACCTCTATCCACTTTTCGAGCCTCTCTCTCTTTTACCCCACTCTCATCTCTCCTTCTCTCTCTCTCATAAACTACTCAAAATTTATTCTAAGTTCAGTATTCATTTCTATGACACTGAAACTCAAGAACCTGGTTTTTTAGTTCAGTAACAAATACATGTCCCTATAAAGATATATCCTCCAATCCACTCCTGGCCACCAGACCAATAGTTAGGACCAAATCTAAGCCCTCAACTGGGGAATGGCCAGGCCTGCTAAGGGAGAAAATGGACTGTATGCTAAATAAAGGAGATGCGGGCTCTACACAGAATGGACCAGAGCATCTAGATAAACCTTATTGATTACAATAGTCAGCTCCTCTGTATCTTTGCTCACTTTTTGTTTGCTTGAGCTGTAGAAATCTTTCACTAGCGTCTTTTTTGTTAATTTCTCAATACTTTTCCAAGGTATTGTCTTTTTAAAATATTTCGAGACAGCATTACTATTTGGCCCATAAAGTTTTATTATGGGTATAGAATTTTCTCCTTATATCAACAGCTTGGGGAGATTATCCCTGACCAGCATTGCTCTTCCTTATTTAGATAAGCAATAAAATCAGCTTTATGCTTTTTTTATTTCAGGTATCGAGTTATTATCTCACCCTTTAACGAAACTCTGGGTTGTTGTGAAGGTTAAAGTGAAAGTAGTAAACACTCAATAAATATTAGCTATTATTTTTTCCATGCTATCTTAATACATGAATGATTAACATGGTATAAATATCAAAAAAGGCCATCTTATCTCCTTAAGGGCTTTCAATTTTATTTTTATCTTAGACTAGTATTACAACCTACCCCTCCTTCCTTCTTTCCGAAATATCCTGAAAAATGTTTTGAGTTTTGTCAATTTGCTTGTCTTTAATTTTGCTTTTGTTATTTTTGATCAGAAGGATATTTGAGGTGTAGAGTCAATAATTAATATTTTAATGGAATATTTTATTACTAGAAAGAGTTACTTATTGTGTTTATGTCTAATTTCAGGTCCTTCTAGGGAATTAATTTAGTTCACATTCATATCATTTAAAAATCTTCTAAAGTTCCAAAGCCAAGACCTCAATATTTCAATTTATATATTTAAATATTTAAAATAGGAGATGAAAATGGTGAGGCGAGGAGTTGGCAGGTAGTGGCTGCAGTAGGAAGCAGGAAAGGGCTAGTGTACACTCTACAGTTATATGTCTGAACTATATTATTCTACAGACCCAGGACCTCACTGACCAGGGTTTTGGGACTACTTATGTTTCGTTTAAGACCAAATAGGAGTGCTTTTTATCTGAAAGCTGGATATAACACCCCCATCCCATGGTTTTTGCTACTCAACAAGTGAAGCTTTTTCTCCTTGAAATACTCTGCATATGAAACGAAACAGAAGTCTGAGAATTATTTGGTAAGTATATGGAGTAAGAAATGAGTTAGATGTGAGGTCAAGACCTATCTAAGTCTATAATATCCAGTTGGATATAAACCTTTATATCCACTTGGATATAAACCTTTCATCCAAGCTGGTATTGGTGACATACCTTCCAAGATTCTCTCCCCAGCTTTCAGTATTTAAAGATAACCTCTTTTTCTTCTGAGTGACATTAGATGACTTCCTAGTACCTTATGCGAGCTCCTATTTTATTTCAGACAGAGAAGATACTTTTTATGTTATAATATATATTTGATAGCCATTTTCATTTAGAAAGATAGGCTAGATCAGGGTTTCTCAACCTTGATATTGGTATTCTTGACATTTTGGGCCAGATAAGTCTGTTATTGGGGTTGTAGCTTTAGCATCTTTATAGCAGATGTGACTTTACCTTTTTTTTTTTTACTATTTCCGATTTAGGAGAAAAGACAGCAATAACAATCATATTATATTGTGAAGTGTCAGAAATGGCAGGAGGCTTCACAGTGTTTTGAACTCTTAAGAAAAGTACAGGGGTTAAAGACACAGTCACCAACTCTTGCTTTTAACTCCAATTTTTTTGTGTGATCTTGGACACGTGCTTAGTCTCTTAGTTCTTTCAGTTTA
The DNA here is from genome assembly GCF_902729225.1 of Pteropus medius. Classification (NCBI taxonomy): domain Eukaryota; kingdom Metazoa; phylum Chordata; class Mammalia; order Chiroptera; family Pteropodidae; genus Pteropus; species Pteropus medius. Next base: position 1,253,813 of record NW_024341894.1, on the reverse strand, counting down.
GTCATCTGTCATATGGTTGATATCTTAAGTTGCCTCTAGCAATGTGAATTATTCACTTTTTTGTCCTCAGTATCTACTATGCTGACTGGTGTATAGTAGGCACTTGATAAAGTTTCTTGAATGAATGAATATCATGAATGTTTGTGAGTCTAAGATCGCATTTTAACTAGCATTCAAAAATTACAGTATTTGCTTGTCTTATTCACCACTGTATCATCAGAACCTACCACCATAAGAGGTATGGTATAGGTACTTAGTAAATATTTGATAAAAACATGAGCAAATATTATAGGATTCTCAGATTATAAAATCTCTCAATGTGAATCCCAAAGCTTTACCATACTATTATTTAAAGCTTCTCCCAGAGAAGGACATTTGCAACAAAATGTGTATTTCTACCTTAGTCATTTTATTATTCCTACACAAGTCGTGGTAATATAATACATGTCTGTCCAAAAAGTGAGTGGTTCTTTCATTGAATCAGAACTGGTCCGAGCAAATTCTACCTCATACAACAAGCTGTGCTTGCTCAAAGACAATTTCTTTGGTCTTGGGGAGAGGCTTTGTTAGAAGCTAGCCAAATTATGGTCCCCTTTAAGTCAGGATAGCATAAACATATATAAGGGGGAAAATTCCCAGGCTTTAGCATTAGAAGGACTTAGATTTGAAGTCCAGTTCTTCTACTTACTAGGGATATGTGTTTGAGGAAGTTTTTATTCAGTGTGAGCCTCAGTTTTTTCTCTGTTAACTAGGGATCAAAAATATTTGCTTCATTGACTTGTTAAGATAAATGAAAAAACAAAACAAAACAAAACAATAGCTATCAATATCCATTCCTTTTTAATAAGCCACTGTTTTACTTTGTGTACATAATGCATCTGTTCTAAAAATGTGCACCTATGCACACAATTGTATTTAATTTGCTGTGAAATAGAAAAATTTCCTTACTCTTTTTGAAATGGGAGTAGATGCCTCTAGTTTGTTTGGTTTGAGATTTTAGGTTTGGGTATATGTAGTTTTGCAGCATAGATTCTCAGTGTTCTCTATTAGCAAGTAATTGTTTTAGATTTGCATTTACTTTAAATGGAAATATGGCTTTGCAGTCTCCAGGTGAGTTACGGTCTCCAGACCTTTTTGTTGGACATTAAACAAGTCAGTGTATCATAGTGGTTAAGAGCCCTGGAAGCAGACTGCCTGGGCTCTTGCCTAGCTCTGGTCTTTATCAACTATGTGGGGTCTTTATCAACTATGTGGCATTGGGAAACTCTTAAACTTGTTGTACTTCAGTTTCCTAATGTGCAAAATGGAGATAAAACTAGTATCTACCTTGTGTTGTTATTGTTAGACTTATAATGTCTGTAGGTGTCTTGTGTATGATAGATGGTAAAAAAATAATTAAGTAAGTAATTAATTTCCAAGACCTATTCTGGAACCTATGTTTGTAAATTGTAAAGGCAGAGGTAGCAGAAGGCTTGCAAAACCCTGGGTTTATTTTTTTAATTTACTCAGAACACTGTTCACAGAGCAGTTATTTAAAATGGGGCTCTCCCTGGTGTTTTGAGATTCTCTGATGTATATTTAATTCTATTGCTCTTCCTAAGTGCTTCCAATACACTTAGATGGCTTCACAGTTGAATTTTCTCTCATCTGTTGTGGAATTTACTAAAGATAGGATATAGCTATAAATAAGCCTAGCGTGCAACCGTAACCATGACAACCACCAGCCTTCGAACTGGGAGAGTGGGGCTTACAGGCTGGTCTCCACTTCACAATAGCCTCATATATCCTCTTTCAAATTAGACACCTCAGAATTGCGCTTTGTATACAACGCAGCCGTTGTTTGCTCTCCACAGAGTGTCTGTCATTTACTTTAGTCTAATGCAATTCATTTTCGACTTTTACACATTCTTTAAAATTTGTGCTAGGTTCTGTGGGGCATAAAATAAATGACTTAAGCTAAGTTCTTCATCAACATACAGTGGGATGTCCCTAACGTTTATATTTCTTGGGTTGCTCCCTTGCTAAAAACTCTTAAATGGCTCCCTTGTAGATATAGAATCTGGCTCTTGCCTACTTTCGTATCTTTATTTCTCACTCTCCTCGTGGCAGCTTAAGCTCCAGGCTTTGTCTGAAAATTCTGTGTTTTCCAATGCTGTCCCATTTCTGTCTTTCTGAAAGTCTCTCTCAATTCTTATTTGCCTTTTATTTTTTCATTTTTTTCTTCCAATCTTGGTTTCAACGCTTCCCCTTGTGATTGTTTTTGTTTTGGTGTGGTCTTAAGATTAATTTAATTTATATAGAAGTCAATCAATTCTCCTTTGCTCACAGGAATGAAGAAATGAAGCATTTATTTTACTAGGTACTAGCAATGGAAAACAAATAAACAACAACAACAACAACAACAAATCCTAAACCTTATTTATAAAAAAAGATGTGAATGGCAAATGTCACTTAGCCTATGCTCAAAATAGAAGATGCTCGTGATTTGATATCTTCTTTGAATGAATGTGGCTGGTGAGAGTTGTCAATGCAGATATCTGGTAAAGGATGTTGGGAGGGCATTGGTGTTGATAGACACACACACAAAAGAATTTATAGAACTTGATTATAAATGGGAGATAAAGAAACAAAAGAAGTAAGGTCTAGATGACTATGAGAATAATGATGTCACCAGTTCAGATAGGAAGCAGAAGAAGAATATATTTGGGGGTGGAATAATGCTTGACTTTTGACCCATTACATTTGATGTATCATGACATACATGTCTAACTAAGCAAGTTCTGCTTATATCTCAGGAGCAAGTCAAAACTAGAGATGTAGATTAGAAAGCCATCAAAACAGAGATGGAAATTTAAGGCGATTGTATGAATGAAACTGTTCAAGAAGAGTGTGGATTGATAGGAGACGTTAGTATTTAAGAAAAAGACTCAGAAGGATTCAAGTGCTCAGGCCAGGTTTAAGGCTGGCCTTAAGTAAGAGGGGGCATTCCCCCTTTGAGCCAGGTGAGAAAGAGCAGAATCTCATAGGAGTGAGTAGACGTTATCATGGCTCCTCTCTGAACAAAGTATGATTCAAAGTATCTATGTAGAGTGAAGGATATAGGGGCAAGCCTTTGACCTTGATTAGAATAGTGTTTGAAGTTCTGATGTGAGAAATGATTTAGGGAAGGGGGAAAATAACTAAGACTGGACTAAAGCAGCTGAGATTGGGTAATTTATCTCTCAGTGAAGTCTACCAAATTGTGATTTCTTTCATTGGAACTTAATAGCTTGGGAATGAAAATAGGTAAGAATGAGGAAATGACCTCCTCTCTTGCAACTTTACCTCTCAGTTGCTTCATTTCAAGTGCCTCGACTTTCCTCCTACTGCTTGAACTTATCTGGTATACCAGCTGTTCTCTCTGTAGACATGTTCTTGAAGGTAAGCTAACTACTTGGCTTTCTTTCTTGCCTTTCCGTATGTCTGGCTTTTTCAATCATGTCTATCCTGACCATCCTGTTTACTACTGTAACTTCGGCAACTCTGCATGTCTGATATCCCATCCCCCTTACCCCTTCTTTTGGTGATAGTACTTACTTCCTAGCATATTAAATAATTTACTCATTTATCACATTTACTCTTTATTGTCTGTCTTCCTCCGCTGGTATTGAGCTCTATGGTAGAGGGATTTCTGCTCTGTTGTGATGTATTCCAAATGACCAGAACAGTGCCTAGCACTGTAGTAGTGCTTGGTGAATGTAATATTTGGTGAATGAAATTAGAGTGACTTAAGTAATGTGGGTATCATTGAAGCCATATATTAGTTATTAGTTTTTATCAAACCAGAAACATAAAACCTATATGAAAACTATACTTTTTATTGTTACTTTTTATATTTAATTTGTGACAGATTTACTAGGTCATAATATTAATTATTATGACCCCTCCCTCTTCATATACCCACTTCTTCATCTCCCTCCATATATAGAGTTATAACCTACTCTGATAGACCATTCACTTACATCTAAAACTAAAATCATCTCAACATAATTATATCTCATACAGACATTTTGCATTTTAGATTTCTGTCTTATTTATTTAATTAAGGGAGCTGAGTGTGTATTTTGCTGGGTTAGTTTCAGAAATCTGGAAGTCCTTTGAAAGTTGAAGGAAGTACTTTTTGGGGCTGGGAAGTGGGAGAACGAGGACCAGGATTGTGGCATAACTAAGAGCTGCCTAATCTACCTTTAGGCAAAATGGTGTCTTTACACCACCACATTTCTCTATGGAGTATTGATGCTTACCTTAGAAAAAGATTCTTAGTTTTTCCCAATGAATTCTAGATAACCAAGTCACTCAACTCAATTTCATGAATCGATGAGCTACTTTTATGTTTCTAAGAGTTATTCTACACATTTACCTTAAAAAGTACCCTTAAGACTGTTAGATACTATCATTTGCTCTTCTTCATATTTGAGGATCTAGTGAAAGTGATAAAAACAACTTTAGATCAAAGTAGGATTTTTTATAACTTAAAAAATGCAGTGGCCTTAAGTCAGATTTAGAGATGGGACCTCTGCTCACATGAGCACAGCAGGCTTTCTTGCTCTCTTGAACGCATGCCTCTTACTCATGCAAGGTCTGGAGCTACCATATCTCTGGTGGCTACCTCCTATCTTCGCTGCTCCGCCAAAGACAAAACAGATGTGGGATCCATTTCTCCTTGTAGGGCACTGCCATCATTTTGGATTTAATTCGGTGGGTTACCTTGTGATCTCAGTTCTCTGAGGGGCTCAGAGATGATTTTTATAGGCTTTCTGGCTTATTCTCATTGTTAGAGTGAGAGCTGCTTTCTCTGCTGACTTTCTGAATCCTAGGGGGAAAATATTTTTAATATCTAGAAGGGTTATTTGTTCTTTACTCAATCTCTTTGGTTATTTCTAAACCTCTTTCATATTTTAAAGCTTTTTATTACTTTAAACATCAGACATAGTTATTTTATATATGGTGTCTAGTATACCATAATTTGGAATCTTTGCAGATTTGATTCTTCTGCCTATTGTTTTTGATGAATGGTGATTGTTTTTTGTTTTCTTGTATGCTTCGGGATTTTTGACTGTGAGCTCATGTTCTTTTGAACTTTATCTGTGGGAATTTTTTGAAGCCTGAGTTGAAGTCGAAGTCCTTTAGAGAGGATTTGTATTTACTTCTGTGTGGAGCATAGCCAGCCAGCCATTTTATATTAAATTATCTGCCTGGGGTTTTTCAGACCGCACTGGTAGCATGACTGATAGTTTATAGTAATGAATTCTTAAGGAGGATTTTTTTTTCCTTTACCCAACACCAAGGCCAAGACAATTTGATTTCTGAATCATGCCATTTTTCAAGGCAGATTTACTTTCATTCACCATTATACTTATGGCATTGCTCTTAGAGGTCCAAGTATTATTTGGGGTAGGGTGTGGGAGGAATTTGTGTCTCTTAGGTAGACTTATGTCTTTCTCTGTCTCCTTCACAGCCTGGGTAGCCATCAAAATAAAAGATTAACATCTCCACAGAAACTTAAGAAAACCCAGCATTTTGGCTTGTTTTCCTTTTTATTCCCTCATTTCTTTGACTTATTTCTTCATTTATTAATTTTATTTCTTCATTTGGATTCCTTTGATCTGTAACACATTCATTTTTAAACAGTTATTATGTCAATATTTAATTATGAGGGTCATTTGGGGTATCTAGCATGTCACACAGCCAAAAATAGAATTCTGTGTTTAACATTGCTTTACTGCCATGTTAACGAGGTCTCAGAAGATAGAAGAAAGAATTTGTGTTTTCAGGCCATGTTGTTTAATGTCAGAAACCAGACTTCTTTTCAAAGAACATAGAGTTTTTCAAATGGCTACTTAAAGATTTATTTAAGACCAGATAATGTTATTTAGACTGATTCTCATATTTCCTGTTCTTAGAACATCTTTCTCTATAGGCTGATATTTTGTTACTGATTATAAGTATATGGCTAATTAGCATATCCCAGGCTTTTATCATATAGGCTGTTTTCAGGAAACAAACTAATAAAAGAAGGAAAGTAGTCTTGACGTGTACATGTCCCTAAATTCCAATCTCATTGTTTATATGAACCTAGGATGGTTTATTCTCAATGTAAAAGGAGCTTTGATATTCTTTCTCTCTTTTCTTTGATCAATCCGTGATTCTTCCATACCTCTTATTCAATGCTTGGGTTCTACTAGATAATTAAGCCCGACAGAAAATAATTTGAGTGACTATGTTTCCAATTTTCCCAATTTATAACATTCTAGATGCATAGGAGAAAAGTTAATTCATTACATACAGTGAGTGCCTTCGGCTGGCATTATTGCCTCATTCTCTCTTGGAACCTCACATGAGAAGGGCTACTAAACATTTCTCTTCCACATGTCAGTAATCATAGGCTCTTTTGGCTGACTCCATTTCCAAAGGAAACAAGAAGCCTGGCTTTTTAGAGGGATTGCAGGAAAAGGGAAGAAAAGAGGCCTGTCACTGTAATTCATTGTGGTATTCTAATGCTTCACACATCCCATCTCTAAATGGTAGGTTGATTGAAAATTTGCAACAGTCAAGTAAAGAAGATATGGTTTTCTCAATAAGCCATGGTTTTTAAAATGTCATTTGTTTCCATGGCTCAAGAAGAGTTTTCTTGATTAAAGAAATAGAATCGAGTCTAATTAAAAAATGTTAGTTTTCACTCCTGCTGTCACCTTTTCCTCTGTCTTTCCTCTGTGTAGGGTGAAATCCTCCTGACACTAAACAGAGGTTAGTGAATCATTTCAGTCCTATTAACACCTAAATGATTGTTAAATTTATTTTAAATCTCTCAAGTTCATGTACTTTGGGATAATAGCTGTGGTATAAAAGTACCATAGAGAATCAACTTCGAATTAAAGTATAAATATTTAATGGCATGATCTACTTTCTAGTAGAATGCCACAGACAAAACCACTGGCCAACGTGAATTCTTCAGATTATTTTAATAAGCCCCAAGCCATTTATTAACCTTTATCCTATCTGTTCCCCCAGAGTGCCATTAGTCTAAAATAGATCAGATTCTCCTTCATTTCTACATTTAAAAACATTTTAAAGTTCTCTACTGCACTATGAATAAAATGATAGTCTTATTAGGCAATTAAAGCCCCTTTAAAATCTAAATCTAGCTTGTGGTCTAGACATATTGCATATCCTTTGTATTAACATCCTATACTTCAACTCATGCTCCTCATTCTACTTGGGGCACCTTTTTCTGTTTTCCCATGTGCTAAACTCTTATTGATCCCTCAACTGTCTTCTCAACATCACTTTCACTTTTCTTCGTAGAAAAATGAAGTACTCAAACTTGGTTGTACATGGAATCACCTAGGTAACTTAAAAAATAAAGAAAATAAATATTCATTTCTGAGCCCTATGCCCAGAGATTATGTTAGTTGGTCTGGAATGCAGCCTGAGAATCAATATTTTTTAAAGATTCCCCAGGTAAATCTAACTTACTGTTGGGTAGAATCCCTGGTTAAGAGCCCAGATGCTATATCAGTCTGTGAGTTAATCTTGATTTTACCATTTTTATACTTCGTTGCTTATCTTCTCTATGTCTTAAATGTCTCATCTGTAAAATTAAGAAAAGAATTATATTTAATTCTTAGGGTTGTTGTGAATATTAGCTTAGATAATATAGGTAAAAAGCTTAGCTTAAAACCTGCTATAATAAATGTTAGCAACTATCAGTAGACACATTAGTTGTTCCTTCTGGATTCCAACATCTGTGATTTTTTATAAATTAAAAATTAAGTTATAATTTTTATCACACCAGGCTATGGTTCTGAAAGTTATTTGTGTATTTCTCCATCTATAGATTATATTATTCTTGGGAGAAGCCTAGTCTTAGCAGTTCTGCCCCTAGTTGTTTATTCCATCAAAGTTATCTATCACCTCTTGACCTTATTTTTTTAGACAAAACATAGCTGACGACCTCATTCTCTCTCTGGGGGAAATTGCAGTAACCTCTTAACTAATCTCCCTTCACCCAGGCTCTTCCCTGTCAACTGTCTTGACCAATAATTTCTCATTTTTTTCTCTGTGCTGCAAAAGACATCATAAACACTGTTATTACAAAACTTATAATTATTTAAAAGTTCACCTCTTTTAGACTAAGAGCTCTTTTAGGGCAATGTCTATGTCTTATTTCACTTGTACATCTGACTTCTTGCAGTGTCTAGGAATATAGTAACTGCTCAGTTTGTGTGAAGTAAAAAAAGGAAGAGAGAAATTAAAAGTACTATAGTTATTATTTTTGAGACTACTTTAAAAGTATGATTGAAAGCAGTCTCCAAATATGTCTCTGTTTCAAGAATTTAAATAAACAGAAGACAGATGTGAATATTGAGAAAATCTAAAACAACATAAACCCATAAATTATGCTGCAGCTGTTACAGACTATACTGGAGGAATTTTGGAAGGTTCAGTATTAATATTTTAATAATTTCTTAAGCTCTTCAATAAAATTTTCTAATTCTCTGCTTATGCCTTCTCCGTCCCTACACTTATTAACCTAAGCAACGATCGTGTCATATCTTAAGACTGGAGTACCATAATTGGGTTAATTTCTTACACACAGACTATTGGATCACAATGTTCCTTGGAAAAGAGAAAGTTCAGAAAGTAAATAGAGACATTAAATTCTCTTTGCCAGAGAGTTGATGAAGATAGCTTCAGGGGATATAATAATAATGCTGAAAAGAGATATGACGATATAAAGATGCTGAAAAGAAATCTGAATTTAATTTGTGTATTCTTTATGATTAAATGGAAAATTAAAACCAGCTTAATAGTCATGCTGTTCAAGCATTTTGTGGCATTTTAACAGCATATTTCAAATTTTAGTACCAAATTCATTATACGCTATTTCAAATATCTACATTTTGCCATAACCAGAAGACAATTAAAATGTACATTGTCCTTTACCTATGGGAATGATGTGCCACTTCTTATTTATTAGCCTTAGGGCATGTTTCAGAGTATTTAGTATTGCTATTTATGATCCAAAACAGACAAAATAAAAATGAACTACAGTCTCTATTACTTGTAATATTTAGATAATTATGTAAGATATTTCATATTTTTATTTCTTTTGTTTTCTTTTAAAGGAAACAATATCTTATTTCTGTCTACAGGAATGATGCAGGCTAATTATTTAATATTTTGAAAGCAAATAAGAACAAAACAAAGTAAACATCTTTCATAATCTCGTGACCCATTGATGATGACCAACAATTTATTTTATATATTTTTATTTTATATTTTATTTTAGCCTTTAATTTTCTATGTGAATGTACATCAAAAAGAACATCCTACAGATATTGTTCTATACTTGCAAGTTTAAATTTTAAAAATACTTCTCTAGCTTAATTTTTATGTTCATTGATTGCTTCCATGGAAGTTGGGGTAAAGGGGTCAGGCATGTCTTATCCTAGGACCATCTTATCTAGATGTTTCCACAACTGGTTTTGAACAAATGAATTGATAATGAAAACAAACCAGAATCCAATTACCACATGAAAGCTAGGAACCAGAATCTAGTTGTGACAAGAAAGCTAAGAATTCAAGTTGGCTAATGTAAGAAACAGCAGAATCAGAAGTAGGAAGGAAGGGGATACACAATGGCCAAGCCCATAGGCTAGAACAGGCAGGGCCAGAGAAGCAGACCCTGGACACATAAAGGAGCCTGAGGGATCCTACATCTTTTCTTTTATCATATTTGTCATTAACTGCAAAAGAGAGCACAAGAGACAAATTATCATTCTCACTTGCACTCTACCAATTAATTAGTCAGATACTCTAATCACTCACTCCTCATCTCTACAATGTTTTTATTTCTGAAAGAAAAGTTTCATCATTTTGACCCCTAAGGAAATAAGGGGATTGGGTGTGGAAAGGTCAAACTTCAAGTTTTGATTAGGTGGAGGTGTTTACCACTGGAATAATTGATCCTCGATGTTTTTGCAAGTCTCAGGCAAAACTGTTGCCAATTTCTTCCTTTGTTTTAATATCTAATAAACTAGAAATCTCATGAGAGAGCTATTGTGAGCCTCATTTTACATCCAAATAAAAGGAGGTTCAGAGAAGTTAAATTATTTGTTCAAGTTTATGCATATAATGAAGGAGTCCAGATTTAAATTCAGGTCTATTGACCATGAAGGACGGTGTATGATTTTTAAGAATGTTTGATATGATTGATATGAATGCTGGAATATTAAAATCTTGGGACGTATGTAGGTTTTAAGGGTGTGAACATCCCATAATGGGAAGAGCACTTCACATCATGTATATGGAACTCATTTTCTCAAGATTTGGTGTCACCTAAGGGAAATTTGCTGTAGGAAAATTTTGGATGTTTGGATACATTTTCACCTCCTAAAGCTTGTGTTCCTAGGGAGAAAAAAGGCTTAGTCCTCTCACAAAACAACTCTGTGAAACAGAAAAACTAGACCGGAAAAAGTGTGCGCCTTGAATGGAGACAAACGGATTGAGGTCCAAGGTCCAAATTTTAGCAGCACTGTTAACGTGGCATGGGGCACGTTGATGTTTCTGAGTCTTTGAATTTTGACATCGGTATAAGGGGATAATAATTTCTCATAAATTTGCTATGCTGATTAAATGAGATTATGGATTATGAAAAGCTGTTTAGAATGTTGGTGGTTGTTAGACAACACCTATTACTATACAGTGAAAAAATCATTCTTCCAAAAAATGCCAGATGTTATTCTTGGTTGTGTTTCAAAGAGCACTAAATGTGGTTGCATCCTCGGGGTGATTGCTCTGTAAACCAGGTGTGAAAAGGAGGCACTTTACCAGAGAGTTTTGACAATCATTTCAGCCAACTCATGCAATTCTAGACCAACTCAAGATACCATGTGGGCCTGGTATCCCTGTGGTGCTTGAGTGAATCATGATGTAAATCCTATTTGCAATTAAACAAAATAGATAAGAGCATCTACCTTTGCATATTCATTGACAATTTGTCTGCTCCCTGTATAATTATAGCATCTCAGTTGATTGTCTCCACATCTCAGTTTGGAATAGCCTGAAGTGAATTTCTTTCACCTTGGCCAAATATTGAAACAATTAGTAGAAAATGCAGATCCGCATTTACTTAGATACTAGATTAAACTTGTACTGTATTTGGCTGATCTTCAAAATATTTTTGAACCACAGAAAAAAATCGAAACTCTTTAAAGGTATTCCTAAAGACCTTCACAAATTAATTTTTGCTATTTCTGCCCCATATTTCCTCCTCCTGCTTCCACGCTATTCTTTTTCGTTGTGATGGTTTCTCAGAGTTCCTAACCGCTTCTTTCTTTCTTAGTTGTCACACCATCTGCATCAGGTCATCCCCCTTAATTTCAGAACTGGATGAGCATTACATACCAGTGTGAGATCTGGATTCTTGATTAACTGTCAGGGGGCCAGCTGACCTACCATGAATGGGACCTTGACTGATAGGAAAACAGACATGACTTCTTTCTTTTCTCTCGCTTGCGGTCCACTCCTAAGTGTGGCTCATCTGGAGAGGTATACTTGCTGAGTGATGGGCTCTGTTTTCACTTATGAGGCTGTAGCTATTATAATGCATTGAATCACCTCATATCACATGTTCCTTTGTCTCCTTTCTCTTTTTGTCACTTTTATGGTCTTGGGCCTATACCTTCCAAATGAAATGTTAGCTCCTTAATTCTTATTCCGGTTCTGCTTTCTAGGGTACCCAGGCTAAAACCTTATTATTCTTCCTTCTACCACACTCTTCTACATTTCAATATTTTGTGCACATTCTGTTCCTCCACTTCCATTATTCCTAAAGATCCAGTTCAATTGTCAGGGCACATGGCACCTCTACTTGTATTAAAGCACATGTCATGCTATTTTGTATATGTGTAACAGTGGGCTAGTGTCCCCTAACAGACTGTAATCTCCTTGAGGACAGGAAAGTTGTATTATTTTTCTCTGTATTTCTGCTACTTAGAATGATGCCTGTCACCTATAGGGTGTTCCATAAAGTTGTTTAAGGAATGAATAGGACCAATTTAGTTCTGTGCATTCTTTGGTTTCTCTTGAGATAATGAATTAATGCTAAGATATTTCAGAATAATTTATCACTGGATATGTGTTATATTATTACATTTATAATAATATAAGAGGCTGGGAGCCTCTTTGACCTGGAACCAAGAGAAAAATCTAATCTAAATCATTATGTGGGACCCTTCTAATATGATCTCTTCCTGATGTCTTTATGACGTGTGTCTCCACAACTATTTTAATCTAGTTTCTTTTGGACAAATCGGTAAGTACATATATCTCCCTAAGGTTTTCCTAGCCAAATAGTGTTGACCATTTATAATTTTACTTATGACCCCATGAATCCCCAAAAGGGCATGGATGCAGAGAGAAGTGGATTCTGCTAGATATTGGGGCAGGGTTGGAGGATGAGCTTGAGATTCAGAACCAGGAGGGAGATAGGTACTGACATTTATTGGATGCACTATTGTAGGCATTTTATATATGTAATTTTTTCAATAACAAAGTTATAAAATAAGGATTATATCTTCATTTTAATTATGAGTAAACTGAGAACACAGGTTTTAGAAACTTATTCAGTGCTACACAACCAGGAAGGAACTGAACATAAAAGGTTGCCATTTGCACACCTGCTGGCATCACCCCTTACAGATGTGGTGTTGTGAGAACACTTCAGGAAGAAGACAGTTTTGCACTTTTGAGAATTTCTTAGTTTTGCCTCTGTCTGTTTCCATTTTTGTTGAAATACTTATTATATATTAGGCTATTTCAGGCACAAGACTACTTCCTGAAATGGGAGACATTTCCCACATAACTCTTCTGGGTAGCTAAAACAATGAAGATTTAGCAGCAGTGGTTAAGACTGGCACTTCAACAGTTAATGCCTGCTGGCATAAAGCCTCCCATGGAGATGAACACCTGAGTGGGAGTTTCAGCATATTGGACTTTGGCAAGCACAGAGTACAGTAAATGAGCCTTCTGACATACGAAGGCATCCCATTTGATTTGACATCAACTGAAGAGCCTAAAGGATGTTCTAAACCTTCCCAATCTCTTCTCCTGCAGAGATAATATCACATCATTTCTGAGGAGAGTAAAAAGTTTATTTTGTGCACTTTTCAAATTTAAGAACTCAGACACAAGTTCTTATAATTTGAATAGTTCAATTGAATGTTCAGATAAAAGATTGTGAAAGCTTTTTTCCCCCTGTTGTCACTTTTAGTTATTACTGTCGAGAAGCCACTTTAAGTGGAAGACCTCTTTTTCTCTCTTTTCAAGATAGAATCAAGCCAGAAGAATCCATCAAAATAAATTATTTTACATAACAACATATTCAGAAAAGCATCACATGTGAAAATTTCTTAATTTTCCACAAAGCTCTGCTACTCCCACAAAAATAGAAGTATTAAAATGTAATCATAAGGAGTTGGAGCCCAACAAATTGTGGTTGGTGGGAAAAAAATATAAAAGCAGAGGTTTATTCTAGGTGGTTTCATTTCAGAATTTTCTTTTTGATGGCACTGTTTTTCATGTCTACTCTCATGTATTCATGAGAAGGCTTTTCTCCTCACCTGCCTGGCTGCCATGTCTTGCTTTAATTTGACATTTGATAAATATGGAATTCATCCATCTTTCTGGAAAGCCCACTTTCACTCTTGGCTCCCAACCTGTTTTTAAAGGAATGGCACTATCCTCACCTACTGTAATTCAAGGAAGCCATCTTGAAGTGCCCTTTTCTATCAGATTGCCTCTCCAAATAGTCACCTTTCTCAGTAGCCCCATTCTTTTACATGCTTTTGCCTTCTTATTCTCTAAATCATCATGCTCTTTCATGCCATTCTTGCTTCACACATAAGTCACTGCCACAGTGTCTTAATTGTCTTCCCCTCATCTGATCCAAGCTTCTCATGGCTTATAGTAGAAGATCTAAAGCTCTCTCTCTGTTTTAAATTAACCCTACTGTCTATGGAACTTCAATTCCTCATTTCTGACCAAGTAGTTCTGTTCATGGTTCTCCTAAAGCATGATGATATTTAAAGCATTTTTTTTACATGCCATCTAATTCAGCCCTCACAGTGGTATAGGGAATAACAGTGCTGGCTAGTTGTTGCATTAGGTATTGAATTTGGGCAGGTAATATACCTGCTCCATGTGTTTTTCTTATCTGTAAAATTAGGATAATACTACTAGCATTTACCTCATTGAGTTATTGCAAGAATTTAATGCAGGCATGTATTAACCCATAAGGCGTTCTTAGTAGATGTTGGCTGTCAGTGTCATATATAGAAGGAGACAGGTTAAACAATTGTTAAGTTGCTGTAATCAGTTAGCGAACTTGGAGTTCGAATCACATCTGACTTCAGAATGCACCTAAACATTATACTATGTGTTTTCTCTTCACACCATTTACACTTTCAGTTCCTCCTCAGTCTCTTTCCTTTAAGGAATAGTTTAGACCTCCAGGACTATTAATAGCTGCCCTCCCTCTACTCTGAGATGGAAGCCATGGAGAGAAAGCAGGTGGCCCCAGTTTGTGCCTCTAGCCACTTCATCTTGACTCCTGTGCAGAAGGCTGGGATTGCCATCTGCTGACCCCTCATGTACTCTAAACACTTTGGGTGAACATTCCTGGTTTGGGCAGAGAGCATAAATCTCTCAGGAGTAGGATGCCTGGACTAAGCCCCTCACTTAGGGAAGAAGATCAATGCATTTCTTTTTTTTCACATCACAGTAAAGGTTTCTAAAGAGGTGCAACCTATGCTTTGGGATGCCAAAGCTGGTTGAGAGACCCAGTGACCACCTAGGGATCACCCTCTGGTGAAAGTCCATTTTCAGTGCATGGGTCATGTTCATGGCTTGAAGATCTCTATTATGTTCCTGACTAGTCAATTCCCAAACAGGAAAAAAAACTCTTGGGATTCATAATCACTAATATAAGACTAGATAAAATGGTTTAGGCAGAGAAAGTTCCCTAGAATGCTGGAGGAAAGAAGAGAAAGGATAAAACTAATGTTTTATTGTGTTAGGATCTCTTCTGTGCCAGACACTATTCATATATTATCATATATCCATGAATTCATAAAATTTGGTGAGCACTTTTTATGTACCAGGGATAGGTCTAAGGTACTGGGTTTAATATGTCAAACATGTTCCTTGCCCTCATGGAACTTAAAATCTAGCAGAGGGAAAAATGTAGAACAAACATTTATATATTTTCCTCAATTCCTGAGAAGCAGGAATGTATTTCCATTTACAAACGTGGAAACTAAGGTTCTGAGAAATGAGCTATCTTACTTAATGTAGCGGGTCCATTAAGTTAAGAAGCAGAGTTTCATACCCAGTTCTTTCTAGACATTAATTTTGATTTCCTTACGTTTGTCACAGACTCTCTTCTGACATTGACTTTATGGTTAGCTTTGTAGCTAACATTAGGTTAAACAATACATTTCAGAGGGAAGCTTGTGAGATTTTGACTTATATTGATTGTTCTTCAGGAAATGAGCCAAATCCTTTCATTCAGCCGACTAAAATTCTCAAAATCAGAGTTTGAGTATTGACTCCCTTGCTTAAACACCAGGTATATTAGGCATAATTATTTCTGAAAAACTCAATAACGAAGTTCTTTCTACCCAATCCCTTAAAAGGTATATATTGATTTAAAATAAAATGAGTTCCAGGTTAAAAAATGGCTCAAATGCTAAGTATTTCATCCTCCTCCTCCTCTCAGCCCAAGCAAATAGATTCCTACTAAAATGCCTGAAAAATTATAAATTTAGAAAACATTTTATATCCACCCTGGAAAATAGAGAAAGAATGTATGCTCGAATAGGCTTGAGAAAGCTTCTCTCAAGCTTGTTTGTGTGTCTGTCACAAAAAGGCTTATTCCTCACTCCTCTCCTCCAAGTCTTTGTTGACATAGTACCTTGCCAGTGAGCTCTTATTTTCAAAATTCCCTAGCCCTCTTCCTCTGATGCTACATTTTTTTCTTCCCTGTTTTATTTTCTCCATAGCTTAAAATAATCACCTGCCATGCCGTAAATTTAGCTTTATTTGTTTATTGTCTGTCTTCCTATTTTATACCAGTAGAGCATAACCTCCATGAAAGAAGAGTTCTTTTTCTTCGTTCACTTTCCATTGCTGTGTCCCTATTGCCTAAAACAAGTCCTGGTACCTAGTAGGCAATCAATATTTCTTAAATGAATAAGTCCCTGTTTTACTGATAAGGCAACTGGAGTTAGAGAACATCAGACTCTCATTCTTCCTCATTTCATGTTTATGAATGTTTCTGAAATCCCTTCATGTCGATATACATAAATCAAATTAATTCCTCTTAGCACAATATTGCATAATTTGAACATGTTCATTTTATTTTTCTGTTCCCCCATAGATAGGCACTTAGGCTATTTCTAATACTAATACAACAGCTTGGTGCTAGATGTCGGGTCGGGTGTTTCCATTTGGCCCAGAAATACAGAAATCAGCAAAGGCCTAAAGCTAAGTAGAAAAGAAACTTAAGTCCTCCACATTCTTTTTTTTTTTTTTAATCATTTTAAAAAATTTATTTAAATTAGTTTCAAGTATACAGTACATTGGTTAGACATCTATATAGTTCATAAAATGATCCCCTCAATTGCTCCCTCCCTCCTCTGGCTCTCCACTTAGCCATTATAGTAATGCTAACTACATTCCCTCTGCTGTGCTCCCCATCCCCATGACCAACTATCAACTACTAATTTGTACTTCTTTAATCCTTCACCCCATTCTCCCAGCCCCCCAAACCCCCTCCTCTCTGTCCAACACCAAATTGTCCACTATATTTGTGAGCCTGTTTTTGATTAGTTTAATAAGTAATAGTAATAATAAAGTCCTCCACATTCTGTGTGGATGGAACTGTCAGCCACAGGTGTCCCAGCCTCTCTGCGGGGCTTCCTTCTCTCAACTAAATATAAGAAGAGACTTGGGGGAGAGGAAGAAGTGGCCTCTTGGGGAGTACTGTATTCACAAAGAGAAGCTCTCATCTCACCTACCCTTGTGTGAGTCGGGAGTCGGGGTGTGTGGATATGTATCCCTTTCCTGAATCCAAGGGAAGGAGTCTACAAGGAAATCCTTTATAAAGTTCTGGGATACCCAGGCAACACTACATTTTGAGCTCAGAAACTTCTCTTCTGAAAGTTGCAGATGCCCTGGGATGCTGGAGGATGGGGTAGGAGAGAGGGGACAGATCCAAGAGAAGGAACACCAGGGAAGCAAGCTGAATCTCCTCTGCTTGGCATGGCAAAGCGGTGCATGTTCTTTTTCTTTTAGGGGAAGGGGGCATTTCTTTGCAGTCTTAAAGATTTGAGTTGAAATTTCGTACATTTTATGTTGGTCTTTCATCTACTTGAAAGTTGTTTTTTACTTCTTAATTTAACCATATTCTCCTAAAGGCCCACAGTTTCAAACGAAAGGGCTGATGTCAATGATTTCATGTGTGGTAGTGTAACTCTTACTATGAGGTCACGGTGCCTTTAAAATATAAAATGAGGACAATCATGCTGTTTTGAGGAGCTCCAGTAGGACAGAAATATTTTTTTATCATTTATAACAAAATAGTTCTACTCGAAGGCTTGAATAAATTAGAATAGACATATAAATAGAGTAACATTTTAGGTATATTAAGAACAGTGTCCAAGCTGCTTTTAAAATATCTTGAGCAGGATTTATTCTTATAATTAAAAAAAAAATCACACTTTAATATATATTTGAAGTCATCAAAAGCATTGGATCATAATGCAATATTGACATTGTTTATATATGATTTAATTAATAAGATTATTTCTGAGTAGCCCTTATTTTTTGCCTTCCATACATTAATGTTGCTGTTTCTGATTTTATCATATCTTCTATCTAGAGACTCTCCATCTGGAATGTCTTATCATTATTATGTTTTCTTCTAGTGCTCAGACAGTAAATGTATGTGAATGTTTGTTAAAAGATTGATAGAGTTTTTATTAAAGTTATAATGAACTGAAATAATGAATTTAAAGGTCCTGACTCTTCACGCTGTGATTTCTCCTCACTCTTTCCCAAATTTGCTTACTGCGTGTTTGAATCGACTTTCATTGCCAAAGTTTTGATTAAGTAAATGCCATAGCTAGAAATTAAATTAGAAGCACTTATCAAATTGCAGCCAAGTAATATCGATCTCTAAATGTAAACTATATATTCAATGCAGTATGCTATCTATGAAATGAGCTCTAGTAATAAATTGGGTATGCTACATTCCTCATCATGCTTTTAGCATCCATTAACCAATTACTAAAAAGTGGGAGGTGGTGGATGGAAAAGAGGATGTGAATGCTGCAGATTTTTAAATGTATAGTACTAGCAACGAGGAGAGGGCATTGCACACTATTCACGTCTTTATACTTCCTCCTTAGGAATTCTTTCCTAAAGGCATATCTCTACTGCCCATCATCAGATTGTTGGGTGTCTGATTTACTGCAAGTACCTCAAGTTGGCTCTCCTCTGAACTGCTATGGCAGGCAGAATTTTCTTCACATACGGCTCCTTGTGAGTTTTTGTCCAATCACAAGGCATTAGAGGAGGTGCTGCCGGTATTCTTCCACCAGCCCCTTGCCCATCGCCTTCAATTAGGGAGAACAGGTGTCTCACCAGACAGCCTAAACTGCTAAGGGGGCATCTGCAGCTGCCAGGTTAGTGCCAAGACTGCAAATGAATGGCCATGTTGCTGCCTGAGGGTATGGAGGTGTGGAATTTCCCAAGCAGGGGCAATTACCTCCAACTCAGAAGGTGAAAAAGAGCTTCTGTTGAGGCTTTTTCTTTTATGGGGAGGGACTGCCAGAACATGGTGAAGCCCAAACTAATTGGATGTCAGCCTTGACTTTGCTGTCAGGAGGGCTGTGATAACTGGGTCATTCTTATTTTAATCCCAGCTAAGGAAATTGGGGGATTAAAATAATTGCCTGGATATTTCTAGGGCAAACTAGAGTAGCAACTGAGGTTCATGGATAAAGCTGATCTCTTGGCTAAATCTCATCTTATTCACACTTCATTCTCCCCGCTACCCCTGTCTCTGTCTCTCTGTCTCTCTCTCCCTTCCTGCTTCCCTCCCTCCCTCCTTTCCTCCCTCCCTTCCTCCCTGTCTCCTTCTTCCCTCTCTCCCTTTCCTCTTCTCCTTTCTCTCCCCCCTCTCCTCCCTTTCCTGCTTTGTTCCTTCACTTACCTGAAATATAGGATGGAAGTGAAAAGAGCTTTGGAGGTAGAACGATTTGGCTCACAGCCCTAATTTTCTGTTTATTAGCTGGTGTGCTTTGGGCATATTGCTTTATTTGTCAATCTTCCATTTTCTCATCTGCCAAATGGGTTGTTATTAGAATTAAATAATGGGCTAAATGATACCTACAGTCTTGTACTTGGAACATTATCGACACATCATTAAGGACTAATTTCTTTATTTTTCCCAACATCTTTTCTTCATTTTATTCACACAAGGACTTTACAGCTCTTGTCTACAAAGCTTCAAAGCTTGTCCTGATGCTCTGAGAACATCTTAGACTGTTAAAATTATAAACCACAGCAAGCACTGTTCAATTCCAGGCCAAATTAACTCTATATCAGCCACTGACTAATTGGGTGGTTGATTCATTTATTGAAAAGTTATCTCATAAGCAGCACTGTATTCTGCATGATGGCCGTACCAGGAGATGGGAAAGAGGAAGTCTTTCAAGGGGATAAATGAAAGTTAAGTCTGGGAGGGTAGAAAAATTTCTCAATAATAAAAGAGAAATGTGCTATGTATATATGTTACTTTATATAAGACTAACTTTCTGTAAAATAACAATAATAAAATTCTACCCCAAATTATGTGTTTGGTAGTTTTATATTTTCATCTCTTTGGCTTTCTCAAGGTGGGTATCTTCTTGCTCAAGGCAGCAAGGTGGAGAAGTTTCGAGCACAGACACATAAGTTCTAGTCTAGAACTAGACTTACTGGTTTTATAATTCATGCTCAGACATTTACTGGTTATATGACCATGGGCAAGTAACTTAGATTTTCTGTGCCTCAGTTTCCTCATTTATACCAAGGGATTTATAATAGATAATCACCTGATAAGGTTGTTGTGAGTATTATATAGGCTAATTATGTAAGGCATTCGGAACAGAATGCACACAGTGCTAGAGTGTTAATAGTCAGCCTAGAGCATTAATAATTAGCACTGTAAACCATGTCTGTAAACCATGATATGCTGCATCTTTTCTGTATTTTCACTAGTCCAGAAGATTTTTCCAGATTTTCTTCCTTTAATTTGTATTATAAAAAAAAGGTATATTGAAACTAAATTATACACCTGATCTTAAGATTCCTATATACCTTCCATATCCATCTCTCTAGCTCTCTCCACCATTAAGAATTACAGAATAAAAAAGTTAATAGAAAAGTAAATACTGGGTATTTGGTGGGCTGTGGAGGGTGTTTAGTGATATATCCAAAAGCTGAAAAGATAGAATGAAATTGGCTGGATTATTCCTGTAAGATCTTTGCCAGCACTAATGAAATGCAGCGGACTCATTTCCCTCTACAGAACTCATCTGTTGCAATTTTCCCTTTGGCCATACATTTCTGCAGCCAGAGACAGCTGAGCGATAAATCCTTTGTTTAATTTCTCATAATCTCCTGTTGGGAAGGGGGTTCCTTCTCATGATGATGCTTGATGAGAAAAAAAGAACGAAAGTGTTCCTATTCAGTTTTAATCAGTTTGTTTCTCTGTTATACATAATGCTTAGATTATTTTTATACACTTACACATAATGGGATAATTAGTGTTCTGATGGTTTTGATTCCCCCCATCCTTATAAAATTGTCTTTAGTGTAATAGTATTAAGTTTGAGAAAATGAAGGCATGTGTTTTATGACGTCATTTATTTTTATGATTTGTACTTATGACATTAGGTATCCCTAACCCCCACAGATGCACATGTATTCACTAATCTCAGTTTTAGGTGCAGTGTTGCTCAAGGTCAGGGGAAGGATTTAAACTGCTGTCTTATGCTACCCCGTGCTCTCTCTGGAAGATGGTCCACAGCAACAGGTTGGAGCTAATGGAGTTACATGTTATTCTCCCAGTTCTCTCTCTCTCCTTTAATGTGGAATGAAAACTCCTACTTTAACCATTCTTCATCAGTTTTATTTAGTTTTAATAATTTCAATCTATGACGTCTTAATTTACACAACTTCCAAGTTTCATTTAGAATTCTTTACAGTAAGCCCTCTCCATACAATGATATACCAGTAAATGGAGCTCTTGGGGAATAATGCCCTGGTTTGTAGCATGTATCCCCATGATATAAATACTTCCATCATGGCTAATTTCAAGACACCAATGTGACATTATCGAATGTGAAGGTGGGAAGAGACGTGTATATTTGGTGCTTGAGAGCCTACGAGACAGCTCCAGTACACTACTGCTTCTATAATTAACAGCATATTTTAGCCAAGAAAATGAATCACTATTCCAAAATTATAGCACACTAGTCGAGAGACATTATATATGTATGTATAAATGTGTATGTGTGTATATATGTATGTGTGCATATATAGGAGTGTGTGTATGTATGTATATATATCTGTATCTATATATATATATATAGATATATATGCAGGACATATTTTATATCTACATCTCTCTATATATCTATATCTCCTTTTTTTGTAGCCAGAATGTTAAGCATTTTGATTTCCTTGGCAACTGGCTATCAAGTGAATGCAAGTGAAATCCAACATAACAGCTTTACTCCTTTGGATAAAATCTAAATGAATAAGGAGATTAGGTATAAAAACTCTCCACAATTGGAGAGATGCCTTCTTCTCAGGTTGCTTGTCTAACAAGCCAGATGTTCTTAGATTAAAAGGAAGAAAACAGAGCATTGTTCTGTTAACCTGGTTTTTTAGTTTAACTGTATTTAAATGAATAAAAGGTTTAATCAAAGAGACATCTCCCTTTACACTTCCCCAAAACAGATCCAGATTGCTATAAATTATGGTTTCTTTTTTTTTTGGATGGTTCAAGTACCACTCTCTAGGGAACTGGTCTTAGGCTGATTGAGGTTATAGCTGGGGCTGGGCACAGCTTGGGAGGCTCTCAGTTCCTTGACAATTTTGATTGTCTTTATTATCCTGAATGGTCTGGAGTTTGGCAGTGAAGTTGTGCATAGTGCCTAGTAGTATTCAGCTGGCCATAGTTATGTTCTGTCCATCATTTCCCAGTGTAATGGTGTCCTTAGACTTCTTTGAAATTCAGTTTACCAGGTATGCAGCCATAGGCATGATGGTAGGAGTAAATGAACTGGCTTTGCTCCCCTGAAAAACTAGACCTGATGAAACACTGAGGCTCATTTTCGTTATCAAAAGGGATTATAATGTCAGCAGGGCCAGCTACCTAATTTATGGGGTCCGGTGCAAAATGAAAATTTTGGAAAAAGCTATGAATAATTTCAAGGCGATGACAGCAGAGCATTAAACAGAGCGTAAGCCTTTCCAAGTGTGGGGCCCTGAGTGACTACACAGGTCATATATCCATAAAACCAGCCCTGGATGTCAGCACAGGTCCTCTGCATCTTCTTTCCACCATCCCTTGGAGTCACCATAATGATGGGGCTGGACAGTTTCAGTCAGGACAAGGTATACCTAGGTTATAGGAGGCCTCCATCAACATGGACTAGAAAGTTTTAAGACTTTAAGTGAAAAATGGAAGTCACCATTTACTTCCAGGAAACATCCTGGGCAGAGAATTACAGTGTACAGCAGCAGAAGGATCAATCAGAAGAAATCCAATAAAAAAGAAATTGCCACGATGTGAGTCCAGAGGGTAGACCTAGGGGTTTGCCTAGCCAAAAGGAGTCAGAAACCTTCAATCGAAAAGGTTCAGTGGACACAATCTATCTAGTTGACCCTGTAAGCAAGAACAACAAAGCAAAAAGGACAGGCTTATTTTCTGCCAGGATTCCCACAAAGGGAACACTAAAGCAAAAGGCTATGAAATCTATGAAACTGGCTGATAACTGACTTGGTGGAAAAAACTTAATTAGCAACATCTAGAGGTTAACATCAATTTTTAAAGAAAGTCAACATCCTCTTTTGACCAATGTATTACACAGTTCTGTTGGGAATGATTATTTCCATTCTAAGAGAATTCTCTAGTGCTGAACTGTGACTAAATCCCCACTGTCACTTAAAAATGTAGAGAGTTGATGGTTCTTATTCTACCTTGATATGATTAATAATTGGAAACAGTGCTAGAAAATATAGAAACAGAAAAAGGTAGCTGGCTAAGAGTCTAGATGCCAGGGAAGATAAAGGGGATGGGACTCTAGTGTGGTAAAGCTTATGTAGAATTGAATAGGGTGTTAAAATGATCAGGTGCATTGCAAGTCTTGGTTCTTAGACTCATTAGAAGAAAAGCTGAGGCATATAAAATTTCTTTGAGCAAAAATGGATTGGAATTGGGCAACACTAAAACCAGAGGTGGTTAAAAGTGCTCTGCTGACAGGAGCCAGGGGAAAGGCTTATATAAAATGTGGAAGCAAAGAAACTAAATTATTTGATTGGCTATAGCTTAAAGCCTAGTTGGCTATTTGTGATTGATTGTCCTTAGTGTTTTGATTTCATAAACTTGAAGCATTTCCAGACTTAGATCTTGGTTTACTTATATAGGCTGCTGTGACATTAAAGCCATACCAGTCTAATGGCCTCCTTGTTTAATTAATTTAACGGATTATTTCTCACACTACACACCACAGGTGATATGATTGTCTTCCATGGCTTCAGCAAGGTCCTTGAGTCTGAGGACTTGCAAGCTCTGGCTCTGGCTTGTAGGTCTTTTCTGAGCTGCAGATGTTATCTCCCACCACAATCCCAATCCCACTAAGCCACTTGTGGGACTTGGGACACATAATGCCTTTCTCCTTGCTGTTTCTCTCTGCCTAGAATTCCATCTTGGACATAACCATGAGTACCCCCACTTCTCTGCCCATCTAACTTGCTAACTCCTTTAGATCCTTCTAAAATCAATTGAAATGTAGTTCTTCTTGGAAGCCTCCTTCAATTCTCTTTCTGATTTTTATGCCCTTTGTCTAGCATCCTCTGCCACTTCCTTCTTTCCTATAATCCGTATGACAAATTGTGGATTAATTAATTTGCCTCCTTCCCCCAAACTAGAGCTCCTCAAAGGGCCAGGAACAATCAGGTCATGTTCTTGTTATATTTTCAGTGCCTTAGCCCAGTGCCTGAAGCATAGTGCATGCTCTATAATTACATGTTGGATGAATGAATAAATAATTAAATAATTAAATAATTAGATGGACACTAAAAATTCCAAAGGGACAAGTAAAGAAGTGTTTTCCACATGCCAGGCCCTTCCTCTAAGAAAAATTGTTTGGGAGTGGTTAATGGAGAGGTAGGAAATGTAAGCATTATTTACATGTAGCTTAACTAGTTGGTTGTTACTGAGAAAATGCTCAGGTGAAGTAAACCTGGAGCTGTATCCTCAACTGTCTCTGTCAGGGGTGATGGGGAGAATTTTTCACATTCTTATGCCATTTGAATATCAATATGGCCTTTAATTAGTGACTCTATGTTCTGGGCAAGTGTTCAGGGTACTCATATCTGAGGCCTTCTCATTCATTCATTCCCTTGTTCCTTCAACAGTGTTTCTGCCCCACCTTTGACTGCATTCAGGAAATGCTAGCATGGCTGATAGAATGGGTTCCTGCTGTGTGCTCTCACAGTTCCCAGGGCCACGATGGGGGCTCTGGGAAGCAGTGCAATTAGCGATTGGTAGGCTGCTGTCTGCTCTCCACTCTCCTTCCTTGCTTGGCTTTGGCCATGTAAGTTTCTTTGGGACAGTCAAGTCCTCAGTACTGGGTTTACTTCCTGATGAAATATCCCCAGAAAATGGAACCACCTTCCTCAACTATGCAGGTGCCCTGTAAGGATAGACAAAGAGGCCAAGTGGTAGACAAATGAGAAAGTGAAAGGGTGAGTTAATTTAAATGACCTACAAGACCCATAGGGTCCGGGTCATCCGTGATAACTCCTGCTTCTTGATTTCAGCACCTGTACAGAAATCTGGGCAGTGGACATGCAGGTGATTAGACAGCCAAGCATTTCTAGTTTTCTTGTGTTCTTCCCAAAGTGTGTTAGAAAGAAATATACTTAAAAGGAAATAAGATTTGTAAATCCCACAAGTTCTGAAAAAGGCAGATTATGAAAGTCTTATATTACAGACTCACTGTTAGCACCAAGTACTGTAGGATACAAAAGGAATTTGAAGAAAATCCAGCCCCTTTATTTCTTAATCCTAATTAGCATTCCTTGAGACTTTACTGTGTACCAGCATAAGTATCATATTTCTATTATCTCACTTAATCCTCAAAATAACTCCATGAGGTAGGTCTTATTATTCTCATTTTAAAGATGAGGAAATTGATGTTCACAGAAGTGAAAGAAATTACTTGATAGCATATAATGACTGGGCAGTGGAGCCAGAGTTAGTAGGACTCATAGGACTCTTAATTTTTTCATCTATAATATTAGCTGCTATTCAGAGTATATCAGATACTGGGATGAGTCATTCACATGTACCAAATCATTAAATATTCATGACTTTGACAGATAGATATTTGTTGTCTTCACTAGACAGATTAGGAAACTGAGATTTGGAGAGGTTTAGGGGCCTATTCAAGGTCAAGTAGTAGAATTGGACTAGAAATCAGGCCGCTTTCAGGCAAGTGTTTCTTTAATTCTTTCAGGTTATGTCAGTGTCTTAAAGTGGTAGAAGGTATTTTTGACAATATTCTTTTCAGATACTAAAGGGAAGTGGGAGAAAGTTAATGTGCCATATTACTTATTGGTATTTAGCACTTTTCCTGCCCAATTCTGTTCTCAGAAGTGGGAAGCCTGGACCTATATTTCCTAGAATCTTTTGCCAGCAGTGTTCAACTTTAGATTCCACAGATGAAGGGAATTCACAGAAGATTTGGGAAAGGAAGAGAAGCAGACATTATTACCCTCCTTGATCTCATCTACTGCCACTTCCTCATTTTCTCCAGTCCAGCCCTCGTGACCTTTTTGCTGTTATCAAATACTCCAGGTATTCTGCACTCTCAGGGAATTTGCACTTGATCATTCTTTTACCCAGATTGTTCTTTCCTCAGATATCCACATGGCTCTCTTCATTACCTCTTTCAGATCTTTGCTCAAATGTCCCCTACTTATTGAAGTCTCCTCTGAGCACCTCATTTAAAATTGCAGAATCCGTCATTGCACATGCCATTCCCCATTCCTTGTTTTAGTTTCCTTCGTAGCATTTATTTTTAATTTATTTCAATCTATTTCTGCTAGAATATAAGCTCCATAAAGGCAATTATTTGTGTCTTTTCATTACTGATTCCTAGTCCAGGACCATATCTGGCTCAAATTAGGCACTCAATAAATATTTCTTGAATGAATGAGAATAAATATTGCCACTGACAGGTGACCACAGGTGGTGACTGTGCATGGGGCACTGTTATACTCCTGAAAGTCAATCATAAGGTCTAATTTGTTTTGATCCAGAGCCTGCCTTTGCCTTTACTCCTGCTCTTTCTTGCCACTCTTAATCTGTGAGGGCATCTGTGTTGGGTAAGAGACCCAGTTTTCTATTAAAAAAAAAAAAACGCAGATGGAGTTATCAGGAAGGGTATGCACAGCAGCAAGCCTTGCTCTGCCAAGTATTTGTAAGATCGTTGTCCTGGCAGTCTGTGATGCACCAAAGGGAGGCAGAGAGGGCTGTCTGCCCAATGGGGAGCAGTATTTCATCACTGACATTGTTTAGAATTTCCAGTGCATAGTAATAGGATGGAGACTGCCTTTAGTTGGCTTTGTTTATAGTCTTTTACAGAAAATGCAACCCTTATTGACTTCACAAGAAGCAGACCACTCCCAGTGCCCTATCTTTGATACACTATGGACAGCAGCACAAAGATGGCTGAGGGTCTGAAATTGACCTCTAACTGGCACGGCCACAATGACTGGGAGCTCTTAGTGGTAATACCTACACCACTGAACAGTCTAGACATTTACAAGGAAGGTTAGTGAAGGCACTGATGCAAATCTGGAATTTGTTCAATTTGTCCACTGCTTCCTGATGACCGATTCTTATTTCCAAGTCCTGAGTGTTGATGTTGAGGGTGGTGGTTCTGGGCATATTATTTATTGCTTTGTAACAAGTTACTCTAAAACTTAATGACTTAAAACAGAGTTCATTGTCTCATAGATTCCGAGTGCTAGGACTGTAGGCAGATTTCCTGGATCCTCTGCTTCAGGATCATTCACAGGCTGCAATCAAAGTGTAGGTAGGGGCTTCAATCTTGTCTCAAGGTTCAACTGGGGAGGCATCCACTTCCAAGTTTACTCACATGGTTTTTGACTGGCCTCCATTCCTCAAGGTGTGTTGAACTGAGGGCCTCAATTTCTCACAGGCTGTTGGCCAGAGGCTACTCTAATTTCCTTGCCATGTGGGCCTCTTCATAGAGCATCTCACAACATGGTAGAGTGAGCAAGTTAGTGGGCAAGAAAGAACACCAGCAAGAAAGAGGATTAGCAAGACAGAGGTCACAGTTTTTATACCTAATATCAGAAGTGATATCCCATCATCTTATTGTATTCTGTTAGAAGCAAGTCACTAGGTCCAATATACATATGTACATGAGGAAGGGACTACACGAGGGTGAATACCAAAAGGCAGAGATTATTGAGAGTCATTTCAGATGCTGCCTACCACATTGGGTTTCTTCGTCAGTAATTTCTCCACATATTTTATTTTTTATTTTTATTTTTTTTTAGAGTCAAAAGGAAAGTTTATTAGAAAAGGGGTAACACTCCACAGACAGAGTGTGATCTCCTCTCAGAGGCAGACAGTGAGAGACAGAGTACAGGCACTGAGAAGGACAACTCCACATATTTTAAATATTCATGCATTGAACCTTGGGAGTGGTACTTTCCTTAGCCAGATCCTATTTTTGCTATATCTTTTAGAAATTCCTCCAACTTTTTTGCTGATTAATAGATTTATTTTCTGGGTTACACTGAGGATGAAGTTTTTTTTCTGCCCCTTTCATCTCGCTCAGCTTTTAAAATGACTTGTTTTGTTTAAGAAATATGTTATGTCGCAAGAGGCATAGTAGATTTTTTTTCTTATTTTGCATGGTACTTTTTTCCTAAAGCAAAGATGATTACTACTATGAGCTGATGCTTTGGTCAGTATTCTAAATTCATGTCTGTATTTCTTATAACTGTTACTAGTTTATAAGTTATTGCTAGGTATTATGAGAACCTTAATTTCTAGTGGCCTTGTGAATTGTCTTCTTTTAATGTGTTATTAATATTGCTGTGAAAGATTGGGAGAAACTGGATAAGTAAATGTTAATGAGACATTCTTTTAAATGAGAAATTTCATCTGCATGATATTAGAATAGTGCATAATAGATTTTGTCTAATTAGTTGAACACGATATATAGCAATAAGGCTTTGAGTTTCTTGTGTTTTAAACTTTACTCATAAGTAACATTATTTTCTATTAGGGTTTAAAAAATCATCTTTGACAAATAACTTTGTAAACCTGCTTTGTATGTGCTGTATATAAATGTCTACCTTAAAATTATTTTTGAGGCAACCACTTCAACTTTATTTGCCAATCTTGAGGAATATTGCTGTCAAAAATTATGACAGAGTGCCCCAAAGTGTAGATATTCATGGCCATTACTGCATGTCTATCCTCAGAATTCATGATTACACACAACATAGTGACAGAAACTCAGAAGATATCTAAGAAAGCAAAATATAAGCCATGCAGAGTACATCTTTAACAGGTATTAAAAACATCATCCTGAGAGTGATTGATGTTCAGGAGGATATAAAAAGTGCAAGCCTTTGAAGGCCTTTTCTGATATGCTAAAAATAAGAAAAGGAAGCCAAACTTCAAAATTCATGTACTTATTCATTTGAAGTTTAAACTTTGGCCCTTAACCTTTGATTAACAGTAGAACTACTAGACATTTCATGGTATAAATAAATACACTTGTAGATCAGTAATCAAATGATGCTTAATCTATTGATGAGTAGAAAAAAATTGCACATTTAGTTATTTTTAGGAGTGTGCTAGAGCAGCTTTTATGGGTTCCTGAAAACCAATTATGTGAATCTCTTCCAAACTTTGCATTCAATGCCATTACAATGGTAGCCTGAAACCAATGGTGTTGGGAGCATTTATGTCATTGAAATTGGCAGTTTGGGCTTCCCCACCCTCCCCCCCGCCAGAGAGCCAGTTTTTAAACATTTATTAGAATACCACTATTATTAGGGCCCTTTTAATACTTTATTTCAATGATTTCATTATACTTGGTTTATTTATATTAAACTCCTAGCCCCCATTAGAGTGATTGAGTGAGCAAATCATCCTAGATGAATTTTCATGAATTTGCTTTTACACAAGAGTAGAAACTCATGTTTAAGCAAAGGTTTTGTTCCTTCTTTTTCATAAGGAATTGTTAGTTGAAGCTAACAACTACAAAAAGCCAACAACTATAAGCTAGATCTTCTTTGATTTATTTTTATCATTAATCTTTCCAAACTAAAAGATGCACTTCTATTCCAGTTTTTAAGCTTTAACATTTAACATGAATGCCTCTGGTTACAATGACAGTGGGCTTAATTTCATTTGCCCTCGAGAGTATTCTGTAAATGACTGTCTCTGGCTTAGGGCCCTGCTTCCAGGTCTGCCTCATCTCTCTGAAGCATGGAGGTAGATTGTCCAAGAGGACCCTGAGAGGTAAGGAAGCAGGGATTCCCGGACACCGCTTCCCTTGACCCAGTTGTTCTCTCCATTTCTCTTGACTGCCTTGCTATCTCTTTGATCCTCAATCTTTCCAATTCTACTTTCATCATTATTTAGTTAATTGTAGTGCTTATTAGGTTGCATTTATACCTCACTTTAACTTAAAATATGAAACAGTTGATGGGAAAGATGACTCTACATTCATGTATGTGACCCAGGAGAAAAGCAATTTGTCATCTCTTTAAACTGATATTTAAAAAATGCATGTTCAGTATTTATTTGAGCAGGAGGAAATGTTCTCACCAGTTAAGAATCCTTTGTTGTTTCAACATGAAAGCACTATTCCTGTCTATTCTGTAGGACCAATTTACATGTAGTTAGCTGTGAAAGAAATTGAGGACACAGGGCTGAGTTAATGGGCACTGTATTTTCAAGTTAATTTAGTAATATTTTAATATTTCTTAAAGCAGTACTTTTCAACTTCCCATGTGCATATCTATCACCTGGAAATCTTTTAAAAGCAGATTCAGTGAATTCTGACTGAGTCTGTCTGAGGCAGAGCCTAAGATTCTGATTTCTAAGAAGTTCCCACACAATGCGGATATTGCTAATCCAAGGACCACACTTTGGGAATGGAGGAGATGTCATATCATCTCTTTCACTCTGGCTCAAATAGAAGAGTCAATATTTTTATATGAAACTGGAGGTGGGGCATTAGCTAGTTTTTTTTTTAACTCATTTTCTTTTTTAAAATTTACTTATTTCTTTTTCTATTTTTATTTGTGAATCCTTGAAACATTTTTTTGACCACATTTACCCTACCGGAAATTTCACTTCGAGTGGTGAAGACACAATGTAATATGATGTATTATTGAATTGTGCCCTTAAAATCTATGTAACATATAAAATACATATGACATATTATTGAATTGTACCCTTAAAACCTATATAATTTTATCAATCAGTGTCACCCCAATATATTTAATATAATACGTTTTTTGGGGGATAAGTAGTTTGCTGGCCCCTAATACTAAAGAAATTTCCTGCTTATTTTAGGTATGTTGCAAAAATGGAGGCTTATATTCTTAGGAGAAAATTATATGATTCTATGATTTTAGAATTTACATTTCAAAGTTTCTGCTTAGAACAAGAGATATGAAAGCCCTTGTTGGCCTATACTTGTGACTATTTTAAAAATGATAACATTTTGATCTACCCAGTAGGAATTTTTGTAAAAAATATTCTTTTAAAAGGAATAATAAAGGACATTGAAACTGAAAAACTTGAAACATAAAGCCCACCCATAATGATTTAAAGTGAACACCCGGACATCCAGACAGTAATATTTCTGTAGAAATTTTTGTTGTGATAACCATGTAAATTTACATCTTGATGTACTAGGGCA
The DNA here is from genome assembly GCF_902729225.1 of Pteropus medius. Taxonomy (NCBI): domain Eukaryota; kingdom Metazoa; phylum Chordata; class Mammalia; order Chiroptera; family Pteropodidae; genus Pteropus; species Pteropus medius. The sequence continues at coordinate 1,222,443 of NW_024341894.1, read as the reverse complement.
TTCTGGTTTATGAATATGGGGGTACAAAGCTGTCATGCATAAAGCGGATTCCCCAACCCACATGAAGTTTTCAACTATACGAATCTGAGCAAACCACGAGCTACCTATGATGTGTCCTTGCCAGCCACCTAAGAGATGCTTAGTACCTATTTGTTGAATGAATTGATTCAAAAGGATACTTATTTAATTTCCATACCAGCCTGCACAATTTAAACGATGCCCGCTATAAGTGTGTGCTTCCATAAATGATTCCTCCTATACTAATCCTTTCAGGCATGGAAGATGAGCAATGCTTTTTGTTGGGCTTTATGATCTGATGCCCACCTCCATCTATTAAGCTCACCTCAACTGTTTCAACTGACACTGAGCTTTTCTCTTCCAAACACCCATGGCACTTATATTTCATTTTTCTGCCATTTGTGCTTTGAAAAGATTGCGTCGCCAAAAACACTGTGAAATTCTTAGAAGCCAAGACGATGTCATATTATTCTTGTGCATTCCATTACACTTAGCACAGAGCAGGTATTCAATGAAGATTTTATTAAATTGATTTCCTGCTTTAATAAATGATTATTGATGACCCTTTGTTAAATATCTACATCAGATATTTCAGGCAAGGCCCAAACCGACCAAACAAAATATGTCATTGGTTTAAGAAATTTTGTTATGACTTGGCTTTTGAAACACCTACAGAATAAGATCTCTCTTGATTAAAAAATAGGTTTAGGTATGTTTCTCCAAGGCTCAGCTAGGCATGGTTGTCGTTGTATTTCCCCAAGGTATAGTTGAAAAAAGCTTTTGTTATAATTCCATCAAGTAATATTGGTTGATGTTTTCTCTATGTTTTCTTAAGGGTCAACTGAACGTGATTTTGGTGTGACTACTTCAATGAATCAATACTCTGAGAAGAGCAAACCTAGCTCAATCATGGGGAAATGTAAGTAAGTATTTTTAAATGCATGTAATACCTATAATTCCTGAAACCTTACTCTAGAATATATCCTATTCTAGGTGCTTCAATTTAGAGCATAGTTTATCTTTGCAGTGGCACTATTAGGTAAGTAATATATTACTCTCAGATATGAGAGACTGAGGCTCAGAGAATTAAAGTCACTTTCCCAATGCAACGGGGCCAGAAAATACAGCAATGGGGCTTGGACTTAGGCTGTCTCTAAAGCTGTGCTGTCCAATAACAATAGCCACTAGCTACAAGTGACTATTTAAGTTGACTGAAATTAAATAAAAATTCAGTTTCTTAGTCATACTAACTATATTTTAAATGCTCAATACCCACATTTGGCCAATGGCTACCATATTGAAGATATAGAACATTTCCATCTCTGCAGAAAGTTCTATTGGACAGTGCTGCTAGTGGCATGCTGGCTCTGCTGCCTTTTGAGGACCTCACTATGATTGCAAGTTGGAGAGGGCAACTTTTGGGCAGATGTGTGGGTTATGAATGAAGAACTGAGATGCAGGGTGGGTGAAGAAGGGAAGAACTCTGTATTCTAGGTCACCTGCAATCTTGGCTGGAGCTTCAGTAGGGACTAGGGTCCCCTGGAATATTTTATGGAACAGCTGCAATAGAAGAGGATCTCCCTTCTCTCCACCAAGGAGTCAGGGAGTTTGGGGCAGGTACTTCAAAGGCTAAGTGGTTGAGCTGGAGAGGAAGGAGAAGAGAGGAAGTCTGTATTTTAGTAGCCACCAATAATCATCTGCTCCTGTCTGTCTTATGGCTTCCTTTAGGGCCCACAACCCTGGAGAAGCAAGATTTCACCCAGGCCTATGAGAAGGTATTGGAGAAGTACTCAGGCACACACACATACCTTGACAGCCTTTGACTAACTGACCACCCTGGGTCCACTGGGGCTTGGATTGTCTGACCAGAGCCACTCTCCATTCCTGAATTCCTGACAGACTCTCAGGACCTGTATTCTGATTACTTTACTCACACTAACCAGCATCTCGGTACAGACTGACCACCTCAGACACACTGACCACTCCAGATTCACAAAGAAAAAAGACATGGTGTCATGCATGTAGTCACTGTTAGAATTTTTATCTTTTTTTTTTTTTTACCTCCAACTTAGAATTTCTACTCTGTCCAGTGGTAAATATGTCTTTCTTATTTTGCATTTCATACAGTGCTTTAAATAGTAGTTATAAATGTATGTACTTTTGAATTTGTCTTAGGTATAAGAGTTTGGTTTCAATTACATATCTCTCCCGATAGCTGCTTTTAGTCACAAACAACTGGGTGTTGCTCTCTCAAGAGCATGATTATTAAGTTCAGGAAGCATTATCTTAGAATAACAAAAGTGCTAATTAAAAAAATAAATGCAATCATTAATAACATTAATCTATTAATTGTTATTAATGTATGCCATGCCAGTACTGCTAACATAAGACACAAAGGGCTAAGTTTTAGAAAATTGGTACAGTGTTATGAACATAAATCAACTGGAAAAACAAAAACTAAAACTCAGAGGCTATTCAACAGCCTTCCTTAGATTTGTTGAGACAGCTGAAAACTGTCAGTTATTTCTACATAAATATCACTTTGTCAGCAATGTGTTAAGGACCAAAGAATTTGGAAAATGATTAAAATTGAAGAATATCTTCTGAGAGTATGGTAAATGTGGCATCAAACTCAATGCCAAATACGAATCTGTCAAGTAGGGGCAATTTCTTATTACCTAGGTGATGGGGAAACTTAGATTAGCTCCAGGATGCCTCATTGGGGGTTTTTGAGTTGTTTCATCAACTAGATATGAGGCCAAAACTAAAATGCAGTTTTGGTGAAGCTTATCAGGACTGCAAGGAACTGAACGAGGGCATGTGTGGAGAATAGATTGCAACAGATGATAAACCAGCTTATATGGGATGAGCTCAAATGGGGCTAACCCAAGATGAAGGACAGGACATAAACGTATATGATCATTCTCAATTAGAGCTTCAAACAAGGCCACTTAGGGTAAATGTGACTGGGAGAATCAAATGGCCAACGGAAGGCTCTGAAAACTGCACTGGTGTTCACAAAACAAGCACAGTCTTAAATAGTGGTAATGCATCATGTGTGACAGCCACACCCGCACATGCCCTCAGCGTCATCCCTCAAAGGAGAGTGAAATGAACTAAGGATGTATAATGTCCCATTTCAACCTTAACCATGTGTAAATGTTAATGAGGCTGATGGGGATTATACTTTCGGAACATTAATCTTTAAACATGTCTTCTGAGCTATGAGAAACCTAAATTATCTTCTAGGTTGTTTTTGTTTTGTTTCGTTTTGTTTTTTAGTGTTTGTTTATTAAGAATCTGAAGATGCTTAAAATAAGAATGTAAATAATAGTGAAATTTAATATAGGAAGGCAAGAGCAGGATAAATATAGATATGGTTGGACAGACAACAGCGAGATTTTATATAGGCCAATCTATTTGTTTCTGTAGTTCTCATACAGCACAGGCCCATCCCCAATAAAGCCTGTTTGATAAGTGACAAAGTTATGTTGGAATGAGCAGGTCATGTTGATTATCGCATTTGGAAGATGGTCTTTTTCAACAGATAGTGCTGGAACAACTGGATAACCACATGGAAAAAAAAAGATAAATCTAGTCTCAGACCTTACATCTTTACAAAAATTAATTCAAAATGGATCACAGATCTAAATGTCAAATGTAGAACTATGAAGCTCCTAGAAGATAACATAAGAGAAAACCTAGATGACCTTGGATATGGCGATGAGTTTTTAGATGTAACACCAGAGGCGTGATCCATGATCCATGAAATAAATAATTAATAAAAGACTTAATTAAAATTAAAAATTTCGGCTCTGTGAAAATGTCAAGAGAATGAGAAGACAAGCCACTGACTGGGAGAAAATATTTGCAAAAGATAGGTTTGATAAAGGACTGTTATCCAAAATATATAAAGAATTCTTAAAATTTCATTAATAGAAAAAAACCCAATTTAAAAAATGGATCAAAGACTTTAACAGATATCTTATCAGAGAAGATATACAGGTGGCAAATAAGTATATGGCATTAGGGAAAAACAATTTAAATAACAATGAGATGAGATGCCACTGTACACCTACTAGAATGGCCAAAATGTGGAACATTGACAACACCAAATGTCGGCAAGGATGTGGAGCAACAGGAACTCTTGTTCATTGCTAGTGGGAATGAAAATGGCACAGCTGCTCTGAAAGACAGTTGAGTGGTTTCTAAAACTAAGCATATTCTTACCATATGATATAGTAATCATGTTCTTTGGTATATATCCAAAGGAGTTGAAAATTTATGTTCACATAAAACCTGCACATGGATGTTTATAGCGATTTTATTCATAACTGCCAATACTTAGAAGTGAAAAAGATATCCTTTAGTAGGTGAATGGATTAATAAACTGTTACATCCAGAGAAAGAAAAATTATTCAGTATTAAAGTGAAATGAGCTATCAAGCCATGAAAAGACATGGAGAAAACACATGCATATTACTAAGTGAAAGAAGCCAGTCTCAAAAGGCTCCAAAGTGTATGATTCAACTGTATGAGATTCTTGAAAAGGCAAAAATATGGAGACGGTAAAAAGATTAGTGGTTTCCAGGTTTTGAGGGTTGAGGAAGGATGAATAGGCAGAACACAGAGGACATTTAGGACAATGAAAATCCTCTGTATGATAACTACAATGGATACATCTCATTATACATTTGTCCACACCCAAACAATGTACAACACTAAGAGTGAACCCTAAGGTAAACTGTGCACTTTCGGTGACTATGATGTGTCAATATTGGTTCATCAGTTGTAACAAATGTACAATTCTGGTGGGGATATTAATAATGGGGAGGCTATGCATGTGTGAGAACAGAGGGTGTATGGGAAAATTGTATACCTGACTCTTAATTTTGCTGTCCCCCTAAAACTGCTTTTAAAAAAATAAGATATTAAAAAAAAAAAAATCAAGCAAGTGCCCTTTTACTGCCCAAATCCTGATTCTGTGTCTTTTCCTTCAAAAGGTAATCTAAAATCCTACAAGCAACAATCTTTTTAACCTACAAAGTCAATGATTTTTCAAATGAAGACTTTTGAATTTAAACTATATTTGAATAAATAGAAAAGAGGTGGGGAATTTTTTTAATAATGTAAATGCATTTATTCTACAGTTACTACTATTCTGAAATGAAACATAAGGAAGGACTTTATAAATTAGTCTATCTTGTTCCTTGAAATCTCTTAGGGCAATCATGCCCTGGATTTCCCACCGGCAGATAAATTGGCTGATAGTGTTCGAACAAGGCCACAGCCCAGCCAGATAATGATTGTTGTAATCAAGGAAGAGGGACTTTGAGGGTGCATAAATGAGAGAAGTTGAAAAATGAAATTACATTAAAGAGTAAATAATCACCTGGGGTTCTGTAAATAATTTAGCTCGTGGGTTTGATTTACTTTGAGAGTTCTATTTTCTTAGTTTTTAAGAAATGAGGGTTTTTTCATTTCCAAATTATAGCTGTCGAAATCAAGGGTTGGTTACATTACTTAGCCTTCTAGAAAGTGGTGAATGGTATCAGCTATGATGTTTTTAAAATGTAAAAGAAAATGAAAATTAAGTTCTTTCCTCCCTCCTTCACTCCTTTCCTTTCCTTTCCCTCCCTCCCTCTCTCCCTTTCTTCTTCCTGTTTTTCTTTCATTCCTTTCATTAAATCAGTTTGTTTGTTTTGATGAATTTATAACTACTGAGCCCTGTTAGAAAGCCTAATTTTTGAAATAGACAGCTAATATATGCCTCCCTTGGGAAAGAGTTTACTCTAATTGTTTACTTATTATTTTACTCATACTCACGACTGTTGGTCAACAGTTTCATCATGTCTATGGTGGCTCCTGGGCTGGGGCGCAGGTCTCAGGGGAGAGGCTAGAAAGTACAGACCCTCAGAGGTGGGTCAGCTGGATACAGCCTGGGAAGCTGAGGGAGATTTGACCAATGGATGAGGTTAGATGAGCAGAATGACAGGGAACACTTCCCTGATTGGTCTGCTCAGAAGGATTTATTTCCTCCTCACCATTTGTAATTTTGCATCTGACTGTCCCAGGCTGGAAAATCTAATGAAATCATTTGGAGAGAAATGCATGTTGCATTTTTCCCCCACAACTCTTATTCTTACACTTAACTGTTTTTCTCAAAGAAATGCTGGCTATTCTAAATCGGTAAGTGGGTTGATATTGGTCTTGGCAGCATGTCCTTGTGCTTAGATCTCTTTTGGCTTACTATGTTACAGGAGAAAAGGTTGATTCTTTTAACATGTGACTCAGTGATAGTATGTTTTCATTTTAGGGTCTTTGTGTATCTATCTGAAAATCTCTACTGTCGAAAGCCATTGCTTGGGCCGAAGGTGATTGGAGTGCCAGAACACACCAAAATCTGAAGGTGGGTCATTCATTAATTTACTCATTCAATACATATAAAGTGCCCAATCTGTGCCAACAACTATTATAGGTGAACTATTAAAAGAAGAAGCCTGGTTAAAAGGACTTTATATGTGGAAGACTTGAGTCCAGTGTCAGGAATTGTTACTCTCCTGGGTTATCCACCTAGGTGTTATTCAGTTAAGTATCTGGAGCCCAAACTGCCCATTGAGGGTTTGGTAACTCCTAGGTGTGGTTCATTATTTTCAAGGGTGTCTGAGGACTGCAGTTATGGACTGCCAGATTATTTCTTCCTCAAAGTTTTATACATTTTCCCTCGGCTTATCATTTATTAAAATCTCTTGAATAAAATGTTTTCAGACAGAATTTCAGCCAAATCCAATATTAACACATATACAATACAACTTTAACAACACGAAACGGTATTTAAAATAATCTAACACAGACCCCCTACTTGCAGCTTCACTGAAAAGCCCCATGTATCCAATTTCAATTAGGGCCTCTGCTACAAATCCTTGCCACCTCTCACTGGGGCTGTGTTGAGAAACAGATCTGAAGGCCCGGTCCAGGAGTTTAGGAAGAATGTATAGCTTTCTTCACAGAATAATGGTAATAAGGAAAGAAATCACAAATTGAGTATATGCAAAGCTCCATATGTAAATTATGATGTCACCAGTCCTTGAAGTTTGTAGAGGGGAAAAAAGAGCCGTTCTGGAAGTCTGGAAGGTTTTCTTGTTTGTCTTTCTGTGTCTGTCTGTTTGATGGTTACACATTGACCTTTTGAAGCAATGTTGTGTTCAGACAAACAATAGCCTAAATATTCCAAGATATGCAACTGAATATAATTCTACTACCATTGATCGGGAATTGAAAAGCTGCATTTCTTTATTCTCAGCAATTTGTTGTTGCTGGTTTTCTTTTTAAACTACAAGAACAGAATGAGAATCCCAAACAAAGATTGTTAGGTTCAGCTATCAAATCCCAACAGCTGATGAAAACCAGAATACCTAGATTCAGTTATAACTGCTAATAAGAATCCGACCCCAGAGTTGGTGGGGCTCCCACAATGACTCCTTGGGCATACTTTAAGATTTTGTGCATGCTCAAGTCCTCGTACCTATAGGTTGGGGATTAGAAATGTCCTTATTTATTTGTTCAACAGTATTAGCAAAGTAGTCCTTAGAGTTTATTGCTAATACTGAGGCAGCTATAAAAACTCACCAGAATGAAAATGCTGATGATTACTGAAATAAGTGTTATGTGTATAGTGCGTCTTGTCTCCACAGGCAAATATAAGTATTTTATTTAAATAATTGCAAGATTTTCTAACTCCTCGGATTCTAGGAAAGGAAAAAAAGTATCAAGTGAGCATGGTCACCGAGGTGGGATGTACTGGGGTAAAATATAGAAACAAAGAACTTTCCAGCTTTGGTTTTCAAAAACCTAAAGTTTTAGGAATGTGTAGAGAACTTTAGGAACAGAAAAATATTTGAAAGCTTGAACAAAGAAGGCTCCCTTTTTCCATCTCCCAAATTCAGGCTAGAAAAGATTTTTGTAGAGGGGTTGGGGGTGTGGGAAGAAATGGGGGGAATGAAAGAGAGATATTGAGGGTTTGCAAAGAGTAGTCTTATATCCTGCTCTGAAGGCAGAGCCCTAAAGCTGAGCCAATCAGTGGATTTTACTTCCTTGGCCACTTGTTTCTGGAATGATGAATCAGAGTGAATCTCAAGACTCCTGCTAGTAATTCTGGAGCAAATGCTCATTCTCTTCTTTGGGGGAGTGGGATGAAGCATTTTGTCAGCATGAGGGAAGGTACCTTCAACACACAGCTGACTCAAGGAAGAGAGCAAACCTGAGGCAATTTCAGAGAGCATTTAGAGTCCTGATTGACTTTACGAACCGTTATATTAAATTCCATGTGAAGCCCACTGTTTTTGAACTTTTCACCTACGTAATACAAGGTATCTCCTTTATTATTAAGTCATTCTGAGTTAGGTATTTGGTTACTTGAAATCAGTAGTATCTAACATGATAAGATAACTACTATTTTTGTGTACCTTCTGTGTATGTCCAAAACTTTAGATATAAACTCATTTAATATATGTACACTCCTGGGAGTAAACATCGTTATCTCTATTTTACAAATCAGAAAGTCAAGACTCAGAATTGTTGCTCAAAATCTAGAGCAGGAATTTGGATTTGGGTCCTTTACACTGAAGCCTGGACTTTTTTTCTCTTTTATCATATTATATCCCAATTGTGGAGTCTCGAATCACCAAGAACTCCATTAAAGTTATGTGTTTGATATGTCAAAAGCCTACTGTTGACTTCTGCCTAGAACTTCTTCCATCTACAAATGTTTTTATGGTATAGGCCACATATTTTTTTAATTACTGAATCCCCCGATTGCATTCAGGAAATACAAATCGAAGTTATAATAAAGGATTCAAATCTATTTTTGAAAGAGACTCAAGTATTTAAGAATTAGAATTGACTGCACTACATTTAAGGCCTGCCTTAAACAGCTACATGAAGTAGCAGAAAGCGTGGTAGTCATGGATAAAAGTTCCAGCTTTAGGACATCTAAAGTAGCAGATTAGATGTGCCCAATACCTATGTCATCAAGATCCCACTGAAAATTCAAAAGAATATGAAAAAACAACAAATTAACAATGGTAATGACAAAGAGGAGACTGTAGTTCAAAATCTGGCCTTACTTTTCATTAGCTGCATCATTGAAGGTAAGGATTGAGAAGCACTTTCCTAGATGGCAAACTATGTACTCTACCTAAAATAGTTCCTCTGGAAGATATTGGAAAACTCTAATTGGTTCCCTCTTTATTCATCTATCTACTCTAGGGCAGTGAAGGGATATAGTTTGAAAAAATCAGAACTGTTATACAGTTATGCATGAAATGTTCTAAGCCAGACTAAGCTGGAATCATCTCTTCCCCACTATGTTATAATTTCCCAGTTTGTCAGCCCTGAAATGGAGAGTATCATTCTCTAATCCGTGTAGCAAATGTGACTCTAAAGGTACAACATTGCAGAAGGAAGAAGAGCCTGGAAAAAAATGCATTGTCCGATGTACTATGAGAGAAGTCTTTTGTCTGGAACTTTTGTCAGCCAAAAAATGAAAACAGAGGTAGAGTTGGAATAGTGAATACAGAGGGTTGAGAGAAATGACCAGATTGAGGAAGAAAAGATCCAACCTCAGCCCAATGGACCATTACTAGATGAATATCTGCTAGGAATCATAAATGAAGCTGTGGGCTCTGCATAAACCTCCAAACCCTATATTTAGTTATATGAAGGAAAGTGGCAGCTTCTGAATGGGTAGTAAAGGGGATGGATGAGTGACCATCCTGCAAAGCTGTCTCATGACAAACATTGGACTTGGACTGACAGATGAGGAAACAGAGAAACAAATCACACAAATTAACCATAGGAGGAGGATACTCAATAAATATAAGTGTGGTAAGGTAACATTTTGAGATACTAACCTATTCTTTTTCTCCTGATGCTTCATTTTTTTCTTATACCTCCCACCCCTACCCCATTCAAGGAGCTGGCAGGTCTGTGCTCTTTGATTAAGGCAGGGATGGGACAGGTCAGAAGACAGAAACAAAGAAGTACTATTGACTATCTCCAAAAGCCTAAGTCCTTAGATGACTGGAGAAGACTTTAGGCATGGCTAAAATATTAGGGTTAGTGAGAAAGAGAATTACCTTTCTACCTAAGCTGGAGGAAAGGAGATGGATTTTTTTCAGGGAGATGGACCTCGTATCCTGATTTCTGGAGGAAGCCTGGGATTCAGAGAGGAAATAGTCGTGGTAAGATTAGAAAGAATGAGTGTTGGTCAGTTTGACAGAGATTTTGGTGTCTTAGCATAACATGGAAAGATTAGACTATATTTCGTGCCCATAAAATGAGAGGAAATATGAGAGCCATCAGATCTGAAGGGAAGAGAGAAGCTAGTGATATTTCTTTCAGTGGTGGCATGTGCAGATTAATGACAGAGAACTAGAAGAGGTAAGAGCTATCTCAGAAAAAATCTGCATGGACATATGATATTGAAGACCACATTAGAGTCCCACCCCTTGTATCAAATGCCATAGCATTGTACAAGTCATGCAAAACTTAGATACAACTCTTAAGAAAAGAGGAAGAGACCCCAAATTATCTGGGATTAAGTTTCTGCCATCATGGTGGAGCAGGAAATAGATATCAGGTCAAGTTACTAATAATTATTATAAAGTTATGTTTATTTGCACATCTGAGATGTAAACTGAGATAAATATTAAGTACATTGGCTATAGTTATTATTACTTTGATATTATAACCTTCATCTGAAGCTATTCTTTGCTCAATGAAGCACAGTCTTTAAAAATAAAGAAAAATGTGTTGATAATTTTATGCCAGTTTTTGAGGTAACTGGAGATTCCAGCATAGGTTATAATTTGCTATTTAATGAAGACTTTAAACTTAATCTAGAGATTTAATTCAAGAGGTTCAACAGTTTGGTAACAAGGACCCAAGGGTCAGAATAATAGTAAGTGCAATCTTGACTTCATCCATTTCTCATTCCTGTGAGTCAAATATACCCAATGGTGTAAAATCAGAATTCCTCTTAGTGAAATTCATTTGCATGATAGTTCCCTGACCTTGGGCTAAATGAGCCCAGTAGAAAGATCATTCATATAACTGAAAACTATCCCTAAAAGCAGGCAGATTTTAAGCTGCCTTTAGATCAAAGTGGGTATTTGGAGAGAATCTGCTTATATGTCCATAACGCTTTGATGTCAGTCTTTTTGTCCTTGAGATGCGTGAGAGGTAGTAAGCCTCTGAAAGCCCACCCCATCATCTCTAACTGTTTAACTTGCAGGTAAGTTTTTCAGCTAACCTTGTGAGACAAATAATTCAACTGTTGATGTGTGAGATTTTATTATTGTCTTCCAAAAATAAAAGACAGAGTTTATTTGCTGCTACGATTTCCATGTGACAGAAAAAAAAATCATCTGTTTCTGATTTTTATTCCATTATGCTAAAAGCTTTGGAAGAATTGTGTGCTGATCTTTTCAGCTGTCTGTATAAAATATTGCCCTGTGAATTCTGGATAGCTATTCCCATCCTACTTTTCTTTATAAATCCTTACAAATATTTCACTTGGAAATTATTTATTTAGTTGCTTTTTCCATTCTGTAATTCTAAGAGCTTCCTATGTGCTAAGCACTGAGGCTTGTGCTGACTTTGTGGAGATGACTAAGACAGTCTTTTTCACAAAGAACTCAGAAGCCCTCAGAACTAAATGTGTGCACTGATCACTACACTTCCATGATATATTTTGATAAAGACTCGGAGTCAGCATACATTGTGTACGGCATAGTTAAATGGGAAAGTCTGAAACCATCACCAGTGGTGAGAGTATGCGGTGGCAGGCAGGCCATGGAAGAAGCCATGCTCAGCTGTCTGTACCACGTGACATCCATTAATTGATCTGATGTTGTATCAGAGAATTACCCTTTTCTCCAGGGGGGGTCAGTTTTCTCACCTTTCCCAACACTATAGGGCTGGTGAAATGTGAGGAGTATTCCCAGGGGCAGAATTCAGGACTCAGAGGCCTCAGCTGGAGAGAAGTCCTTACCAGAATCAGGGAAGTTACTGAGAATTCCACATCGCAAGAGGACCCACTGGGAAATTTCTTGTGTTTTATTTTTCACTGCTGTGGTCTCATCAGTAAGAATTGAAAGGCATTTAGATTATCCCAGTAATTGGTTAATAAAGGCATAGCATGCCTAAGGCCCTGGCTCTCCTTAGCTCCAGAAAAGGCAAAACAAAAACAAAAACAAAAACAAAGAAACATCTTTTAGGTAGTCCTAGATCCAACTGGCAACATCAAGGGTCTTTTGTGGGAAAACAAGAGGTAAGGGCAAACCCCTTTGTTTCAGACCCGTGTTACCACGTGGTCACACGGAACATCAAGTAACCATAGACTGAGAGGCAGAGCTCACCATCCCAAACTGGAAGTCCCAGGGATCTCTCTTCAGGCTCACCACAAACTCCCAAAATGAAAGGAGGGAAGCGAAGGCGGGGAGCGAAGGGGAGAGGGTACCTGGGTGACTGATACTGGACTTCTTATAAATCGTGACAGAGAATTCATTGAGTTTGTTATAAATCAAGAGTTTCTCAACCTTGGCACTACTGAAATTTTGGATTGTATAATAATAATTATTATTTCGTGTGTGTGTGTGGGCACTGTTCTCTGCATTGTAAGATGTTTAGCAGCATCTCTGATATCATTATCAACCCTCTCTGTCAGTGTGACAATCAATATTGTCTCCACACATTGCCAAATGTGTCTTAGGGTTCTCCAGTTGAGAACTACTGTTCTAAATAAATGACAAAATGGGAAAAAGAAAAAAGGTATTATTTGAACCTGAACCTTGTAGAACAGGTCTCGTGATAGCCTTGGAATTGTTACCCATTATACCTGGGTAACAAGTAATGTGCTCTAGGTGTTTTGTAGACATGTGGGCACAAACAAACTTCTTCAGCAGTGATAGAAGATGGCATTAAGGCCCCCAAACCAACTGAGACATCCCAATGCAGTCAGGGTTGGTTGTGGGGAACAGAGCAGAAGGCTTCAGTCACATCTGGTGCAGGCTTTTTACCAGGTTTCTAACAAGGAACAGCTGGACATTTATATCAAATCCCAAATGAATATTCTTTATAATTTTTATGTACAAGTTACCCATAAACCATGTGTGTAGAGTTTTCATTCCAGAACACTTGCACTATCAAGAAAGCCTCTTGTTTTCCTTATAGAGTCCTTAATTAAAGAGAGTACTTTAGCTGGTTTTGAATCCTAGGTGAGCCCTAATTGACTAATTAGAGTCAGGTATCTGATGCTTGGGCTTCCTGAAGCAAAACCAGATGATCTGAGACTATTGATTCTACCTTGCTTTTCTTTGGGTCAGGAAGAGAAGAAAAGAGAAAAATAAAGAAAGGAAAAAAAGGCAACATATCCAGTTTCTTGTCCAGACACTTCTCAGTCCTCCCTTTTGTGACCTATTCCCCTTTACAAGCTACATTTGATGTTTATTAGAAAATCTCAGTGGGGCTCACAGGGTTCTGGGGCCTGTCCTGAGCCGTGGCACCTAATTCTCTCATGATGTCCTTCCTGAGATTCATTCTCCCGAGCCTGTCTTTTTCTCTTCCTGGGTATGTAGCTTTCTAGCTCCATTGTCATTTCTTCTCTCTGGGTTATCGTCACAAAATTTGAGAATGGGATTAAATCACAAAAATTACCCAGTCCAGTATCTTCTTCCCTCCACATATGTGTCAACTGAGAACCAGAGAGAAGTGGCTTACCTAAGGAAGCCCAGCTTAAGAAGAATATACAAGAAAGAAGACTGAGGAAGAAGCATTAGGACCATGAATACTTAAAGGACAAGAAGGCAAGACAAACTGAGATGGAGAGTCAGACATGTTCAAGAAAAAGCAAGCTTGAGAAATGGAGGGGAAGCCATGGGGGCGGGAATGTCAGGAAGAAGGGAGTGGCTGTTGATTCCAGTGCTGTGAGAGGGGAACACATGCTTTGGACAGGACCCTGGGACACTAACATCCTGTGGGGGGTGTGGTGGTGGGGAAGCCAGGCTTCAGGGGTTGAAAGGGGTGGGGGTAGGGGGCAAAAGGAAACTCAGGAGTTTGGTGATGAAGCAACTTTGTCATGGAAAGAGGGAAAGCTTTCATTCTCTACTTAACTGTCAGAATGTTCTTGAACACCTGGAACATTTGGTGGGACTGGCAGCAATGTAAACAACAGGAAAAGCTGACTGGTGAGCTTGTTGAACAGCTATCCTTGATTGCAAAGCCTCCTTGGAAACTGGATTTCTGTGGCATAGAGGACAAAGCAGAAAGAGAGGCAGCTTTAACAATTCTAGGCCTTTTCTTTTGGTGAGGCACAATGGGCTATGAGCTCTGTTAAGGGAATAATATGCTTTTGCAATATAATTTAAAATGTTCTTTTTCTCAAATTTCTGCAACTTTTATTTGAGTAGCTGATGAAATAGACTACCTGCTAGTTACATGTTGCGGGGTTATTTTTCTGCCTTGGGGATGATTTTATTCTCAGGGGAAAAGGATGCTATTTCTATAAATCTCAAACATTACATTGCATCAGAGAACTCAAGGAAAAAGCTTTATTCTCTTGAGACAAACACAAAAAGCTCCAGTTTCTCCCACCTCTTGTTTAAAGCCACCTCACAAAGTGCTATCTCAAGCTCCAAGGATAAATTGCTCAGTGTTATAAAGTTTATTTGTGTGCAAACACACACACATATTGCATTTATACTCCACATGTAGTTATACTGTACTCTCTAAGAGCACTTTAGAAGACTCAATATAGATTTTATTCAGTAGAAAATAATAAATACAGACAAATAAAAAACCTACATGTTAGAAGGTAAATAAGTGATGTATATAAAAATTTCAGAATTTTCTACTAAAAGACCAAAATCTAGCCATTTGATAATGGAATGCTGATTTTCTACTCATGTTGTTTTCCCTCTTGAAACCAGGTGGTAGTTCTCAAAATTCAGGTTATAAAGGCATAGTACAACTTGATTTTTTTTTTTCTTTTCATTTTTGTCTTAAATGGTAAACTTGATATTGGCAGAGTGGTACCTCTGATGGCCTCTTTGTGGTAGAGACTTCTCAAACATTACATGTGACCTTGTATACCATATTCCCAAATTAGGTCACTTAATTTTCTCTCTACTTTAAACATCTTTTATTAAAAGTCTTCCTCTCATTTTTTCCCTTCATTCCTACACAGTCTTCCTTTTGAAAGTCCTTCAGCTGGAAGTTAGGATTCCATGAATATCCTCAAAGTGGGTGGGAGTAGGAATGAGCCTGAAAGAGTGTGACCCAAACTTATGAGGCAACTTCAAAACTAATACTCTCTCTATTTTGTGCATTCCAAATCAAGCTTCACATGACTGCGGAAGGTGTACTTTTAATTTTAGACGTCATCTCATTCTCCCTGCTGTATCTCCAGCCCTTAGCAGAATAGCTAATAGATAGTAAACTTTCACTAAATAGTTCTTGACTAAATAGATGGAGGCTAATTCTGCTCTCTCAAACAAAGAAACAAACATATTTGGTTTAGTATAGGTGACTGATTTGTAAATTTTGTTCATATTCCAGAGCAAAGCATTCCACTATTTAGAAGAAAAGGGAGTACAATACACAGACATTCAGAGCTAATAGCCATAATGTAGATGTGTGTATGATTGGGCAGCAATATTTGCACTGTTTATGAGCTGGGCTGATCTAGCTGATGTTTAGAATTCAGGGTGCTGAAGTGAGTCAGCTTATTCTTCCCGAGAGTTACAAGGGTCTTACATTGTCACAGGTTTAGGTATACATGGCTAAGCTACAGCTGGGCAAAGCGGAAGATGTAACAATGGAAAAATTGCTACCTTTGTTTGTGTAGATGACCTGACTTTTGACCCCATTTCAATTCCTAAATTCCTACCTTTATATCCTCTGCCATAGGAGAGAACTAAGGGAGAGTCTAATGTTTAACTGTCATAAAACCACTTACAGATTACAGATTCTCCATGTTGGAAGGCATCTTTTGCAAAGACAAAATCAAAACTGCCTGCACTGTGACAGATGTGAATTTATAGCCCGGAGTACCTATCATTGGCATGGTCACTAAAACAAATTAAGCCCCCAAATCAGTTCTTACATGAGCCAGTGATTTAGCATTCTCTTACTCATTCTCAAAGCAATGGGATAAATAATAGGAAGACCTGCTCCTTTAGTGGACTGTATAATTTCAAGAGAAAATTAATAAACCAACAATAACACATACAATAACAAAGCATTGTTATTTCAAGAGAAAATTAATAAACCAACAATAACACATACAATAACAAAGCATTGTCCACTAAATCGTCAAATAAATACCCCAATTATCTACTTCATTTATCAGTAAACATTTGAAATAGCTCTACATACAACTGGCATTGTGTCATAATATGAAGAAACTACTGCCCAGAATAAAATTTGCGAACTAAATTTTGATTCAACAACTAGTTCAAATGCCTGTTTTGAAGTAGCCATTTTGCTCTCAAGTATACCAAGACAGATTCTATAATACTGTAATTGCTATAGAACTCACTTGGGTATGCAGCTCCCTGGGGGAGTCCCTCCACGTGCTAAGCCCAGCTCAGCAGTCCCTTCGAGTTTGTTTAGAGATTCTCCAAGTCCTTTGCAAACTGTAACTAAAGTAAGGTCAGTGGTGGAACTGAAGCAATATAGCTGATTGCATTGCATCAGGGCCCCTTGGGCTACGAGGAACCTTTGTGATTTGACAAGTTTCAAATGGTAATATATGCGGCTGTCAAATAGTCTGTCTAGTTTATTCACTCTTTTATCCCCTAATCTAACTAACACACTGCCTAGCTTATAGTTGCTGCATATTTTGTAACATATATTTGGGGAGTAAATGAATTCAGAGCTAAGCAAATTGGTGGTAAGGAAAGCACAGAAGTTAAGGAAAAGATCACCTTCTACCCGAATAAGTTTGTTTGTCAAATATTAAATGAAGTTAGCAAGTTTCTTTTTTACCCTTGAGCACCTTGCATCTTTGGTATGTATTGTGAATCTTCAGAAGGATTTAGGAAAGCAGTTTCCCAAGCTCTTCTTCTTTTTTTTTTTTTGAGTATAAAACCCTTTGTTCTCAAAGCACTGATTAGCATCTCTCTGCAGTACTTGGGCTAATGCATTTAAAATCAGTATGAAATAATAAGCAAAAAAATATGCTTGAATTGAATTCTACTTGCTGCTTCGAGGTAGTCTGTGTGTGTGCACGTGCGCGCGCTGGGCCTCAGTGACAATAGAAAACAAAATTATCTAAGTATTTGAATATATCTATAACATCTATAATCTTTTCTGATAATGATTGAAGTAATAAATTATTCTGTCAGCTCTGAAGTAATATAAATTCTCACCGTAATCTGTCAAAACAGTTGCAAAACCCAAATTAGAATACTGAAGAACATATAAGCACATGGCGGGTTCTTGTGTGCATTTACATCTGAAACACTAGAGGTGCTTGTTAATTGTTAAATAAAGATTGCTGAGCCCTGTCTGCACCTCCCCCCTGCCCTGAGTTTCTAGACACAGGCATAGGAAGGTGTACAAATCTGCATTTAAAAATTGTCTTAAATGATTCTAAAGCAATGAGATCAATGGACAATAGTCTGTGAGTAATACTCTTATAAACAACATCACAATACATCATTTAACTGGTTAAATGTATCCAGTTTTCCTAATCCAGGGTTTCCCTCTTCGCTAATTCATACCGTTTAAGCACTTATATCTCCAGTTTTGGAACAGATGATAGCACCCCTAGATTGTGATATGATCTTAGAGTACACTGGCAGCCCTTGCACCCCTACATAGAAAGGAGAAGGAAAGTCTAACTCAGACTTTGCTTTAGGATCCATTTTTTACTAGTTACACCAACCCGTAAGAGCTTTTTGTTTCAGCAAGGATTGATTTTATAGATTGAGTTGGAAGCTACAGGAATGGTGAGGAGCGGGTGCGACACCAGCTAAGCAAAGGAGATTGGGTAAATCCCCTTTGAGATTGAAGTCACTCACATCTGTCAGATTGATAAATGGGCGGAGTGGCTGATAGGATGGGGATGCATGGTGACTAGTGTCATAGGCTATGGAGTCAGGATATTTTAGCTCCCCTGCTTAGTAGCTGTGGGATCTTAGCAAGTTACTTAACTTCTGTGTGCCTTAGTTTTTTCTTTTTATTTGAAAAATGAAAATAACAGTAAAATAGTAATATGTATCCCATACGATTATTTTTGAGGCTTACATGAGATGATTTCTGTAAAGGACATGGCCCCAAACCTGGCATATTAACAGTTATTTTCTTGAGTGGCAATGGCCTCTAGCTGCTCCATTATAGTATTTGCCATCTTAATGAATCCAGTGACAGTGGTGATACTGTCATTAAAAATAAAATAAAAATATATAATCTTGCATGGAGTACAGCTTTGGAGCGCAATAAATTTGAGATTGAATATTATCTCTGTCCCTCACATTTACAAGTTGTATGAACTTGGACAAGTTATTTAACCCATGTGAACCTGTTGTCTCACCTGTAAACAGGGCTAGAATCCCTAAGGATAAATGGTGGTGATCATCATTGCCATTAACTTTGAGTTGCTCAAACACTTGGCAATTTAATGTCCTCGTAGGACTGGTTTAAGTGTTCCTGCATCTTTGTAAACCTCATTTCATTACACCGAGTCCATTGAGAAGATCCCCCCGACTTTACAACAGAAGCAAGGGAATGCCCAGAGTTCAGGGGCAGCTGGAATTCAGGATCCACTCAAGTCAAGGAATGAATGAGAATAGAAATAGAAGGCAGCTGTGAGGTATGGATTGGAGAGGAACTGGATTCTGAATCCTAGGCAAAGATAAGCTCAGGTAGCAAGAGAAACTCCGAAGTGTCCAGACCAAGGTAGAAGTGAAGAGAGAAAGCAATGCATTGAAGCCAAGGTTTGGAAACAGGGAACAGGCATGGCAGATTGTGTCCCAGAGGCCATGTCTGGAAATATTCTTCAGGCCACTCTCCAGAATGGGAGGAGCCTTTCAGGAACTGCCTGATGGAACCCTTGGGGTAAAGAAACTGTTAAGGGAATCTCGTAAGTTTGGACAATGCCAAGTAGTATAAAAGTTGTCAGTATTCTCACTTTCCACATTATACTTTGAAATTCTTGAGACCAGGGTCTATGTCTAATCCAGTTTTGAATCTCTGAATCTCTAGAAGTCAGAAAGTAAATGTTTAATATGAACTGGTTCAAAGAGATCAAAGGATCAGTCCTATGTCTCCCATTCCCTTTGATTTCTAGGTCACTTTTCCAATATCTAGGGCTCTTTAAGCTTAATTATAGGTTTTGCTGGGAAAGTTTTTCATATTTTAATCAGCCCAATATTTTTTGTGATAAGAGCTTAATTTACTGTATGTATCAAGAATACTTACTGGATCAGAATATATTTTCTAGTTAGTGTGTGTATTGTACAATAGGGAAATCTAGGAGCATTTTGGAAGCTTATGTGTTTTCCACGCTTTTTTAAAAAAAATTTTACAAAGGATTATGAAGATCTATGAAAATAAAAATAGAAAAAGTATTTTTTACTTTTCCAGGTAAATTCCGTACTATTAGTTTAATATGAACTTGAGAAAGTTAAAACTTAGCCCAAACAAAGGAAGTACAGTTTTGGATTTCACTGGCCAGGTGCGAGGATTTCTTGTAAGTCAAGACTGGTGTACCATATAGGGACATGAATTTGTGATATCATTGATGGAAAATAAGAAAATTTGTGTTATTTAAAAGGAAAGAAATTAGGAGACATTTTGTACAAACCTCATCATTGTCTCTTAATTTTCAAAGAAAATAATCACAGAATAATCTAGGAATATTTACATAAAATTTTAAAGAACTGTATTATATTGCAATATCCTTTCCAAAATCAACATACATAAAAACCTGCAATTTCCTTAATCAGAGAAGATTTCTTTTTCAATCTCTTATTTGGGAGCAGCACTTGAATGCATAGGTTTAACTCTTGATAAACCAGACACTCAGAAACAGAGCCCTATGATTAGGAGCTGTCTGCTTCTCATTCTGAATTGGAGCTTTGTGCTTCTTGATTCTGATGGTGGAACACACTGGCTTCTAGATTATCTGAGGACTGAGAGTGTAAGTGGCTTTCTGGGGTGTCTTGGAATAGACAGACCACCTAATGGTGATAGTTGCCAGAACAGAGATGAGTAAAGTCACTTAATATTAAACTCTGATGTAGGAGAGATCTCTTTTCTTTTTACTCTTTTTGCATTGTATATATGTATGTATGTATGTCTGTATGTATATTTTAGCTCTTTTCTATTTTGGAGGGACACATTACCATTATCCTTAAACTTACTAAAAATAGAACTTGCCATGTGCTGAATTTCTACAATAGTTTGCCCTCTGCTGACTCAACTTTAGTTCTGCTTTTTTTTGCAGAACTAAAAAATAATGACATTAAAAAATGACAGTTATTGCTTATTACGCATTTACTCTGTTTCTGAAATAGTATTAAATAGCACATACATATTTTTTCACCGTTACAATCACCTCTTTCATAATCATACTAAATTCAAATACTTAGTAACTACATTGTAACTACAAAGAGACTTAGTGCTTGTTTCTGACTTTGGAGTTCTATGCTTTTCCAATGCCTTTTTTCTTCTTGTGGTTGCTGCATGCGAGTGGTGATTGCTGCAGACTCCTGATAACGCTGCAGTCAGTTCTAAAAATATTCAGTGGTACTTATGACCTAAAATTTTCCTTCTACTGGTTTTCTCAAGGAGCAGAATATCTTCCTGGAAAACATTTGACTTTGGCTTCTACTGTTTTTTACCCTTTTTAATATTGGTATAATTTTGTGTTTTTTGTGTAAAGTTACAGTTGAAAGGAAAAAAAATTTCATTTTCAGAATGCCTAAACTTCATCTGCACAAGCAAATGAATATGTCTTTAGATAATGTCTACTTGTTATTTGTACTTATTACTTAAGAATATTAATAGTTCTGGGTAAATATAAAACTATTTGACTTCACGAACATGATGAAAGTTTTACTTGACTTTTGAGCAAGGGAGTTATGTTTTGTGCCATTGTTCCCACTGTCATCAGAGCCATGACTGAGTATTGGGCTCCTGATCTTCAACTCTTTTCTCCTACCACTCCAGAAGTCTTAGCATTTAATAGTTACAAAGTGATTAATGTCACAGAATACCATATAATAACCAAGAATTTATAGGAACCATGCTTTATGAATGAAAGAAGTGAGAGCTGTACTTCCCTAAGAGCCCTGATTCAGAGGCAGGGGACATTGCACCAGGCACAGTAAGTTTGTCCAGTGCAGGACACTGGCAGAGGGAGTTAGTGATCATTCACCTTGGCAAAGTTATCTTCAAACACTGAGATGCGGAAATCATATCTCTGCCTTCAGACCTCAGCTGCCTTCGGAATGCATTTTGACTATTAACACAAATGAGGCTCTTTTCATTCATTTCAAGAGAGCCTGCAGCAGCACTTGTGTCTAACATAATGGAAAACTGAGCTGCAAAAACACCTGGTGACTGGCCTTAGGCTGGGAAGATTGTTCTTCTAATTGACTTCAAGGATCTTTGTACCAATTTTAGATCCCCTGATCTCATCTCTTCCAGGATGGATGAACACCTCTGGTTTCATTTCAGCAGGCAGTGTTCAAGGTCCTAGTAAAGGAATCTCACACATACATATACACACACACAAACACATATATAAAATACACATACACACATATGCATACATACATGCATATCCCTAAATATGTGGTAAAGCATTGAAAAATGTGTGGAATTATATCCAACTAGATCTTAAAAGTGGTAGTACCTACACATATAAAACCACACTCATATTATCTTTGTATAATTGAGCCATAAAACAAATGCACACTCCTTTGAATGCTCTGCAAGAGAACTCCTGTAAGTTGACTAGTGCTTACTCTGGGAAGAATGTAAACTCTATAAGTCTTATAAATTTGTTAGCCTCACAAAATCCCAAATGCCCATTTCTACAACCTTCCAACATTCTTGTGTGGAAGAGGGAAAGTAAAGGTGATAGGATTTTGAGCCAAGAGTAGCAGGTCTAGGTATCATTCTGTAAGAAATGGCCCTTGAGATTTTAAAAAATCTGAGTAAATAGTTCATCCAGTTAGAAACTTTGCTGCCTTATTTTCAGCCCGGGGCACAAGGAGGGTATACTGCTAGTGGAGTTGCTGGGGAGGTGTGTAAATGTAATGCAGGGTTGTTAGGAACAGCCAGGGCCAGGACCAGGACCCTGTTATTGATGGGGTGCTCCAGGCACTGTGCTTAGACCCAGAGCCTGTGGCATTCCAAAGGCCTGTAAGCATGGAAACACAAACATGAAAATATCAAAGAACAAGAAGTGAGCTAGAAACTGCATTATTAATGTCAAAAACTAAAATTTTACAAATCATTTAAAAATACGCGATAAATTAGTTTTGTCCTGGTAATGGGCCCAAATAGCTTTGGGGCAAAAGTGTGGGAACTTTTCATGTATACATTTTTGAATTTTGAATCATGTGAATGTATTATCTTCACATGATTACAGCCAAAATAAAAATTTTAAAAGTCTTTCCAAAATCTTTCCTGCCAATTATTTTACAGTCCTTTGCCAAAAAATTAATATGATGTGACATGGAGTGAGGCCTCCAAAACTGAGGGTGTCAGTGTCAGAACAAGATTTTTAAAACAATCCTATTACTATCTCTACTGAGTTTTTGAGGGAAGCCCCAAAACAAATTTGATTCAAGAAATAGAAAAGATTAAATGATTCAATAAAAAGAAGGAAAATTGTGAAAGATTGTCGAAGAATTTTCCCCTAAAATAGCAATGAGTCTGGATTTTTCTACCACTGAGTCTTAGTCAACCTTTTACATGAGTAATTCCCATGCTAGTTAAACTGTTCTTGTTCATGGAAAAAGGTTTTCTTCAGTATATTTAAAAGCATAACTCTTAAATCAAAACCCGGTGAAGGCAGCAAAACAGAACAAAACTACCTGCCAATTTCCTCTTTTCTTTGAGCAGCAGAAATTTTTTCATACCTTTATTGTCCTAATCTGCACTTGCCCACTATTGGGAATGAAATTCCGAAGGGTCTAAGACCCTGTGTGTGCCTGTCTGAATGTTTTAGGCTTGGAACTTTAGATGCAGATAGAAAGGAAGAATACAGAGGGGGAAAGTAGATTATCAGCTCTTAGCCAAAGATTAGACTTTCTTTTATTTACTACTGTTACGACCTAGATCCCCATGGAATTCTTCTCTGCAGTAGACACACATGCACACAATGCACACGCACACACATCACACCACACACAAAACCCACTTCTTTATTTGTCGTACGCATTTCGATGCATACACACCTCTGTAGTAGTCTTTACCATTGGGTCAATTGCTGCCAGATCACAAAATGTTTTACGTGGGGCATTTTCCATCAACTCCTCAGCCTGCACTTGTCCTCAAACTCTTACCCTCCAAGCTAGGAGCATTCTCTCATTTGCTTTCCAGGTATGCTCTTCTTTCTCAGTGACAGATCTGAGGTCTGTTTTCAATGATTCCATTAATCTGGTCCATTTAGTACTATTCTCTCAAGAACCTACTTTTGATTTCTTACGTATGGATCCTATTTGTACATTTTGTTATTTTCCTGGGGATTTGGGAGAAGGGCAATCCTTGCCACCATTCTGCCTGGAAGTATCTTTAGAGTACTTAATTAAATAATGTTCCTGTATGTTTTACTAAAACTGATTCTTAGATTTGTCTGGAGTCCCTCTTATCAAAAAATGAGAAAACGAGGGCACACATTTTATGTTTTCATAGTACTTTCTATTGTGAAAGCAATTTGATATCACTTTGAGTGAAATTTCCTTATAAAATTAGAATAAAGAAAAAATATATTTACTCTATTTCTCCCTCACATGCCTTAAGTAATACTGTTATATTTGTTTTCCTTTTGCACTCCGTGCAGAACAATTAGCTATCTCTGTACAATTATTCTTGCTCCCATATAAGAATTAGCAGTGGTTCCCATGCATTTTTGAAATTCTGTTTCTTTTTTATACCACATTACACTCTCATAACCAATTCTAGCTGCGGATCTGTTATGAATTATTTTATGGGCAATTTATTCTTTTCTTTCCAAAGTCTGAGTACGATTTTTTTTTCCCTGTTACCACTATGTGACAGGTGTTTCAATTTATAATTTTCCAGGAATTCCTTTAATGTCCAAAGCATCTGATAAAATACACAGGAGATCACAAGCTTCCATTTGCTTCAGTACATTTTCAATTATAGATAGTGGAGTGCTTAGACCTCCCGAGCTCCAAGAACATATATAATCTCCCATAACTGCTGCAGACCTCCAGCTGCTTCTATCATCACTCAAACTGGGGGTCTCAGGTGGATCTGTGTGTGAGATAGTACACTTGGGATTTTAAACTGTGTTTGTTTAGAATTACAGATTGATGCTTGCCACCTCAAACACCTTCAAAAAGAATAATAAAATGCTTTAGCAGCCTGATGTGTTTTCCCTCCACCCCAACATAACTCGATGAAGAGGAAACATCATGGCGAAATGGAAATATTACAAACTCAGACACAACAGATCTGGGCTGAATACAATTTTACTATTTATTACATGTGTGGCTTTGAACAAGGCACTTAACTTCTCTGAGTCTCAGTAAAATGGGGTGAATATTAGAAGCTACCTTAGAGCCAGGACTGAGGACTGACAAACTAATGAAGGAGCCAGTAAATAAGAGTTTTTGAACTAGAATAGAACGAACATCTGACATGAGCATCAGAGTTTACGTAATCAAGATCCATAGGCCCAGATTGTAAAGGCTAGTGGTGAGGGCGGCTCTTCTCTCCCTCTTCTCCGATTCCCATGCCCTTCGGTCCCTATGACTTTGCCAGTAGCCCCCGGATCATACTTGAAGACAGGTTTCTCAGCAGAAAACATATCAGAGCGCCTAGGCCGAGGCCAGGGGCAGGTTCACCCTCAGTACTGCTCTGCTTGGGCCATGTTAATTTTCAAGTGGAGGAGTCCAATAACTAGTTGGATTCAGAAACAGAGAGCTTAGTAAGCTTACAAATCAACCATGAAGATTCGAACCAAGGAAATAATCACAAATAGAGAATAAGACTTTTGCATTAGTATACCTATTATATAGTATTCTTAATAAAAGGAAAAAAAATTAGAGGCCACTGAAATATCCAGTAATAGAGGATTAGTTAAGTACACTGAAAAAAAAGAAAAAAAAATCACTTAGTGGGATATTCTATAATTTTAATGATTATATTTATGGATACTTTAGATAATTCAGAAAATATCTAGGTTGTAATGCTTATTTAAAAAGCAGAATGGAAAACTATATAATTTGATCTGTTATATTAAAAATTGTTAAAAAAATAGTTCAGATGAAATACACCAAGATGTTAACAGTGATTATCTCTAGGTTGTGAGTTAAGGTGATTTTAACTTTCTGAATAATTTTCTATAATTTTAGATTTTCAGTTATGGACATATTTTATAGGCAGAAAGGATGGCTTTGGGCAGAAGACTGGCTGGGGTTTTACAAGGGGCTTTATAATATTGCATTATCTCTGAGACTTTGCCATGGCCCAGGGTCAGCCCTCAGGCTGTCACCTTCCAGTATTATCAGAAGGTCATTTGTCCAGCCTATAATCAGAGCAAGGGAAGGTGGCTAGTCTTGAGAGATATTTTATCAGGGCTAAGGGGAAAGGCAATAAATCACCCCTGCCCATAGCAGAAATCACCTCTTTCATGATAAGAAAGTGCGTGCTTGTCTGCCTGAACAGTGCTAAACAAAACACATTCAACTTCTAGCTCTTTGCATTTATTTACCTTTCCATGCATTATGCAGACCCTCCTCTTCACGTGGAATTAATTAGATTTCTGCTTACCAAACAGTACCACAATTCAGGTCTGCTTTCCCGAGTTCCCTCCCGAGTCACATCTGTTTCTCTCACAAGCATTCTTCTGGTTCACTTCCATCACTGACTAGTCATTTCCATTGTGTGTGAAATGTATTTCTAAATTCTTGAAGAAACACTTTAGTATCATTCTATTGTGCTGACAATGGCATATGTATATTTTCAAAACTGGAAGACAACTTTTGAAAAGGAGCAGAGACTGGTTTGTTTGTTTTATAAACACACTCATGAAAGCACCTAGTTGCATGTTTTTAGAGTACAGTCCTGGAAGGCAATGCCGTTGCCATTGCCAACATCATTCTTGTGTTTGTTACTCCAGCTTCATCATCTGCCATATTATCCAAATTCAAAAACAATTTTTAGCTGTTTCCAAATTACTAATCAACCCTCAGAGTTTATGGAAGCCATCCTGAAAAATCTACCTCCAGATCTTGGCTCTGGAGGCCAGATCCATAGAGGAGATCCAGAGATTACTCATGCTGAGTTGCGACAATTTCCTTGGAATGAGTATCCATCTGGAAGAGTAAGATAGTCAAAGTCTAAAGTGTGTTGGTAACTTAGAGGCACCTCTTTCTTTGACGTAACCACAGCTTAGGGGAAACTAGAAGTCGCTGACTCCTGGATTGACTTCTAGTGTGCAGCAAATAAAACTCTCTTATGGCCTGTGGTAAGATCTTTATCAATCTCATAGATCCAAGAAACTTAAAGAAGAGGAAGAAGGCTAGGATGATGGGTACCATTTGATCGCTGAGTATCTATCAGATGCCTGACAAGATATATATTTACAAATATATAATATTTTACTCATAGCGGCCATCAAAAGTAAATTATCCTTATTTTAAAGAGATAAGCCCAAGATTCAGAGACATAGTTTACCCAAGGTTATTTTTAGTAAGTGGTTTTGCTAGAATTTGAATCCAGTTTTCCACAGCCCATACTTGCTTTACTATCCCATAAAGTAGAAATCTCACAAGATCCATTCTTGTTTTTTTGGGAAAGGGCTTTATATTTTCAATTGTGAAAATCTGAGAATTCGGGCATCACACAAAGGAAATTTTGTCAGAATAAAATTGATCCTGTGTGGAATTTCAGGCCTGTGGCACCAGGGAGACAGACCAGTGTTGATATGGTGACCTTTATGAGACGCTTGGGAAAGCAAGGGCATACTCTTCCCAAATGCAGATTTCTACTTGACACTTTAAGAAGGGTGATGATTAACAGCAACAACAACAACAATTGCTACTACTTATGTTTATTGAAGGTTTTCTCTGTACCGGCCTTGTGGTTAGAACTGCACATGCAATGGGTGTTAAGTGTGGGCTTTCTTCAGCTAGAAATACACCTTCCCAAGGGACAAATTATTAAATGCCTCTCTTGAGGGGTGGACTAAGAGGTATATTTAATTATCAACTATTGCACCGTAGTGTAGATATTTTATGTATGTACATATATATTTATATAAGTATATTTGTATATAATTTGGGACTGGGGGCATATGCATCTCTCAAGATAGTGTTAAAGAATCATTGACAGCTTCTCCAGGAACATTTGATTGGTCTTCTTAGTTATTTATGCTCTGAAAAGTGAATGAGAGCTGTTGAAAAAGTGCAAATTGTACAGATTCACTCCACTTGTCACAATAAACCTAGTGGATCTGGCAATAACATGCGCAAATTGCATGAAAATGTAAATCATGAATTGGAAATTGATGCAGAATTAGGGTATGAAAATGATTTTTGTTTTCATAGGCTATTTTTCTTTTGTGAGCTGAAGTAGCGTTTCCTCAAAGCGTCACGGCTCACATCCATTCTTTCTCGTGTTTGCAGCATGTAGCATCGACACATACGTACATATATATGTGGGCTATGTAAAGAAGAGATTGACCCTTTTTTAGATAAGTAGTAAAGGTTTCTCACTTTTTTGTTATTCTCGATTTAACAGTGAGGAATCTCCTCTATTTTAACAAATGAAGGTTTCTTTGTGTTTTCCGGGGTGTAATTCTTCTACACGGTCAATGACATTTCCTGTTCTCTGTGGACCTGATGCTGCATTCTTTCCTCAGGCAAACATCTTATTGATCGTCCTCATCTTCAGAGTTTGGCCTAAGGAGGGAGGCCAGATAAGACCCTGGGTGTGCGAAATCGAAATCAGTGTAATTACAGCTCCTGTGTCTCACTGCAATTCCATTAGGTCACCTCTTTAGACACTGGATTTAAGTAAATCTATGATCCTGGGTAGACCACACTAGTGAGAAAAGAGTTACTATGTACTTGTCAAGAAACAAGACATGTTGGTTATAGTAATAAAGCACAAAGATTTTCCAAATTATTTTTATAATAGCGTCAATGACATATTTTTTATAGTTTCATAGATTATACAAAATACGTTGTGTGTACATGATATTATTTAATCTTTATAATTACATGAGTTAGATATGTTATGCTCATTTTGCCAGTGAGGAAGGTTATGATTTATTTGTTATCACAGAACTATTAAGAGGCAAAGCCAGAAGTAGAACCTGGATCTTATGCTCCCAAATCTTATACTCTTTCCTAAAGATCACTCTGGCTCTTTTGCAAAAACGCTTTAAAGTCAAGTAAACCTGCTGATTTTGCACCGGACATTTTGAATTAGGTAATAAGATAACAAATAAGTAATTGCAGGATACATACTGTCAAGGAATGAAAAAAGCTAGTTTGATCAATATTCTGCAAGATTAGCCATTGTTACTTAGAGGTCACTGAGGGTGCATGTAGGTATACCAGTCTTTGGGAACAGAAAATAACTAGCCAAGAGCTTCAAGAAAATATGCAAAGGTTTAACTTCAGATGGTTTATTAAGAACTTCAGGTTGGTTTTTTTTTTAATGCATCTGAGTAGGTAGTTATAGAGCCAATAAACAGGGGTTACCTTTGGGCCCCACTCCACCCCACCCCATGTTTGTATTTATTGAATGTCTGTGCTGACTGTTGAGAATATAGCCATGAAGACGTCTCTGCTTCTGGATTTCCTTCCCCTTTTCCCCAATCCAGCCCATTCTCCACAGCTCCACGGAGATCCAGAGTGATCTTCCTAAAACGTGATTCTGACCATGTCCTGCCCATGTCATCAGGCTATTCAGAGATGAGATATCACATCATACCATTGTATCCTCATTATACTCGTGATCAATCAAGTCCAGTCAAGGCTCTTGACAACATGGCTTCTGATTCTCTCTTCCAGCCTCATCTCTCTTTCCCTCACCTTCACTCTCCACTCCAGCCATGCTAAACTTCTGCATGCAGGCCAAGGAATGTACTGAGTTCTCTTCCTTCTCAGGCCTAAGCAGTGTGACCCCCTTGGCTTTGAGGCCTCAGGCCACAACCCTCCCCCTTTCTTTCTTCTCCAGGTAGCTTTTATTTATCCTTCTGCCTCAGTTCAGACCTCACCCCCATTAGAAAACTTCTCAGAACTAACTGCCCTTCAGAACTGCCCCAATAATCTTCTCTTTCATTCTGCATTTACCCTATTATAGCACATACCAGGTGGTAATTATATTGCCTGTTTACTTATCAGTATGCCTCCTAGAAGAGTAACTAGCACATATCAGGCACCCATATTTTAAAAAGAATCATTGAATGAGTGAATAAATGAAGCAATGTTGGGCAGTTTGTGAGGGATTTTGTTTTTTCTTCTGCATTCTCAGCATCTATCCCAGTGTATGGCTCATACTAAGTATATACTACTGAATATTTTCAAATGAATGCATTAATTTGTGAATAAGAGATGAGGCTTACACACACATAGTCACAGATATAGATATATCAGGACGATTATTCTATTAGGACAGTTCAACCCCAAGCCACTCTCACTGGTTACTTGACACTGTATCGAGTGCCTACTAAGGAAACTGTTCTGCATGGTATTGGATGCTTATGGAATTATAACCACCAAGTGTTCTCATTTAGGGAGAGAGGTTACCACAGTAATATATTTAAAACATTTCATCGACTCTCCTAGGTAATAACTTCAGTGACCTCTTTTTGCCCCCAGAATTAAATACAACTTATTTAGCACGGCCTACAATTCCAAACCCTGCAGTCTCCCACTAATGTGCCTTTCTGGACTCAGCTGCTCCCCTTTCCTAACCACTACACCCTCCATGACAGCCTTAGGGAACCATCCGCAATTCTCCATGTTCACGTTGCAATGCCGGGCCTTGAGTCTTCAGCTGATCTTCCCTCTTTCTGAAATGGCCTCTTCTCAGTTCTCTGCTTAGAGAACTCTTTCTCTTTCTTCAAATTCATATTTAAAATATTATCTCTTTTGTAAACATGACTCTGGCTGTTCCAAGCAATTTGCTACCCCCATTTTCCTTGCACTCAGAGGAATTCGTACAGAGGAATTCTATTTGTAATAAAATAGAATAATAATTATTAATACATATGTCTTCATGACTAGATGGTGAACATCTTGAGGTCAAGAAATGTTCCCTATTTGTCTTTACTCAATCCTCTGCATACAGATAGGTACCCAGTAAATTTATATGTAATAAATGGATAAAAACCAGTTTCTTAATTTCCCACTATTTTAGTTCAGGCTACTATAAATATCATGGACTGGGTGGCTTAAACAATGGACATTTATTTATCACATTTCTGGAAGCTGGGAGGACCAAGATCAAGGTGTCCACAGGTTTGGTTACTAGAGAAGACCCTTTTCCTGTCTTGCAGATGGCCACCTTCTTGCTGTACCTTTCCATGGTAGAGGGGAAGGTCTACAGTCTCTTCTTCTTACAAGGGCACTAATCCTATCATAGGGGTTCTACCCTCATGATCTCATCTGAACATAATTACTTCTTAAAGGCCCTACCGCCTAGGACCATCACATTGTGAATTAGGGCTCCAACATATGAATTTTGGGCAGGGGACACAAGTGTTGTCATATTGTAATCGAATTTATAATACTTCGGTAGATAGTCTTTTTTTTTTTTCAGTTCGAATTTTAAATACTACATCATAGAATTCTAATAATTTCCTCAGCAATTTACTCATAACAACAATTTACTAATTTTTGTTATGATATAAACTGATGTGTGCCTGAATTACATGCCTTAGATCTCTGCAATTTTATAGTATGAAAAATTCGTTACCTAGTGCATAATCTATAAAATTATATATTAGTATATTTAACAAAAATTTAAAAGTACAATGTAATTTCCAAAAGAAGCATTCTCAAATGTGGAGGATTTTAGCTAGCATACATATTCTTTGATAGATTCTAAGATTGTCAGCAAATAGAAGACTATGTTATTTCCAGAATGTTAGCTGGACACAATAAACAAGGTATTTTGTATCATAATCTTTACTTTTATGTTGGTATCTCCATCATCTACATGCTTCTTCCCTTGATCAGAATCCTACCCTAATGACTAATGGTACAATGAAGGCAGAAAGTGGAGACATTGAAAGAGCACGTCTACATTTTTTAGCTATAAAATTCCCATTCAAAGATTTGAATGCTTGAAATAGAGCACAAATATAAATGAATGCTTAAAACTGAATAAAAACATAATTAGTGCTAGAGTAGATTTGGTTTCCAATAAAAATATAAATGATTTCATTTAAAATGTTTGTGATAAAATATTCTAGGTTGTGAATGTTAAGAATCTATTTGAAAACAAGGATGGAACAGATAGAAGTATAGTTCAAATAAGGTGTAAATATTCTACGTGTGAATTAAAACAAGTAGTGTTTTGATAGTGTTTAATATTCATGCTATATTCAAATTAAGAAATGTATTATATTCTTTTAGAAAATACATTAAATTCATGTGATTTAAAAATTAAACAGAATTTAATAGCAAATGTAGTAACAGTTGTAGCTGTGAGAGGACTTAGCATATGAAAAGGAATATACTTACTAGACATGAACCTGTATTAATTTGGAGAATAACCTGGCCTTTGAGCATCTACAGAGGTAGAGCTGCTGGTGGCATTCAATAAAGATTTGATGAATGAATAAATATAATGTAATTTTTTTGACTTCAGCACATCTGAAATGATCTTTTTTTCCTTCAAAAGAACTCTAAACAAACCTAATTAAGATGTTTTCTTTTTTCACTTATAATTTTTTTCTTCTAAAGCACTATCGAATTCCGTATATTGACAGTGAGTGAAGATTATTTGGAAATTCAATACACACATGCTTCTGTTTACCTAGAATGAGGAAATAGTTTGATAAAGGGGGTGGCATTTTATGAACAAAATATATTTATTAAGCACAGCAAGTATAGATTGCTTTATGCAAGAGACTACTCTTAGTTGCCTGAACTGTCCTAAGGTTTTCCCATATAGCCAGCTGCTTGCATTCTAATTTTATAATTAAAAAAAAAAATTACCAATCAGCCATAACAAATTTGATTATTATATTTAAAAAATTACTTTATACTCACAGTTAAGTGAAAAAATAATTGTTCTAGATAAATAGATCAATGGGACAGAATAGATATCATAGAAATAGACCCATATAACTATAGCCAAGCTGATCTTTGACAAAGGAGCAAAGGCAATACAATGAAGCAAAAAGTTTTTTCAACAAATGGTGCTGGAATAACTGTACATCCACATGAAAAAAAAATCTAGGCACAGAACTTACATCCACAAAAAATTAACTCAGAATGGATCACAAACCTCAAATGTAAAATGCAAAACTATAACCCCTAGAAGATAACATAGGAGAAAACCTAGATGACATTGGATATGGCAATTGCTTTTTAGGTATAACACCAAAAGAGTGATTCATAAAGAAATACTTGATAAGCTGGACTTAATTAAAAACTTCTGCTCTATGAAAGACAATGTCAAGAGAATGAGAAGACAAGCCACAGACTGGGAAAAAATATTTGCAAAAGACACATTGGATAAAGAACTATTATCCAAAATACAGAAAGAACTCTTAAAACTCCACAATAAGAAAACAACCCAAATAAAAGAATGAGCCAAAGACCTTAACAGAGACATTAGCAAAGAAAATAGACGGATGGCAAATAAGCATATGAAAAGATGCTTCACATAATATGTCATCAGGGAAATGCAAATTAAAACGAGTTACCACTATGCACCTTTTAGAATGGCCAAAATCTGGAACACTAACAACACAAAATGCTGACGAAGAATGTGGAGCAACAGGAACTCTCGTTCATTGCCGGTTCAATGCACAATGCTATAGCCACTTGGAAGACAGTTTGGCGATATCTTAGAAAACTAAAAATGCTTTTACTCTACAATTTGGCAAGTTTGCTCCTTGGTTTTTATCCAAAAGAGCTGAAAATTTATGTTCACACAAAAACCTGCACATGGATGTTTCTAGCATCTTTATTCATAATTATCAAAACTTGGAAGCATCAAAGATGTCCTTTAGTAGGTGAATGGATAAATAAATTGATACATCCAGATAATGAAAAATTATTCATTTCTAAAAACAAATGAGCTATGAAGACATGAAAGGATATGGAGGAAACTTAAATGCATAATACTAACAGAAAAGCCAGTTTGAAAAGGCTACACATTATATGATTCCAACTATATGATATTCTGGAAAAGGCAAAACTATGGATACAATAGAAAGATCAAAGCTTGGGGTAGGGGAGGATGAATAGGCAGAACACAGAGGACTTTTAGGGATGTGAAAATACTCCGTATGATACCATAATGATGGATACATGTCATTATACATTTGTCCATGCCCCTAGAATGTGTATCAAGAGTGAATCCTAAGGTAAACTATGTACTTTGGATGATTATGATGTGTCAGTGTAGCTTCATAAATTGCAACGTATGTACCATTCCAGTGGGGGATGTTGATAATAGGGGAGGCTACGCATATACTGGGCAGATAGTATATGGGATATCTTGGTACCTTCCTCTCAATTTTTCTGTGAACTTGAAATTGCTTTAAAAAAAAGTCTTTAAAAAAAACCATCATAATCTTATTACTACTCTCATTCCTATATTCTGGTTTTCCGCTTCACATCACCCTCAATCAATATCTTTACTATGAGAATAAAATTATTGCTTTTTCTTAAGAAAATAATTGTTTTACAAGATGTTACACTGTTATAGCACAGCTGAAAATTTATTATTGAAGTGTCTTATAGCTAGTTCATATGATTTTTATATCAAATTGGCAGTGGAGAAAGGTGAGAATGTCCTGAAATTTTTGCATGTGATTAGATGTTTGCTCCTATGAAGTCAGAAGAGCACAGCACAGTCATTCTCAAATCCGAAATGGTATCACCCAAAAGTATACTGCTTAATGCGACACACTGTGTAATAGACCATCTGATCAATAGCACATGAGGTAAACAATAATAACTGTGTTTACCATGTTAAGAAACATTTTAAGCAGCTTATATATGCTGACTCAGTTTCCAGAATGACCTTATGCAGAGGACACAATTATAGTTTTCTCCCTCTCTATCTTAAAGGTGAGTAAACTAAGGCATAGAGAAGTTAAGTAAATGTCCCAGGATCAGAAAGCCACCAAGAACAGTGCTCAGAGTCATAATCTGAGGTCATCTAGAACCTGAGAGGGGGTTAACCTGCACAGTGATGGCCCCCACAACTTAGTAGCAGTCACTCGAGGTGGGTGGGCATCTGTACTATTAACCAGCTCTGTAGTTGATTATGATGTACGTTTTTGAGTCAGATAAACTTGGGTTTGAATTCTGACTCGCACATTTACTAGCTGTATGAAATTTGGCAAGTTATTTTATCTTTCTGAGTCTTAATTTTCTTATAAGTAAAATGGGATATTTATCTTAGAGTTGTGAGTGAATTAAGTGAGTTATCATATGTGAAGCACTGGCACAGAATATGTGTTTAATAAAGGAAAAGCATTGTTATTATTCTGGAGAGTTTACCAAATATTTTTATGCTCAAGTAACACCCTTTGAGAAGCAATCTTTGGAGAGTGTGGGAGTGTCATTATATCTATAGCTATTTGTTTTGGGCCTACTTTGGAATTACGCTTTCCAATTAATTCAAGAAGGAATACATGTATGGTTTATGTTTTATGACTTCCAATAAGTACCTTGACATGATTTTAGAAAAACTCTTAAAATATTATCTCACAGAAATACATTACTTAATGTGACACACTGGGTAAGAGAGGAGATGGCTGTGTGCCAGTGAGTGTCCTGACACTTTCCTGGTCCCCCTATGAATGGGAAGCAGCTGCTTAGTCTACGAACAAGTCCTTGAGCAGAGGAGATAAAATCAGAATATCACCTCAGTTTGTTCTTCCTGCCTATTAGAAAAGACTGCAGAGAGCACTGACTACTACTGTAAGGAGATCATCTATTGGAATATGCTGATGCACTCACATCCTCTGTGTCACCTTTCCCCAGTTCAGCTGGAGACACTCATTATTTTGAGAATGATTGGATTATTATAAAAGAGAAACTGTATGACTTTTTGCCTTTCAAATTGAGCTTTTGAAGCCCAATTCAGAGAAATAGCTGGGAAAGGCAAAGGTTTTGATGTGTAAGACCCAGGCTATTTAAGAGCAAAAAAACATTTCAGAAATCCAAAGGCAAAGCCCAGAAGGGGCAGAGCATAAAGTTAACCTATACATAATAGAAATTAGGAGGATAGATGACCAGTCAGAAGTCCCCAATCTGGAGGTGAAGGAAAGGGATCGGGGAAACCCAGAGTTAAGAAAGTAGGGAGACTGGGGAGGATGCCAGTGGGCTCCATGACTTGGAGAGTCCTCATATGGGGGGACAGGTTAGTCTGACAGAATGCCCGGTCTCTGCTGGAGTGAGCACCTTCCATAGTCAGAACCATGAAGCTGTGCAGCATAAGCCTCACCGGCACACTGTCCATCACAGTTTGAGTGATGGCTACTGCTGAGGCTCTGTGTTAGCTCCCTCATTATGTCTCTGAGGGCTCCCTACAGACATGGCCTTTGCCCTGCCAGCAGCAGTGATGCTGTCTGTGCATTGACACTTCACTTGGCCCATCTAAAGAAACGTATGTGGCTAACTCTCCACTTTGACAGCACAGGACACTCCTAGTCCCTCTGAACAAAAGAGTGGGATCCCGAATTTACTATTGGGAGTGTTATGCAATGAAAGGCCTCCCCAACATCTGACCAAAGCAGATGAACAGAAATAGCTTTATTTTTCTTATTAGGAAAATAGCCAAACATACTGCCAGTTTTTGACTGTATAAATTATAACCATCATGCCCTGTGAAGAGCAAACATGATATACTTTGTAAGAATGATTTACATCCTATTTTTCGCAGTAAAGTTGGTCACCTTATTAGTTTATGAATAAATAGTAGGAAAACTGTTGGATAGCAGAGACTATGTTTAATAAGTGGCAGCTGACTCCTAAGTAGGAGGAAAAATAAAAGTAATAAAAGGTACCTTATTTGATTTTGCAGAAATCATTTTGAGACAAATGCTGCTTGCAAGGAGGCCATCCTTTCTCTTTCATTGGACTTGGCTGGATGGATCTTTCAGTTCCAAAGTACTTTCATAGGTATTGTTCCATTTGTTCTTTTTTCATACCCTCATGAGGAAGGAAAGCAGATATTTGTAAATCCTACTTTACTGAAGTAGTGTTTGTAGAGTGGGGAAATTGAGGAACAAATGACCTTGGGAAAAACTATTGCCATGGATACCTTTTGATGCTAAAAAGGTGGTATCTACAATCATTTGGCAAATGCATGCATGAAGACAATGTAGATTGTTCTGAAATGAATGTTTTCAGAGTTCTCTGGGAATGCTGACAAATCTGAATTTCTCCAGGAAATCAAATACACTATTCCTATGCAACTTAGGGACTTTGGATGGAAAACAGCAGGCTTTGACTTTTCTTGAAGGGTTCTTCAGTTGGAATTTGAAGGGCTCTTCTGCCCATCAAAGCTATTATAGTAAATAATTCTTACCTAATGCTTCCCAGCAGAAGTCACTGCTTCAGTTCTGTATGTCTTAGGATATGTTATCATCATCTTCCTTGGCATAAATATGGAGGGTTTTTAAGTACTTTTATAGTTGTCTGATTTGCTGATGCTGGATACTTGGAAGCTTCTTGGTGCCAAAAGGCAATGAAAGCCAGGATCCATCTGGAGACATTTACATGTTCCCTGTCATGAGGGACTGATGAATAAAGAAGGTAGGACACTCATCAGGACAAACAGCTCTGACCTGGGGGTGAAAGTTGCATTAGCAGACCTCCAATATTAACCCTGATGTTTGTCACGGGGTGTAAGTAATTATGATAAAGTGCATGGAGGTGAATGGCAGGTGAAAGGGTTTTAACAGATTATGTGGTGTTTCATGACACATATTAGCCAAGTAAGAAAGGTACCCACTGAGTCTCTGAAATAGGTAGGGATGGTATTATTATATCTATTTTATGGATGAAGAAACTGTGGCTCAGAAAGATAAAACTACTTGCCCTATGTCAAACACTCAGCCATTCATTATTTTTCCTCATTGAAGAAAATTCTCAACGTGATAATTCTCTAAGAGAAAGTACATGGTTTTGGTGATACTTACCTGTAACTCAGTTTATTGCATGGTTATGGAGGAGGCAACACTCGAGGGTTAATTGCTGGGGCAGCGGGAGTCTCCAATGACCTCTGGATTATGAATTTAAATGGGAAGGAACCTCAAACTCAAGGTTAAAGACCAGTGTTGTAATCTAACATTAACAGTAAATGGCCTGGGTAGGATATATCAGATTGTACATTTTAACATCAATACAAACACCTGCAATAGATTCACTGAATCATCTGAGGTCAAAGAAAAATGAGTACACTTAATCTCTGCAGTCTCTGAGAGCTGAGAGAAAAATGGACTCAGCACGATTTCAGGTAGACTTAAGCAAAGGAAGTCAAGTCTCAGGCCCATTTTTGCATTCCCCACCTTGCCAGATGGCCAAAATATCTCTTTTGCAAACTCTCCTGTAATGATTTCAGCAGCATTTGCCATTATAGTGACCCCAGTTGATTTTAGGAGAGACTCTAGACCTGGAATTGGCAAACATTGGGCCGTGGGCCAAATCTAGCCCACCGCCTACTATTGTAAATGCAATTTTATTGGAACATAGTCACTCTCATTTGTTCACATATTGTCTATGGTTGCTTTCATACTACAGAGTAGTATGAAGGCAGAGTTGAGTAGCTGAAACGGAAGCCATATGGCACACAAAGTAAAAAATAGTAACTCTGGCTTTTTACAGAAAAAGTTGCTGATCTTTGTCCTAGACCTTTAATGTGAAAATGCTTTAATTTCGATGCCAGCACTAATTAGTTAGGACTGTGTTAAAAACTCTAAAACTATGTCTCTGGTCAAGGAGAAGGAATATTGAGATGAATTAGCAATGTCTGCTGTAGACACAAACTAGGGATTGGTGGTACTTGTGCCAAGTATTTGCTATTCCCTACTGCAGGCTTTCATTTCCCCACACTGCTGTGAGACCACCCTAAGCCAAGAAATTCCCTGATGCCTTGAGGGCTGTCTTTAATAAAAGGCAGAGCAGGTGACTTCTAACGTAAGACAAATCTAGCATGTTCCTGAATAAATTAAGATAACTAATCACATACACATGAATGCCATAAACTTTGGTCTCCGTGGGACAAATACTGTCTTATTTACTCCTACAAATCTGCCAGATAGGTATTTGTCTTTATTTTATGGCTGAGGAAGTTCACCTACTTTTAGTATTGAACACAATTATAGTTCCAAAGACAGTAATTTCAAGTGTCTGTTGGGTTAAGTTAAATTTGAGAAGAATCTTTATGTCATTATCAGCATTTCTTGCTGCATAAAATTTAACAGTTGAAATTAAATCTGTCTCTCGAAAAAAAACACTCCTGGGAGGTAAACTAGTGGCATTCACACTTTAACGTGTAAGACCTTATAAGACCACTTTCCCTCTTAAAAAACAACTGACATTTTCAACCTGATGTAAATGTAATAAGATATTGTTCATTGGCATTTTTTTTTTTGCATGCTTGTTTGTTTTAGTAAAGAGAGTTGGGGAAGTAGTTGGAGCATAAGGTGTTCTTAGGGGAAACCAGGATGTTTGGAGATCTAATGTTGGCAACAGAGAATATTTGAACCGTAGCTGGGATCCAATAGGTAGATATAAGTTATGTCTGACTAGTGTTTTAGTCGATGTTGTTTTTATTGCAACCAGCAGAAACCTTTCAGAGATCATTTATCTTAAATACTATTTGTTTTTAAAAATGTATGTTTTCATGGTATTTAGAGCCAGAAAAATATAGGTGGCCTTCAAAAGGAATTCGATCTAACTGGAAATTCTCTCACTCTCTCCCATAACCACACACCTCCACCACCACCGTCTGCTTTTTCCCCTCTGTTTCTCTGTGTTTGTGATAGAAAAATTCCATCCTCAGCCAGGAACAGCATTACCATCTAGACTTTATCACAGATCCAGTGTAGGGAATTAGATGCTAGATGAGGACCTTCATTCTCAATACATGGTTGAAAAGGAGAAGGATCAGCCACTTATTTAAAGCAAAGTTTTAAATAGTCCTATATCCTCCTGAAGAGGGAATGATTTCCATAGAATCCAAGGAGAGACTTAAAAAAAAAAAGAACAAAACACCAGCTCTTCTGAAGCTCAACATTTTGAAAGTGAGTTCAGTGTCTTGGGGCTGGTGAGGGAATGAGGGTGAGTGTGGCAAAGTCCAGCCTTTTCACAGATCTGCCCTTATCAAGTCCTGTTGGTTTCATCTTAGTAAAGAGGTAGAATTTTTTTTTTTTTTACAGTGAATAGCATGTCTTTATTCTATTTACAGTACATTTGTTATAAATATAATACATTTTTGAAAAGCTTATTTTTAATTAACTTGAGATTTATATTTTAAACAGATCAACTCAGTTGTTAAAGTTACATAATAAAGAATATGATAATTGACAAAGATCTCATATTGTGAAATAGTGCACTCTATGCTGAGAAGAATGAGGGACACTAAGAATGAAGCTTCTTAGGATTCATTTCCCTTGCTAGATCAAAGCTTCTTTAGGACTCAGGAATCTGCTTGCAATTATTCTCTCTCTGCTCACGCAGTTCTAGGATTCAAGAACAATATAATAGCTATTATACCAACCAGCAAGTCAAGTTTCCTGGGATGGACAATATGAAAAAATAAAATTGAGGCAGACAGGCTAGTGACTTGTTTGTTCAAACATTTCGACGTTTTTCTTTTAAGCTTCTTTTGCACAGCCTTCTCCTGGCATCTACTAATTCAACCACATATCAATTACACCACTGTCATTTTCTCTCCTTTCTCACTCTCATTTTTCTACCCTCAAAATTTTCAATAAAATATTGAAACTGACAAGGATAAAAAAAAGTTATAGGCATTTGAGGTCTTAGGGAGTATAAATTACAAGTAGACATAGAATATATTTTCAGTGGGGTTTTGTAATGTATAAATTACAGGTGGACATAGAATATATTTTCAGTGGGGTTTTGTAACGAATATATTTTCACAAACACATATATACTCTGGCACAAACGGATTGTGGTTACCATAATAATTTATTCAAAGTATCAAGCTCTGGACAGGAAGCTGGAAGTGCTTCAGCTATAGTGATGATATGGTTGGAAAGGCCTAAGATATCCTATTCTCAGGGACCTATTACATTAAGTCCAAAGAGCTTGTTTAAAGCCCTCTGCAGACATTACTAAGTTCTCATTAAATATCATTAGAATCAGGACTTGTTTGATCTTGGCATGAGATTACTTTTATCTGTGTATTCAGGAGAAATATCAAAAATCAATATTTCATTTAAAACATGATGTATATAATGGTTCATGTATAAAATTCATGTACATGAATATATATGAATAAATATAATTTATGAACAAGGCCTAGAGAGGTGAAGTATTTTACTGAAGACCACATGGTTGGCAAATACTAGTATAGATTGAGAAACCATCAATTAAACACCAAGAAATAAAACAGATTGGAATCCTTGCTTTAATTGTTACTGATATTGAGCAATTTGCTTATAGCTCTGAAGGTCAAGTTAAGATTTATATCTTCAGATATAAAGAGCACTTACAAATCAAATCGGTCACATAAGGTAAATAAACATTTCACAAAGTAGAAAGACAAATTATCAATAAAATGTATTACCAATAAATATGTAAAGAGTATAAATAGACAAATCGCCAACAAATGCCTTAATCAAAGTCAACTAAGATTTAAAAAAAACAATGAAGCACGGTTTGCTTTTCAAAATGTAAAAGTTTTTTTTTTTTTTTTAATGTAAAGGACTCAGTGGAATATGCTTTATCAAACACTTTGGTAAAGTTAAATTTGTATAGACATTTGATATTGAATATGAAATGACTTTTATTTCTAAGAATTTATCCTAAATGTATAGAAACATATGCAGATATCAAGGCTGCTTATTGAAACATTATAGTAGTGAGAAACTGGAAACAACTTAAATGTCTAACAATAAAACATTAGTGAAATAAATTATTGTCTGTATGATACAGGATGCTGTGCATCAATAAAAAGTCATGTTCTCAAAAAATTCAGAGATATGAGCAAATGGACATGATATAGAGTTAACTGAAAAAAAGCAGGGTGAAAGACCATATATATATATATAGCATGATTTTTTTTTTTTTTACATAATTGAATGCACGGTTATAAATGAATGAATAAAAAAAGGGCCTGGAAGGAAATGCAACATCAATAGAAATTAACTATGAAGTGAGCCTACAAATGATATTTATTTTTGCCTACATTATTGAATATTCTTTAGAGAAATCAAACTAATTTTATATTAAGAAAATGAGACCACACATTAATTTAATTGCTTAAGGGAAGAAAGAAAAATTGAAAAAAACTTCTATAATTATGAAAAAAATTCTAAGTTACATAATTCCAAAAAGTATTTATAGTCTGACCATTTAACTGATGAGCTCTCTAATATCTTACTGCAGATGTCAAAATTAGTACACGTTTCTCATAAATTACATATTTTTGAAGAATATTTAATTACATGGATAATATCTATGAAATTTTAAGTTAAAAAGATGGAATCATTAAATAAAACTAAATTTATAATATGACAAATTTTTGCAAAACATAGTATATGTATATATATATGTGGATACTTGCATAGAAAAAATTAAAAAATTTTAGTTAAACAATTACAGTAGTAAGATTATTAATATTTTTCTTTATTATTTTGTACTTTCTAATTATTTTAAATCTTTATCATATATTTTTTGGTGTCCAGAAAAGTCATCCAATAACAAGTAACATTAAAAATAAGAATGAATAACAGTAAAAATTTTGCAACAGTAATCATTTTACTTGTAGGCTCAAATGAATATTCCATGTGTACATGATGAAATTTAAGAGAGAATGGAGGAACCAGAAGTTTTTATTGCTAATTTTCATAACTGTAACACTCCATCTAAGCAAGTTTACAACCACTAATGTTAATAAAAACTGAATAAAGATTTATAAATCTCTTGCTAATTAGAGATAATTTCTCAAAGTCTTGCTTCTGCATCAGCAATATTTTCCTGAAAGACATACAGAAAAATCTTTACTACTAGTGAGCTAATCTTCCACTGCAGTCCTTTTTTCTGCTGTTTTAATGAGGAACTGTATTCTCAGGGTTGAGTCTTTTTCATTGGCAGTAAGAATGCATGTATCCAATTCTACTGTAGGAAAAAAAAGTAAGAAAAATTCCATACCATGATGTCTACATGAAATTCCTCTGAATACAATTGAAAATGAAAAATATGAAATAGATTTCTTATAGCTCATGGTGGGTCTTCTTTGTGTTTTGTTTTTTGTTTTTAACCTCGACATCTTGGTCTGAACTTCCCCCAATTTGCTTGAATGAAGGCACCTGAGGCTGAGAAATGTGCTCGTAGTTGATGTCTGACATGTCACTAGCAGAAGATGCATTTACCTTTAAAGTTTAAACTAGCTTCATCACTCATAGGCAGTTCTGTTCACCCATCATATAGAAAATAAATATTATGGATTTTCTACATCAGTTTCTGGAGCGAATGCATAATTAGAGATCAACAGGAATATTTATCATTCAAATTTAACCTGGGCAACAAGTAGTACTCAGTTTTCATTTAGAAATAGTTTCAAAAATGAGTATAACTTAAACAGGGCTTAATAATTTCCAAAGTTTTTCCATGTCTTACATCAATTCATTTACTTAATGAGCAAGTGAAGTAGGTGAGGCTGCATCATATCATCATCATCTCTATTTTAAGTAAGAGAAAAGAGAGGTTCAGAGTTAAATGCATTGTTCAAGGTCACAAGAAAGGATTCAAACCCAGGTCTTCTGATTCTTTCCACTGTACAACATAGTTTGTTCATTAGACATCCAAATATCAGAATGCATTTGCACAAAGT
The DNA here is from genome assembly GCF_902729225.1 of Pteropus medius. Taxonomy (NCBI): domain Eukaryota; kingdom Metazoa; phylum Chordata; class Mammalia; order Chiroptera; family Pteropodidae; genus Pteropus; species Pteropus medius. Next base: position 1,178,925 of record NW_024341894.1, on the reverse strand, counting down.
AGAAAATTTCTGCTGTGGCTTCTTTTGTAACTCATTAACACTTTTCGTAAAAGAAGAAGAAATCCTTGACTGTACGAAAATTCCTGGATACCAAAGCAGAAATTTTTAAGAAAAGGTTTATTTTATACCAAGTATTTCCATCGATATTAATTTGCATCTTTGCGACTCATTTCACAAACCATGTCATTTCTTTGAATCTGGAAAGCCTAACAACAGGTATGAAAGGCATTTAATGGCCTGAAATCAAGGAAATAACCCAGTCCCTGGATGACGGCAGGATTCAGTTCTGCAGAACTGTTACCAGCATCAACCAGTGTTCTCAGAATCACAAAATAAGAATATCAATATAAAAAAAAAGTTCAAGGCAATACAAAAAGCTAAGATTCATAAGAAATATAATATATGAAAATAAGAGAAATTTCCACTATGGAAGACAGAGCAGCATTGAGAATGAACCTACTGAGGCTTCACCTCTTGAAATAGACACAATCGGAGAAGTTAAGAAGCTTTGTTCTTCTCCTTTGACCTGTCTCTTGAACTAGAGAACCAGTGACTATGTCGATGGATCAGAAAACTTAGTGGTTATCCCTGATTATAGGTGCTTCTCCATGTGATGGCTAAATGACTGTACCTTACTTGTGTATTAGTTATTCAGAAAAAGTTACTGGATAAATGTAAGGACTGAGAGATGTTAAAAATTTCAATTGCTGTAAATGATCTGAAAGGAATTTTTAAAGATTTTTTTTTTTTAGTTCAGTGTTAGAAAGGATGAAGCAGTGGAGATAGGATATTTCATATGAATAGAGCAAAAATGCACAGAAGATGGAAGAAACTGCTGGAAAATTGGACTTTGAATGCAAGTTATGCATTAGTGTGCCCTCTAGTTGAGGACAAATCTCATTAGCAGATTTGTTGTTTATCTGAGAAGTGGGACTAAGAGCAAACATTTATTATCAAGTCCAGATAGACTTTACCTAGTTGGGAGATAGATAAAGAGGTAGAAGCAAAACTAAATAAATGAGGTCTGTAGTAAATTAATACAAAACAAGGGGGGAAAATGTTATTCTAAAGGGTCAAGAAGTTTGAGAAAATAATTAACTATAGGATTCAGAAGAGTATTTCATAAGACCTGACTTCATTAGCAAGAAAGCATATACCTTAAGAGATAGAGTACTGTAAAGGAAGCTATTAAAAAATCATAAGCTAAACACAGAAGAGAACAGAACAATATGTAAAGGAATATGGATAATATAACAAGGATTTGGAGGCAATAAAAATGTAATACGAGCACTAAAACCATGCTACTGGTATGGTGGACCAGATTGCTTGTGCCATTCTTCTTGCTCAGAACAGCTAGAAAGCTAGACAAAATATAAACAGTATTTGTTTGAAGCTGTCGGTGAGCTACTAAAATGGAAGTGATTTTCAGGAAACAAGCTCCGAGAAAGAAGCAGACCTTGCATTTGGTACTGCCTTTCTCTTCAAGAAAGTTGCTGATTCTGAAAGTGTCACCTTAAAGGTTGAGAAACTATTCAGAGTTTATGATGGACTAATGGAGCTGGTGCTGTGAAAAATGAGATTCAGAGTTCACCAAAGCAGGGAAGCCCTGGTCCACACACTTGGCTTTCAGTAGGGACTGTGAAAGGCTACAATCTAGGAGTAAGAATAAATCAGAGAGAAAGAGAGCAGCTCTCTATGTTGGGGATCAGGAAACTTTTTCCAGGGCCAGATGATAAATATTTTAGACCTTGCAGGCCACACAGACTCTGCTGAACTACTCAACTCTGCTGTTGCATCATGAAAGCAGACGTAGATAATATGTAAACAAATGACATGACTGTGTGTTCCAATAAAATTGTTATGAAAACAGGCCTTGAATCCTGTTCTTCATTAGCACCTGAGATTATTGAGCAGATATTGGCCATGATTCTAGGGTCAAACAAGCAGCCGGAGTGATAGACAACTGCTTCCTGAGTGAGAGGGGAAGACAAAGAAGGATTCAGGAAACCTCTGGTACAATCTGAGGTTACTCCTTGTGTGGTAGGTAGAATAATGACTCGACCCAAATGTCCCAGTTCTAATTCCCAGAACCTGTGAATATGTTTTGTTACTGGCTAAGGGTAATTAAAATTGCAAATAGAATTATGGTTGCTAACCAGTTCACCTGAAGATAAGGAAGAATATCCACTGTAATCTTAAGGGTCTTTAAAGGTGCAAGAGAGAGTTAAGAAGCTTTGTTCTTAAAGCTTAAGGCAGGAGAGTCAGAGCTGGGGAAGGAAACATGACTATAGAAGCAGGAAGTAGAATTATTCGATATGAGAAAGGTTTGATTGGCTATTCTGGCTTTAAAGATGGAAGCGAGCCGCAAGACAAGAAATACAGGCAGCCTCTAGAAGTTGGAAGATACAAGAAAATGGGTTCTCCTTAAAAGCCTCCAGAAAGGAATACGACTTTGATTTTACCCAGTGATTTTTACCCTTTGATTTTGGCCGGCTGAAGGGGATCCCCTACCAGGTCAAGAGAACTGTGGTCAGGAAGAATCAGCAGGAAGTTATCAATAGATGAGAAAAGCACCCCAAGAGATGGAGTCGTTTTGAAACATCTGCCAGGTCCAAGAGGATGCTTGTGTCAACAGTTAAGTGAGAACTTTCCTGCCTCCCCTACACTCTGCCCTCTGATTGCTTCTTTTTTTTTTTTTTTTTTTTGCCTCTTTCTGCTCCGAACTCAGTGAACAGGCGAGGGAAAGGAGTAGTGGCTGCTCCTTAAATATGGTAAGAGAGTCTTCAGAGGGACATTCAGAGAGCCTGATATAGTCCCTTGCCTGAGTAATCAATCTAAAGGCTAGTGGCTATAGCTACTGGCCTGAAGCCGGGGAGAGGAGGAGGGAGAGGATAAAAGGCTGGGCTGCAGCTGGAGTTATATAGTTGAAGGTCATGGGACATGGCTGAATACATGGGACTGTGCAAGATTCCCCAGGGAATCTTCTCCCTACCCTTCAAAATAAGAACATGGAGAGTGAATCTGTGGGAAACACCACCAATTAAATGGTAGAAAGTAGAGTAGGAGTTTGTTTTAAATATTAAGAACAGCTCCTCATCAAGCCCTCCTTTTGGTCAAAGGCCCCCATTTATAAGGCCTCTTCCTGACATCAGGGCTTCAGTCTGTGATCATGTAAGAGGTCATGGGTAAAAGGTCAACTAGGAATTAAATCCATAAGCTTGATGTTACCAGTCTGTAAACTAATGAATGGAGCCATTTAGCTAGAGATGTAAAAAGGAATAGAACTCCTCTGGAATGAACTCAGGGTTATTTATTAGTCCTTTGAATCACACTCTCATTTACTCTTATATATGAATAGTAATATCACCAGGAATGTCTTCTAGAATGCAAGTAAATGATAATAACTTTATTAGCAATAATGTCAATTTACTGGTCTATACTTTTCCAGGCCTTGACTAGATCTTTTTTACATAATATTGTTAATCTTCCCCAGAATAAAGAAGGAAAAATGTATTGATCAAGGACACGAATTAGGTCATGGCAGAGAATTCTTATTTCCCATGCATAGCATCAGTGAATGGTTTGTTTCAGCCTATTAATTATTTAAATAGTTATTATCTATGTTTGTCCTTCTTGCTTAAAATGAAAACTGCTGACCTAAGCTTATCTGCATAATGTCTTGTAGCAATACAGAGAGTGTGTGCAGGACCTTTTTTTAGCAGAGAAGAAAGAGAATGAATGTTACCAGGAGCCAGGCAGCATGCCAGTCATTTTAACATACATTATCTCATTTAATTATCACGAAAAACTTGTAAAATATGTATCTTACCTTCCCTGTATAAATGAAAAGACCAAGGTCACTAATAAGTGGCAGGGCTCAAGGTATAATCTCAGTGTCTGATCCCAGAACCTAGACTGTAGAATTAGGCCCTTTATTCTTTTCATGTACCATTCAGAAAATGTGTTATATGTCACAGTTCATTTTATTTTTCCATATGCCCATGAAGTAGGCATGAATAAATGATATGATGCTGATTTTACAGACTGAGCCTTTGTAGAACTGAGCATAAGAGCCAGTTGAGGTAATCTAAAGAGTCAATGGATTTTTACCCAAAGAAATGTATATGTGATCTGGAAAGCATGCTCTTTTCAACTAGGATTGCCTTGTCGTGGTAGGCTGAAAAAATACCCTTGGCTCAAAAAAATTAATTTACTTCCTAATTCCTGGAACCCATGAATGTTACTTTATTGGGCAAAAGAAATTGAATATTACCTTATGTGGGAAAAGATATTAAGTTAAGGATACTGAGAGGCAAGAGTTTATCCTGGATTACCTGGAGGGACCCTAAGTGCAATCACATATATTTTTATAGAAGAGAGGTGGGAGGAGCTTTGAGACAGGATGTAGAAGACATATACACACAGAGAAGGTGATGCGAGGATGGACTGGAGAGAGATGCTGCCATCAGCTAAGGGATACTGACTGTCACCAGAAACCGTCACCAGAAACTGCAAGGAATGGATTCTACCCTAGAGTCTCCCCAACGGGAGTATCACCCTGCTAACACTTTGATCTCTGACTTCTGGCCTACAAAATTGTGAGAGAATAAATTTCTGTTGTTTTAATCCACAAAGGTTGTGGTAACTATTATACCTGTTATTTGCTCTTAATTAAGAAGTAATGTATTCAATAGAAACTTTCCCTAAATCCCTGGGTGATGCTGGGAGCAAAACAATATGGTGATTATGTGTTTCTGAAATTATCAAAATACTGTTTTAAACCCAAACTCTATCACTTATGATCTCGGGTAATATATTTAATGCCTGTAAGTTTTATTTTCTTTGCTTATGAAATTGGGAGGTTAATAATATCCACCAAATACAATTGTTTGAAGAATTAAATGAGGTAATGCAATAATAATGTACGTAGCACAACACTGGGCACATAGTAAACATTCAGTAAATACTAAGAATAAGAAAAAGAATAAGAACCTAAAAGACATGCTGAAAAATATACAAAGTAATAAAATTATCATGCTATGAGTTGTAGGTATAAAAAAAGTTAAAGGAAAAGGCAGAAAAAGAAAAATAATAAAGAATGACTTTTCTGAAACCTTATTTAAGATGATTTTGAGTTTGCTAATTTAATATTTACCATGAATATAGATGAAAAAATTCTAAACAAAATATTAGTAGATTTGATCTAGAAATATTTTTAAAAGTATAATACACCTTGAGATTGTGGTGCTTATTCCAGTAATGCAAAGTTGATGTTATATTTAGTATCTGATTTGGGGGTGATGGTATGTGGGTGTATACAATTATCAAAATTAATTGAACTAAGCCCTTGATAGCTATGTTTCTATTTTAATTATATCTCAATACAAATGTAAAAAACAAATATTTACCGGGCTCAGCCTTTTAAAAATCTCACAGAAGTGTGTTTTCTACTTTGCTGTGCTTCCACAAAGAGAAGGGCGTAATATATAAGAAAAACATTAAATTCTTTTTCTTTCTATAATAGAAATTAGTCTTTACACATATTACTATAGTTCAATATAGGAAAGTGAATGCTTTATTTCTTTTAGTTGGAATTTTCTTTTGCCAGTATTCCATTGTCAGCTCCAATACTAGGGTAGAACAGTTAAGATATAAGAATATAATATAACAGTTAAGATATAAGAATAATTTATATATATATAAATCCATAGAATGCTAGCAAATGGGAAAAAGTCCTAGAATAGAGATAATTAAATATTGAGAAAATATGGACACAGATTGATAAAGAAAATTACAGCTCAAAACATACACGAGAAGGAATACTGTGTGCTTCTGGGAGTTCTCTAAGCTTAGAAACAATGGACAAAAGGAATTGAAGGGGTCCTGGGTGATTGGGGAACAGCATTTAGAGCTACATAGAAGGTTGGTTTCTGTCCCACACCAACTTCTGTTGAACACGAGAAGCAGACATGTTTATATACAGGCTCAAGTGGGAAATGTGGATAGCTGGGCAAGAAACAAAGTATCACCCCACCTGCTAAGGAAATTCAGAAGAAATGTTATTGACACACTCGAAGTATACTCTTCCTTTGGATCATGATCACAAGAGGCAGACACTATATGCCAAAAGTTTCCATATTTAAACAAAGATGATCAGTAATGTAGAAAGCAATCAACTAAGAATCACCATACCATTAAGAAAAAACAGTACTGTGAGAGAAAGACACAACCAAAAGAAAAACTAATACCAAAGAAACAAGAGCAATGGAGAAAATACTTTTAAATATGTATAATATTTTCAGAGGTGCTTATAGGAACAGGTAATTATCAAAAGGATCCAGTTAGAGATCTTAAAAATCAGTAACATGGTCAAAATTTAAAGAGTAAATAAAATCAATCAAAAAGGAAAATCAATGGACTGACTAGAAGAATGACGTTAGCTAGAGTGAGTTATAGACCTTAAAGAGCTGAGAAATTATCTTAGAATTCATTATAAAAAAAAAAAACCATGAGAAAGTTAAGTAAGAAGGAAGATTATGTAGAATTGCTAATATGTACTGAATAGAACTTCAGAATGAGACAACATGGTTGAAACTGAACAGGCCATGGATTGTAAATTTTATTGAAAATAGCTAAGTGGGCAGAAGGTTGTCATGGAGTATACATAATGTACATTGGATTTCTTTATTAATGGATGGCATGAGCCATGCTTCCCTCAGTCAGTAGAAACTTCTGTGTTTGGCCCTTTATGTTAGTGCTTATCTATCTAATCATTATCATAGTAGAAGCAATAGTAATAAACTACAAAGTAATAAACTACCAACCAAAGCTTTGTATCTCTGAGAAAACTTGGTAAGCTTCCTCTCTATTCTGTGATGTGATCTATGTTTTGATTTTTGCTCAGGCAATTAAGAAGCATTGAGAAGTTCGAGACCCAGTTTCAGAAATTTTATTAATTCTTGTAGCTAATATGTCCTTTCTCTGTCTTCTGTGATATTGGTGTTCTCTTTCTATTAGTGTTTTATTAACTTTATTATTATTATTTTTTACAATAACTGTCCTTTATTGGAAGGTCTCTCAACATGAAAGTATCATGTATAAAGGTACAACAAAATAATATAAATTGTGGCTCAATAGAAGAGACTTTGTATTAAAATCTAAGTATTTTGTTTTATTTATCCATTATATTCCATTGACCAAAATCCAGTTTATTGGTTTATAGGTATATTTATTTGCTAGGACTGCCATAACAAAGTACCACAAAATGAGTGGCTTAGAACAACAGAAATTTATGGTCTCACAGTTCTGAGGCCAGAAGTCTGAAATCAAAGTGTCAGTAGGGCCATGCTCCCTCTGAAGGCACTAGGGAAGGATCTGTTCCTTGGTTTGTGGCAGCATAACTCCAGTCTTCACATGGTGTTCTCTGTGTGTGTGCCTCCTTACACAAAATTTCTCATTTGTGTAAGAACATCAGTCATATCGGATTAGGGGCCTGCTCTACTCCAGTATGATCTTATCTTAATTAATTACAGTGACCCTATTTCCAAATAAAGTCACATTCGGAGGTATTGGGGGTTAGAACTTCTACATACAAATTTTGAGGGGACTCAATTCAACTCATAACAATAGGTTTCTATCTATGCCTCAAAAGAAGCCTTCCACTAATGTTAGATTGAAACTTGTAGCCCCTAGAATGGAAAACATAAATTTCAATATTTATCAAAACACATTTGGGAAGATATCTATTATTTCTCCCAAAATAATAACTCTGTCTTCTCACTGACAACTCCTGTGGTTTTTAGCACAATCATTCAAGTGTCTGAAGAGAGGCAATAAGAAATGAGCACCTCATCAAATGTTGCCATTTGTTCTTGACGAAGATACATGACTGGTAACCAGTAAGGAATTTTCTATCTTTTAATTTTTTATTTGCAGATATTTACATGTGTTGCACATTTTATGATAGCTCACCAGTCATTCCAGTAGACCAGCCTGAAAGACTGATGGGGAGTAGGAGTAAAGGCACATTGAAATTGACAGGCGGACAGGCTGACAAATTCAGAACTGCTCCTACACAGCCTCAATCTATTCAACTGGAGCCAATCGGACCCCAGATACATATCAGACTCCTTTGGAAAATGTCAATAAGTGTTTGTTTCTCCATTTTTACAGAGATCTTGCTCAGTCAGTGGTGAAGTGAAATATGTCAACTACAATAAAAAATGCTGATAGCCTAATTTTTCTGCCGAATTTCTCACTATGGAAATGACTTCATTATTGGCAAAGAGCGCTGCTACTGAGGAGCTGTCTGATACTCCTCACTCCCATCCCAGTGGAGGATCATAATGAGAGAAGCTGCAGGAGGCAGCAGCGCAACTGAATTTTCGAAACTAGTCTCTCAGGCTAATCTCAGTGAGCCTTTTCCTTGTCAGCAATATGCAAAAGCATGGAGCCGCCCACTGGAGATGACATCCGTGACAGTCCAACACGCGAGTGTGTTAGATGCTATGAAATGTGTGTTAAAAGGAAAGCCTATGCCTGCATGGGACTTAACTTCAATAATGATGATAATAATTAATAATAATAAATAGAATATACTATTTACTAGACACTGTGCTGGGTGCCAAACATAGTATCTTACTGAATCCTCTGCCTTACCAAGAGCATGATTTTTATCACTTTCACAGATGAGAAAACTAAGCTAGGTAATTGCAGTTAATAAGGAGTCAGTATTTAATAGCACAATGCTATTTTCATTCATCTGTAGTATTCTTCTACTGAATTCACTGCAAATGTTTCTACCTAGGTGATGAATCCATGAGATGTGTGTGTGTGTG